>NW_024543876.1:600000-1190430 GCF_018167655.1 Microtus oregoni
ACTGAGCATCCTGAGTACTGAGCACCGATCACCCTGAGCACTGAGCACCCAGCACCCTGAGTACTGAGCACCCAGCACCCTGAGCACTGAGCACCCAGCACCCTGAGCACTGAGCACCCAGCACAGTGAGTACTGCGCACCCAGCACCCTGAGTACTGAGTACCCAGCACCCTGAGCACTGAGCACTCAGCACCCTGAGTACTGAGCACCGAGCACCCTGAGTACTGAGCACCCAGCACCCTTAGTACTGAGCACCCAGCACCCTGAGCACTGAGCACCCAGCACCCTGAGTACTGAGCACCCAGCACCACCCTCAGCACTGAGCACCCAGCACCCCGAGCACTGAGCACCCAGCACCCAGAGCACTGAGCACCCAGCACCCCGAGTACTGCGCACCCAGCACCCCGAGTACTGAGCACCGAGCACCCCGAGCACTGAACACCCAGCACCCTGAGTACTGAGCACCCAGCACCCTGAGTACTGAGCACTGAGAACCCCGAGTACTGAGCACCCAGCACCCCGAGCACTGAGCACCCAGCAACCTGAGTACTGAGAACAGATCACCCTGAGTACTGAGCACCCAGCACGCTGAGTACTGAGCCCCCAGCACCCTGAGTACTGAGCACCCAGCACCCCGAGCACTGAGCACTCAGCACCCGGAGAATGAGCACCCAACACCCTGAGTACTGAGAACCGAGCAAACTGAGTACTGAGCACTGAGCACCCTGAATACTGAGCACCCAGCACCCTGAGCACTGAGAACCCTGAGTACTGAGCACCGAGCACCCTGAGTACTGAGCACCCAGCACCCTGGGCACTGAGCACGGAGCACCCCGAGGACTGAGCACCCAGCACCCTGAGCACTGAGCACCCAGCACCTTGAGTACTGAGCACCGAGCACCCCGAGAACTGAGCACCCAGCACGCTGAATACTGAGCACCCAGCACCCTGAGCACTGAGCACCAAGCACCCCGAGCACTGAGCACCCAGCACCCCGAGCACTGAGCACCCAGCACCCTGAGTACTGAGCACCCAACACCCAGAGTCCTGAGCACCCAGCACCCTGAGCACTGAGCACCCAGCACCCTGAGTACTGAGCACCCAGCACCCTGAGTACTGAGCACCCAAAACCCTGAGCACTGAGCACTGAGCACAGAACACCCTGAGCACTGAGCACCCAGCACCCCGAGCACTGAGCACCCAGCACCCCGCGCAGTGAGCACCCAGGACCCTGAGCACTGAGCACCCAGCACCCTGAGTACTGAGCACCCAGCACCATGAGTACTGAGCACCCAGCACCCTGAGTACTGAGCACTCAGCACCCTGAGTACTGAGCACCGAGCACCCCGAGCACTGAGCACCCAGCACCCTGAGCACTGAGCACCCTGAGGACTGAGTACCCAGCACCCTGAGCACTGAGCACCCAGCACCCTGAGTACTGAGCACCCAGCACCCTGAGCACTGAGCACCCAGGACCCCGAGCACTGAGCACCCAGCACCCTGAGCACTGAGCACCCAGCACCCTGAGTACTGAGCACCCAGAACCCTGAGCACTGAGCACCAAGCACCCTGAGCACTGAGCACCCAGCACCCTGTGTACTGAGCACCCAGCACACTGAGTACTGAGTACCCAGCACCCTGAGCACTGAGCACCCAGCACCCTGAGTACTGAGCACCGAGCACCCTGAATACTAAGTACCCAGGAACCTTAGTACTGAGCACCCAGCTCCCTGAGCACTGAGCACCCAGCACCCTGAGTACTGAGCACCCAGCACCACCCTCAGCACTGAGCACCCAGCACCCCGAGCACTGAGCACCCAGCACCCTGAGTAATGAGCACCCAGCACCCTGAGTACTGAGCACTGAGCACCCTGAGTACTGAGCACCCAGCACCCTGAGCACTGAGAACGGAGCACCCCGAGGACTGGGCACCCAGCACCCTGAGCACTGAGCACCCAGCACCTTGAGTACTGAGCACCGAGCACCCCGAGAACTGAGCACCCAGCACGCTGAATACTGATCACCCAGCACCCTGAGCACTGAGCACCCAGCACCCCGAGCACTGAGCACCCAGCACCCCGAGCACTGAGAACGGAGCACCCCGAGGAGTGAGCACCCAGCACCCTGAGCACTGAGCACCCAGCACCTTGAGTACTGAGCACCGAGCACCCCGAGCACTGAGCACCCAGCACGCTGAATAGTGAGCACCCAGCACCCTGAGCACGGAGCACCCAGCACCCCGAGCACTGAGCACCCAGCACCCCGAGCACTGAGCACCCAGCACCCTGAGTACTGAGCACCCAACACCCAGAGTCCTGAGCACCCAGCACCCTGAGCACTGATCACCCAGCACCCTGAGTACTGAGCACCCAGCACCCTGAGTACTGAGCACCCAGCACCCTGAGCAGTGAGCACTGAGCACCCAACACCCTGAGCACTGAGCACTGAGCACCCAGCACCCCGCGCACTGAGCACCCAGCACCCTGAGCACTGAGCACCCAGCACCCTGAGTACTGAGCACCCAGCACCATGAGTACTGAGCACCCAGCACCCTGAGTACTGAGCACTCAGCACCCTGAGTACTGAGCACCGAGGACCCCGAGCACTGAGCACCCAGCACCCTGAGCACTGAGCACCCGGAGGACTGAGCACCCAGCACCCTGAGCACTGAGCACCGATCACCCTGAGCACTGAGCACCCAGCACCCCGAGCACTGAGAACCCAGCACCCTGAGTACTGAGCACCCAGCACCCCGAGTACTGAGCACCCAGCACCCTGAGTACTGAGCACCCATCACCCCGAGCACTGAGCACCCAGCACCCTGAGTACTGAGCACCCTGAGTACTGAGCACTGAGCACCGAGCACCCTGAGTACTGAGCACCCTGAGGACTGAGCACCCAGCACCCTGAGCACTGAGCACCCAGCACCCTTAGTACTGAGCACTGATCACCCTGAGCACTGAGCACCCAGGACCCCGAGCACTGAGCACCCAGAACCCTGAGTACTGAGCACCCAGCACCCTGAGCACTGAGCACCGAGCACCCTGAGTACTGAACACCCAGCACCCTGAGCACTGAGCACTGAGCACCCAGCACCCTGAGCACTGAGCACTGAGCACCCAGCACCCCGAGCACTGAGCACCCAGCACCCTGAGCACCCAGCACCCTGAGCACTGAGCACCCTGAGCACTGAGCACACTGAGCACTGAGCACTGAGCACCCAGCACCCTGAGTACTGAGCACCCAACACTCTGAGCACTGAGCACCCAGCACGCTGAGTACTGAGCACTGAGCACACAGCACCCTGAGTACTGAGCAACCAGCACCTCGAGCACTGAGCACCCAGCGCCCCGAGCACTGAGCACCCAGCACCCCGAGCACTGAGCACTGAGCACACTGAGCACTGAGCACCCAGCACCCCGAGTACTGAGCACTGAGCACCCTGAGTACTGAGCACCCAGCACCCCGAGTACTGAGCACTGAGCACCCTGAGTACTGAGCACCCAGCACCCTGAGCACTGAGAACCCTGAGTACTGAGCACCGAGCACCCTGACTACTGAGCACCCAGCACCCTGAGCACTGAGCACGTAGCACCCCGAGGACTGAGCACCCAGCACCCTGAGCACTGAGCACCCAGCACCTTGAGTACTGAGCACCGAGCACCCCGAGAACTGAGCACCCAGCACGCTGAATACTGAGCACCCAGCACCCTGAGCACTGAGCACCAAGCACCCCGAGCACTGAGCACCCAGAACCCCGAGCACTGAGCACCCAGCACCCTGAGTACTGAGCACCCAACACCCAGAGTCCTGAGCACCCAGCACCCTGAGCACTGAGCACCCAGCACCCTGAGTACTGAGCACCCAGCACCCTGAGTACTGAGCACCCAGCACCCTGAGCACTGAGCACTGAGCACCCAACACCCTGAGCACTGAGCACTGAGCACCCAGCACCCCGAGCACTGAGCACCCAGCACCCCGCGCACTGAGCACCCAGCACCCTGAGCACTGAGCACCCAGCACCCTGAGTACTGAGCACCCAGCACCATGAGTACTGAGCACCCAGCACCCTGAGTACTGAGCACTCAGCACCCTGAGTACTGAGCACCGAGCACCCCGAGCACTGAGCACCCAGCACCCTGAGCACTGAGCACCCTGAGGACTGAGTACCCAGCACCCTGAGCACTGAGCACCCAGCACCCTGAGTACTGAGCACCCAGCACCCTGAGCACTGAGCACCCAGGACCCCGAGCACTGAGCACCCAGCACCCTGAGCACTGAGCACCCAGCACCCTGAGTACTGAGCACCCAGCACCCTTAGTACTGAGCACCCAGCACCCTGAGCACTGAGCACCCAGCACCCTGAGTACTGAGCACACAGCACCACCCTCAGCACTGAGCACCCAGCACCCCGAGCACTGAGCACCCAGCACCCAGAGCACTGAGCACCCAGCACCCTGAGTACTGCGCACCCAGCACCCCGAGTACTGAGCACCGAGCACCCCGAGCACTGAACACCCAGCACCCTGAGTACTGAGCACCCAGCACCCTGAGTACTGAGCACTGAGCACCCCGAGTACTGAGCACCCAGCACCCCGAGCACTGAGCACCCAGCAACCTGAGTACTGAGAACAGATCACCCTGAGTACTGAGCACCCAGCACGCTGAGTACTGAGCCCCCAGCACCCTGAGTACTGAGCACCCAGCACCCCGAGCACTGAGCACTCAGCACCCCGAGAATGAGCACCCAACACCCTGAGTACTGAGAACCGAGCACCCTGAGTACTGAGCACCTAGCACCCTGAGTACTGAGTCCCCAGCACCCTGAGTACTGAGCACCCAGCACCCCGAGCACTGAGCACCCAGCACCCCGAGAATGAGCACCCAGCACCCTGAGTACTGAGCACCCAGCACCCTGAGTACTGAGCACTAAGCACCCAGAGCACTGAGCACCCAGCACCCCAAGCACGGAGCACCCAGGACCCCGAGCACTGAGTACTGAGCACTGAGCACCCTGAGTACTGAGCACCCAGCACCCCGATCACTGAGCACCCAGCACCCTGAGCACTGAGCACCCAGCACCCTGAGCACTGAGCAACCAGCACCCTGAGTACTGAGCACCCAGCACGCTGAGTACTGAGCACCCAGCACCCCGAGCACTGAGCACCCAGCACCCTGAGTACTGAGCACTGAGCACCCAGCACCCCGAGCACTGAGGACCCAGCACCCTGTGTACTGAGCACTGAGCACCCTGAGTACTAAGCACCCAGCACCCTGAGTACTGAGCACCCAGCACCCCGAGTACTGAGCACTGAGCACCCTGAGAACTGAGCACCCAGCACCCTGAGCACTGAGCACTGAGAACCCTGAGTACTGAGCACCGAGCACCCTGAGTACTGAGCACCCAGCACCCTGAGCACTGAGCACGGAGCACCCCGAGGACTGAGCACCCAGCACCCTGAGCACTGAGCACCCAGCACCTTGAGTACTGAGCACCCAGCACCCTGAGCACTGAGCACACAGCACCCTGAGCACTGAGCACCCAGCACCCCGAGCACTGAGCACCCAGCACCCTGAGTACTGAGCACCCAGCACCCTGAGCACTCAGCACCCAGCACCCTGAGTACTGAGCACCCAGCACCCTGAGTACTGAGCACCCAGCACCCTGAGCACTGAGCACTGAGCACCCAACACCCTGAGCACTGAGCACTGAGCACCCAGCACCCTGAGTACTGAGCAAAGAGCACACGGAGCACTGAGCACCCTGAGTACTGAGCACCCAGCACCCCGATCACTGAGCACCCAGCACCCTGAGTACTGAGCACCCAGCACCCTGAGTACTGAGCACCCAGCACCCTGAGCACTGAGCACCCAGCACCCTGAGCAATGAACACCCAGCACCCCGAGCACGGAGCACCCAGCACCCTGTGTACTGAGCACCCAACACCCTGAGTACTGAGCACCCAGAACCCTGAGCACTGAGCACCCAGCACCCTGAGTACTGAGCACCCAGCACCCTGAGTACTGAACAACCAGCACCCTGAGCACTGAGCACTGAGCACCCAGCACCCTGAGTACTGAGCACTAAGCACCCAGAGCACTGAGAACCCAGCGCCCCGAGCACTGAGCACCTAGCACCCTGAGCACTGAGCACCCAGCACCCTGAGCACTGAGCACCCAGCCCCCTGAGTACTGAGCACCCAGCACCATGAGTACTGAGCACCCAGCACCCTGAGTACTGAGCACTCAGCACCCTGAGTACTGAGCACCGAGCACCCCGAGCACTGAGCACCCAGCACCCTGAGCACTGAGCACCCTGAGGACTGAGCACCCAGCACCCTGAGCACTGAGCACCCAGCACCCTGAGTACTGAGCACCGATCACCCTGAGCACTGAGGACCCAGGACCCCGAGCACTGAGCACCCAGCACCCTGAGTACAGAGCATCCAGCACCCCGAGTACTGAGCACCCAGCACCCCGAGCACTGAGCACCCAGCACCCTGAGTACTGAGCATCCTGAGTACTGAGCACTGATCACCCTGAGCACTGAGCACCCAGCACCCTGAGTACTGAGCACCCAGCACCCTGAGCACTGAGCACCCAGCACCCTGAGCACTGAGCACCCAGCACAGTGAGTACTGCGCACCCAGCACCCTGAGTACTGAGTACCCAGCACCCTGAGCACTGAGCACTCAGCACCCTGAGTACTGAGCACCGAGCACACTGAGTACTGAGCACCCAGCACCCTTAGTACTGAGCACCCAGCACCCTGAGCACTGAGCACCCAGCACCCTGAGTACTGAGCACCCAGCACCACCCTCAGCACTGAGCACCCAGCACCCCGAGCACTGAGCACCCAGCACCCAGAGCACTGAGCACCCAGCACCCCGAGTACTGCGCACCCAGCACCCCGAGTACTGAGCACCCAGCACCCTGAGTACTGAGCACTGAGCACCCCGAGTACTGAGCACCCAGCACCCCGAGCACTGAGCACCCAGCAACCTGAGTACTGAGAACAGATCACCCTGAGTACTGAGCACCCAGCACGCTGAGTACTGAGCCCCCAGCACCCTGAGTACTGAGCACCCAGCACCCCGAGCACTGAGCACTCAGCACCCCGAGAATGAGCACCCAACACCCTGAGTACTGAGAACCGAGCAAACTGAGTACTGAGCACCTAGCACCCTGAGTACTGAGCCCCCAGCACCCTGAGTACTGAGCACCCAGCACCCCGAGCACTGAGCACCCAGCACCCTGAGAATGAGCACCCAGCACCCTGAGTACTGAGCACCCAGCACCCTGAGTACTGAGCAATAAGCACCCAGAGCACTTAGCACCCAGCACCCCGAGCACGGAGCACCCAGGACCCCGAGCACTGAGTACTGAGCACTGAGCACCCTGAGTACTGAGCACCCAGCACCCCGATCACTGAGCACCCAGCACCCTGAGCACTGAGCACCCAGCACCCTGAGCACTGAGCACCCAGCACCCTGAGTACTGAGCACCCAGCACGCTGAGTACTGAGCACCCAGCACCCCGAGCACTGAGCACCCAGCACCCTGAGTACTGAGCACTGAGCACCCAGCACCCTGTGTACTGAGCACTGAGCACCCTGAGTACTAAGCACCCAGCACCCTGAGTACTGAGCACCCAGCACCCCGAGTACTGAGCACTGAGCACCCTGAGAACTGAGCACCCAGCACCCTGAGCACTGAGCACTGAGAACCCTGAGTACTGAGCACCGAGCACCCTGAGTACTGAGCACCCAGCACCCTGAGCACTGAGCACGGAGCACCCCGAGGACAGAGCACCCAGCACCCCGAGCACTGAGCACCCAGCACCCTGAGTACTGAGCACCCAACACCCAGAGTACCGAGCACCCAGCACCCTGAGCACTCAGCACCCAGCACCCTGAGTACTGAGCACCCAGCACCCTGAGTACTGAGCACCCAGCACCCTGAGCACTGAGCACTGAGCACCCAACACCCTGAGCACTGAGCACTGAGCACCCATCACCCCGAGCACTGAGCACCCAGCACCCCGACCACTGAGCACCCAGAACCCTGAGCACTGAGCACCCAGCACCATGAGTACTGAGCACACAGCATCCTGAGTACTGAGCACTCAGCACCCTGAGTACTGAGCACCGAGCACCCCGAGCACTGAGCACCCAGCACTCTGAGCACTGAGCACCCTGAGGACTGCGCACCCAGCCCCCTGAGCACTGAGCATCCAGCACCCTGAGACTGAGCACCAAGGACCCCGAGGACTGAGCACCCAGCACCCTGAGTACAGAGCACCCAGCACCCTGAGTACTGAGCACCCAGCACCCCGAGCACTGAGCACCCAGCACCCTGAGTACTGAGCACCCTGAGTACTGAGCACCTATCACCCTGAGCACTGAGCACCCAGCACCCTGAGTACTGAGCACCCAGCACCCTGAGCACTGAGCACCCAGCACCCTGAGCACTGAGCACCCAGCACAGTGAGTACTGAGCACCCAGCACCCTGAGTACTGAGTACCCAGCACCCTGAGCACTGAGCACCCAGCACCCTGAGTACTGAGCAACCAGCACCCTGAGTACTGAGCACCCAGCACCCTTAGTACTGAGCACCCAGCACCCTGAGCACTAAGCACCCAGCACCCTGGGTACTGAGCACCCAGCACCACCCTCAGCACTGAGCACCCAGCACCCCGAGCACTGAGCACCCAGCACCCTGAGCACTGAGCACCCAGCACCCCGAGTACTGAGCACCCAGCACCCCGAGTACTGAGCACCGAGCACCCCGAGCACTGAACACCCAGCACCCTGAGTACTGAGCACCCAGCACCCTGAGCACTGAGCACTGAGCACCCCGAGTACTGAGCACACAGCACCCCGAGCACTGAGCACCCTGCAACCTGAGTACTGAGAACAGATCACCCTGAGTACTGAGCACCCAGCACCCTGAGTACTGAGCCACCAGCACCCTGAGTACTGAGCACCCAGCACCCCGAGCACTGAGCACCCAGCACCCCGAGAATGAGCACCCAGCACCCTCAGTACTGAGAACCGAGCACCCTGAGTACTGAGCACCCAGCACCCTGAGTACTGAGCACCGAGCTCGCCGAGCACTGAGCACCCTGAGTACTGAGCACCCAGCACCCCGATCACTGAGCACCCAGCGCCCCGAGCACTGAGCACCCAGCACTCCGAGCACTGAGCACTGAGCACCCTGAGCACTGAGCAAAGAGCACCCCGAGTACTGAGCACTGAGCACCCTGAGTACTGAGCACCAAGCACTCCGAGTACTGAGCACTGAGCACCCTGAGTACTGAGCACCCAGCACCCTGAGCACTGAGCACCCAGCACCCTGAGCACTGAGCACCCAGCACCCTGAGTACTGAGCACCCAGCACCCTGAGCACTCAGCACCCAGCACCCTGAGTACTGAGCACCCAGCACCCTGAGTACTGAGCACCCAGCACCCTGAGCACTGAGCACTGAGCACCCAACACCCTGAGCACTGAGCACTGAGCACCCAGCACCCTGAGTACTGAGCACAGAGCTCCCCGAGCACTGAGCACCCTGAGTACTGAGCACCCAGCACCCCGATCACTGAGCACCCAGCACCCTGAGTACTGAGCACCCAGCACCCTGAGTACTGAGCACCCAGCACCCTGAGCACTGAGCACCCAGCACCCTGAGCAATGAACACCCAGCACCCCGAGCACGGAGCACCCAGCACCCTGTGTACTGAGCACCCAACACCCAGAGTACTGAGCACCCAGAACCCTGAGCACTGAGCACCCAGCACCCTGAGTACTGAGCACCCAGCACCCTGAGTACTGAACAACCAGCACCCTGAGCACTGAGCACTGAGCACCCAGCACCCTGAGTACTGAGCACTAAGCACCCAGAGCACTGAGAACCCAGCGCCCCGAGCACTGAGCACCTAGCACCCTGAGCACTGAGCACCCAGCACCCTGAGCACTGAGCACCCAGCCCCCTGAGTACTGAGCACCCAGCACCATGAGTACTGAGCACCCAGCACCCTGAGTACTGAGCACTCAGCACCCTGAGTACTGAGCACCGAGCACCCCGAGCACTGAGCACCCAGCACCCTGAGCACTGAGCACCCTGAGGACTGAGCACCCAGCACCCTGAGCACTGAGCACCCAGCACCCTGAGTACTGAGCACCGATCACCCTGAGCACTGAGGACCCAGGACCCCGAGCACTGAGCACCCAGCACCCTGAGTACAGAGCATCCAGCACCCCGAGTACTGAGCACCCAGCACCCCGAGCACTGAGCACCCAGCACCCTGAGTACTGAGCACCCAGCACCCTGAGCACTGAGCACCCAGCACCCTGAGTACTGAGCACCCAGCACCCTGAGCACTGAGCACCCAGCACCCTGAGCACTGAGCACCCAGCACAGTGAGTACTGCGCACCCAGCACCCTGAGTACTGAGTACCCAGCACCCTGAGCACTGAGCACTCAGCACCCTGAGTACTGAGCACCGAGCACACTGAGTACTGAGCACCCAGCACCCTTAGTACTGAGCACCCAGCACCCTGAGCACTGAGCACCCAGCACCCTGAGTACTGAGCACCCAGCACCACCCTCAGCACTGAGCACCCAGCACCCCGAGCACTGAGCACCCAGCACCCAGAGCACTGAGCACCCAGCACCCCGAGTACTGCGCACCCAGCACCCCGAGTACTGAGCACCGAGCACCCCGAGCACTGAACACCCAGCACCTTGAGTACTGAGCACCCAGCACCCTGAGTACTGAGCACTGAGCACCCCGAGTACTGAGCACCCAGCACCCCGAGCACTGAGCACCCAGCAACCTGAGTACTGAGAACAGATCACCCTGAGTACTGAGCACCCAGCACGCTGAGTACTGAGCCCCCAGCACCCTGAGTACTGAGCACCCAGCACCCCGAGCACTGAGCACTCAGCACCCCGAGAATGAGCACCCAACACCCTGAGTACTGAGAACCGAGCAAACTGAGTACTGAGCACCTAGCACCCTGAGTACTGAGCCCCCAGCACCCTGAGTACTGAGCACCCAGCACCCCGAGCACTGAGCACCCAGCACCCTGAGAATGAGCACCCAGCACCCTGAGTACTGAGAACCCAGCACCCTGAGTACTGAGCACTAAGCACCCAGAGCACTTAGCACCCAGCACCCCGAGCACGGAGCACCCAGGACCCCGAGCACTGAGTACTGAGCACTGAGCACCCTGAGTACTGAGCACCCAGCACCCCGATCACTGAGCACCCAGCACCCTGAGCACTGAGCACCCAGCACCCTGAGCACTGAGCACCCAGCACCCTGAGTACTGAGCACCCAGCACGCTGAGTACTGAGCACCCAGCACCCCGAGCACTGAGCACCCAGCACCCTGAGTACTGAGCACTGAGCACCCAGCACCCTGTGTACTGAGCACTGAGCACCCTGAGTACTAAGCACCCAGCACCCTGAGTACTGAGCACCCAGCACCCCGAGTACTGAGCACTGAGCACCCTGAGAACTGAGCACCCAGCACCCTGAGCACTGAGCACTGAGAACCCTGAGTACTGAGCCCCGAGCACCCTGAGTACTGAGCACCCAGCACCCTGAGCACTGAGCACGGAGCACCCCGAGGACAGAGCACCCAGCACCCCGAGCACTGAGCACCCAGCACCCTGAGTACTGAGCACCCAACACCCAGAGTACTGAGCACCCAGCACCCTGAGCACTCAGCACCCAGCACCCTGAGTACTGAGCACCCAGCACCCTGAGTACTGAGCACCCAGCACCCTGAGCACTGAGCACTGAGCACCCAACACCCTGAGCACTGAGCACTGAGCACCCATCACCCCGAGCACTGAGCACCCAGCACCCCGACCACTGAGCACCCAGAACCCTGAGCACTGAGCACACAGCACCCTGAGCACTGAGCAGCCAGCCCCCTGAGTACTGAGCACCCAGCACCATGAGTACTGAGCACACAGCATCCTGAGTACTGAGCACTCAGCACCCTGAGTACTGAGCACCGAGCACCCCGAGCACTGAGCACCCAGCACTCTGAGCACTGAGCACCCTGAGGACTGCGCACCCAGCCCCCTGAGCACTGAGCATCCAGCACCCTGAGACTGAGCACCAAGGACCCCGAGGACTGAGCACCCAGCACCCTGAGTACAGAGCACCCAGCACCCTGAGTACTGAGCACCCAGCACCCCGAGCACTGAGCACCCAGCACCCTGAGTACTGAGCACCCTGAGTACTGAGCACCGATCACCCTGAGCACTGAGCACCCAGCACCCTGAGTACTGAGCACCCAGCACCCTGAGCACTGAGCACCCAGCACCCTGAGCACTGAGCACCCAGCACAGTGAGTACTGAGCACCCAGCACCCTGAGTACTGAGTACCCAGCACCCTGAGCACTGAGCACCCAGCACCCTGAGTACTGAGCAACCAGCACCCTGAGTACTGAGCACCCAGCACCCTTAGTACTGAGCACCCAGCACCCTGAGCACTAAGCACCCAGCACCCTGGGTACTGAGCACCCAGCACCACCCTCAGCACTGAGCACCCAGCACCCCGAGCACTGAGCACCCAGCACCCTGAGCACTGAGCACCCAGCACCCCGAGTACTGAGCACCCAGCACCCCGAGTACTGAGCACCGAGCACCCCGAGCACTGAACACCCAGCACCCTGAGTACTGAGCACCCAGCACCCTGAGCACTGAGCACTGAGCACCCCGAGTACTGAGCACACAGCACCCCGAGCACTGAGCACCCTGCAACCTGAGTACTGAGAACAGATCACCCTGAGTACTGAGCACCCAGCACCCTGAGTACTGAGCCACCAGCACCCTGAGTACTGAGCACCCAGCACCCCGAGCACTGAGCACCCAGCACCCCGAGAATGAGCACCCAGCACCCTCAGTACTGAGAACCGAGCACCCTGAGTACTGAGCACCCAGCACCCTGAGTACTGAGCCCCCAGCACCCTGAGTACTGAGCACCCAGCACCCCGAGCACTGAGCACCCAGCACCCCGAGAATGAGCACCCAGCACCCTGAGTACTGAGCACCCAGCACCCTGAGTACTGAGCACTAAACACCAAGAGCACTGAGCGCCCAGCACCCCGAGCACGGAGCACCCAGGACCCCGAGCACTGAGTACTGAGCACCCAGCACCCTGAGTACTGAGCACCGAGCTCGCCGAGCACTGAGCACCCTGAGTACTGAGCACCCAGTACCCCGATCACTGAGCACCCAGCGCCCCGAGCACTGAGCACCCAGCACTCCGAGCACTGAGCACTGAGCACCCTGAGCACTGAGCAAAGAGCACCCCGAGTACTGAGCACTGAGCACCCTGAGTACTGAGCACCAAGCACTCCGAGTACTGAGCACTGAGCACCCTGAGTACTGAGCACCCAGCACCCTGAGCACTGAGCACCCAGCACCCTGAGTAATGAGCACTGAGAACCCTGAGTACTGAGCACCGAGCACCCTGAGTACTGAGCACCCTGCACCCTGATCACTGAGCACGGAGCACCCTGAGGACTGAGCACCCGGCACCCTGAGCACTGAGCACCCAGCACCTTGAGTACTGAGCACCGAGCACCCCGAGCACTGAGCACCCAGCACCCTGAGTACTGAGCACCCAGCACCCTGAGCACAGAGCACCCAGCACCCTGAGCACTGAGCACGCAGCACCCCGAGCACTGAGCACCCAGCACCCTGAGTACTGAGCACAGAGCACCCTGAGCACTGAGCACCCAACACTCTGAGCACTGAGCACCCAGCACGCTGAGTACTGAGCACTGAGCACACAGCACCCTGAGTACTGAGCAACCAGCACCTCGAGCACTGAGCACCCAGCGCCCCGAGCACTGAGCACCCAGCACCCCGAGCACTGAGCACTGAGCACACTGAGCACTGAGCACCCAGCACCCTGAGTACTGAGCACTGAGCACCCTGAGTACTGAGCACCGAGCACCCTGAGTACTGAGCACCCAGCACTCTGAGCACTGAGCACCCAGCACCTTGAGTACTGAGCACCGAGCACCCCGAGGACTGAGCACCCAGCACCCTGAGCACTGAGCACCCAGCACCTTGAGTACTGAGCACCGAGCACCCCGAGCACTGAGCACCCAGCACCCTGAATACTGAGCTCCCAGCACCCTGAGCACTGAGCACCCAGCACCCCGAGCACTGAGCACCCAGCACCCCGAGCACTGAGCACCCAGCACCCTGAGTACTGAGCACCCAACACCCAGAGTCCTGAGCACCCAGCACCCAGAGTACTGAGCACCCATCACCCTGAGTACTGACCACCCAACACCCAGAGTCCTGAGCACCCAGCACCCCGAGCACTGAGCACCCAGCACCCTGAGTACTGAGCACCCAACACCCAGAGTACTGAGCACCCAGCACCCTGAGCACTGAGCACCCAGCACCCTGAGTACTGAGCACCCAGCACCCTGAGTACTGAGCATCCAGCACCCTGAGCACTGAGCACCCAACACCCTGAGCACTGAGCACTGAGCACCCAGCACCCCGAGCACTAAGCACCCAGCACCCCGAGCACTGAGCACCTAGCACCCTGAGCACTGAGCACCCAGCACCCTGAGCACTGAGCACCCAGCCCCCTGAGTACTGAGCACCCAGCACCATGAGTACTGAGCACCCAGCACATTGAGTACTGAGCACTCAGCACCCTGAGTACTGAGCACCGAGCACCCCGAGCACTGAGCACCCAGCACCCTGAGCACTGAGCACCCTGAGGACAGAGCACCCAGCACCCTGAGCACTGAGCACCCAGCACCCTGAGTACTGAGCACCGATCACCCTGAGCACTGAGCACCCAGGACCCTGAGCACTGAGCACCCAGCACCCTGAGAACAGAGCATCCAGCACCCCGAGTACTGAGCACCCAGCACCCCGAGCACTGAGCACCCAGCACCCTGAGTACTGAGCATCCTGAGTACTGAGCACCGATCACCCTGAGCACTGAGCACCCAGCACCCTGAGTACTGAGCACCCAGCACCCTGAGCACTGAGCCCCCAGCACCCTGAGCACTGAGCACCCAGCACAGTGAGTACTGAGCACCCAGCACCCTGAGTACTGAGTACCCAGCACACTGAGCACTGAGCACTCAGCACCCTGAGTACTGAGCATCGAGCACCCTGAGTACTGAGCACCCAGGACCCTTAGTACTGAGCACCCAGCACCCTGAGCACTGAGCACCCAGCACCCTGAGTACTGAGCACCCAGCACCACCCTCAGCACTGAGCACCCAGCACCCCGAGCACTGAGCACCCAGCACCCAGAGCACTGAGCACCCAGCACCCCGAGTACTGCGCACCCTGCACCCCTAGTACTGAGCACCGAGCACCCCGAGCACTGAACACCCAGCACCCTGAGTACTGAGCACCCAGCACCCTGAGTACTGAGCACTGAGCACCCCGAGTACTGAGCACCCAGCACCCCGAGCACTGAGCACCCAGCAACCTGAGTACTGAGAACAGATCACCCTGAGTACTGAGCACCCAGCACCCTGAGTACTGAGCCCCCAGCACCCTGAGTACTGAGCACCCAGCACCCCGAGCACTGAGCACTCAGCACCCCGAGAATGAGCACCCAACACCCTGAGTACTGAGAACCGAGCACCCTGAGTACTGAGCAACCAGCACCCTGAGTACTGAGCCCCCAGCACCCTGAGTACTGAGCACCCAGCACCCTGAGCACTGAGCACCCAGCACCCCGAGAATGAGCACCCAGCACCCTGAGTACTGAGCACCCAGCACCCTGAGTACTGAGCACTAAGCACCCAGAGCACTGAGCACCCAGCACCCCGAGCACGGAGCACCCAGGACCCCGAGTACTGAGTACTGAGCACTGAGCACCCTGAGTACTGAGCACCCAGCACCCCGATCACTGAGCACCCAGCACCCTGAGCACTGAGCACCCAGCACCCTGAGCCCTGAGAACCCAGCACCCTGAGTACTGAGCACCCAGCACGCTGAGTACTGAGCACCCAGCACCCCGAGCACTGAGCACCCAGCACCCTGAGTACTGAGCACTGAGCAACCACCACCCCGAGCACTGAGGACCCAGCACCCTGTGTACAGAGCACTGAGCACCCTGAGTACTAAGCACCCAGCTCCCTGAGTACTGAGCACCCAGCACCCCGAGTACTGAGCACTGAGCACCCTGAGAACTGAGCACCCAGCACCCTGAGCACTGAGCACTGAGAACCCTGAGTACTGAGCACCGAGCACCCTGAGTACTGAGCACCCAGCACCCTGAGCACTGAGCACGGAGCACCCCGAGGACTGAGCACCCAGCACCCTGAGCACTGAGCACCCAGCACCTTGAGTACTGAGCACCCAGCACCCTGAGCACTGAGCACACAGCACCCCGAGCACTGAGCACCCAGCACCCCGAGCACTGAGCACCCAGCACCCTGAGTACTGAGCACCCAACACCCAGAGTACTGAGCACCCAGCACCCTGAGCACTCAGCACCCAGCACGCTGAGTACTGAGCACCCAGCACCCTGAGTACTGAGCACCCAGCACCCTGAGCACTGAGCACTGAGCACCCAACACCCTGAGCACTGAGCACTGAGCAACCATCACCCCGAGCACTGAGCACCCAGCACCCCGAGCACTGAGCACCCAGAAGCCTGAGTACTGAGCACCCAGCACCCTGAGTACTGAGCACTGAGCACCCCGAGTACTGAGTACCCAGCACCCCGAGCACTGAGCACCGAGCACCCCGAGCACTGAGCACCCAGCACCCCGAGCACTGAGCACCCAGCACCCTGAGCACTGAGCACCCAGCACCCCGAGCACTGAGCACCCAGCACCCCGAGCACTGAGCACCCAGCATCCCGAGCACTGAGCACCCAGCACCCTGAGTACTGAGCACCCAGCACCCTGAGTACTCAGCACCCAGCACCCTGAGCACTGAGCAACCAGCACCCTGAGTACTGAGCACCCAGCACCCCAAGCACTGAGCACCCTGAGTACTGAGCACAGAGCACCCCAAGCACTGAGCACAATGAGTCCTGAGCACCCAGCTCCCTGATTAATGAGCACCCAGCACCCCGAGCACTGAGCACCCAGCACCCTGAGTACTGAGCACCCAGCACCCTGAGTACTGAGCACCCAGCACCCTGAGTACTGAGCACTCAGCACCCTGAGTACTGAGCACCCTGAGTTCTGAGCACCCAGCACCGTGAGCACTGAGCACCCAGCACCTTGAGTACTGAGCACCGAGCACCCCGAGCACTGAGCAAACAGCACCCTGAGTACTGGGCACCCAGCACCCCGAGCACTGAGCACCCAGCACCCTGAGTACTGAGCACCCAGCACCCTGAGTACTGAGCACTGAGCACCCTGAGCACTGAGCACCCAAAACCCCGAGCACTGAGCACCCAGCACCCTGAGTACTGAGCACCCAGCACCCTGAGTACTGAGCACTCAGCACCCTGAGTACTGAGCACCGAGCTCCCCGAGCACTGAGCATCCAGCACCCTGAGCACTTAGCACCCTGAGGAATGAGCACCCAGCACCCTGAGTACTGAGCACCGAGCACCCTGAGTACTGAGCACCCAGCTTCCTGAGTACTGAGCACCCTGAGTACTGAGCACCCAGCACCCCGAGCACTGAGCACCCAGCACCCTGAGTACTGTGCAACCTGAGTACTGAGCACCCAGCAACCTGAGTACTTAGCACCCAGCACCTGAGCACTGAGCACCCAGCACCCTGAGTACTGAGCACCGAGCACTCCGAGTACTGAGCACCCAGCACCCCGAGCACTGAGCACCCAGCACCCTGAGCACTGAGCACCCAACACCCCAAGCACTGAGCACCCAGCACCCTGAGTACTGAGTACTGAGCACCCTGAGTACTGAGCACCCAGCATCCTGAGCACTGAGCACCCAGCACCGTGAGTACTGAGCACCGAGCACCCCGAGCACTGAGCACCCAGCACCCTGAGTACCGAGCACCCAGCACCAAAAGTACTGAGCACCGAGCATCCTGAGCACTGAGCACCGAGCACCCCGAGCACTGAGCACCCAGCACCCTGAGTACTGAGCACCCAGCAAAAAGAGTACTGAGCAGCGAGCACCCTGAGCACTGAGCACCCAGCACACTGAGTAATGAGCACCCAGCACCCCGAGTACTGAGCACCCAGCACCGTGAGTACTGAGCACCAAGCACCCTGAGGACTGAGCACCCAGCACCCTGAGCACTGAGCACAAAGCACGCTGAGTACTGAGCACCCTGAGTACTGAGCACCGAGGACCCTGAGCACTGAGCACCCAGCACCCCGAGAATGAGCACCCAGCACCCTGAGTACTGAGAACCGAGCACCCTGAGTACTGAGCACCCAGCACGCTGAGCACTGAGCACCGCGCACCCCGAGTACTGAGCACCCAGCACCCCGAGCACTGAGCACACAGCACCCTGAGTACTGAGTACCCAGCACCCTGAGTACTGAGCAACCTGAGCACTGAGCACCCAGCACCCTGAGTACTGAGCACCCTGAGGACTGAGCACCGATCACCCTGAGCACTGAGCACCCAGCACCCTGAGTACTGAGCACCCAGCATCCTGAGCACTGAGCACCCAGCACCCTGAGTACTGAGCAGAGAGCACCCTGATCACTGAGCACCCAGCACCCTGAGTACTCAGCACCCAGCACCCTGAGTACTGAGCACCGAGCACCCCGAGTACTGAGCACCCAGCACCCTGAGCACTCAGCACCCAGCACCCCGAGCACTGAGCACCCAGCACCCTGAGTACTGAGCTCCAAGCACCCCGAGCCCTGAGCACCCAGCACCCTGAGTACTGAGCACCCTGAGTACTGAGCACCGATCACCCTGAGCACTGAGCACCCAACACCCTGAGTACTGAGCACCCAACGTACTGAGCACCGAGCACACTGAGCACTGAGCACCCAGCACCCTGAGTACTGAGCACCGAGCACCCTGAGCACTGAGCACCCAGAACCCTGAGTACTGAGCACCGAGCACCCCGAGCACTGAGCACCAAGGGCCCCGAGCACTGAGCACCCAGCACCCTGAGTACTGAGCACTGAGCACCCCGAGTACTGAGCACCCACCACCCCGAGCACTGAGCACCCAGCACCCTAAGTACTGAGCACCCAGTGTACTGAGCACCGAGCAGCCAGCACCCTGAGTACTGAGCACCCAGCACCCTGAGCACTGAGCACCCATCACCCTGAGTACTGAGCACCGAGCACCCTGAGTACTGAGCACCCAGCACCCTGAGAACTGAGCACCCAGCACACCGAGCACTGAGCACCCAGCACACCGAGCACTCAGCACCCAGCACCCCGAGCACCGAGCACCATGAGTACTAAGAACCGAGCACCCTGAGCACTGAGCACCCAGCACCCTGAGCACTGAGCACCCAGCACCCTGAGTACTGAGCCCCTAGCACCCCGTGCACTGAGCACCCAGCACCCTGAGTACTGAGCACCCAGCACCCTGAGCACTGAGCAGCCAGCACCCTGAGCACTGAGCACCCAGCACCCTGAGAACTGAGCACCCTGAGTACTGAGCACACAGCACCGTGAGCACTGAGCACCCAGCACCCCGAGCACTGAGCACCCAGCACCCTGAGTACTGAGCACCCTGAGTACTGAGCACTGAGCACCCTGAGTACTGAGCACTGAGCACCCTGAGTACTGAGCACCCAGCACCCTGAGTACTGAGAACCCAGCACCCTGAGCAATGAGCACCCTGAGTACTGAGCACCCAGCACCCTGAGCACTGAGCACCGAGCACCCCGAGCACTGAGCACCCAGCACCCTGAGTACTGAGCACCGAGCTCCCCGAGCACTGAGCACCCTGAGTACTGAGCACCCAGCACCCTGAGTACTGAGCACCCAGCACCCTGAGCACTGAGCACCCAGCACCCTGAGTACTGAGCACCCAGCACCCCGAGCACTGAGCACACAGCACCCTGAGTACTGAGTACCAAGCACCCTGAGTACTGAGCAACCTGAGCACTGAGCACCCAGCACCCTGAGTACTGAGCACCCTGAGGACTGAGCACCGATCACCCTGAGCACTGAGCACCCAGCACCCTGAGTACTGAGCACCCAGCACCCTGAGCACTGAGCACCCAGCACCCTGAGTACTGAGCAGAGAGCACCCTGATCACTGAGCACCCAGCACCCTGAGTACTGAGCACCCAGCACCCTGAGTACTGAGCACCGAGCACCCCGAGTACTGAGCACCCAGCACCCTGAGCACTCAGCACCCAGTACCCTGAGCACTGAGCACCCAGCACCCTGAGTACTGAGCACCCAGCAACCTGAGTACTGAGCACCCAGCACCGTGAGAACTGAGCACTCAGCACCCTGAGTACTGAGCACCGAGCAACCCGAGCACTGAGCACCCAGCACCCTGAGCACTGAGCACCCTGAGGACTGAGCACCCAGCACCCTGAGCACTGAGCACCGATCACCCTGAGCACTGAGCACCCAGCACCCCGAGCACTGAGCACACAGCACCCTGAGTACTGAGCCCCCAACACCCCGAGTACTGAGCACCCAGCACCCTGAGTACTGAGCACCCAGCACCCCGAGCACTGAGCACCCAGCACCCTGAGTACTGAGCACCCTGTGTACTGAGCACTGAGCACCCAGCACCATGAGGACTGAGTACCCAGCACCCTGAGCACTGAGCACCCAGCACCCTGAGTACTGAGCACTGATCACCCTGAGCACTGAGCACCCAGCACCCCGAGCACTGAGCACCCAGCACCCTGAGTACTGTGCAGCCAGCACCCTGAGCACTGAGCACCCAGCACCCTGAGTACTGAGCACCCAGCACCCTGAGTACTGAGCACCCAGCACCCTGGGCACTGAGCACCCAGCACCCTGAGTACTGAGCACCGAGCACCCTGAGTACTGAGCACCCAGCACCCTGAGTACTGAGCACCCAGCACCCTGAGCACTGAGCACCCAGCACCCTGAGCACTGAGCACCCAGCACCCTGAGTACTGAGCACCCAGCACCCTGAGTACTGAACACCCAGCACCCTGAGCACTGAGCACTGAGCACCCAGCACCCTGAGCACTGAGCACCCAGCACCCTGGGCACGGAGCACCCCGAGGACTGAGCACCCAGCACCCTGAGCACTGAGCACCCAGCACCTTGAGTACTGAGCACCGAGCACCTCGAGCACTGAGCACCCTGAGTACTGAGCACCCAGCACCCAGATCACTGAGCACCCTGCACCCTGAGCACTGAGCACCCTGCACCCTGAGCACTGAGCACCCAGCACACTGAGTAGTTAGCACCCAGCACGCTGAGTACTGAGCACCCAGCACCCCGAGCACTGAGCAACCAGCACCCTGAGCAAGGAGCACCCCGAGGACTGAGCACCCAGCACCTTGAGTACTGAGCACCGAGCACCCCGAGCACTGAGCACCCAGCACCCTGAGTACTGAGCACCCAGCAGCAAAAGTACTGAGCACCGAGCATCCTGAGCACTGAGCACCGAGCACCCCGAGCACTGAGCACCCAGCACCCTGAGTACTGAGCACCCAGCACCCTGAGCACTGAGCACTGAGCACCCAACACCCTGAGCACTGAGCACTGAGCAACCATCACCCCGAGCACTGAGCACCCAGCACCCCGAGCACTGAGCACCCAGAAGCCTGAGTACTGAGCACCCAGCACCCTGAGTACTGAGCACTGAGCACCCCGAGTACTGAGTACCCAGCACCCCGAGCACTGAGCACCGAGCACCCCGAGCACTGAGCACCCAGCACCCCGAGCACTGAGCACCCAGCACCCTGAGCACTGAGCACCCAGCACCCCGAGCACTGAGCACCCAGCACCCCGAGCACTGAGCACCCAGCATCCCGAGCACTGAGCACCCAGCACCCTGAGTACTGAGCACCCAGCACCCTGAGTACTCAGCACCCAGCACCCTGAGCACTGAGCAACCAGCACCCTGAGTACTGAGCACCCAGCACCCCAAGCACTGAGCACCTTAGTACTGAGCACCCAGCACCCCAAGCACTGAGCACCCTGAGTCCTGAGCACCCAGCACCCTGATTAATGAGCACCCAGCACCCCGAGCACTGAGCACCCAGCACCCCGAGCACCGAGCACCATGAGTACTAAGAACCGAGCACCCTGAGCACTGAGCACCCAGCACCCTGAGCACTGAGCACCCAGCACCCTGAGTACTGAGCCCCTAGCACCCCGAGCACTGAGCACCCAGCACCCTGAGTACTGAGCACCCAGCACCCTGAGCACTGAGCACCGAGCACCCTGAGCACTGAGCACCCAGCACTCTGAGGACTGAGTACCCAGCACCCCGAGCACTGAGCACCCAGCACCCTGAGCACTGAGCACCCTGAGTACTGAGCACTGAGCACCCTGAGTACTGAGCACCCAGCACCCTGAGTATTGAGCACCCAGCAACCTGAGCACTGAGCACCGAGCACCCTGAGCACTGAGCACCCAGCACCCTGAGCACTGAGCAGCCAGCACCCTGAGCACTGAGCACCCAGCACCCTGAGTACTGAGCACCCTGAGTACTGAGCACACAGCACCGTGAGCACTGAGCACCCAGCACCCCGAGCACTGAGCACCCAGCACCCTGAGCACTGAGCACCCTGAGTACTGATCACTGAGCACCCTGAGTACTGAGCACTGAGCACCCTGAGTACTGAGCACCCAGCACCCTGAGTACTGAGAACCCAGCACCCTGAGCAATGAGCACCCTGAGTACTGAGCACCCAGCACCCTGAGCACTGAGCACCGAGCACCCCAAGCACTGAGCACCCAGCACCCTGAGTACTGAGCACACAGCACCGTGAGCACTGAGCATCCAGCACCCCGAGCACTGAGCACCCAGCACCCTGAGCACTGAGCACCCTGAGTACTGAGCACTGAGCACCCTGAGTACTGAGCACTGAGCACCCTGAGTACTGAGCACCCAGCACCCTGAGTACTGAGAACCCAGCACCCTGAGCAATGAGCACCCTGAGTACTGAGCACCCAGCACCCTGAGTACTAAGCACCGAGCACCCTGAGTACTGAGCACCCAGTACCCTGAGCACTGAATACACAGCACCCTGAGTACTGAGCACCCCGAGCACTGAGCACCCAGCACCCTGAGCACTGAGGACCCAGCACCCTGAGTACTGAGCACCCAGCACACTGAGCACTGAGCACCCAGCACCCTGAGTACTGAGCACCCAGCACCCTGCGCACTGAGCACCCAGCACCCTGAGTACTGAGCACTGAGCACCCAGCACCCCGAGCACTGAGCACTCAGCACCCTGTGTACTGAGCACTGAGTACCCAGCACCCTGAGTACTGAGCACCCAGCATCCTGAGTACTGAGCACCCTGAGTACTGAGCACCCAGCACCCCGAGCACTGAGCACCCAGCACCCTGAGTACTGTGCAACCTGAGTACTGAGCACCCAGCACCCTGAGCACTGAGCACCCAGCACCCTGAGTACTGAGCACCGAGCACTCCGAGTACTGAGCACCCAGCACCCCGAGCACTGAGCACCCAGCACCCTGAGCACTGAGCACCCAGCACCCCAAGCACTGAGCACCCAGCACCCTGAGTACTGAGTACTGAGCACCCTGAGTACTGAGCACCCAGCATCCTGAGCACTGAGCACCCAGCACCCTGAGTACTGAGCACCGAGCACCCCGAGCACTGAGCACCCAGCACCCTGAGTACTGAGCACCCAGCAGCAAAAGTACTGAGCACCGAGCATCCTGAGCACTGAGCACCGAGCACCCCGAGCACTGAGCACCCAGCACCCTGAGTACTGAGCACCCAGCTAAAAGAGTACTGAGCAGCGAGCACCCTGAGCACTGAGCACCCAGCACCCTGAGTAATGAGCACCCAGCACCCCGAGTACTGAGCACCCAGCACCGTGAGTTCTGAGCACCCAGCACCCTGAGTACTGAGCACCCAGCACCCTGAGCACTGAGCACAAAGCACGCTGAGTACTGAGCACCCTGAGTACTGAGCACCGAGGACCCTGAGCACTGAGCACCCAGCACCCCGAGAATGAGCACCCAGCACCCTGAGTACTGAGAACCGAGCACCCTGAGTACTAAGCACCCAGCACCCCGAGTACTGAGCACCCAGCACCGCGAGCACTGAGCACCCAGCACCACGAGAATGAGCACCCAGCACCACGAGAATGAGCACCCAGCACCCTGAGTACTGAGCACCCAGCACCCAGAGCACTGAGCACCCTGAATACTGAGCACCCAGCACCCTGAGTACTGTGCACTAAGCACCCAGAGCGCTGAGCACCCAGGACCCCGAGCACTGAGTACTGAGCACCCAGCACCCTGAGTACTGAGCACCGAGCTCCCAGAGCACTGAGCACCCTGAGTACTGAGCACCCAGCACCCTGAGCACTGAGCACCCAGCACCCTGAGTACTGAGCACCCAGCACCCCGAGCACTGAGCACACAGCACCCTGAGTACTGAGTACCCAGCACCCTGAGTACTGAGCAACCTGAGCACTGAGCACCCAGCACCCTGAGTACTGAGCACCCTGAGGACTGAGCACCGATCACCCTGAGCTCTGAGCACCCAGCACCCTGAGTACTGAGCACCCAGCACCCTGAGCACTGAGCACCCAGCACCCTGAGTACTGAGCAGAGAGCACCCTGATCACTGAGCACCCAGCACCCTGAGTACTGATCACCCAGCACCCTGAGTACTGAGCACCGAGCACCCCGAGTACTGAGCACCCAGCACCCTGAGCACTCAGCACCCAGCACCCTGAGCACTGAGCACCCAGCACCCTGAGTACTGAGCACCCAGCAACCTGAGTACTGAGCACCCAGCACCGTGGTAACTGAGCACTCAGCACCCTGAGTACTGAGCACCGAGCAACCCGAGCACTGAGCACCCAGCACCCTGAGCACTGAGCACCCTGAGGACTGAGCACCCAGCACCCTGAGCACTGAGCACCGATCACCCTGAGCACTGAGCACCCAGCACCCCGAGCACTGAGCACACAGCACCCTTAGTACTGAGCACCCAACACCCCGAGTACTGAGCACCCAGCACCCTGAGTACTGAGCACCCAGCACCCCGAGCACTGAGCACCCAGCACCCTGAGTACTGAGCACCCTGTGTACTGAGCACTGAGCACCCAGCACCATGAGGACTGAGTCCCCAGCACCCTGAGCACTGAGCACCCAGCACCCTGAGTACTGAGCACTGATCACCCTGAGCACTGAGCACCCAGCACCCCGAGCACTGAGCACCCAGCACCCTGAGTACTGAGCAGCCAGCACCCTGAGCACTGAGCACCCAGCACCCTGAGTACTGAGCACCCAGCACCCTGAGTACTGAGCACCCAGCACCCTGGGCACTGAGCACCCAGCACCCTGAGTACTGAGCACCGAGCACCCTGAGTACTGAGCACCCAGCACCCTGAGTACTGAGCACCCAGCACCCTGAGCACTGAGCACCCAGCACCCTGAGCACTGAGCACCCAGCACCCTGAGTACTGAGCACCCAGCACCCTGAGTACTGAACACCCAGCACCCTGAGCACTGAGCACTGAGCACCCAGCACCCTGAGCACTGAGCACCCTGCACCCTGAGCACGGAGCACCCCGAGGACTGAGCACCCAGCACCCTGAGCACTGAGCACCCAGCACCTTGAGTACTGAGCACCGAGCACCTCGAGCACTGAGCACCCTGAGTACTGAGCACCCAGCACCCCGATCACTGAGCACCCTGCACCCTGAGCACTGAGCACCCTGCACCCTGAGCACTGAGCACCCAGCACACTGAGTAGTGAGCACCCAGCACGCTGAGTACTGAGCACCCAGCACCCCGAGCACTGAGCAACCAGCACCCTGAGCACGGAGCACCCCGAGGACTGAGCACCCAGCACCTTGAGTACTGAGCACCGAGCACCCCGAGCACTGAGCACCCAGCACCCTGAGTACTGAGCACCCAGCAGCAAAAGTACTGAGCACCGAGCATCCTGAGCACTGAGCACCGAGCACCCCGAGCACTGAGCACCCAGCACCCTGAGTACTGAGCTCCCAGCTAAAAGAGTACTGAGCAGCGAGCACCCTGAGCACTGAGCACCCAGCACCCTGAGTAATGAGCACCCAGCACCCCGAGTACTGAGCACCCAGCACCGTGAGTTCTGAGCACCCAGCACCCTGAGTACTGAGCACCCAGCACCCTGAGCACTGAGCACAAAGCACGCTGAGTACTGAGCACCCTGAGTACTGAGCACCGAGGACCCTGAGTACTGAGCACCCAGCACCCCGAGTACTGAGCACCCAGCACCCCGAGCACTGAGCACCCAGCACCACGAGAATGAGCACCCAGCACCACGAGAATGAGCACCCAGCACCCTGAGTACTGAGCACCCAGCACCCTGAGTAATGAGCACCCAGCACCCAGAGCACTGAGCACCCTGAATACTGAGCACCCAGCACCCTGTGTACTGTGCACTAAGCACCCAGAGCGCTGAGCACCCAGGACCCCGAGCACTGAGTACTGAGCACCCAGCACCCTGAGTACTGAGCACCGAGCTCCCCGAGCACTGAGCACCCTGAGTACTGAGCACCCAGCACCCTGAGTACTGAGCACCCAGCACCCTGAGCACTGAGCACCCAGCACCCTGAGTACTGAGCACCCAGCACCCCGAGCACTGAGCACACAGCACCCTGAGTACTGAGTACCAAGCACCCTGAGTACTGAGCAACCTGAGCACTGAGCACCCAGCACCCTGAGTACTGAGCACCCTGAGGACTGAGCACCGATCACCCTGAGCACTGAGCACCCAGCACCCTGAGTACTGAGCACCCAGCACCCTGAGCACTGAGCACCCAGCACCCTGAGTACTGAGCAGAGAGCACCCTGATCACTGAGCACCCAGCACCCTGAGTACTGAGCACCCAGCACCCTGAGTACTGAGCACCGAGCACCCCGAGTACTGAGCACCCAGCACCCTGAGCACTCAGCACCCAGCACCCTGAGCACTGAGCACCCAGCACCCTGAGTACTGAGCACCCAGCAACCTGAGTACTGAGCACCCAGCACCGTGAGAACTGAGCACTCAGCACCCTGAGTACTGAGCACCGAGCAACCCGAGCACTGAGCACCCAGCACCCTGAGCACTGATCACCCTGAGGACTGAGCACCCAGCACCCTGAGCACTGAGCACCGATCACCCTGAGCACTGAGCACCCAGCACCCCGAGCACTGAGCACACAGCACCCTGAGTACTGAGCACCCAACACCCCGAGTACTGAGCACCCAGCACCCTGAGTACTGAGCACCCAGCACCCGAGCACTGAGCACCCAGCACCCTGAGTACTGAGCACCCTGTGTACTGAGCACTGAGCACCCAGCACCATGAGGACTGAGTACCCAGCACCCTGAGCACTGAGCACCCAGCACCCTGAGTACTGAGCACTGATCACCCTGAGCACTGAGCACCCAGCACCCCGAGCACTGAGCACCCAGCACCCTGAGTACTGAGCAGCCAGCACCCTGAGCACTGAGCACCCAGCACCCTGAGTACTGAGCACCCAGCACCCTGAGTACTGAGCACCCAGCACCCTGGGCACTGAGCACCCAGCACCCTGAGTACTGAGCACCGAGCACCCTGAGTACTGAGCACCCAGCACCCTGAGTACTGAGCACCCAGCACCCTGAGCACTGAGCACCCAGCACCCTGAGCACTGAGCACCCAGCACCCTGAGTACTGAGCACCCAGCACCCTGAGTACTGAACACCCAGCACCCTGAGCACTGAGCACTGAGAACCCAGCACCCTGAGCACTGAGCACCCAGCACCCTGAGCACGGAGCACCCCGAGGACTGAGCACCCAGCACCCTGAGCACTGAGCACCCAGCACCTTGAGTACTGAGCACCGAGCACCTCGAGCACTGAGCACCCTGAGTACTGAGCACCCAGCACCCCGATCACTGAGCACCCTGCACCCTGAGCACTGAGCACCCTGCACCCTGAGCACTGAGCACCCAGCACACTGAGTAGTGAGCACCCAGCACGCTGAGTACTGAGCACCCAGCACCCCGAGCACTGAGCAACCAGCACCCTGAGCACGGAGCACCCCGAGGACTGAGCACCCAGCACCTTGAGTACTGAGCACCGAGCACCTCGAGCACTAAGCACCCAGCACCCTGAGTACTGAGAACCCAGCACCCTGAGCACTGAGCACCCAGCACCCTGAGCACTGAGCACCCAGCACCTTGGGCACTGAGCACCCAGCACCCTGAGCACGGAGCACCCCGAGGACTGAGCACCCAGCACCCTGAGTACTGAGCACCCAGCACCTTGGGCACTGAGCACCCAGCATCCTGAGTACTGAGCACCGAGCACCCTGAGTACTGAGCACCCAGCACCCTGAGTACTGAGCACCCAGCACCCTGAGTACTGAACACCCAGCACCCTGAGCACTGAGCAGTGACCACCCTGCGCACTGAGTTCTGAGCACGGAGCACCCTGAGCACTGAGCACCCAGCACCCCGAGTATTGAGCACCCAGGACCCCGAGCACTGAGCACCCAGCGCCCCGAGCACTGAGCACCCAGCACCCCGAGCACTGAGCACTGAGCTCCCTGAGCACTGAGCACCCAGCACCCCGAGTACTGAGCACTGAGCACCCTGAGTACTGAGCACCAAGCACCCCGAGTACTGAGCACTGAGCACCCTGAGTACTGAGCACCCAGCACCCTGAGCACTGAGCACCCAGCACCCTGAGCACTGAGCACCCAGCACCCTGAGTACTGAGCTCCCAGCACCCTGAACACTGAGCACCCTGAGGACTGAGCACCCAGCACCCTGAGCACTGAGCACTGATCACCCTGAGCACTGAGCACAAAGCACACCGAGCACTGAGCACACAGCACCCTGAGTACTGAGCACCCAGCACCCCGAGTACTGAGCACCCAGCACCCTGAGTACTGAGCACCCAGCACCCCGAGCACTGAGCACCCAGAACCCTGAGTACTGAGCACTGAGCACCCAGCACCCTGATTACTGAGCACCCTGAGGACTGAGCACCCAGCACCCTGAGCACTGAGCACCCAGCACCCTGAGAACTGAGCACTGATCACCCTGAGCACTGAGCACCCAGCACCCTGAGTACTGAGCAACCAGCACCCTGGGCACTGAGCACCCAGCACTCTGAGTACTGAGCACCGAGCACCCTGAGTACTGAGCACCCAGCACCCTGAGTACTGAGCACCCAGCACCCTGAGCACTGAGCACCCAGCACCCTGAGCATTGAGCACCCAGCACCCTGAGTACTGAGCACCCAGCACCCTGATTACTGAACACCCATCACCCTGAGCACTGAGCACTGAGCACCCAGCACCCTGAGCACTGAGCACTGAGCACCCAGCACCCTGAGCACTGAGCACAAAGCACCCCGAGCACTGAGCACCCAGCACCCTGAGCACCCAGCACCCTGAGCACTGAGCACCCTGAGCACTGAGCACTGAGCACCCAGCACCCTGAGTACTGAGCACCCAACACTCTGAGCACTGAGCACCCAGCACGCTGAGTACTGAGCACTGAGCACACAGCACCCTGAGTACTGAGCACCCAGCACCCTGAGCACTGATCACCCAGCACCCCGAGCACTGAGCACCCAGCACCCTGAGTACTGAGCACCCAGCACCCTGAGTACTGAGCACCCAGTACCCCGAGCACTGAGCACCCAGCACCCCGAGCACTGAGCACCCAGCACCCTGAGTACTGAGCACCCAGCACCCTGAGTACTGAATACCGAGCACCCTGAGCACTGAGCACTGAGCACCCTGAGCACTGAGTACTGAGCACTGAGCACCCTGAGCACTGAGCACCCAGCACAAGGAGTACTGAGCACCCAGCACCCTGAGTACTGAACACCCAGCACCCTGAGCACTGAGTACTGAGCACTGAGCACCCTGAGCACTGAGCACCCAGCACCCTGAGTACTGAGCACCCAGCACCCCGAGCACTGAGCACCCAGCACCCCGAGAATGAGCACCCAGCACCCTGAGTACTGAGAACCGAGCACCCTGAGTACTGAGCACCCACCACCCTGAGTACTGAGCCCCCAGCACCCTGAGTACTGAGCACCCAGCACCGCGAGCACTGAGCACCCAGCACCCCGAGAATGAGCACCCAGCACCCTGAGTACTGAGTACTAAGCACCCAGAGCACTGAGCACCCAGCACCCCGAGCACGGAGCACCCAGGACACCGAGCACTGACTACTGAGCACACAGCACCCTGAGTACTGAGCCCCCAGCACCCTGAGTACTGAGCACCGAGCTCCCCGAGAACTGAGAACCCTGAGTACTGAGCACCCAGCCCCCCGATCACTGAGCACCCAGCACCCTGAGTACTGAGCACCCAGCACCCTGAGCACTGAGCACCCAGCACCCTGAGTACTGAGCACCCAGCACGCTGAGTACTGAGCACTCAGCACCCTGAGCACTGAGCACCCAGCACCCTGAGTACTGAGCACTGAGCACATAGCACCCCGAGCACTGAGCACCCAGCACCCTGTGTACTGAGCACTGAGCACCCTGAGTACTAAGCACCCAGCACCCTGAGTACTGAGCACCCAGGACGCTGAGCACTGAGCACCGAGCACCCAGAGCACTGAGCACCCAGCACCCTGAGCACTCAGCACCCAGCACCACGAGCACTGAGCACCCAGCACCCTGAGCACTGAGCACCCAGCACCCTGAGCACGGAGCACCCCGAGGACTGAGCACCCAGCAACCTGAGCACTGAGCACCCAGCACCTTGAGTACTGAGCACCGAGCACCTCGAGCACTGAGCACCCTGAGTACTGAGCACCCAGCACCCCGATCACTGAGCACCCTGTACCCTGAGCACTGAGCACCCAGCACCCTGAGCACTGAGCACCCAGCACCCTGAGTACTGAGCACCCAGCACGCTGAGTACTGAGCACCCAGCACCCCGAGCACTGAGCAACCAGCACCCTGAGCACGGAGCACCCCGAGGACTGAGCACCCAGCACCCTGAGCACTGAGCACCCAGCACCTTGAGTACTGAGCACCGAGCACCTCGAGCACTAAGCACCCAGCACCCTGAGTACTGAGCACCCAGCACCCCGAGCACTGAGCACCCAGCACCCTGAGTACTGAGCACCCAACACCCAGAGTACTGACCACCCAGCACCCTGAGCACTGAGAACCCAGCAACCTGAGTACTGAGCACCCAGCACCCTGAGTACTGAACACCCAGCACCCTGAGCACTGAGCACTGAGCACCCTGAGCACTGAGTACTGACCACTGAGCACCCTGAGCACTGAGCACCCAGCACCCCGAGTACTGAGCACCCAGCACCCCGAGCAATGAGCACCCAGCGCCCCGAGCACTGAGCACCCAGCACCCCAAGCACTGAGCACTGAGCACCCTGAGCACTGAGCACCCAGCACCCCGAGTACTGAGCACTGAGCACCCTGAGTACTGAGCACCAAGCACCCCGAGTACTGAGCACTGAGCACCCTGAATACTGAGCACCCAGCACCCTGAGCACTGAGCACCCAGCACCCTGAGCACTGAGCACCCAGCACCCTGAGTACTGAGCACCCAGCACCCTGAGTACTGAGCACCCAGCACCCTGAGTACTGAGCACCCAGCACCCTGAGCACTGAGCACCCAGCACCCTGAGTACTGAGCACCCAGCACCCTGAGTACTGAGCAACCAGCACCGTGAGAACTGAGCACTCAGCACCCTGAATACTGAGCACCGAGCAACCCGAGCACTGAGCACCCAGCACCCTGAGCACTGAGCACCCTGAGGACTGAGCACCCAGCACCCTGAGCACTGAGCACCGATCACCCTGAGCACTGAGCACCCAGCACCCCGAGCACTGAGCACCCAGCACCCTGAGTACTGAGCACCCAGCACCCCGAGTACTGAGCACCCAGCACCCTGAGTACTGAGCACCCAGCACCCCGAGCACTGAGCACCCAGCACCCTGAGTACTGAGCACCCTGTGTACTGAGCACTGAGCACCCAGCACCATGAGGACTGAGTCCCCAGCACCCTGAGCACTGAGCACCCAGCACCCTGAGTACTGAGCACTGATCAGCCTGAGCACTGAGCACCCAGCACGCCGAGCACTGAGCACCCAGCACCCTGAGCACTGAGTCCCCAGCACCCTGAGCACTGAGCACCGAGCACCCTGAGTACTGAGCACCCAGCACGCTGAGTACTGAGCACCCAGCACCCTGAGCACTGAGCACCCAGCACCCTGAGCACTGAGCACCCAGCACCCTGAGTACTGAGCACCCAGCACCCTGAGTACTGAACACCCAGCACCCTGAGCACTGAGCACTGAGCACCCAGCAACCTGAGCACTGAGCACCCAGCACCCTGAGCACGGAGCACCCCGAGGACTGAGCACCCAGCACCCTGAGCACTGAGCACCCAGCACCTTGAGTACTGAGCACCGAGCAACTCGAGCACTGAGCACCCTGAGTACTGAGCACCCAGCACCCCGATCACTGAGCACCCTGCACCCTGAGCACTGAGCACCCAGCACCCTGAGCACTGAGAACCCAGCACACTGAGTACTGACCACCCAGCACCCCGAGCACTGAGCAGCCAGCACCCTGAGCACGGAGCACCCCGAGGACTGAGCACCCAGCACCTTGAGTACTGAGCACCGAGCACCTCGAGCACTAAGCACCCAGCACCCTGAGTACTGAGCACCCAGCACCCCGAGCACTGAGCACCCAGCGCCCCTAGCACTGAGCACCAAGCACCCCGAGCACTGAGCACTGAGCACCCTGAGCACTGAGCACCCAGCACCCCGAGTACTGAGCACTGAGCACCCTGAGTACTGAGCACCAAGCACCCCGAGTACTGAGCACTGAGCACCCTGAATACTGAGCACCCAGCACCCTGAGCACTGAGTACCCAGCACCCTGAGTACTGAGCACTGAGAACCCAGCAACCCGAGCACTGAGCACCCAGCACCCTGAGTACTGAGCACCGAGCACCCTGAGTACTGAGCACCCAGCACCCTGATCACTGAGCACGGAGCACCCCGAGGACTGAGCACCCAGCACCATGAGCACTGAGCACCCAGCACCTTGTGTACTGAGCACCGAGCACCCCGAGCACTGAGCACCCAGCACCCTGAGTATTGAGCACCCAGCACCCTGAGCACTGAGCACCCAGCACCCTGAGCACTGAGCACGCAGCACTCCGAGCACTGAGCACCCAGCACCCTGAGTACTGAGCACCCAGCACCCCGAGCACTGAGCACCCGGCACCCTGAGTACTGAGCACCCTGAATACTGAGCACTGAGCACCCAGCACCCTGAGGACTGAGTACCCAGCACCCTGAGCACTGAGCACGCAGCACACTGAGTACTGAGCACTGATCACCCTGAGCACTGAGCACCCAGCACACCGAGCACTGAGCACCCAGCACCCTGAGTACTGAGCAGCCAGCACCCTGAGCACTGAGCACCCAGCACCCTGAGTACTGAGCACCCAGCACCCTGGGCACTGAGCACCCAGCACCCTGAGTACTGAGCACCGAGCACCCTGAGTACTGAGCACCCAGCATCCTGAGTACTGAGCACCCAGCACCCTGAGCACTGAGCACCCAGCACCCTGAGCACTGAGCACCCAGCACCCGGAGTACTGAGCACCCAGCACCCTGAGTACTGAACACCCAGCACCCTGAGCACTGAGCACTGAGCACCCAGCACCCTGAGCACTGAGCACCCAGCACCCCGAGCACTGAGCACCCAGCACCCTGAGCACCCAGAACCCTGAGCACTGAGCACCCTGAGCACTGATCACTGAGCACCCAGCACGCTGAGTACTGAGCACTGAGAACACAGCACCCTGAGTACTGAGCACCCAGCACCCCGAGCACTGAGCACCCAGCACCCTGAGCACTGAGCACCCAGCACACGGAGTACTGAGCACCCAGCACCCTGAGTACTGAATACCCAGCACCCTGAGCACTGATCACTGAGCACCCAGCACCCCGAGTACTGAGCACCCAGCACCCTGAGTACTGAGCACCCAGCACCCCGAGCACTGAGCACCCAGCACCCTGAGTACTGAGCACCCTGTGTACTGAGCACTGAGCACCCAGCACCATGAGGACTGAGTCCCCACCACCCTGAGCACTGAGCACCCAGCACCCTGAGTACTGAGCACTGATCACCCTGAGCACTGAGCACCCAGCACGCCGAGCACTGAGCACCCAGCACCCTGAGCACTGAGTCCCCAGCACCCTGAGCACTGAGCACCGAGCACCCTGAGTACTGAGCACCCAGCACGCTGAGTACTGAGCACCCAGCACCCTGAGCACTGAGCACCCAGCACCCTGAGCACTGAGCACCCAGCACCCTGAGTACTGAGCACCCAGCACCCTGAGTACTGAACACCCAGCACCCTGAGCACTGAGCACTGAGCAGCCAGCAACCTGAGCACTGAGCACCCAGCACCCTGAGCACGGAGCACCCCGAGGACTGAGCACCCAGCACCCTGAGCACTGAGCACCCTGAGTACTGAGCACCCAGCACCCTGAGTACTGAGCACCCAGCACCCTGAGCACTGAGCACCCAGCACCCTGAGTACTGAGCACGCAGCACCCTGAGTACTGAGCAACCAGCACCGTGAGAACTGAGCACTCAGCACCCTGAATACTGAGCACCGAGCAACCCGAGCACTGAGCACCCAGCACCCTGAGCACTGAGCACCCTGAGGACTGAGCACCCAGCACCCTGAGCACTGAGCACCGATCACCCTGAGCACTGAGCACCCAGCACCCCGAGCACTGAGCACCCAGCACCCTGAGTACTGAGCACCCAGCACCCCGAGTACTGAGCACACAGCACCCTGAGTACTGAGCACCCAGCACCCCGAGCACTGAGCACCCAGCACCCTGAGTACTGAGCACCCTGTGTACTGAGCACTGAGCACCCAGCACCATGAGGACTGAGTCCCCAGCACGCTGAGCACTGAGCACCCAGCACCCTGAGTACTGAGCACTGATCACCCTGAGCACTGAGCACCCAGCACGCCGAGCACTGAGCACCCAGCACCCTGAGCACTGAGTCCCCAGCACCCTGAGCACTGAGCACCGAGCACCCTGAGTACTGAGCACCCAGCACGCTGAGAACTGAGCACCCAGCACCCTGAGCACTGAGCACCCAGCACCCTGAGCACTGAGCACCCAGCACCCTGAGTACTGAGCACCCAGCACCCTGAGTACTGAACACCCAGCACCCTGAGCACTGAGCACTGAGCAGCCAGCAACCTGAGCACTGAGCACCCAGCACCCTGAGCACGGAGCACCCCGAGGACTGAGCACCCAGCACCCTGAGCACTGAGCACCCTGAGGACTGAGCACCCAGCACCCTGAGCACTGAGCACCGATCACCCTGAGCACTGAGCACCCAGCACCCCGAGCACTGAGCACCCAGCACCCTGAGTACTGAGCACCCAGCACCCCGAGTACTGAGCACCCAGCACCCTGAGTACTGAGCACCCAGCACCCCGAGCACTGAGCACCCAGCACCCTGAGTACTGAGCACCCTGTGTACTGAGCACTGAGCACCCAGCACCATGAGGACTGAGTCCCCAGCACCCTGAGCACTGAGCACCCAGCACCCTGAGTACTGAGCACTGATCACCCTGAGCACTGAGCACCCAGCACGCCGAGCACTGAGCACCCAGCACCCTGAGCACTGAGTCCCCAGCACCCTGAGCACTGAGCACCGAGCACCCTGAGTACTGAGCACCCAGCACGCTGAGTACTGAGCACCCAGCACCCTGAGCACTGAGCACCCAGCACCCTGAGCACTGAGCACCCAGCACCCTGAGTACTGAGCACCCAGCACCCTGAGTACTGAACACCCAGCACCCTGAGCACTGAGCACTGAGCAGCCAGCAACCTGAGCACTGAGCACCCAGCACCCTGAGCACGGAGCACCCCGAGGACTGAGCACCCAGCACCCTGAGCACTGAGCACCCAGCACCTTGAGTACTGAGCACCGAGCAACTCGAGCACTGAGCACCCTGAGTACTTAGCACCCAGCACCCCGATCACTGAGCACCCTGCACCCTGAGCACTGAGCACCCAGCACCCTGAGCACTGAGAACCCAGCACACTGAGTACTGAGCACCCAGCACCCCGAGCACTGAGCAGCCAGCACCCTGAGCACGGAGCACCCCGAGGACTGAGCACCCAGCACCTTGAGTACTGAGCACCGAGCACCTCGAGCACTAAGCACCCAGCACCCTGAGTACTGAGCACCCAGCACCCCGAGCACTGAGCACCCAGCGCCCCTAGCACTGAGCACCAAGCACCCCGAGCACTGAGCACTGAGCACCCTGAGCACTGAGCACCCAGCACCCCGAGTACTGAGCACTGAGCACCCTGAGTACTGAGCACCAAGCACCCTGAGTACTGAGCACTGAGCACCCTGAATACTGAGCACCCAGCACCCTGAGCACTAAGCACCCAGCACCCTGAGTACTGAGCACCCAGCACCCCGAGCACAGAGCACCCAGCGCCCCTAGCACTGAGAACCCAGCAACCCGAGCACTGAGCACCCAGCACCCTGAGTACTGAGCACCGAGCACCCTGAGTACTGAGCACCCAGCACCCTGATCACTGAGCACGGAGCACCCCGAGGACTGAGCACCCAGCACCATGAGCACTGAGCACCCAGAACCCTGAGTACTGAGCACCCAGCACCCTGAGTACTGAGCACCCAGCACCCTGAGTAATGAGCACCCAGCACCCAGAGCACTGAGCACCCTGAATACTGAGCACCCAGCACCCTGTGTACTGTGCACTAAGCACCCAGAGCGCTGAGCACCCAGGACCCCGAGCACTGAGTACTGAGCACCCAGCACCCTGAGTACTGAGCACCCAGCACCCTGAGCACTGAGCACCCAGCACCCTGAGTACTGAGCACCCAGCACCCCGAGCACTGAGCACACAGCACCCTGAGTACTGAGTACCAAGCACCCTGAGTACTGAGCAACCTGAGCACTGAGCACCCAGCACCCTGAGTACTGAGCACCCTGAGGACTGAGCACCGATCACCCTGATCACTGAGCACCCAGCACCCTGAGTACTGAGCACCCAGCACCCTGAGCACTGAGCACCCAGCACCCTGAGTACTGAGCAGAGAGCACCCTGATCACTGAGCACCCAGCACCCTGAGTACTGAGCACCCAGCACCCTGAGTACTGAGCACCGAGCACCCCGAGTACTGAGCACCCAGCACCCTGAGCACTCAGCACCCAGCACCCTGAGCACTGAGCACCCAGCACCCTGAGTACTGAGCACCCAGCAACCTGAGTACTGAGCACCCAGCACCGTGAGAACTGAGCACTCAGCACCCTGAGTACTGAGCACCGAGCAACCCGAGCACTGAGCACCCAGCACCCTGAGCACTGATCACCCTGAGGACTGAGCACCCAGCACCCTGAGCACTGAGCACCGATCACCCTGAGCACTGAGCACCCAGCACCCCGAGCACTGAGCACACAGCACCCTGAGTACTGAGCACCCAACACCCCGAGTACTGAGCACCCAGCACCCTGAGTACTGAGCACCCAGCACCCGAGCACTGAGCACCCAGCACCCTGAGTACTGAGCACCCTGTGTACTGAGCACTGAGCACCCAGCACCATGAGGACTGAGTACCCAGCACCCTGAGCACTGAGCACCCAGCACCCTGAGTACTGAGCACTGATCACCCTGAGCACTGAGCACCCAGCACCCCGAGCACTGAGCACCCAGCACCCTGAGTACTGAGCAGCCAGCACCCTGAGCACTGAGCACCCAGCACCCTGAGTACTGAGCACCCAGCACCCTGAGTACTGAGCACCCAGCACCCTGGGCACTGAGCACCCAGCACCCTGAGTACTGAGCACCGAGCACCCTGAGTACTGAGCACCCAGCACCCTGAGTACTGAGCACCCAGCACCCTGAGCACTGAGCACCCAGCACCCTGAGCACTGAGCACCCAGCACCCTGAGTACTGAGCACCCAGCACCCTGAGTACTGAACACCCAGCACCCTGAGCACTGAGCACTGAGAACCCAGCACCCTGAGCACTGAGCACCCAGCACCCTGAGCACGGAGCACCCCGAGGACTGAGCACCCAGCACCCTGAGCACTGAGCACCCAGCACCTTGAGTACTGAGCACCGAGCACCTCGAGCACTGAGCACCCTGAGTACTGAGCACCCAGCACCCCGATCACTGAGCACCCTGCACCCTGAGCACTGAGCACCCTGCACCCTGAGCACTGAGCACCCAGCACACTGAGTAGTGAGCACCCAGCACGCTGAGTACTGAGCACCCAGCACCCCGAGCACTGAGCAACCAGCACCCTGAGCACGGAGCACCCCGAGGACTGAGCACCCAGCACCTTGAGTACTGAGCACCGAGCACCTCGAGCACTAAGCACCCAGCACCCTGAGTACTGAGCACCCAGCACCCTGAGCACTGAGCACCCAGCACCCTGAGCACTGAGCACCCAGCACCTTGGGCACTGAGCACCCAGCACCCTGAGCACGGAGCACCCCGAGGACTGAGCACCCAGCACCCTGAGTACTGAGCACCCAGCACCTTGGGCACTGAGCACCCAGCATCCTGAGTACTGAGCACCGAGCACCCTGAGTACTGAGCACCCAGCACCCTGAGTACTGAGCACCCAGCACCCTGAGTACTGAACACCCAGCACCCTGAGCACTGAGCAGTGACCACCCTGCGCACTGAGTTCTGAGCACGGAGCACCCTGAGCACTGAGCACCCAGCACCCCGAGTATTGAGCACCCAGGACCCCGAGCACTGAGCACCCAGCGCCCCGAGCACTGAGCACCCAGCACCCCGAGCACTGAGCACTGAGCTCCCTGAGCACTGAGCACCCAGCACCCCGAGTACTGAGCACTGAGCACCCTGAGTACTGAGCACCAAGCACCCCGAGTACTGAGCACTGAGCACCCTGAGTACTGAGCACCCAGCACCCTGAGCACTGAGCACCCAGCACCCTGAGCACTGAGCACCCAGCACCCTGAGTACTGAGCTCCCAGCACCCTGAACACTGAGCACCCTGAGGACTGAGCACCCAGCACCCTGAGCACTGAGCACTGATCACCCTGAGCACTGAGCACAAAGCACACCGAGCACTGAGCACACAGCACCCTGAGTACTGAGCACCCAGCACCCCGAGTACTGAGCACCCAGCACCCTGAGTACTGAGCACCCAGCACCCCGAGCACTGAGCACCCAGAACCCTGAGTACTGAGCACTGAGCACCCAGCACCCTGATTACTGAGCACCCTGAGGACTGAGCACCCAGCACCCTGAGCACTGAGCACCCAGCACCCTGAGAACTGAGCACTGATCACCCTGAGCACTGAGCACCCAGCACCCTGAGTACTGAGCAACCAGCACCCTGGGCACTGAGCACCCAGCACTCTGAGTACTGAGCACCGAGCACCCTGAGTACTGAGCACCCAGCACCCTGAGTACTGAGCACCCAGCACCCTGAGCACTGAGCACCCAGCACCCTGAGCATTGAGCACCCAGCACCCTGAGTACTGAGCACCCAGCACCCTGATTACTGAACACCCATCACCCTGAGCACTGAGCACTGAGCACCCAGCACCCTGAGCACTGAGCACTGAGCACCCAGCACCCTGAGCACTGAGCACAAAGCACCCCGAGCACTGAGCACCCAGCACCCTGAGCACCCAGCACCCTGAGCACTGAGCACCCTGAGCACTGAGCACTGAGCACCCAGCACCCTGAGTACTGAGCACCCAACACTCTGAGCACTGAGCACCCAGCACGCTGAGTACTGAGCACTGAGCACACAGCACCCTGAGTACTGAGCACCCAGCACCCTGAGCACTGATCACCCAGCACCCCGAGCACTGAGCACCCAGCACCCTGAGTACTGAGCACCCAGCACCCTGAGTACTGAGCACCCAGTACCCCGAGCACTGAGCACCCAGCACCCCGAGCACTGAGCACCCAGCACCCTGAGTACTGAGCACCCAGCACCCTGAGTACTGAATACCGAGCACCCTGAGCACTGAGCACTGAGCACCCTGAGCACTGAGTACTGAGCACTGAGCACCCTGAGCACTGAGCACCCAGCACAAGGAGTACTGAGCACCCAGCACCCTGAGTACTGAACACCCAGCACCCTGAGCACTGAGTACTGAGCACTGAGCACCCTGAGCACTGAGCACCCAGCACCCTGAGTACTGAGCACCCAGCACCCCGAGCACTGAGCACCCAGCACCCCGAGAATGAGCACCCAGCACCCTGAGTACTGAGAACCGAGCACCCTGAGTACTGAGCACCCACCACCCTGAGTACTGAGCCCCCAGCACCCTGAGTACTGAGCACCCAGCACCGCGAGCACTGAGCACCCAGCACCCCGAGAATGAGCACCCAGCACCCTGAGTACTGAGTACTAAGCACCCAGAGCACTGAGCACCCAGCACCCCGAGCACGGAGCACCCAGGACACCGAGCACTGACTACTGAGCACACAGCACCCTGAGTACTGAGCCCCCAGCACCCTGAGTACTGAGCACCGAGCTCCCCGAGAACTGAGAACCCTGAGTACTGAGCACCCAGCCCCCCGATCACTGAGCACCCAGCACCCTGAGTACTGAGCACCCAGCACCCTGAGCACTGAGCACCCAGCACCCTGAGTACTGAGCACCCAGCACGCTGAGTACTGAGCACTCAGCACCCTGAGCACTGAGCACCCAGCACCCTGAGTACTGAGCACTGAGCACATAGCACCCCGAGCACTGAGCACCCAGCACCCTGTGTACTGAGCACTGAGCACCCTGAGTACTAAGCACCCAGCACCCTGAGTACTGAGCACCCAGGACGCTGAGCACTGAGCACCGAGCACCCAGAGCACTGAGCACCCAGCACCCTGAGCACTCAGCACCCAGCACCACGAGCACTGAGCACCCAGCACCCTGAGCACTGAGCACCCAGCACCCTGAGCACGGAGCACCCCGAGGACTGAGCACCCAGCAACCTGAGCACTGAGCACCCAGCACCTTGAGTACTGAGCACCGAGCACCTCGAGCACTGAGCACCCTGAGTACTGAGCACCCAGCACCCCGATCACTGAGCACCCTGTACCCTGAGCACTGAGCACCCAGCACCCTGAGCACTGAGCACCCAGCACCCTGAGTACTGAGCACCCAGCACGCTGAGTACTGAGCACCCAGCACCCCGAGCACTGAGCAACCAGCACCCTGAGCACGGAGCACCCCGAGGACTGAGCACCCAGCACCCTGAGCACTGAGCACCCAGCACCTTGAGTACTGAGCACCGAGCACCTCGAGCACTAAGCACCCAGCACCCTGAGTACTGAGCACCCAGCACCCCGAGCACTGAGCACCCAGCACCCTGAGTACTGAGCACCCAACACCCAGAGTACTGACCACCCAGCACCCTGAGCACTGAGAACCCAGCAACCTGAGTACTGAGCACCCAGCACCCTGAGTACTGAACACCCAGCACCCTGAGCACTGAGCACTGAGCACCCTGAGCACTGAGTACTGACCACTGAGCACCCTGAGCACTGAGCACCCAGCACCCCGAGTACTGAGCACCCAGCACCCCGAGCAATGAGCACCCAGCGCCCCGAGCACTGAGCACCCAGCACCCCAAGCACTGAGCACTGAGCACCCTGAGCACTGAGCACCCAGCACCCCGAGTACTGAGCACTGAGCACCCTGAGTACTGAGCACCAAGCACCCCGAGTACTGAGCACTGAGCACCCTGAATACTGAGCACCCAGCACCCTGAGCACTGAGCACCCAGCACCCTGAGCACTGAGCACCCAGCACCCTGAGTACTGAGCACCCAGCACCCTGAGTACTGAGCACCCAGCACCCTGAGTACTGAGCACCCAGCACCCTGAGCACTGAGCACCCAGCACCCTGAGTACTGAGCACCCAGCACCCTGAGTACTGAGCAACCAGCACCGTGAGAACTGAGCACTCAGCACCCTGAATACTGAGCACCGAGCAACCCGAGCACTGAGCACCCAGCACCCTGAGCACTGAGCACCCTGAGGACTGAGCACCCAGCACCCTGAGCACTGAGCACCGATCACCCTGAGCACTGAGCACCCAGCACCCCGAGCACTGAGCACCCAGCACCCTGAGTACTGAGCACCCAGCACCCCGAGTACTGAGCACCCAGCACCCTGAGTACTGAGCACCCAGCACCCCGAGCACTGAGCACCCAGCACCCTGAGTACTGAGCACCCTGTGTACTGAGCACTGAGCACCCAGCACCATGAGGACTGAGTCCCCAGCACCCTGAGCACTGAGCACCCAGCACCCTGAGTACTGAGCACTGATCAGCCTGAGCACTGAGCACCCAGCACGCCGAGCACTGAGCACCCAGCACCCTGAGCACTGAGTCCCCAGCACCCTGAGCACTGAGCACCGAGCACCCTGAGTACTGAGCACCCAGCACGCTGAGTACTGAGCACCCAGCACCCTGAGCACTGAGCACCCAGCACCCTGAGCACTGAGCACCCAGCACCCTGAGTACTGAGCACCCAGCACCCTGAGTACTGAACACCCAGCACCCTGAGCACTGAGCACTGAGCACCCAGCAACCTGAGCACTGAGCACCCAGCACCCTGAGCACGGAGCACCCCGAGGACTGAGCACCCAGCACCCTGAGCACTGAGCACCCAGCACCTTGAGTACTGAGCACCGAGCAACTCGAGCACTGAGCACCCTGAGTACTGAGCACCCAGCACCCCGATCACTGAGCACCCTGCACCCTGAGCACTGAGCACCCAGCACCCTGAGCACTGAGAACCCAGCACACTGAGTACTGACCACCCAGCACCCCGAGCACTGAGCAGCCAGCACCCTGAGCACGGAGCACCCCGAGGACTGAGCACCCAGCACCTTGAGTACTGAGCACCGAGCACCTCGAGCACTAAGCACCCAGCACCCTGAGTACTGAGCACCCAGCACCCCGAGCACTGAGCACCCAGCGCCCCTAGCACTGAGCACCAAGCACCCCGAGCACTGAGCACTGAGCACCCTGAGCACTGAGCACCCAGCACCCCGAGTACTGAGCACTGAGCACCCTGAGTACTGAGCACCAAGCACCCCGAGTACTGAGCACTGAGCACCCTGAATACTGAGCACCCAGCACCCTGAGCACTGAGTACCCAGCACCCTGAGTACTGAGCACTGAGAACCCAGCAACCCGAGCACTGAGCACCCAGCACCCTGAGTACTGAGCACCGAGCACCCTGAGTACTGAGCACCCAGCACCCTGATCACTGAGCACGGAGCACCCCGAGGACTGAGCACCCAGCACCATGAGCACTGAGCACCCAGCACCTTGTGTACTGAGCACCGAGCACCCCGAGCACTGAGCACCCAGCACCCTGAGTATTGAGCACCCAGCACCCTGAGCACTGAGCACCCAGCACCCTGAGCACTGAGCACGCAGCACTCCGAGCACTGAGCACCCAGCACCCTGAGTACTGAGCACCCAGCACCCCGAGCACTGAGCACCCGGCACCCTGAGTACTGAGCACCCTGAATACTGAGCACTGAGCACCCAGCACCCTGAGGACTGAGTACCCAGCACCCTGAGCACTGAGCACGCAGCACACTGAGTACTGAGCACTGATCACCCTGAGCACTGAGCACCCAGCACACCGAGCACTGAGCACCCAGCACCCTGAGTACTGAGCAGCCAGCACCCTGAGCACTGAGCACCCAGCACCCTGAGTACTGAGCACCCAGCACCCTGGGCACTGAGCACCCAGCACCCTGAGTACTGAGCACCGAGCACCCTGAGTACTGAGCACCCAGCATCCTGAGTACTGAGCACCCAGCACCCTGAGCACTGAGCACCCAGCACCCTGAGCACTGAGCACCCAGCACCCGGAGTACTGAGCACCCAGCACCCTGAGTACTGAACACCCAGCACCCTGAGCACTGAGCACTGAGCACCCAGCACCCTGAGCACTGAGCACCCAGCACCCCGAGCACTGAGCACCCAGCACCCTGAGCACCCAGAACCCTGAGCACTGAGCACCCTGAGCACTGATCACTGAGCACCCAGCACGCTGAGTACTGAGCACTGAGAACACAGCACCCTGAGTACTGAGCACCCAGCACCCCGAGCACTGAGCACCCAGCACCCTGAGCACTGAGCACCCAGCACACGGAGTACTGAGCACCCAGCACCCTGAGTACTGAATACCCAGCACCCTGAGCACTGAGCACTGAGCACCCAGCACCCTGAGCACTGAGCACCCAGCACCCCGAGCACTGAGCACACAGCACCCTGAGCACCCAGCACCCTGAGCACTGAGCACCCTGAGCACTGAGCACTGAGCATCCAGCACGCTGAGTACTGAGCACTGAGCACACAGCACCCTGAGTACTGAGCACCCACCGCCCCGAGCACTGAGCACCCAGCACCCCGAGCACTGAGCACCCAGCACCCTGAGTACTGAGCACCCAGCACCCTGAGTACTGAGCACCCAGCACCCCAATCACTAAGCACCCAGCACCCCGAGCACTGAGCACCCCGCACCCTGAGTACTGAGCACCCAGCACCCCGAGCACTGAGCACCCAGCACCCTGAGTACTGAGCACCCAGCACCCTGAGTACTGAGCACTGAGCACCCTGAGCACTGAGCACACAGCACCCCGAGAACTGAGCACCCAGCACCCTGAGTACTGAGCACCCATCACCCTGAGCACTGAGCACCCAGCACCCTGAGCACTAAGCACCAAGCACCCTGAGTACTGAGCACCCAAAACCCAGAGTACTGAGCACCCAGCACCCTGAGCACTGAGCACGCAGCACCCTGAGTACTGAGCACCCAGCACCATGAGTACTGAACACCCAGCACTCTGAGCGCTGAGCACTGAGCACCCTGAGCACTGAATACTGAGCACTGAGCAACCTGAGCACTCTGAGCACTGAGCACCCAGCACACCGAGTACTGAACACCCAGCACCCTGAGTACTGAGCACCCAGCACCCTGAGTACTGAACACCCAGCACCCTGAGCACTGAGCACTGAGCACCCTGAGCACTGAGTACTGAGCACTGAGCACCCTGAGCACTGAGCACCCAGCACCCCGAGTACTGAGCACCCAGCACCCCGAGCAATGAGCACCCAGCGCCCCGAGCACTGAGCACCCAGCACCCCAAGCACTGAGCACTGAGCACCCTGAGCACTGAGCACCCAGCACCCCGAGTACTGAGCACTGAGCACCCTGAGTACTGAGCACCAAGCACCCCGAGTACTGAGCACTGAGCACCCTGAATACTGAGCACCCAGCACCCTGAGCACTGAGCACCCAGCACCCTGAGCACTGAGCACCCAGCACCCTGAGTACTGAGCACCCAGCACCCTGAGTACTGAGCACCCAGCACCCTGAGTACTGAGCACCCAGCACCCTGAGCACTGAGCACCCAGCACCCTGAGTACTGAGCACGCAGCACCCTGAGTACTGAGCAACCAGCACCGTGAGAACTGAGCACTCAGCACCCTGAATACTGAGCACCGAGCAACCCGAGCACTGAGCACCCAGCACCCTGAGCACTGAGCACCCTGAGGACTGAGCACCCAGCACCCTGAGCACTGAGCACCGATCACCCTGAGCACTGAGCACCCAGCACCCCGAGCACTGAGCACCCAGCACCCTGAGTACTGAGCACCCAGCACCCCGAGTACTGAGCACCCAGCACCCTGAGTACTGAGCACCCAGCACCCCGAGCACTGAGCACCCAGCACCCTGAGTACTGAGCACCCTGTGTACTGAGCACTGAGCACCCAGCACCATGAGGACTGAGTCCCCACCACCCTGAGCACTGAGCACCCAGCACCCTGAGTACTGAGCACTGATCACCCTGAGCACTGAGCACCCAGCACGCCGAGCACTGAGCACCCAGCACCCTGAGCACTGAGTCCCCAGCACCCTGAGCACTGAGCACCGAGCACCCTGAGTACTGAGCACCCAGCACGCTGAGTACTGAGCACCCAGCACCCTGAGCACTGAGCACCCAGCACCCTGAGCACTGAGCACCCAGCACCCTGAGTACTGAGCACCCAGCACCCTGAGTACTGAACACCCAGCACCCTGAGCACTGAGCACTGAGCAGCCAGCAACCTGAGCACTGAGCACCCAGCACCCTGAGCACGGAGCACCCCGAGGACTGAGCACCCAGCACCCTGAGCACTGAGCACCCTGAGTACTGAGCACCCAGCACCCTGAGTACTGAGCACCCAGCACCCTGAGCACTGAGCACCCAGCACCCTGAGTACTGAGCACGCAGCACCCTGAGTACTGAGCAACCAGCACCGTGAGAACTGAGCACTCAGCACCCTGAATACTGAGCACCGAGCAACCCGAGCACTGAGCACCCAGCACCCTGAGCACTGAGCACCCTGAGGACTGAGCACCCAGCACCCTGAGCACTGAGCACCGATCACCCTGAGCACTGAGCACCCAGCACCCCGAGCACTGAGCACCCAGCACCCTGAGTACTGAGCACCCAGCACCCCGAGTACTGAGCACACAGCACCCTGAGTACTGAGCACCCAGCACCCCGAGCACTGAGCACCCAGCACCCTGAGTACTGAGCACCCTGTGTACTGAGCACTGAGCACCCAGCACCATGAGGACTGAGTCCCCAGCACGCTGAGCACTGAGCACCCAGCACCCTGAGTACTGAGCACTGATCACCCTGAGCACTGAGCACCCAGCACGCCGAGCACTGAGCACCCAGCACCCTGAGCACTGAGTCCCCAGCACCCTGAGCACTGAGCACCGAGCACCCTGAGTACTGAGCACCCAGCACGCTGAGTACTGAGCACCCAGCACCCTGAGCACTGAGCACCCAGCACCCTGAGCACTGAGCACCCAGCACCCTGAGTACTGAGCACCCAGCACCCTGAGTACTGAACACCCAGCACCCTGAGCACTGAGCACTGAGCAGCCAGCAACCTGAGCACTGAGCACCCAGCACCCTGAGCACGGAGCACCCCGAGGACTGAGCACCCAGCACCCTGAGCACTGAGCACCCTGAGGACTGAGCACCCAGCACCCTGAGCACTGAGCACCGATCACCCTGAGCACTGAGCACCCAGCACCCCGAGCACTGAGCACCCAGCACCCTGAGTACTGAGCACCCAGCACCCCGAGTACTGAGCACCCAGCACCCTGAGTACTGAGCACCCAGCACCCCGAGCACTGAGCACCCAGCACCCTGAGTACTGAGCACCCTGTGTACTGAGCACTGAGCACCCAGCACCATGAGGACTGAGTCCCCAGCACCCTGAGCACTGAGCACCCAGCACCCTGAGTACTGAGCACTGATCACCCTGAGCACTGAGCACCCAGCACGCCGAGCACTGAGCACCCAGCACCCTGAGCACTGAGTCCCCAGCACCCTGAGCACTGAGCACCGAGCACCCTGAGTACTGAGCACCCAGCACGCTGAGTACTGAGCACCCAGCACCCTGAGCACTGAGCACCCAGCACCCTGAGCACTGAGCACCCAGCACCCTGAGTACTGAGCACCCAGCACCCTGAGTACTGAACACCCAGCACCCTGAGCACTGAGCACTGAGCAGCCAGCAACCTGAGCACTGAGCACCCAGCACCCTGAGCACGGAGCACCCCGAGGACTGAGCACCCAGCACCCTGAGCACTGAGCACCCAGCACCTTGAGTACTGAGCACCGAGCAACTCGAGCACTGAGCAACCTGAGTACTGAGCACCCAGCACCCCGATCACTGAGCACCCTGCACCCTGAGCACTGAGCACCCAGCACCCTGAGCACTGAGAACCCAGCACACTGAGTACTGAGCACCCAGCACCCCGAGCACTGAGCAGCCAGCACCCTGAGCACGGAGCACCCCGAGGACTGAGCACCCAGCACCTTGAGTACTGAGCACCGAGCACCTCGAGCACTAAGCACCCAGCACCCTGAGTACTGAGCACCCAGCACCCCGAGCACTGAGCACCCAGCGCCCCTAGCACTGAGCACCAAGCACCCCGAGCACTGAGCACTGAGCACCCTGAGCACTGAGCACCCAGCACCCCGAGTACTGAGCACTGAGCACCCTGAGTACTGAGCACCAAGCACCCTGAGTACTGAGCACTGAGCACCCTGAATACTGAGCACCCAGCACCCTGAGCACTAAGCACCCAGCACCCTGAGTACTGAGCACCCAGCACCCCGAGCACAGAGCACCCAGCGCCCCTAGCACTGAGAACCCAGCAACCCGAGCACTGAGCACCCAGCACCCTGAGTACTGAGCACCGAGCACCCTGAGTACTGAGCACCCAGCACCCTGATCACTGAGCACGGAGCACCCCGAGGACTGAGCACCCAGCACCATGAGCACTGAGCACCCAGCACCTTGAGTACTGAGCACCGAGCACCCCGAGCACTGAGCACCCAGCACCCTGAGTATTGAGCACCCAGCACCCTGAGCACTGAGCACCCAGCACCCTGAGCACTGAGCACGCAGCACCCCGAGCACTGAGCACCCAGCACCCTGAGTACTGAGCACCCAGCACCCCGAGCACTGAGCACCCGGCACCCTGAGTACTGAGCACCCTGAGTACTGAGCACTGAGCACCCAGCACCCCGAGGACTGAGCACCCAGCACCTTGAGTACTGAGCACCGAGCACCTCGAGCACTAAGCACCCAGCACCCTGAGCACTGAGCACCCAGCACCCTGAGCACTGAGCACGCAGCACTCCGAGCACTGAGCACCCAGCACCCTGAGTACTGAGCACCCAGCACCCCGAGCACTGAGCACCCGGCACCCTGAGTACTGAGCACCCTGAGTACTGAGCACTGAGCACCCAGCACCCTGAGGACTGAGTACCCAGCACCCTGAGCACTGAGCACGCAGCACACTGAGTACTGAGCACTGATCACCCTGAGCACTGAGCACCCAGCACACCGAGCACTGAGCACCCAGCACCCTGAGTACTGAGCAGCCAGCACCCTGAGCACTGAGCACCCAGCACCCTGAGTACTGAGCACCCAGCACCCTGGGCACTGAGCACCCAGCACCCTGAGTACTGAGCACCGAGCACCCTGACTACTGAGCACCCAGCACCCTGAGTACTGAGCACCCAGCACCCTGAGCACTGAGCACTCAGCACCCTGAGCACTGAGCACCCAGCACCCGGAGTACTGAGCACCCAGCACCCTGAGTACTGAACACCCAGCACCCTGAGCACTGAGCACTGAGCACCCAGCACCCTGAGCACTGAGCACCCAGCACCCCGAGCACTGAGCACCCAGCACCCTGAGCACCCAGAACCCTGAGCACTGAGCACCCTGAGCACTGATCACTGAGCACCCAGCACGCTGAGTACTGAGCACTGAGAACACAGCACCCTGAGTACTGAGCACCCAGCACCCCGAGCACTGAGCACCCAGCACCCTGAGCACTGAGCACCCAGCACACGGAGTACTGAGCACCCAGCACCCTGAGTACTGAATACCCAGCACCCTGAGCACTGAGCACTGAGCACCCAGCACCCTGAGCACTGAGCACCCAGCACCCCGAGCACTGAGCACACAGCACCCTGAGCACCCAGCACCCTGAGCACTGAGCACCCTGAGCACTGAGCACTGAGCATCCAGCACGCTGAGTACTGAGCACTGAGCACACAGCACCCTGAGTACTGAGCACCCACCGCCCCGAGCACTGAGCACCCAGCACCCCGAGCACTGAGCACCCAGCACCCTGAGTACTGAGCACCCAGCACCCTGAGTACTGAGCACCCAGCACCCCGATCACTGAGCACCCAGCACCCCGAGCACTGAGCACCCCGCACCCTGAGTACTGAGCACCCAGCACCCCGAGCACTGAGCACCCAGCACCCTGAGTACTGAGCACCCAGCACCCTGAGTACTGAGCACTGAGCACCCTGAGCACTGAGCACACAGCACCCCGAGCACTGAGCACCCAGCACCCTGAGTACTGAGCACCCATCACCCTGAGCACTGAGCACCCAGCACCCTGAGCACTAAGCACCAAGCACCCTGAGTACTGAGCACCCAAAACCCAGAGTACTGAGCACCCAGCACCCTGAGCACTGAGCACGCAGCACCCTGAGTACTGAGCACCCAGCACCATGAGTACTGAACACCCAGCACTCTGAGCGCTGAGCACTGAGCACCCTGAGCACTGAATACTGAGCACTGAGCAACCTGAGCACTCTGAGCACTGAGCACCCAGCACACCGAGTACTGAACACCCAGCACCCTGAGTACTGAGCACCCAGCACCCTGAGTACTGAACACCCAGCACCCTGAGCACTGAGCACTGAGCACCCTGAGCACTGAGTACTGAGCACTGAGCACCCTGAGCACTGAGCACCCAGCACCCCGAGTACTGAGCACCCAGCACCCCGAGCAATGAGCACCCAGCGCCCCGAGCACTGAGCACCCAGCACCCCAAGCACTGAGCACTGAGCACCCTGAGCACTGAGCACCCAGCACCCCGAGTACTGAGCACTGAGCACCCTGAGTACTGAGCACCAAGCACCCCGAGTACTGAGCACTGAGCACCCTGAATACTGAGCACCCAGCACCCTGAGCACTGAGCACCCAGCACCCTGAGCACTGAGCACCCAGCACCCTGAGTACTGAGCACCCAGCACCCTGAGTACTGAGCACCCAGCACCCTGAGTACTGAGCACCCAGCACCCTGAGCACTGAGCACCCAGCACCCTGAGTACTGAGCACCCAGCACCCTGAGTACTGAGCAACCAGCACCGTGAGAACTGAGCACTCAGCACCCTGAATACTGAGCACCGAGCAACCCGAGCACTGAGCACCCAGCACCCTGAGCACTGAGCACCCTGAGGACTGAGCACCCAGCACCCTGAGCACTGAGCACCGATCACCCTGAGCACTGAGCACCCAGCACCCCGAGCACTGAGCACCCAGCACCCTGAGTACTGAGCACCCAGCACCCCGAGTACTGAGCACCCAGCACCCTGAGTACTGAGCACCCAGCACCCCGAGCACTGAGCACCCAGCACCCTGAGTACTGAGCACCCTGTGTACTGAGCACTGAGCACCCAGCACCATGAGGACTGAGTCCCCAGCACCCTGAGCACTGAGCACCCAGCACCCTGAGTACTGAGCACTGATCACCCTGAGCACTGAGCACCCAGCACGCCGAGCACTGAGCACCCAGCACCCTGAGCACTGAGTCCCCAGCACCCTGAGCACTGAGCACCCAGCACCCCGAGCACTGAGCACCCAGCACCCTGAGTACTGAGCACTGAGCACCCAGCACCCCGAGCACTGAGCACACAGCACCCTGAGTACTGAGCACCCAGCACCCCGAGCACTGAGCACCCAGCACCCTGAGTACTGAGCACCCTGTGTACTGAGCACTGAGCACCCAGCACCCCAAGCACTGAGCACCCAGCACCCTGAGTACTGAGCACTGAGCACCCAGCACCCCGAGCACTGAGCACACAGCACCCTGAGTACTGAGCACCCAGCACCCCGAGCACTGAGCACCCTGAGTACTGAGCACCCAGCACCCTTAGTATTGAGCACTAAGCACCCAGAGCACTGAGCACCCAGCACCCCGAGCACGGAGCACCCAGGACCCCGAGCACTGAGTACTGAGCACCCAGCACCCTGAGAACTGAGCACCGAGCTCCCCGAGCACTGAGCACCCTGAGTACTGAGCACCCAGCACCCCGATCATTGAGCACCCAGCACCCTGAGTAATGAGCACCCACCACCGCGAGCACTGAGCACCCAGCACCCCGAGCACTGAGCACCCAGCACCCTGACTACTGAGCACCCAGCACCCCGAGCACTGAGCACCCTGAGTACTGAGCACCCAGCACCCTGAGTAATGAGCACCCAGCACCGCGAGCACTGAGCACCCAGCACCCTGAGTACTGAGCACCCAGCACCCTGAGTACTCAGCAGCCAGCACCCTGAGTACTGAGCACCCAGCGTACTGAGCACCGAGCACCCAGCACCCTGAGTACTGAGCACCCAGCACCCTGAGCACTGAGCACCCAGCAACCTGAGTACTGAGCACCGAGCACCCCGAGTACTGAGCACCCAGCACCCCGAGCACTGAGCACCCAGCACCCTGAGCACTGAGCACCCAGCACCCCGAGCACTGAGCACCCAGCACCCCGAGCACTGAGCACCCAGCACCCCGAGCACTGAACACCCAGCACCCCGAGCACCGAGCACCCTGAGTACAAAGCACCGAGCACCCTGAGCACTGAGCACCCAGCACCCTGAGCAGTGAGCACCCAGCACCCTGAGTACTGAGCACCCAGCACCCCGAGAACTGAGCACCCAGCACCCTGAGTACTGAGCACCCAGCACCCTGAGCACTGAGCACCGAGCACCCTGAGCACTGAGCACCCAGCACCCTGAGGACTGAGCACCCAGCACCCCGAGCACTGAGCACACAGCACACTGAGCACTGAGCACCCTGAGTACTGAGCACTGAGCACCCTGAGCACTGAGCACCCAGCACCCTGAGTACTGAGCACTGAGCACCCAGCACCCCGAGCACTGAGCACCCAGCACCCTGAGCACTGAGCACCCAGCACCCGAGTACTGATCACCCAGCACCCTGAGTACTGAGCACCCAGCACCCTGAGCACTGAGCACCAAGCACCCTGAGTACTGAGCACTGAGCACCCAGCACCCCGAGCACTGAGCACCCAGCACCCTGAGTACTGAGCACTGAGCACCCAGCACCCCGAGCACTGAGCACCCAGCACCCTGAGCACTGAGCACCCAGCACCCGAGTACTGATCACCCAGCACCATGAGTACTGAGCACGCAGCACCCTGAGTACTGAGCACCCAGCACCCCGAGTACTGAGCACCCAGCACCCTGAGCACTGAGCACCCAGCACCCTGAGCACTGAGCAACCTGCACCCCGAGCACTGTGCACCCAGCACCCTGAGTACTGAGCACCCAGCACCCTGAGCACTGAGCACCCAGCATCCTGAGCACTGAGCACCCAGCACCCTGAGCACTGAGCACCCAGCAAACTGAGTAGTGAGCACCCAACTTACTGAGCACCGAGCACCCCGAGCACTAAGCACCCAGCACCCTGAGTACTGAGCACCGAGCACCCCGAGCACTGAGCACCCAGCACCCTGAGTACTGAGCACCCTGTGTACTGAGCACTGAGCACCCAGCACCATGAGGACTGAGTACCCAGCACCCTGAGCACTCAGCACCCAGCACCCTGAGTACTGAGCACTGATCACCCTGAGCACTGAGCACCCAGCACGCCGAGCACTGAGCACCCAGCACCCTGAGCACTGAGCACCCAGCACCCTGAGTACTGAGCACCCAGCACCCTGAGTACTGAGCACCCAAAACCCAGAGTACTGAGCACCCAGCACCCTGAGCACTGAGCACCCAGCACCCTGAGCACTGAGCACCCAGCACCCTGAGTACTGAGCACCCAGCACCCTGAGTACTGAATACCCAGCACCCTGAGCACTCAGCAACCTGAGTACTGAGCACCCAGCACCCTGAGCACTGAGCACCCAGCACCCTGAGTACTGAGCACACAGCACCCCGAGTACTGAGCACCCAGCACCCCGAGCACTGAGCACCCAGCACCCTGAGTACTGAGCACTGAGCACCCCGAGCACTGAGCACCCAACACCCAGAGCACTGAGCACCCAGCAGCCTGAGCACTGAGCACCCAGCACCCGAGTACTGAGCACCCAGCACCCTGAGTACTGAGCACCCAGCACCCCGAGCACCGAGCACCCAGCACCCTGAGTACTGAGCACCCAGCACACTGAGCACCGAGCACCCAGCACCCGGAGCACTGAGAACCCAGCACCCTGAGTAGTGAGCACCCAACGTACTGAGCACCGAGCACCCCGAGCACTGAGCACCCAGCACCCTGAGTACTGAGCAGCGAGCACCCCGAGCACTGAGCAACCAGCACCCTGAGTACTGAGCACCCAGCACCCTGAGCACTGAGCACCCAGCACCCTGAGTACTGAGCACCCAGCTCCCCAAGTACTGAGCACCCAGCACCCCGAGCACTGAGCACCCAGCACCCTGAGTACTGAGCACTGAGCACCCTGAGTACTGAGCACCGAACAGACTGAGTACTGAGCACCCAGCACCCTGAGTACTGAGCACCCAGCACCCCGAGCACTGAGCACCCAGCACCCCGAGCACTGAGCACCCAGCACCCCGAGCACTGAGCACCCAGCACCCTGAGCACTGAGCACCCAGCACCCTGAGCACTGAGCACTGAGCACCCAGCACCCAGCACCCTGAGCACTGAGCACCCAGCACCCCGAGCACTGAGCACCCAGCACCCTGAGGACTGAGCACCCAGCAACCTGAGCACTGAGCACCCAGCACCCTGCGTACTGAGTACCCAGTACCCTGAGCACTGAGCACCCAGCACTCTTAGTACTGATCACCGAGCACCCCGAGCACTGAGCACCCAGCACCCTGAGTACTGAGCTCCCAGCACCCTGAGTTCTGAGCACCCAGCACCCTGAGTACTGAGCACCCAGCACCCTGAGCACTGAGCACAAAGCACGCTGAGTACTGAGCACTGAGCACCCTGAGTACTGAGCACCGAGGACCCTGAGGACTGAGCACCCAGCACGCTGAGTACTGAGCACTGAGCACCCTGAGTACTGAGCACCCAGCACCCTGAGCACTGAGCAGCCAGCAGCCTGAGCACTGAGCACCCAGCACCCCGAGCACTGAGCACCCAGCACCCTGAGCACTGTGCACCCAGCACCCGAGTACTGAGCACCCAGCACCCCGAGTACTGAGCACCCAGCACCCTGAGTACTGAGCACCAAGCACCCTGAGTACTGAGCACCCAGTACCCTGAGCACTGAACACACAGCACCCTGAGTACTGAGCACCCTGAGCACTGAGCACCCAGCACCCTGGGCACTGTGCACCCAGCACCCCGAGCACTGAGCACCCAGCACCCTGAGCACTGAGCAACCTGCACCCCGAGCACTGTGCACCCAGCACCCTGAGTACTGAGCACCCAGCACCCTGAGCACTGAGCACCCAGCATCCTGAGCACTGAGCACCCAGCACCCTGAGCACTGAGCACCCAGCACCCTGAGTAGTGAGCACCCAACTTACTGAGCACCGAGCACCCCGAGCACTAAGCACCCAGCACCCTGAGTACTGAGCACCGAGCACCCCGGGCACTGAGCACCCAGCACCCTGAGTACTGAGCTCCGAGCACCCCGAGCACAGAGCACCCAGCGCCCCGAGCTCTGAGCACCCAGCACCCCGAGCACTGAGCACCCAGCACCCCGAGCACTGAGCACCCAGCACCCTGAGTACTGAGCACCCAGCACCCTGAGTACTGAGCACCCAGCACCCTGAGCACTGAGCACCCAGCACCCTGAGTACTGAGCACCCAGCACCCTGAGTACTGAGTACCCAGCACCCTGAGCACTCAGCAACCTGAGTACTGAGCACCCAGCACCCTGAGCACTGAGCACCCAGCACCCTGAGTACTGAGCACACAGCACCCCGAGTACTGAGCACCCAGCACCCCGAGCACTGAGCACCCAGCACCCTGAATACTGAGCACTGAGCACCCCGAGCACTGAGCACCCAACACCCCGAGCACTGAGCACCCAGCAGCCTGAGCACTGAGCACCCAGCACCCGAGTACTGAGCACCCAGCACCCTGAGTACTGAGCACCCAGCACCCTGAGTACTGAACACCCAGCACCCCGAGCACCGAGCACCAAGCACCCTGAGTACTGAGCACCCAGCACCCTGAGCACCGAGCACCCAGCACCCTGAGCACTGAGAACCCAGCACCCTGAGTAGTGAGCACCCAACGTACTGAGCACCGAGCACCCCGAGCACTGAGCACCCAGCACCCTGAGTACTGAGCAGCGAGCACCCCGAGCACTGAGCAACCAGCACCCTGAGTACTGAGCACCCAGCACCCTGAGCACTGAGCACCCAGCACCCTGAGTACTGAGCACCCAGCTCCCCAAGTACTGAGCACCCAGCACCCCGAGCACTGAGCACCCAGCACCCTGAGTACTGAGCACTGAGCACCCTGAGTACTGAGCACCGAACACACTGAGTACTGAGCACCCAGCACCCTGAGTACTGAGCACCCAGCACCCCGAGCACTGAGCACCCAGCACCCCGAGCACTGAGCACCCAGCACCCCGAGCACTGAGCACCCAGCACCCTGAGCACTGAGCACCCAGCACCCTGAGCACTGAGCACTGAGCACCCAGCACCCAGCACCCTGAGCACTGAGCACCCAGCACCCCGAGCACTGAGCACCCAGCACCCTGAGGACTGAGCACCCAGCAACCTGAGCACTGAGCACCCAGCACCCTGCGTACTGAGTACCCAGTACCCTGAGCACTGAGCACCCAGCACTCTTAGTACTGATCACTGAGCACCCCGAGCACTGAGCACCCAGCACCCTGAGTACTGAGCACCCAGCACCCTGAGTACTGAGCACCCAGCACCCTGAGTACTGAGCACCCAGCACCCTGAGCACTGAGCACAAATCACGCTGAGTACTGAGCACTGAGCACCCTGAGTACTGAGCACCGAGGACCCTGAGGACTGAGCACCCAGCACGCTGAGTACTGAGCACTGAGCACCCTGAGTACTGAGCACCCAGCACCCTGAGCACTGAGCAGCCAGCAGCCTGAGCACTGAGCACCCAGCACCCCGAGCACTGAGCACCCAGCACCCTGAGCACTGTGCACCCAGCACCCCGAGTACTGAGCACCCAGCACCCCGAGTACTGAGCACCCAGCACCCTGAGTACTGAGCACCAAGCACCCTGAGTACTGAGCACCCAGTACCCTGAGCACTGAACACACAGCACCCTGAGTACTGAGCACCCTGAGCACTGAGCACCCAGCACCCTGGGCACTGTGCACCCAGCACCCCGAGCACTGAGCACCCAGCACCCTGAGTACTGAGAACAGATCACCCTGAGTACTGAGCACCCAGCACCCTGAGTACTGAGCCCCCAGCACCCTTAGTACTGAGCACCAAGCACCCCGAGCACTGAGCAACCAGCACCCCGAGAATGAGCACCCAGCACCCTGAGTACTGAGAACCGAGCACCCTGACTACTGAGCACCCAGCACCCTGAGTACTGAGCCCCCAGCACCCTGAGTACTGAGCACCCAGCACCCTGAGTACTGAGCACCCAGCACCCTGAGTACTGAGCACCCAGAACCCTGAGTACTGAGCCCCCAGCACCCTAAGTACTGAGCACCCAGCACACTGAGTACTGATCACCCAGCACCCTGAGCACTGAGCACAAAGCACGCTGAGTAATGAGCACTGAGCACCCTGAGTACTGAGCACCGAGGACCCTGAGCACTGAGCACCCAGCACCCTGAGTACTGAGCACCCAGCACCCTGAGTACTGAGCACCCAGCACCCCGAGCACTGAGCACCCTGAGTACTGAGCACCCAGCACCCTGAGTACTGAGCACTAAGCACCCAGGGCACTGAGCACCCATCACCCCGAGCACGGAGCACCCAGGACCCCGAGCACTGAGTACTGAGCACCCAGCACCCTGAGTACTGAGCACCGAGCTCCCCGAGCACTGAGCACCCTGAGTACTGAGCACCCAGCACCCCGATCACTGAGCACCCAGCACCATGAGCACTGAGCACCCAGCACCCCGAGCACTGAGCACCCAGCACCCTTAGTACTGAGCACTGAGCACCCAGCACCCCGAGCACTGAGCTCCCAGCACCCCGAGTACTGACCACCGAGCACCCTGAGCACTGAGTACCCAGAACCCTGAGCACTGAGCACCCAGCACCCTGAGCACTGAGCACCCAGCACCCTGAGCACTGAGTACCCAGCACATTGAGCACTGAGCACCCAGCACCCTGAGTACTGAGCACTGAGCATCCAGCACCCCGAGCACTGAGCACCCAGCACCCTGAGTACTGAGCAATGAGCACCCAGCACCCCGAGCACTGAGCACCCAGCACCCTGAGCTCTGAGCACCCAGCACCCGAGTACTGATCACCCAGCCCCCTGAGTACTGAGCACGCAGGACCCTGAGTACTGAGCACCCAGCACCCCGAGCACTGAACACCCAGCACCCTGAGCACTGAGCACCCAGCACCCGAGTACTGATCACCCAGCACCCTGAGTACTGTGCACGCAGCACCCTGAGTACTGAGCACCCAGCACCCCGAGTACTGAGCACCCAACACCCTGAGCACTGAGCACCCAGCACCCTGAGCACTGAGCAACCTGCACCCCGAGCACTGTGCACCCAGCACCCTGAGTACTGAGCACCCAGCACCCTGAGCACTGAGCACCCAGCATCCTGAGCACTGAGCACCCAGCACCCTGAGCACTGAGCACCCAGCACCCTGAGTAGTGAGCACCCAACTTACTGAGCACCGAGCACCCCGAGCACTAAGCACAAAGCACCCTGAGTACTGAGCACCGAGCACCCCGAGGACTGAGCACCCAGCACCCTGAGTACTGAGCTCCGAGCACCCCGAGCACAGAGCACCCAGTGCCCCGAGCACTGAGCACCCAGCACCCCGAGCACTGAGCCCCCAGCACCCCGAGCACTGAGAACCCAGCACCCCGAGCACTGAGCACCCAGCACCCTGAGTACTGAGCACCCAGCACCCTGAGTACTGAGCACACAGCACCCTGAGCACTGAGCACCCAGCACCCTGAGTACTGAGCACCCAACACCCTGAGTACTGAGTACCCAGCACCCTGAGCACTCAGCAACCTGAGTACTGAGGACCGAGCCCCCTAAGTACTGAGCACCCAGCACACTGAGTACTGAGCACCCAGCACCCTGAGCACTGAGCACCCAGCACCCTGAGTACTGAGCACAGAGTACCCCGAGTACTGAGCACCCAGCACCCCGAGCACTGAGCACCCAGCACCCTGAGTACTGAGCACTGAGCACCCTGAGTACTGAGCACCGAACACACTGAGTACTGAGCACCCAGCACCCTGAGTACTGAGCACCCAGCACCCCGAGCACTGAGCACCCAGCACGCCGAGCACTGAGCACCCAGCACCCCTAGCACTGAGCAACCAGCACCCTGAGCACTGAGCACACAGCACCCTGAGCACTGAGCACTGAGCACCCAGCAACCTGAGCACTGAGCACCCAGCACCCCGAGCACTGAGCACCCAGCACCCTGGGCACTGAGCACCCAGCACCCTGAGCACTGAGCACCCAGCACCCTGAGTACTGAGTACCCAGTACCCTGAGCACTGAGCACCCAGCACTCTTAGTACTGATCACCGAGCACCCCGAGCACTGAGCACCCAGCACCCTGAGTACTGAGCACCCAGCACCCTGAGTACTGAGCACCCAGCACCCTGATTACTGAGCACCCAGCACCCTGAGCACTGAGCACAAAGCACGCTGAGTACTGAGCACTGAGCACCCTGAGTACTGAGCACCGAGGACCCTGAGGACTGAGCACCCAGCACGCTGAGTACTGAGCACTGAGCACCCTGAGTACTGAGCACCCAGCACCCAGAGCACTGAGCAGCCAGCAGCCTGAGCACTGAGCACCCAGCACCCCGAGTACTGAGCACCCAGCACCCCGAGTACTGAGCACCCAGCACCCTGAGTACTGAGCACCAAGCACCCTGAGTACTGAGCACCCAGTACCCTGAGCACTGAACACACAGCACCCTGAGTACTGAGCACGCTGAGCACTGAGCACCCAGCACCCTGGGCACTGTGCACCCAGCACCCCGAGCACTGTGCACCCAGCACCCTGAGTACTGAGAACAGATCACCCTGAGTACTGAGCACCCAGCACCCTGAGTACTGAGCCCCCAGCACCCTTAGTACTGAGCACCAAGCACCCCGAGCACTGAGCACCCAGCACCCTGTGTACTGAGAACCGAGCACCCTGAGTACTGAGCACCCAGCACCCTGAGTACTGAGCCCCCAGCACCCTGAGTACTGAGCACCCAGCACCCTGAGTACTGAGCACCCAGCACCCTGAGTACTGAGCACCCAGCACCCTGAGTACTGAGCACGCTGAGCACTGAGCACCCAGCACCCTGGGCACTGTGCACCCAGCACCCCGAGCACTGAGCACCCAGCACCCTGAGTACTGAGAACAGATCACCCTGAGTACTGAGCACCCAGCACCCTGAGTACTGAGCCCCCAGCACACTTAGTACTGAGCACCAAGCACCCCGAGCACTGAGCACCAAGCACCCCGAGCACTGAGCACCCAGCACCCTGAGTACTGAGCACCCAGCACCCCGAGCACTGAGCACCCAGCACCCCGAGAATGAGCACCCAGCACCCTGAGTACTGAGCACACAGCACCCTGAGTACTGAGCACCCAGCACCCCGAGCACTGAGCACCCTGAGTACTGAGCACCCAGCACCCTTAGTACTGAGCACCCAGCACCCTGAGCACTGAGCACCCAGCACCCCGAGCACTGAGCACCCAGCACCCTGAGTACTGAGCACCCAACACCCTGAGCACTGAGCACCGTGCACCCCGAGCACTGAGCATCCAGCACCCTGAGTACTGAGCACCGATCACCCCGAGCACTGAGCACCCAGCACCCTGAGTACTGAGCTCGGGTGCTGGGTGCTCAGTGCTCAGGGTGCTGGGTGCTCAGTGCTCGGGGTGCTGGGTGCTCAGTGCTCAGGGTGCTCAGTGCTCAGTACTCAGTGCTCAGGGTGCTCAGTGCTCAGTGATCAGGGTGCTGGGTGTTCAGTACTCAGGGTGCTGGGTGCTCAGTACTCAGGGTGCTGGGTGCTCAGTGCTCAGGGTGCTGGGTGCTCAGTACTCGGGGTGCTCAGTACTCAGGGTGCTGTGTGTTCAGTGCTCAGGTACTGGGTGCTCAGTACTCAGGGTGCTCGGTGCTTAGTACTCAGGGTGCTGGGTGCTCAGTACTCCGGGTGCTGGGTGCTCAGTGCTCGGGGTGCTCGGAGCTCAGTACTCAGGGTGCTGGGTGCTCAGTGCTCGGGGTGATCGGTGCTCAGTACTCAGGGTGCTGGATGCTCAGTGCTCGGGGTGCACGGTGCTCAGTGCTCAGGGTGCTGGGTGCTCAGTACTCAGGGTGCTGGGTGCTCAGTGCTCGGGGTGCTGGGTGCTCAGTGCTCAGGGTGCTGGGTGCTCAGTACTCAGGGTGCTCGGTGCTTAGTACTCAGGGTGCTCGGTGCTCGGGGTGCTGGGTGCTCAGTGCTCGGGGTGCTAGGTGCTCAGTACTCAGAGTGCTGGGTGCTCAGTACTCAGGGTACTGGGTGCTCAGTACTCGGGTGCTGGGTGCTCAGTGCTCAGAGTGCTGGGTGCTCAGTGCTCCGGGTGCTGGGTGCTCAGTGCTCAGTACTCAGGGTGCTGGGTGCGCAGTGCTCAGGGTGCTGGGTGCTCAGTGCTCGGGGTGCTGGGTGCTCAGTACTCAGGGTGCTGGGTGCTCAGTGCTCAGGGTGCTGGGTGCTCAGTACTCAGGGTGCTGGGTGCACAGTACTTGGGGTGCTGGGTGCTCAGTGCTCAGGGTGCTGGGTGCTCAGTACTCAGGGTGCTGGGTGCTCAGTACTTGGGGTGCTGGGTGCTCAGTACTCAGGGTGCTGGGTGCTCAGTACTCAGGGTGCTGGGTGCTCAGTACTCGGGTGCTGGGTGCTCAGTGCTCAGGGTGCTGGGTGCTCAGTGCTCGGGGTGCTGGGTGCTCAGTGCTCAGTTCTCAGGGTGCTGGGTGCTCAGTGCTCAGGGTGCTGGGTGCTCAGTGCTCAGTACTCAGGGTACTGGGTGCTCAGTGCTCAGGGTTCTGTGTGCTCAGTGCTCAGGGTGCTGGGTGCTCAGTACTCAGGGTGCTGGGTGCTCAGTGCTCGGGGAGCTGGGTGCTCAGTGCTCGCGGTGCTGGGTGCTCAGTGCTCGGGGTGCTCGGTGCCCAGTACTCAGGGTGCTGGGTGCTCAGTACTCGGGTGCTGGGTGCTCAGTGCTCAGGGTGCTGGGTGCTCAGTGCTCAGTACTCAGGGTGCTGGGTGCTCAGTGCTCAGTACTCAGTGTGCTGGGTGCTCAGTGCTCAGGGTGCTGGGTGCGCAGTGCTCAGGGTGCTGGGTGCTCAGTGCTCAGGGTGCTGGGTACACAGTGCTCAGGGTGCTGGGTTCCCAGTACTCAGGGTGCTCAGTGCTCAGTACTCGGGGTGCTGGGTGCTCAGTGCTCAGGGTGCTGGGTAATCAGTGCTCAGGGTGCTGGGTGCTCAGTACTCAGGGTGCTGAGTGCTCAGTACTCAGGGTGCTGGGTGCTCAGTGCTCGTGGTGCTCGGTGCTCAGTACTCAGGGTGCTGGGTGCTCAGTGCTCGAGGTGCTCAGTACTCAGGGTGCTGTGTGTTCAGTGCTCAGGGTGCTTGGTGCTCAGTACTCAGGGTGCTCGGTGCTTAGTACTCAGGGTGCTGGGTGCTCAGTACTCCGGGTGCTGGGTGCTCAGTGCTCGGGGTGCTCGGTGCTCAGTGCTCAAGGTGCTGGGTGCTCAGTACTCAGGGTGCTCATTGCTCAGGGTGCTGGGTGCTCAGTGTTCAGGGTGCTCGGTGCTCGGGGCGCTGGGTGCTCAGTGCTCGGGGTGCTCGGAGCTCAGTACCCAGGGTGCTGGGTGTTCAGTACTCGGGGTGCTCGGTGCTCAGTACTCAGGGTGCTGGGTGCTCAGTGCTCGGGGTGCTCGGTGCTCAGTACGTTGGGTGCTCACTACTCAGGGTGCTGGGTGCTCAGTGCTCAGGGTGCTGGGTGCTCAGTACTCAGGGTGCTGGGTGCTCAGTGCTCGGGGTGCTGGGTGCTCAGTGCTCAGGGTGCTGGGTGCTCAGTACTCAGAGTGCTCGGTGCTTAGTACTCAGGGTGCTCGGTGTTCGGGGTGCTGGGTGCTCAGTGCTCGGGGTGCTAGGTGCTCAGTACTCAGAGTGCTGGGTGCTCAGTACTCAGGGTACTGGGTGCTCAGTACTCGGGTGCTGGGTGCTCAGTGCTCAGGGTGCTGGGTGCTCAGTGCTCGGGGTGCTGGGTGCTCAGTGCTCAGTACTCAGGGTGCTGGGTGCTCAGTGCTCGGGGTGCTGGGTGCTCAGTGATCAGTACTCAGTGTGCTGGGTGCTCAGTGCTCAGGGTGCTGGGTGCTCAGTGCTCAGGGTGCTGGGTGCTCAATGCTCAGGGTGCTGGGTACACAGTGCTCAGGGTGCTGGGTTCCCAGTACTCAGGGAGCTCAGTGCTCAGTACTCGGGGTGCTGGGTGCTCAGTGCTCAGGGTGCTCAGTGCTCAGTACTCGGGGTGCTGTGTGCTCAGTGATCCGGGTGCTCAGTGCTCAGTGCTCGCGGTGCTGGGTGGTCAGTGCTCGGGGCGCTGGGGGCTCAGTGCTCGGTGTGCTGGGTGCTCAGTACTCGGGGTGCTGGGTGCTCAGTGCTCAGGGTGCTCAGTGCTCAGTACTCAGTCCTCTGGGTGCTCAGTGCTCAGTGCTCAGGGTGCTGGGTGTTCAGTACTCAGGGTGCTGGGTGCTCAGTACTCAGGGTGCTGGGTGCTCAGTGCTCAGGGTGCTGGGTGCTCAGTGCTCGGGGTGCTCAGTACTCAGGGTGCTGTGTGTTCAGTGCTCAGGGTACTGGGTGCTCAGTACTCAGGGTGCTCGGTGCTTAGTACTCAGGGTGCTGGGTGCTCAGTACTCCGGGTGCTGGGTGCTCAGTGCTCGGGGTGCTCGGAGCTCAGTACTCAGGGTGCTGGGTGCTCAGTGCTCGGGGTGATCGGTGCTCAGTACTCAGGGTGCTGGGTGCTCAGTGCTCGGGGTGCTCGGTGCTCAGTACGTTGGGTGCTCACTACTCAGGGTCCTGGGTGCTCAGTGCTCAGTGTGCTGGGTGCTCAGTGCTCAGGGTGCTGGGTGCTCAGTGCTCAGGGTGCTGGGTGCTCAGTACTTGGGGTGCTGGGTGCTCTGTACTCAGGGTGCTGGGTGTTCAGTACTCGGGGTGCTGGGTTCTCAGTACTCAGGGTGCTGGGTGCTCAGTACTCGGTGTGCTGGGTGCTCAGTGCTCAGGGTGCTGGGTGCTCAGTGCTCGGGGTGCTGGGTGCTCAGTGCTCAGGGTGCTGGGTGCTCAGTGCTCGGGGTGCTGGGTGCTCAGTGCTAAGTACTCAGGGTGCTGGGTGCTCAGTGCTCAGGGTGCTGGGTGCTCATTGCTCGGGGTGCTGGGTGCTCAGTACTCAGGGTGCTGGGTGCTCAGTACTCCGGGTGCTGGGTGCTCAGTTCTCGGGGTGCTCGGTGCTCAGTACTCATTGCTCAGGGTGCTCAGTGCTCAGTGCTCAGGGTGCTGGGTGTTCAGTATTCAGGGTGCTGGGTGCTCAGTGCTCAGGGTGCTGGGTGCTCCGTGCTCAGGGTGCTCGGTGCTCGGGGCGCTGGGTGCTCAGTGCTCGGGGTGCTCGGAGCTCAGTACTCAGGGTGCTGGGTGCTCAGTGCTCGGGGTGCTATGTGCTCAGTGGTCGCGGTGCTGGGTGCTCAGTGCTCGGGGTGCTCGGTGCTCAGTACTCAGGGTGCTGGGTGCTCAGTGCTCGAGGTGCTCAGTACTCAGGGTGCTGTGTGTTCAGTGCTCAGGGTGCTGGGTGCTCAGTACTCAGGGTGCTCGGTGCTTAGTACTCAGGGTGCTGGGTGCTCAGTACTCCGGTTGCTGGGTGCTCAGTGCTCGGGGTGCTCGGTGCTCAGTGCTCAAGGTGCTGGGTGCTCAGTACTCAGGGTGCTCATTGCTCAGGGTGCTGGGTGCTCAGTGCTCAGGGTGCTCGGTGCTCGGGGCGCTGGGTGCTCAGTGCTCGGGGTGCTCGGAGCTCAGTACTCAGGGTGCTCGGTGCTCAGTACTCGGGGTGCTCGGTGCTCAGTACTCAGGGTGCTGGGTGCTCAGTGCTCGGGGTGCTCGGTGCTCAGTACGTTGGGTGCTCACTACTCAGGGTGCTGGGTGCTCAGTGCTCAGGGTGCTGGGTGCTGAGTACTCAGGGTGCTGGGTGCTCAGTGCTCGGGGTGCTGGGTGCTCAGTGCTCAGGTTGCTGGGTGCTCAGTACTCAGGGTGCTCGGTGCTTAGTACTCAGGGTGCTCGGTGCTCGGGGTGCTGGGTGCTCAGTGCTCGGGGTGCTAGGTGCTCAGTACTCAGAGTGCTGGGTGCTCAGTACTCAGGGTACTGGGTGCTCAGTACTCGGGTGCTGGGTGCTCAATGCTCAGGGTGCTGGGTGCTCAGTGCTCGGGGTGCTGGGTGCTCAGTGCTCAGTACTCAGGGTGCTGGGTGCGCAGTGCTCAGGGTGCTGGGTGCTCAGTGCTCGGGGTGCTGGGTGCTCAGTGCTCAGTACTCAGTGTGCTGGGTGCGCAGTGCTCAGGGTGCTGGGTGCTCAGTGCTCAGGGTGCTGGGTGCTCTGTGCTCACGGTGCTGGGTACACAGTGCTCAGGGTGCTGGGTTCCCAGTACTCAGGGAGCTCAGTGCTCAGTACTCGGGGTGCTGGGTGCTCAGTGCTCAGGGTGCTCAGTGCTCAGTACTCTGGGTGCTGTGTGCTCAGTGCTCCGGGTGCTCAGTGCTCAGTGCTCGGGGTGCTGGGTGGTCAGTGCTCGGGGCGCTGGGGGCTCAGTGCTCGGTGTGCTGGGTGCTCAGTACTCGGGGTGCTGGGTGCTCAGTGCTCAGGGTGCTCAGTGCTCAGTACTCAGTGCTCAGGGTGCTCAGTGCTCAGTGATCAGGGTGCTGGGTGTTCAGTACTCAGGGTGCTGGGTGCTCAGTACTCAGGGTGCTGGGTGCTCAGTGCTCAGGGTGCTGGGTGCTCAGTGCTCGGGGTGCTCAGTACTCAGGGTGCTGTGTGTTCAGTGCTCAGGTACTGGGTGCTCAGTACTCAGGGTGCTCGGTGCTTAGTACTCAGGGTGCTGGGTGCTCAGTACTCCGGGTGCTGGGTGCTCAGTGCTCGGGGTGCTCGGAGCTCAGTACTCAGGGTGCTGGGTGCTCAGTGCTCGGGGTGATCGGTGCTCAGTACTCAGGGTGCTGGATGCTCAGTGCTCGGGGTGCACGGTGCTCAGTGCTCAGGGTGCTGGGTGCTCAGTACTCAGGGTGCTGTGTGCTCAGTGCTCGGGGTGCTGGGTGCTCAGTGCTCAGGGTGCTGGGTGCTCAGTACTCAGGGTGCTCGGTGCTTAGTACTCAGGGTGCTCGGTGCTCGGGGTGCTGGGTGCTCAGTGCTCGGGGTGCTAGGTGCTCAGTACTCAGAGTGCTGGGTGCTCAGTACTCAGGGTGCTGGGTGCTCAGTACTCAGGGTGCTGGGTGCACAGTACTTGGGGTGCTGGGTGCTCAGTGCTCAGGGTGCTGGGTGCTCAGTACTCAGGGTGCTGGGTGCTCAGTACTTGGGGTGCTGGGTGCTCAGTACTCAGGGTGCTGGGTGCTCAGTACTCAGGGTGCTGGGTGCTCAGTACTCGGGTGCTGGGTGCTCAGTGCTCAGGGTGCTGGGTGCTCAGTGCTCGGGGTGCTGGGTGCTCAGTGCTCAGTTCTCAGGGTGCTGGGTGCTCAGTGCTCAGGGTGCTGGGTGCTCAGTGCTCAGTACTCAGGGTACTGGGTGCTCAGTGCTCAGGGTTCTGTGTGCTCAGTGCTCAGGGTGGTGGGTGCTCAGTACTCAGGGTGCTGGGTGCTCAGTGCTCGGGGAGCTGGGTGCTCAGTGCTCGCGGTGCTGGGTGCTCAGTGCTCGGGGTGCTCGGTGCCCAGTACTCAGGGTGCTGGGTGCTCAGTACTCGGGTGCTGGGTGCTCAGTGCTCAGGGTGCTGGGTGCTCAGTGCTCAGTACTCAGGGTGCTGGGTGCTCAGTACTCAGTACTCAGTGTGCTGGGTGCTCAGTGCTCAGGGTGCTGGGTGCTCAGTGCTCAGGGTGCTGGGTACACAGTGCTCAGGGTGCTGGGTTCCCAGTACTCAGGGTGCTCAGTGCTCAGTACTCGGGGTGCTGGGTGCTCAGTGCTCAGGGTGCTGGGTAATCAGTGCTCAGGGTGCTGGGTGCTCATTACTCAGGGTGCTGAGTGCTCAGTACTCAGGGTGCTGGGTGCTCAGTGCTCGTGGTGCTCGGTGCTCAGTACTCAGGGTGCTGGGTGCTCAGTGCTCGAGGTGCTCAGTACTCAGGGTGCTGTGTGTTCAGTGCTCAGGGTGCTTGGTGCTCAGTACTCAGGGTGCTCGTTGCTTAGTACTCAGGGTGCTGGGTGCTCAGTACTCCGGGTGCTGGGTGCTCAGTGCTCGGGGTGCTCGGTGCTCAGTGCTCAAGGTGCTGGGTGCTCAGTACTCAGGGTGCTCATTGCTCAGGGTGCTGGGTGCTCAGTGTTCAGGGTGCTCGGTGCTCGGGGCGCTGGGTGCTCAGTGCTCGGGGTGCTCGGAGCTCAGTACTCAGGTTGCTGGGTGCTCAGTACTCGGGGTGCTCGGTGCTCAGTACTCAGGGTGCTGGGTGCTCAGTGCTCGGGGTGCTCGGTGCTCAGTACGTTGGGTGCTCACTACTCAGGGTGCTGGGTGCTCAGTGCTCAGGGTGCTGGGTGCTCAGTACTCAGGGTGCTGGGTGCTCAGTGCTCGGGGTGCTGGGTGCTCAGTGCTCAGGGTGCTGGGTGCTCAGTACTCAGAGTGCTCGGTGCTTAGTACTCAGGGTGCTCGGTGCTCGGGGTGCTGGGTGCTCAGTGCTCGGGGTGCTAGGTGCTCAGTACTCAGAGTGCTGGGTGCTCAGTACTCAGGGTACTGGGTGCTCAGTACTCGGGTGCTGGGTGCTCAGTGCTCAGGGTGCTGGGTGCTCAGTGCTCGGGGTGCTGGGTGCTCAGTGCTCAGTACTCAGGGTGCTGGGTGCTCAGTGCTCGGGGTGCTGGGTGCTCAGTGATCAGTACTCAGTGTGCTGGGTGCTCAGTGCTCAGGGTGCTGGGTGCTCAGTGCTCAGGGTGCTGGGTGCTCAATGCTCAGGGTGCTGGGTACACAGTGCTCAGGGTGCTGGGTTCCCAGTACTCAGGGAGCTCAGTGCTCAGTACTCGGGGTGCTGGGTGCTCAGTGCTCAGGGTGCTCAGTGCTCAGTACTCGGGGTGCTGTGTGCTCAGTGATCCGGGTGCTCAGTGCTCAGTGCTCGGGGTGCTGGGTGGTCAGTGCTCGGGGCGCTGGGGGCTCAGTGCTCGGTGTGCTGGGTGCTCAGTACTCGGGGTGCTGGGTGCTCAGTGCTCAGGGTGCTCAGTGCTCAGTACTCAGTCCTCTGGGTGCTCAGTGCTCAGTGCTCAGGGTGCTGGGTGTTCAGTACTCAGGGTGCTGGGTGCTCAGTACTCAGGGTGCTGGGTGCTCAGTGCTCAGGGTGCTGGGTGCTCAGTGCTCGGGGTGCTCAGTACTCAGGGTGCTGTGTGTTCAGTGCTCAGGGTACTGGGTGCTCAGTACTCAGGGTGCTCGGTGCTTAGTACTCAGGGTGCTGGGTGCTCAGTACTCCGGGTGCTGGGTGCTCAGTGCTCGGGGTGCTCGGAGCTCAGTACTCAGGGTGCTGGGTGCTCAGTGCTCGGGGTGATCGGTGCTCAGTACTCAGGGTGCTGGGTGCTCAGTGCTCGGGGTGCTCGGTGCTCAGTACGTTGGGTGCTCACTACTCAGGGTCCTGGGTGCTCAGTGCTCAGTGTGCTGGGTGCTCAGTGCTCAGGGTGCTGGGTGCTCAGTGCTCAGGTTGCTGGGTGCTCAGTACTCAGGGTGCTGGGTGCTCAGTGCTCAGGGTGCTGGGTGCTCAGTACTTGGGGTGCTGGGTGCTCTGTACTCAGGGTGCTGGGTGTTCAGTACTCGGGGTGCTGGGTTCTCAGTACTCAGGGTGCTGGGTGCTCAGTACTCGGGGTGCTGGGTGCTCAGTGCTCAGGGTGCTGGGTGCTCAGTGCTCGGGGTGCTGGGTGCTCAGTGCTCAGCGTGCTGGGTGCTCAGTGCTCGGGGTGCTGGGTGCTCAGTGCTCAGTACTCAGGGTGCTGGGTGCTCAGTGCTCAGGGTGCTGGGTGCTCATTGCTCGGGGTGCTGGGTGCTCAGTACTCAGGGTGCTGGGTGCTCAGTACTCCGGGTGCTGGGTGCTCAGTTCTCGGGGTGCTCGGTGCTCAGTACTCAGTGCTCAGGGTGCTCAGTGCTCAGTGCTCAGGGTGCTGGGTGTTCAGTATTCAGGGTGCTGTGTGCTCAGTGCTCAGGGTGCTGGGTGCTCCGTGCTCAGGGTGCTCGGTGCTCGGGGCGCTGGGTGCTCAGTGCTCGGGGTGCTCGGAGCTCAGTACTCAGGGTGCTGGGTGCTCAGTGCTCGGGGTGCTATGTGCTCAGTGGTCGCGGTGCTGGGTGCTCAGTGCTCGGGGTGCTCGGTGCTCAGTACTCAGGGTGCTGGGTGCTCAGTGCTCGAGGTGCTCAGTACTCAGGGTGCTGTGTGTTCAGTGCTCAGGGTGCTGGGTGCTCAGTACTCAGGGTGCTCGGTGCTTAGTACTCAGGGTGCTGGGTGCTCAGTACTCCGGGTGCTGGGTGCTCAGTGCTCGGGGTGCTCGGTGCTCAGTGCTCAAGGTGCTGGGTGCTCAGTACTCAGGGTGCTCATTGCTCAGGGTGCTGGGTGCTCAGTGCTCAGGGTGCTCGGTGCTCGGGGCGCTGGGTGCTCAGTGCTCGGGGTGCTCGGAGCTCAGTACTCAGGGTGCTCGGTGCTCAGTACTCGGGGTGCTCGGTGCTCAGTACTCAGGGTGCTGGGTGCTCAGTGCTCGGGGTGCTCGGTGCTCAGTACGTTGGGTGCTCACTACTCAGGGTGCTGGGTGCTCAGTGCTCAGGGTGCTGGGTGCTCAGTACTCAGGGTGCTGGGTGCTCAGTGCTCGGGGTGCTGGGTGCTCAGTGCTCAGGGTGCTGGGTGCTCAGTACTCAGGGTGCTCGGTGCTTAGTACTCAGGGTGCTCGGTGCTCGGGGTGCTGGGTGCTCAGTGCTCGGGGTGCTAGGTGCTCAGTACTCAGAGTGCTGGGTGCTCAGTACTCAGGGTACTGGGTGCTCAGTACTCGGGTGCTGGGTGCTCAATGCTCAGGGTGCTGGGTGCTCAGTGCTCGGGGTGCTGGGTGCTCAGTGCTCAGTACTCAGGGTGCTGGGTGCGCAGTGCTCAGTGTGCTGGGTGCTCAGTGCTCGGGGTGCTGGGTGCTCAGTGCTCAGTACTCAGTGTGCTGGGTGCGCAGTGCTCAGGGTGCTGGGTGCTCAGTGCTCAGGGTGCTGGGTGCTCTGTGCTCACGGTGCTGGGTACACAGTGCTCAGGGTGCTGGGTTCCCAGTACTCAGGGAGCTCAGTGCTCAGTACTCGGGGTGCTGGGTGCTCAGTGCTCAGGGTGCTCAGTGCTCAGTACTCTGGGTGCTGTGTGCTCAGTGCTCCGGGTGCTCAGTGCTCAGTGCTCGGGGTGCTGGGTGGTCAGTGCTCGGGGCGCTGGGGGCTCAGTGCTCGGTGTGCTGGGTGCTCAGTACTCGGGGTGCTGGGTGCTCAGTGCTCAGGGTGCTCAGTGCTCAGTACTCAGTGCTCAAGGTGCTGGGTGCTCAGTGCTCGGGGTGCTCAGTACTCAGGGTGCTGTGTGTTCAGTGCTCAGGGTACTGGGTGCTCAGTACTCAGGGTGCTCGGTGCTTAGTACTCAGGGTGCTGGGTGCTCAGTACTCCGGGTGCTGGGTGCTCAGTGCTCGGGGTGCTCGGAGCTCAGTACTCAGGGTGCTGGGTGCTCAGTGCTCGGGGTGATCGGTGCTCAGTACTCAGGGTGCTGGGTGCTCAGTGCTCGGGGTGCTCGGTGCTCAGTACGTTGGGTGCTCACTACTCAGGGTCCTGGGTGCTCAGTGCTCAGTGTGCTGGGTGCTCAGTGCTCAGGGTGCTGGGTGCTCAGTGCTCAGGTTGCTGGGTGCTCAGTACTCAGGGTGCTGGGTGCTCAGTGCTCAGGGTGCTGGGTGCTCAGTACTTGGGGTGCTGGGTGCTCTGTACTCAGTGTGCTGGGTGTTCAGTATTCGGGGTGCTGGGTTCTCAGTACTCAGGGTGCTGGGTGCTCAGTGCTCGGGGTGCTGGGTGCTCAGTGCTCAGGGTGCTGGGTGCTCAGTGCTCGGGGTGCTGGGTGCTCAGTGCTCAGGGTGCTGGGTGCTCAGTGCTCGGGGTGCTGGGTGCTCAGTGCTCAGTACTCAGGGTGCTGGGTGCTCAGTGCTCAGGGTGCTCAGTGCTCAGTACTCAGTGCTCAGGGTGCTCAGTGCTCAGTGATCAGGGTGCTGGGTGTTCAGTACTCAGGGTGCTGGGTGCTCAGTACTCAGGGTGCTGGGTGCTCAGTGCTCAGGGTGCTGGGTGCTCAGTGCTCGGGGTGCTCAGTACTCAGGGTGCTGTGTGTTCAGTGCTCAGGTACTGGGTGCTCAGTACTCAGGGTGCTCGGTGCTTAGTACTCAGGGTGCTGGGTGCTCAGTACTCCGGGTGCTGGGTGCTCAGTGCTCGGGGTGCTCGGAGCTCAGTACTCAGGGTGCTGGGTGCTCAGTGCTCGGGGTGATCGGTGCTCAGTACTCAGGGTGCTGGATGCTCAGTGCTCGGGGTGCACGGTGCTCAGTGCTCAGGGTGCTGGGTGCTCAGTACTCAGGGTGCTGGGTGCTCAGTGCTCGGGGTGCTGGGTGCTCAGTGCTCAGGGTGCTGGGTGCTCAGTACTCAGGGTGCTCGGTGCTTAGTACTCAGGGTGCTCGGTGCTCGGGGTGCTGGGTGCTCAGTGCTCGGGGTGCTAGGTGCTCAGTACTCAGAGTGCTGCGTGCTCAGTACTCAGGGTACTGGGTGCTCAGTACTCGGGGTGCTGGGTGCTCAGTGCTCAGGGTGCTGGGTGCTCAGTGCTCCGGGTGCTGGGTGCTCAGTGCTCAGTCCTCAGGGTGCTGGGTGCGCAGTGCTCAGGGTGCTGGGTGCTCAGTGCTCGGGGTGCTGGGTGCTCAGTGCTCAGTACTCAGTGTGCTGGGTGCGCAGTGCTCAGGGTGCTGGGTGCTCAGTGCTCAAGGTGCTGGGTGCTCTGTGCTCAGGGTGCTGGGTACACAGTGCTCAGGGTGCTGGGTTCCCAGTACTCAGGGAGCTCAGTGCTCAGTACTCGGGGTGCTGGGTGCTCAGTGCTCAGGGTGCTCAGTGCTCAGTACTCGGGGTGCTGTGTGCTCAGTGCTCCGGGTGCTCAGTGCTCAGTGCTCGGGGTGCTGGGTGGTCAGTGCTCGGGGCGCTGGGGGCTCAGTGCTCGGTGTGCTGGGTGCTCAGTACTCGGGGGGCTGGGTGCTCAGTGCTCAGGGTGCTCAGTGCTCAGTACTCAGTGCTCAGGGTGCTCAGTGCTCAGTGCTCAGGGTGCTGGGTGTTCAGTACTCAGGGTGCTGGGTGCTCAGTACTCAGGGTGCTGGGTGCTCAGTGCTCAGGGTGCTGGGTGCTCAGTGCTCGGGGTGCTCAGTACTCAGGGTGCTGTGTGTTCAGTGCTCAGGGTACTGGGTGCTCAGTACTCAGGGTGCTCGGTGCTTAGTACTCAGGGTGCTGGGTGCTCAGTACTCCGGGTGCTGGGTGCTCAGTGCTCGGGGTGCTCGGAGCTCAGTACTCAGGGTGCTGGGTGCTCAGTGCTCGGGGTGATCGGTGCTCAGTGCTCAGGGTGCTGGGTGCTCAGTGCTCGGGGTGCACGGTGCTCAGTACGTTGGGTGCTCACTACTCAGGGTCCTGGGTGCTCAGTGCTCAGTGTGCTGGGTGCTCAGTGCTCAGGGTGCTGGGTGCTCAGTGCTCAGGGTGCTGGGTGCTCAGTACTCAGGGTGCTGGGTGCTCAGTGCTCAGGGTGCTGGGTGCTCAGTACTCAGGGTGCTGGGTGCACAGTACTTGGGGTGCTGGGTGCTCAGTACTCAGGGTGCTGGGTGCTCAGTACTCAGGGTGCTGGGTGCTCAGTACTCGGGTGCTGGGTGCTCAGTGCTCAGGGTGCTGGGTGCTCAGTGCTCGGGGTGCTGGGTGCTCAGTGCTCAGTTCTCAGGGTGCTGGGTGCTCAGTGCTCAGGGTGCTGGGTGCTCAGTGCTCAGTACTCAGGGTACTGGGTGCTCAGTGCTCAGGGTGCTGTGTGCTCAGTGCTCAGGGTGCTGGGTGCTCAGTACTCAGGGTGCTGGGTGCTCAGTGCTCGGGGAGCTGGGTGCTCAGTGCTCGCGGTGCTGGGTGCTCAGTGCTCGGGGTGCTCGGTGCCCAGTACTCAGGGTGCTGGGTGCTCAGTACTCGGGTGCTGGGTGCTCAGTGCTCAGGGTGCTGGGTGCTCAGTGCTCGGGGTGCTGGGTGCTCAGTGCTCAGTACTCAGGGTGCTGGGTGCTCAGTGCTCGGGGTGCTGGGTGCTCAGTGCTCAGTACTCAGTGTGCTGGGTGCTCAGTGCTCAGGGTGCTGGGTGCTCAGTGCTCAGGGTGCTGGGTGCTCAGTGCTCAGGGTGCTGGGTACACAGTGCTCAGGGTGCTGGGTTCCCAGTACTCAGGGAGCTCAGTGCTCAATACTCGGGGTGCTGGGTGCTCAGTGCTCAGGGTGCTCAGTGCTCAGTACTCGGGGTGCTGTGTGCTCAGTGCTCCGGGTGCTCAGTGCTCAGTGCTCGGGGTGCTGGGTGGTCAGTGCTCGGGGCGCTCGGGGCTCAGTGCTCGGTGTGCTGGGTGCTCAGTACTCGGGGTGCTGGGTGCTCAGTGCTCAGGGTGCACAGTGCTCAGTACTCAGTGCTCAGGGTGCTCAGTGCTCAGTGCTCAGGGTGCTGGGTGTTCAGTACTCAGGGTGCTGGGTCCTCAGTACTGAGGGTGCTGGGTGCTCAGTGCTCAGGGTGCTGGGTGCTCAGTGCTCGGGGTGCTCAGTACTCAGGGTGCTGTGTGTTCAGTGCTCAGGGTACTGGGTGCTCAGTACTCAGGGTGCTCGGTGCTTAGTACTCAGGGTGCTGGGTGCTCAGTACGCAGGGTGCTGGGTGCTCAGTGCTCGGGGTGCTCGGAGCTCAGTACTCAGGGTGCTGGGTGCTCAGTGCTCGGGGTGCTCGGTGCTCAGTACGTTGGGTGCTCACTACTCAGGGTCCTGGGTGCTCAGTGCTCAGTGTGCTGGGTGCTCAGTGCTCAGGGTGCTGGGTGCTCAGTGCTCAGGGTGCTGGGTGCTCAGTACTCAGGCTGCTGGGTGCTCAGTGCTCAGGGTGCTGGGTGCTCAGTACTCAGGGTGCTGGGTGCTCAGTACTTGGGGTGCTGGGTGCGCAGTACTCAGGGTGCTGTGTGCTCAGTACTCAGGGTGCTGGGTGTTCAGTACTCGGGGTGCTGGGTTCTCAGTACTCAGGGTGCTGGGTGCTCAGTACTCGGGGTGCTGGGTGCTCAGTGCTCAGGGTGCTGGGTGCTCAGTGCTCGGGGTGCTGGGTACTCAGTGCTCAGGGTGCTGGGTGCTCAGTGCTCGGGGTGCTGGGTGCTCAGTGCTCAGTACTCAGGGTGCTGGGTGCTCAGTGCTCAGGGTGCTGGGTGCTCAGTGCTCGGGGTGCTGGGTGCTCAGTACTCAGGGTGCTGGGTGCTCAGTACTCCGGGTGCTGGGTGCTCAGTTCTCGGGGTGCTCGGTGCTCAGTACTCAGTGCTCAGGGTGCTCAGTGCTCAGTGCTCAGGGTGCTGGGTGTTCAGTATTCAGGGTGCTGGGTGCTCAGTGCTCAGGGTGCTGGGTGCTCAGTGCTCAGGGTGCTCGGTGCTCGGGGCGCTGGGTGCTCAGTTCTCGGGGTGCTCGTAGCTTAGTACTCAGGGTGCTGGGTGCTCAGTGCTCGGGGTGCTCGGTGCTCAGTACTCAGGGTGCTGGGTGCTCAGTGCTCGGGGTGCTGGGTGCTCAGTGCTCAGTACTCAGGGTGCTGGGTGCTCAGTGCTCAGGGTGCTGTGTGCTCAGTGCTCAGGGTGCTGGGTGCTCAGTGCTCAGGGTGCTGGGTAATCAGTGCTCAGGGTGCTTGGTGCTCAGTACTCAGGGTGCAGGGTCCTCAGTACTCAGGGTGCTGGGTGCTCAGTGCTCGGGGTGCTATGTGCTCAGTGGTCGCGGTGCTGGGTGCTCAGTGCTCGGGGTGGTCGGTGCTCAGTACTCAGGGTGCTGGGTGCTCAGTGCTCGAGGTGCTCAGTACTCAGGGTGCTGTGTGTTCTGTGCTCAGGGTGCTGGGTGCTCAGTACTCAGGGTGCTCGGTGCTTAGTACTCAGGGTGCTGGGTGCTCAGTAATCCGGGTGCTGGGTGCTCAGTGCTCGGGGTGCTCGGTGCTCAGTGCTCAAGGTGCTGGGTGCTCAGTACTCAGGGTGCTCGGTGCTCGGGGCGCTGGGTGCTCAGTGCTCGGGGTGCTCGGAGCTCAGTACTCAGGGTGCTGGGTGCTCAGTACTCGGGGTGCTCGGTGCTCAGTACTCAGGGTGCTGGGTGCTCAGTGCTCGGGGTGCTCGGTGCTCAGTACGTTGGGTGCTCACTACTCAGGGTGCTGGGTGCTCAGTGCTCAGGGTGCTGTGTGCTCAGTACTCAGGGTGCTGGGTGCTCAGTGCTCGGGGTGCTGAGTGCTCAGTGCTCAGGGTGCTGGGTGCTCAGTACTCAGGGTGCTCGGTGCTTAGTACTCAGGGTGATCGGTGCTCGGGATGCTGGGTGCTCAGTGCTCGGGGTGCTAGGTGCTCAGTACTCAGAGTGCTGGGTGCTCAGTACTCAGTGTGCTGGGTGCTCAGTACGCGGGTGCTGGGTGCTCAGTGCTCAGGGTGCTGGGTGCTCAGTGCTCGGGGTGCTGGGTGCTCAGTGCTCAGTACTCAGGGTGCTGGGTGCTCAGTGCTCGGGGTGCTGGGTGCTCAGTGCTCAGTACTCAGGGTGCTGGGTGCTCAGTGCTCAGGGTGCTGTGTGCTCAGTGCTCAGGGTGCTGGGTGCTCAGTGCTCAGGGTGCTAGGTACTCAGTGCTCAGGGTGCTGGGTGGTCAGTACTCAGGGTGCTGGGTGCTCAGGGCTCAGGGTGCTGGGTGCTCAGTGCTCGGGGTGCTGGGTGCTCAGTGCTTGGGGTGCTGGGTGCTCAGTGCTCGGGGTGCTCGGTGCTCAGTACTCAGGGTGCTGGGTGCTCAGTGCTCGAGGTGCTCAGTACTCAGACTGCTGTATGTTCAGTGCTCAGGGTGCTGGGTGCTCAGTACTCAGGGTGCTCGGTGCTTAGTACTCAGGGTGCTGGGTGCTCAGTACTCCGGGTCCTGGGTGCTCAGTGCTCGGGGTGCTCGGTGCTCAGTACTCAGTGCTCAGGGTGCTCGGTGCTCAGTGCTCAGGGTGCTGGGTGCTCAGTACTCAGGGTGCTGGGTGCTCAGTACTCAGGGTGCTGGGTGCTCAGTGCTCAGGGTGCTGGGTACTCAGTGCTCAGGGTGCTCGGTGCTCAGTGCTCGGGGTGCTGGGTGCTCAGTACTCAGGGTGCTGGGTGCTCAGTGCTCAGGGTGCTGGGTGCTCAGTACTCAGGGTGCTAGGTGCTCAGTGCTCAGGGTGCTGGGTGCTCAGTACTCAGGGTGCTGGGTGCTCAGTGCTCAGGGTGCTGGGTGCTCAGTACTCAGGGTGCTGGGAGCTCAGTGCTCAGGGTGATCGGTGCTCAGTACTCAGGGTGCTCAGTACTCAGGGTGCTGGGTGCTCAGTGCTCAGGGTGCTGGGTGCTCAGTACTCAGGGTGCTGGGTGCTCAGTGCTCTGGGTGCTGGGTGCTCAGTACTCAGGGTGCTGGGTGCTCAGTGCTCAGGGTGCTGGGTGCTCAGTCCTCAGGGTGCTCACTGCTCAGGGTGCTGGGTGCTCAGTGCTCGGGGTGCTGGATGCACAGTGCTCCGGGTGCTGGGTGCTCAGTGCTCAGTGCTCAGGGTGCTGGGTGCTCAGTGCTCAGTGCTCAGGGTGCTGGTTGCTCAGTACTCAGGGTGCTAGGTGCTCAGTACTCAGGGTGCTGGGTGCTCAGTGCTCAGGGTGCTGGGTGCTCAGTACTCAGGGTGCTAGGTGCTCAGTACTCAGTGTGCTGGGTGCTCAGTGCTCGGTGCTCAGTACTCAAGGTGCTGGGTGCTCAGTGCTCAGGGTACTGGGTGCTCAGTGATCAGGGTGCTGGGTGCTCAGTACTCAGGGTGATCGGTGCTCAGTACTCAGGCTTCTCAGTGCTCAGTACTCAGGGTGCTGGGTACTCAGTGCTCAGGGTGCTGGGTGCTCAGTACTCAGGGTGCTCAGTGCTCAGTACTCGGGGTGCTTGGTGCTCAGTACTCAGGGTGCTCAGTGCTCAGTACTCGGGGTGCTGGGTGCTCAGTGCTCGGGGTGCTCGGAGCTCAGTACTCAGGGTGCTGGGTGCTCAGTGCTCGGAGTGCTCGGTGCTCAGTACTCAGGGTGCTGGGTGCTCAGTGCTCGGGGTGCTGGGTGCTCAGTGCTCAGTACTCAGGGAGCTGGGTGCTCAGTGCTCTGGGTGCTGTGTGCTCAGTGCTCAGGGTGCTGGGTGCTCAGTACTCAGGGTGCTGCGTGCTCAGTGCTTGGGGTGCTGGGTGCTCAATACTCAGGGTGCTGGGTGCTCAGTGCTCAGGGTGCTGGGTGCTCAGTGCTCAGGGTGCTGGGTGCTCAGTGCTCAGTAGTCAGGGTGCTAGGTGCTCAGTGCTCAGGGTGCTGTGTGCACAGTGCTCAGGGTGCTGGGTGCTCAGTGCTCAGGGTGCTGGGTACTCAGTGCTCAGAGTGCTGGGTGCTCAGTACTCAGGGTGCTGGGTGCTCAGTACTCAGGTTGCTGGGTGCTCAGTGCTCGGGGTGCTGGGTACTCAGTGCTCAGGGTGCTCGGTGCTCAGTACTCGGGGTGCTGGGTGCTCATTCTCGGTGTGCTGGGTGCTCAGTGCTCGGGGTGCTGGGTGCTCAGTACTCAGGGTGCTGGGTGCTCAGTGCTCAGGGTGCTGGGTGCTCAGTACTCAGGGTGCTAGGTGCTCAGTGCTCAGGGTGCTGGGTGCTCAGTACTCAGGGTGCTGGGTGCTCAGTGCTCAGGGTGCTGGGTGCTCAGTACTCAGGGTGCTGGGAGCTCAGTGCTCAGGGTGATCGGTGCTCAGTACTCAGGGTGCTCAGTACTCAGGGTGCTGGGTGCTCAGTGCTCGGGGTGCTGGGTGCTCAGTACTCAGGGTGCTGGGTGCTCAGTGCTCTGGGTGCTGGGTGCTCAGTGCTCAGGGTGATCGGTGCTCAGTACTCAGGGTGCTGGGTGCTCAGTGCTCAGGGTGCTGGGTGCTCAGTCCTCAGGGTGCTCACTGCTCAGGGTGCTGGGTGCTCAGTGCTCGGGGTGCTGGATGCACAGTGCTCCGGGTGCTGGGTGCTCAGTGCTCAGTGCTCAGGGTGCTGGGTGCTCAGTGCTCAGTGCTCAGGGTGCTCGGAGCTCAGTACTCAGGGTGCTGGGTGCTCAGTGCTCGGAGTGCTCGGTGCTCAGTACTCAGGGTGCTGGGTGCTCAGTGCTCGGGGTCCTGGGTGCTCAGTGCTCAGTACTCAGGGAGCTGGGTGCTCAGTGCTCAGGGTGCTGTGTGCTCAGTACTCAGGGTGCTGGGTGCTCAGTGCTCAGGGTGCTGGGTGCTCAGTGCTCAGTAGTCAGGGTGCTAGGTGCTCAGGGCTCAGGGTGCTGTGTGCACAGTGCTCAGGGTGCTGGGTGCTCAGTGCTCAGTAGTCAGGGTGCTAGGTGCTCAGGGTGCTGGGTGCTCAGTGCTCAGTAGTCAGGGTGCTAGGTGCTCAGTGCTCAGGGTGCTGTGTGCTCAGTGCTTGGGGTGCTGGGTGCTCAGTACTCAGGGTGCTGGGTGCTCAGTGCTCAGGGTGCTGGGTGCTCAGTGCTCAGGGTGCTGGGTGCTCAGTGCTCAGTAGTCAGGGTGCTAGGTGCTCAGTGCTCAGGGTGCTGTGTGCACAGTGCTCAGGGTGCTGGGTGCTCAGTGCTCAGGGTGCTGGGTACTCAGTGCTCAGAGTGCTGGGTGCTCAGTACTCAGGGTGCTGGGTGCTCAGTACTCAGGTTGCTGGGTGCTCAGTGCTCGGGGTGCTGGGTGCTCAGTGCTCGCGGTGCTGGGTGCTCAGTGCTCGGGGTGCTCGGTGCTCAGTACTCAGGGTGCTGGGTGCTCAGTGCTCGAGGTGCTCAGTACTCAGGGTGCTGTGTGTTCAGTGCTCAGGGTGCTGGGTGCTCAGTACTCAGGGTGCTCGGTGCTTAGTACTCAGGGTGCTTGGTGCTCAGTACTCCGGGTGCTGGGTGCTCAGTGCTCGGGGTGCTCGGTGCTCAGTGCTCAAGGTGCTGGGTGCTCAGTACTCAGGGTGCTCATTGCTCAGGGTGCTGGGTGCTCAGTACTCAGGGTGATGGGTGCTCAGTGCTCAGGGTGCTCGGTGCTCGGGGCGCTGGGTGCTCAGTCCTCGGGGTGCTCGGAGCTCAGTACTCAGGGTGCTGGGTGCTCAGTGCTCGGGGTTCTCGGTGCTCAGTACTCAGGGTGCTGGGTGCTCAGTGCTCGTTGTGCTCGGTGCTCAGTACTTTGGGTGCTCACTACTCAGGGTGCTGGGTGCTCAGTGCTCAGGGTGCTGGGTGCTCAGTGCTCAGGGTGTTGGGTGCTCAGTGCTCAGTGTGCTGGGTGCTCAGTACTCAGGGTGCTGGGTGCTCAGTGTTCGGGGTGCTGGGTGCTCAGTGCTCAGGGTGCTGGGTGCTCAGTACTCAGGGTGCTGGGTGTTCAGTACTCGGGGTGCTGGGTTCTCAGTACTCAGGGTGCTGGGTGCTCAGTACTCGGGGTGCTGGGTTCTCAGTACACAGGTTGTTGGGTGCTCAGTACTCAGGGTGCTGGGTGCTCAGTACTCGGGTGCTGGGTGCTCAGTGCTCAGGGTGCTGGGTGCTCAGTGCTCGGGGTGCTGGGTGCTCAGGGCTCAGTACTCAGGGTGCTGGGTGCTCAGTGCTCGGGGTGCTGGGTGCTGAGTGCTCAGTACTCAGGGTGCTGGGTGCTCAGGGCTCAGGGTGCTGGGTCCTCAGTGCTCAGGGTGCTGGGTGCTCAGTGCTCGGGGTGCTGGGTGCTCAGTGCTCAGTGCTCAGGGTGCTGGGTGCTCAGTACTCAGGGTGCTGGGTGCTCAGTGCTCGGGGTGCTGGGTGCTCAGTGCTCGGGTTGCTGGGTGCTCAGTACTCAGGGTGCTGGGTGCTCAGTACTCGGGGTGCTGGGTGCTCAGTACTCAGGGTGCTGGTTGCTCAGTACTCAGGGTGTTGGGTGCTCAGTACTCGGGTGCTGGGTGCTCATTGCTCAGGGTGCTGGGTGCTCAGTGCTCGGGGTGCTGGGTGCTCAGTGCTCAGTACTCAGGGTGCTGGGTGCTCAGTGCTCAGGGTGCTGTGTGCTCAGAGCTCAGGGTGCTGGGTGCTCAGTGCTCAGGGTGCTGGGTACTCAGTGCTCAGTGTGCTGTTTGGTCAGTACTCAGGGTGCTGGGTGCTCAGGGCTCAGGGTGCTGGGAGCTCAGTGCTCGAGGTGCTCAGTACTCAGACTGCTATATGTTCAGTACTCAGGGTGCTGGGTGCTCAGTACTCCGGGTCCTGGGTGCTCAGTGCTCGGGGTGCTCGGTGCTCAGTACTCAGTGCTCAGGGTGCTCAGTGCTCAGTGCTCAGGGTGCTGGGTGTTCAGTACTCAGGGTGCTGGGTGCTCAGTACTCAGGGAGCTAGGTGCTCAGTGCTCAGGGTGCTGGGTGCTCAGTACTCAGGGTGCTGGGTGCTCAGTACTCAGGGTGCTAGGTGCTCAGTGCTCAGGGTGCTGGGTGCTCAGTACTCAGGGTGCTGGGTGCTCAGTTCTCAGGGTGCTGGGTGCTCAGTACTCAGGGTGCTGGGAGCTCAGTGCTCAGGGTGATCGGTGCTCAGTACTCAGGGTGCTCAGTACTCAGGGTGCTGGGTGCTCAGTGCTCGGGTTGCTGGGTGCTCAGTGCTCAGGGTGCTGGGTGTTCAGTACTCAGGGTGCTGGGTGCTCAGTACTCAGGGTGCTGGGTGCTCAGTGCTCAGGGTGCTCAGTGCTCAGTACTCGGGGTGCTTGGTGCTCAGTACTCAGGGTGCTCAGTGCTCAGTACTCGGGGTGGTGGGTGCTCAGTGCTCAGGGTGCTCAGTGCTCCGGGTGCTGGGTGCTCAATGCTCGGGTCGCTGGGTGCTCAGTGCTCGGGGTGCTGGGTGCTCAGTACTCGGGGTGCTGTGTGCTCAGTGCTCAGGGTGCTCAGTGCTCTGTACTAAGTGCTCAGGGTGCTCAGTGCTCAGTGCTCAGGGTGCTGGGTGTTCAGTACTCAGGGTGCTGGGTGCTCAGTACTCAGGGTGCTAGGTGCTCAGTGCTCAGGGTGCTGGGTGCTCAGTGCTCGGGGCGCTGGGTGCTCAGTGCTCGGGGTGCTGTGTGCTCAGTACTCAGGGTGCTCAGTGCTCAGTAATCAGGGTACTGGGTGCTCAGTGCTCAGGGTGCTGTGTGCTCAGTGCTCAGGGTGCTGGGTGCTCAGTGCTCGGGTTGCTGGGTGCTCAGTGCTCAGTACTCAGGGTGCTGGGTGCTCAGTGCTCAGGGTGCTCGGTGCTCGGGGCGCTGGGTGCTCAGTCCTCGGGCTGCTCGGAGCTCAGTACTCAGGGTGCTGGGTGCTCAGTGCTCGGGGTTCTCGGTGCTCAGTACTCAGGGTGCTGGGTGCTCAGTGCTCGTTGTGCTCGGTGCTCAGTACTTTGGGTGCTCACTACTCAGGGTGCTGGGTGCTCAGTGCTCAGGGTGCTGGGTGCTCAGTGCTCAGGGTGCTGGGTGCTCAGTGCTCAGGGTGCTGGGTGCTCAGTACTCAGGGTGCTGGGTGCCCAGTGCTCGGGGTGCTGGGTGCTCAGTGCTCAGGGTGATGGGTGCTCAGTACTCAGGGTGCTGGGTGTTCAGTACTCGGGGTGCTGGGTTCTCAGTACTCAGGGTGCTGGGTGCTCAGTACTCGGGTGCTGGGTTCTCAGTACACAGGTTGCTGGGTGCTCAGTACTCAGGGTGCTGGGTGCTCAGTACTCGGGTGCTGGGTGCTCAGTGCTCAGGGTGCTGGGTGCTCAGTGCTCGGGGTGCTGGGTGCTCAGGGCTCAGTACTCAGGGTGCTGGGTGCTCAGTGCTCGGGGTGCTGGGTGCTGAGTGCTCAGTACTCAGGGTGCTGGGTGCTCAGGGCTCAGGGTGCTGGGTCCTCAGTGCTCAGGGTGCTGGGTGCTCAGTGCTCGGGGTGCTGGGTGCTCAGTGCTCAGTGCTCAGGGTGCTGGGTGCTCAGTACTCAGGGTGCTGGGTGCTCAGTGCTCGGGGTGCTGGGTGCTCAGTGCTCGGGTTGCTGGGTGCTCAGTACTCAGGGTGCTGGGTGCTCAGTACTCGGGGTGCTGGGTGCTCAGTACTCAGGGTGCTGGGTGCTCAGTACTCAGGGTGTTGGGTGCTCAGTACTCGGGTGCTGGGTGCTCAGTGCTCAGGGTGCTGGGTGCTCAGTGCTCGGGGTGCTGGGTGCTCAGTGCTCAGTACTCAGTGTGCTGGGTGCTCAGTGCTCGGGGTGCTGGGTGCTCAGTGCTCAGTACTCAGGGTGCTGGGTGCTCAGTGCTCAGGGTGCTGTGTGCTCAGAGCTCAGGGTGCTGGGTGCTCAGTGCTCAGGGTGCTGGGTACTCAGTGCTCAGTGTGCTGGGTGGTCAGTACTCAGGGTGCTGGGTGCTCAGGGCTCAGGGTGCTGGGTGCTCAGTGCTCGGGGTGCTGGGTGCTCAGTGCTTGGGGTGCTGGGTGCTCAGTGCTCGGGGTGCTCGGTGCTCAGTACTCAGGGTGCTGGGTGCTCAGTGCTCGAGGTGCTCAGTACTCAGACTGCTATATGTTCAGTGCTCAGGGTGCTGGGTGCTCAGTACTCAGGGTGCTCGGTGCTTAGTACTCAGGGTGCTGGGTGCTCAGTACTCCGGGTCCTGGGTGCTCAGTGCTCGGGGTGCTCGGTGCTCAGTACTCAGTGCTCAGGGTGCTCAGTGCTCAGTGCTCAGGGTGCTGGGTGTTCAGTACTCAGGGTGCTGGGTGCTCAGTACTCAGGGTGCTCGGTGCTCAGTGCTCAGGGTGCTGGGTGCTCAGTACTCAGGGTGCTGGGTGCTCAGTACTCAGGGTGCTAGGTGCTCAGTGCTCAGGGTGCTGGGTGCTCAGTACTCAGGGTGCTGGGTGCTCAGTGCTCAGGGTGCTGGGTGCTCAGTACTCAGGGTGCTGGGAGCTCAGTGCTCAGGGTGATCGATGCTCAGTACTCAGGGTGCTCAGTACTCAGGGTGCTGGGTGCTCAGTGCTCGGGGTGCTGGGTGCTCAGTGCTCAGGGTGCTGGGTGTTCAGTACTCAGGGTGCTGGGTGCTCAGTACTCAGGGTGCTGGGTGCTCAGTGCTCAGGGTGCTCAGTGCTCAGTACTCGGGGTGCTTGGTGCTCAGTACTCAGGGTGCTCAGTGCTCAGTACTCGGGGTGCTGGGTGCTCAGTGCTCAGTGTGCTCAGTGCTCGGGGTGCTGGGTGCTCAGTACTCGGGGTGCTGTGTGCTCAGTGCTCAGGGTGCTCAGTGCTCTGTACTCAGTGCTCATGGTGCTCAGTGCTCAGTGCTCAGGGTGCTGGGTGTTCAGTACTCAGGGTGCTGGGTGCTCAGTACTCAGGGAGCTAGGTGCTCAGTGCTCAGGGTGCTGGGTGCTCAGTGCTCGGGGCGCTGGGTGCTCAGTGCTCGGGGTGCTGTGTGCTCAGTACTCAGGGTGCTGGGTGCTCAGTACTCAGGGTGCTGGGTGCTCAGTACTCGGGTGCTGGGTGCTCAGTGCTCAGGGTGCTGGGTGCTCAGTGCTCGGGTTGCTGGGTGCTCAGTGCTCAGTTCTCAGGGTGCTGGGTGCTCAGTGCTCAGGGTGCTGGGTGCTCAGTGCTCAGTAATCAGGGTACTGGGTGCTCAGTGCTCAGGGTGCTGTGTGCTCAGTGCTCAGGGTGCTGGGTGCTCAGTACTCAGGGTGCTGGGTGCTCAGTGCTCGGGGAGCTGGGTGCTCAGTGCTCGCGGTGCTGGGTGCTCAGTGCTCGGGGTGCTCGGTGCCCAGTACTCAGGGTGCTGGGTGCTCAGTGCTCGAGGCGATCAGTACTCAGGGTGCTCTGTGTTCAGTGCTCAGGGTGCTGGGTGCTCAGTACTCCGGGTGCTGGGTGCTCAGTGCTCAGGGTGCTCGGTGCTCAGTGCTCAAGGTGCTGGGTGCTCAGTACTCAGGGTGCTCATGGCTCAGGGTGCTGGGTGCTCAGTACTCAGGGTGCTGGGTGCTCAGTGCTCAGGGTGCTCGGTGCCCGGGGCGCTGGGTGCTCAGTGCTCGGGGTGCTGGGTGCTCAGTGCTCAGGGTGCTCAGTGCTCGGGGTGCTGGGTGCTCAGTGCTCGGGGCGCTGGGTGCTCAGTGCTCGGGGTGCTGGGTGCTCAGTACTCGGGGTGCTGTGTGCTCAGTGCTCAGGGTGCTCAGTGCTCAGTACTCAGGGCTCAGGGTGCTCAGTGCTCAGTGCTCAGGGTGCGGGGTGTTCAGTACTCAGGGTGCTGGGTGCTCAGTACTCAGGGTGCTAGGTGCTCAGTGCTCAGGGTGCTGGGTGCTCAGTGCTCGGGGCGTTGGGTGCTCAGTGCTCGGGCTGCTCGGAGCTCAGTACTCAGGGTGCTGGGTGCTCAGTGCTCAGGGTGATCGGTGCTCAGTACTCAGGGTGCTGGGTGCTCAGTGCTCGGGGTGCTCGGTGCTCAGTACGTTGGGTGCTGGGTGCTCAGTACTCAGGGTGCTGGGTGCTCAGTACTCAGGGTGCTGGGTGCTCAGTACTCGGGTGCTGTGTGCTCAGTGCTCAGGGTGCTGGGTGCTCAGTGTTCAGGGTGCTGGGTGCTCAGTTCTCAGGGTGCTGGGTGCTCAGTACTCGGGGTGCTGGGTGCTCAGTACTCGGGGTGCTGGGTGCTCAGTACTCAGGGTGCTGGGTGCTCAGTACTCAGGGTGCTGGGTGCTCAGTACTCGGGTGCTGGGTGCTCAGTGCTCAGGGTGATGGGTGCTCAGTGCTCGGGGTGCTGGCTGCTCAGTGCTCAGTACTAAGGGTGCTGGGTGCTCAGTGCTCGGGGTGCTGGGTGCTCAGTGCTCAGTACTCAGGGTGGTGGGTGCTCAGTGCTCAGGGTGCTGGGTGCTCAGTGCTCAGGGTGCTAGGTGCTCGGTGCTCGGGGTGCTGGGTGCTTAGTGCTCGGGGTGCCGGTGCTCAGTACTCGGGGTGCTCAGTGCTCAGTACTCTGGGCGCTGGGTGCTCAGTGCTCAGGGTGCTGGGTGCTCATTACTCAGGGTGCTGGGTGCTCGGTGCTCAGTACGCTGGGTGCTCAGTGCTCAGGGTGCTGGGTGCTCAGTACACAGGGTGCTGGGTGCTCAGTGCTCGGGGTGCTGGGTGCTCAGTGCTCAGTACTCAGGGTGCTGGGTGCTCAGTGCTCAGGGTGCTGGGTGCTCAGTACTCAGGGTGCTGGGTGCTCGGTGCTCAGTATGCTGGGTGCTCAGTGCTCAGGGTGCTGGGTGCTCAGTACTCAGGGTGCTGGGTGCTCGGTGCTCAGTACGCTGGGTGCTCAGTACTCCGGTTGCTGGGTGCTCAGTTCTCGGGGTGCTCGGTGCTCAGTGCTCAAGGTGCTGGGTGCTCAGTACTCAGGGTGCTCATTGCTCAGGGTGCTGGGTGCTCAGTACTCAGGGTGCTGGGTGCTCAGTACTCAGGGTGCTCGGTGCTCGGGGCGCTGGGTGCTCCGGGTGCTCGGAGCTCAGTACTCAGGGTGCTGGGTGCTCAGTGCTCGGGGTGCTCGGTGCTCAGTACTCAGGGTGCTGGGTGCTCACTGCTCAGGGTGCTGGGTGCTCAGTGCTCGGGGTGCTGGATGCACAGTGCTCCGGGGGCTGGGTGCTCAGTGCTCAGTGCTCAGGGTGCTGGGTGCTCAGTGCTCAGTGCTCAGGGTGCTGGTTGCTCAGTACTCAGGGTGCTAGGTGCTCAGTACTCAGGGTGCTGGGTGCTCAGTGCTCAGGGTGCTGGGTGCTCAGTACTCAGGGTGCTGGGTGATCAGTGCTCGGGGTGCTGGGTGCTCAGTGCTCAGGGTGCTGGGTGCTCAGTGCTCAGGGAGCTGGGTGCTCAGTACTCATTGTGCTGGGTGCTCAGTGCTCGGGGTGCTCAGTGCTCAAAACTCAAGGTGCTGGGTGCTCAGTGCTCAGGGTGCTGGGTGCTCAGTGAACAGGGTGCTGGGTGCTCAGTACTCAGGGTGATCGGTGCTCAGTACTCAGGGTTCTCAGTGCTCAGTACTCAGGGTGCTGGGTACTCAGTGCTCAGGGTGCTGGGAGCTCAGTACTCAGGGTGCTCAGTGCTCAGTACCCGGGGTGCTTGGTGCTCAGTACTCAGGGTGCTCAGTGCTCAGTACTCGGCGTGCTGGGTGCTCAGTGTTCGGGGTGCTCGGAGCTCAGTACTCAGGGTGCTGGGTGCTCAGTGCTCGGGGTGCTCGGTGCTCAGTACTCAGGGTGCTGGGTGCTCAGTGCTCGGGGTGCTGGGTGCTCAGTGCTCAGTACTCAGGGAGCTGGGTGCTCAGTGCTCAGGGTGCTGTGTGCTCAGTGCTCAGGGTGCTGGGTGCTCAGTACTCAGGGTGCTGTGTGCTCAGTGCTTGGAGTGCTGTGTGCTCAGTACTCAGGGTGCTGGGTGCTCAGTGCTCAGGGTGCTGGGTGCTCAGTGCTCAGGGTGCTGGGTGCTCAGTGCTCAGTACTCAGGGTGCTGGGTGCTCAGTGCTCAGGGTGCTGTGTGCACAGTGCTCAGGGTGCTGGGTGCTCAGTGCTCAGGGTGCTGGGTACTCAGTGCTCAGAGTGCTGGGTGCTCAGTACTCAGGGTGCTGGGTGCTCAGTACTCAGGTTGCTGGGTGCTCAGTGCTCGGGGTGCTGGGTGCTCAGTACTCAGGGTGCTGGGTGCTCAGTGCTCGAGGTGCTCAGTACTCAGGGTGCTGTGTGTTCAGTGCTCAGGGTGCTGGGTGCTCAGTACTCAGGGTGCTCGGTGCTTAGTACTCAGGGTGCTGGGTGCTCAGTGCTCGTTGTGCTCGGTGCTCAGTACTTTGGGTGCTCACTACTCAGGGTGCTGGGTGCTCAGGGTGCTGGGTGCTCAGTGCTCAGGGTGCTGGGTGCTCAGTGCTCAGGGTGCTGGGTGCTCAGTACTCAGGGTGCTGGGTGTTCAGTACTCGGGGTGCTGGGTTCTCAGTACTCAGGGTGCTGGGTGCTCAGTACTCGGGGTGCTGGGTTCTCAGTACACAGGTTGCTGGGTGCTCAGTACTCAGGGTGCTGGGTGCTCAGTACTCGGGTGCTGGGTGCTCAGTGCTCAGGGTGCTGGGTGCTCAGTGCACGGGGTGCTGGGTGATCAGGGCTCAGTACTCAGGGTGCTGGGTGCTCAGTGCTCAGGGTGCTGGGTGCTGAGTGCTCAGTACTCAGGGTGCTGGGTGTTCAGGGCTCAGGGTGCTGGGTCCTCAGTGCTCAGGGTGCTGGGTGCTCAGTGCTCGGGGTGCTGGGTGCTCAGTGCTCATGGTGCTGGGTGCTCAGTACTCAGGGTGCTGGGTGCTCAGTGCTCGGGGTGCTGGGTGCTCAGTGCTCGGGTTGCTGGGTGCTCAGTACTCAGGGTGCTGGGTGCTCAGTACTCGGGGTGCTGGGTGCTCAGTACTCAGGGTGCTGGGTGCTCAGTTCTCAGGGTGTTGGGTGCTCAGTACTCGGGTGCTGGGTGCTCAGTGCTCAGGGTGCTGGGTGCTCAGTGCTCGGGGTGCTGGGTGCTCAGTGCTCAGTACTCAGGGTGCTGGGTGCTCAGTGCTCGGGGTGCTGGGTGCTCAGTGCTCAGTACTCAGGGTGCTGGGTGCTCAGTGCTCAGGGTGCTGTGTGCTCAGAGCTCAGGGTGCTGGGTGCTCAGTGCTCAGGGTGCTGGGTACTCAGTGCTCAGGGTGCTGGGTGGTCAGTACTCAGGGTGCTGGGTGCTCAGGGCTCAGGGTGCTGGGTGCTCAGTGCTTGGGGTGCTGGGTGCTCAGTGCTCGGGGTGCTCGGTGCCCAGTACTCAGGGTGCTGGGTGCTCAGTGCTCGAGGTGCTCAGTGCTCAGACTGCTATATGTTCAGTGCTCAGGGTGCTGGGTGCTCAGTACTCAGGGTGCTCGGTGCTTAGTACTCAGGGTGCTGGGTGCTCAGTACTCCGGGTCCTGGGTGCTCAGTGCTCGGGGTGCGCGGTGCTCAGTACTCAGTGCTCAGGGTGCTCAGTGCTCAGTGCTCAGGGTGCTGGGTGTTCAGTACTCAGGGTGCTGGGTGCTCAGTACTCAGGGTGCTGGGTGCTCAGTGCTCAGGGTGCTGGGTGCTCAGTACTCGGGGATCTCGGTGCTCGGTGCTCAGTGCTCAGGGTGCTGGGTGCTCAGTACTCAGGGTGCTGGGTGCTCAGTACTCAGGGTGCTGGGTGCTCAGTGCTCAGGGTGCTGGGTACTCAGTGCTCAGGGTGCTCGGTGCTCAGTACTCGGTGTGCTGGGTGCTCATTCTCGGGGTGCTGGGTGCTCAGTGCTCGGGGTGCTGGGTGCTCAGTACTCAGGGTGCTGGGTGCTCAGTGCTCAGGGTGCTGGGTGCTCAGTACTCAGGTTGCTAGGTGCTCAGTGCTCAGGGTGCTGGGTGCTCAGTACTCAGGGTGCTGGGTGCTCAGTGCTCAGGGTGCTGGGTGCTCAGTACTCAGGGTGCTGGGAGCTCAGTGCTCAGGGTGATCGGTGCTCAGTACTCAGGGTGCTCAGTACTCAGGGTGCTGGGTGCTCAGTGCTCAGGGTGCTGGGTGCTCAGTGCTCAGGGTGCTGGGTGTTCAGTACTCAGGGTGCTGGGTGCTCAGTACTCAGGGTGCTGGGTGCTCAGTGCTCAGGGTGCTCAGTGCTCAGTACTCGGGGTGCTTGGTGCTCAGTACTCAGGGTGCTCAGTGCTCAGTACTCGGGGTGCTGGGTGCTCAGTGCTCAGGGTGCTCAGTGCTCGGGGTGCTGGGTGCTCAGTGCTCAGGGTGCTGGGTACTCAGTGCTCAGGGTGCTGGGTGGTCAGTACTCTGGGTGCTGGGTGCTCAGTACTCGGGTGCTGGGTGCTCAGTGCTCAGGGTGCTGGGTGCTCAGTGCTCGGGGTGCTGGGTGCTCAGGGCTCAGTACTCAGGGTGCTGGGTGCTCAGTGCTCGGGGTGCTGGGTGCTGAGTGCTCAGTACTCAGGGTGCTGGGTGCTCAGGGCTCAGGGTGCTGGGTCCTCAGTGCTCAGGGTGCTGGGTGCTCAGTGCTCGGGGTGCTGGGTGCTCAGTGCTCGGGGTGCTGGGTGCTGAGTGCTCAGTACTCAGGGTGCTGGGTGCTCAGGGCTCAGGGTGCTGGGTCCTCAGTGCTCAGGGTGCTGGGTGCTCAGTGCTCGGGGTGCTGGGTGCTCAGTGCTCGGGGTGCTGGGTGCTGAGTGCTCAGTACTCAGGGTGCTGGGTGCTCAGGGCTCAGGGTGCTGGGTCCTCAGTGCTCAGGGTGCTGGGTGCTCAGTGCTCGGGGTGCTGGGTGCTCAGTGCTCAGTGCTCAGGGTGCTGGGTGCTCAGTACTCAGGGTGCTGGGTGCTCAGTGCTCGGGGTGCTGGGTGCTCAGTGCTCGGGTTGCTGGGTGCTCAGTACTCAGGGTGCTGGGTGCTCAGTACTCGGGGTGCTGGGTGCTCAGTACTCAGGGTGCTGGGTGCTCAGTACTCAGGGTGTTGGGTGCTCAGTACTCGGGTGCTGGGTGCTCAGTGCTCAGGGTGCTGGGTGCTCAGTGCTCGGGGTGCTGGGTGCTCAGTGCTCAGTACTCAGGGTGCTGGGTGCTCAGTGCTCGGGGTGCTGGGTGCTCAGTGCTCAGTACTCAGGGTGCTGGGTGCTCAGTGCTCAGGGTGCTGTGTGCTCAGAGCTCAGGGTGCTGGGTGCTCAGTGCTCAGGGTGCTGGGTACTCAGTGCTCAGGGTGCTGGGTGGTCAGTACTCAGGGTGCTGGGTGCTCAGGGCTCAGGGTGCTGGGTGCTCAGTGCTCGGGGTGCTGGGTGCTCAGTGCTTGGGGTGCTGGGTGCTCAGTGCTCGGGGTGCTCGGTGCTCAGTACTCAGGGTGCTGGGTGCTCAGTGCTCGAGGTGCTCAGTACTCAGACTGCTATATGTTCAGTGCTCAGGGTGCTGGGTGCTCAGTACTCAGGGTGATCGGTGCTTAGTACTCAGGGTGCTGGGTGCTCAGTACTCCGGGTCCTGGGTGCTCAGTGCTCGGGGTGCTCGGTGCTCAGTACTCAGTGCTCAGGGTGCTCAGTGCTCAGTGCTCAGGGTGCTGGGTGTTCAGTACTCAGGGTGCTGGGTGCTCAGTACTCAGGGTGCTTGGTGCTCAGTGCTCAGGGTGCTGGGTGCTCAGTACTCGGGGTGCTCGGTGCTCGGTGCTCAGTGCTCAGGGTGCTGGGTGCTCAGTACTCAGGGTGCTGGGTCCTCAGTACTCAGGGTGCTGGGTGCTCAGTGCTCAGGGTGCTGGGTACTCAGTGCTCAGGGTGCTCGGTGCTCAGTACTCGGTGTGCTGGGTGCTCATTCTCGGGGTGCTGGGTGCTCAGTGCTCGGGGTGCTGGGTGCTCAGTACTCAGTGTGCTGGGTGCTCAGTGCTCAGGGTGCTGGGTGCTCAGTACTCAAGGTGCTAGGTGCTCAGTGCTCAGGGTCCTGGGTGCTCAGTACTCAGGGTGCTGGGTGCTCAGTGCTCAGGGTGCTGGGTGCTCAGTACTCAGGGTGCTGGGAGCTCAGTGCTCAGGGTGATCGGTGCTCAGTACTCAGGGTGCTCAGTACTCAGGGTGCTGGGTGCTCAGTGCTCGGGGTGCTGGGTGCTCAGTGCTCAGGGTGCTGGGTGTTCAGTACTCAGGGTGCTGGGTGCTCAGTACTCAGGGTGCTGGGTGCTCAGTGCTCAGGGTGCTCAGTGCTCAGTACTCGGGGTGCTTGGTGCTCAGTACTCAGGGTGCTCAGTGCTCAGTACTCGGGGTGCTGGGTGCTCAGTGCTCAGGGTGCTCGGTGCTCGGGGCGCTGGGTGCTCAGTCCTCGGGGTGCTCGGAGCTCAGTACTCAGGGTGCTGGGTGCTCAGTGCTCAGGGTGCTCGGTGCTCGGGGCGCTGGGTGCTCAGTCCTCGGGGTGCTCGGAGCTCAGTACTCAGGGTGCTGGGTGCTCAGTGCTCTGGGTTCTCGGTGCTCAGTACTCAGGGTGCTGGGTGCTCAGTGCTCGTTGTGCTCGGTGCTCAGTACTTTGGGTGCTCACTACTCAGGGTGCTGTGTGCTCAGTGCTCAGGGTGCTGGGTGCTCAGTGCTCAGGGTGCTGGGTGCTCAGTGCTCAGGGTGCTGGGTGCTCAGTACTCAGGGTGCTGGGTGCTCAGTGCTCGGGGTGCTGGGTGCTCAGTGCTCAGGGTGCTGTGTGCTCAGTACTCGGGGTGCTGGGTTCTCAGTACTCAGGGTGCTGGGTGCTCAGTACTCTGGGTGCTAGGTTCTCAGTACACAGGTTGCTGGGTGCTCAGTACTCAGGGTGCTGGGTGCTCAGTACTCGGGTGCTGGGTGCTCAGTGCTCAGGGTGCTGGGTGCTCAGTGCTCGGGGAGCTGGGTGCTCAGGGCTCAGTAATCAGGGTGCTGGGTGCTCAGTACTCAGGGTGCTGGGTGCTCAGTGCTCGGGGTGCTGGGTGCTCAGTGCTCGGGTTGCTGGGTGCTCAGTACTCAGGGTGCTGGGTGCTCAGTACTCGGGGTGCTGGGTGCTCAGTACTCAGGGTGCTGGGTGCTCAGTACTCAGGGTGTTGGGTGCTCAGTACTCGGGTGCTGGGTGCTCAGTGCTCAGGGTGCTGGGTGCTCAGTGCTCGGGGTGCTGGGTGCTCAGTGCTCAGTACTCAGGGTGCTGGGTGCTCAGTGCTCAGGGTGCTGGGTGCTCAGTGCTCAGTACTCAGGGTGCTGGGTGCTCAGTGCTCAGGGTGCTGTGTGCTCAGAGCTCAGGGTGCTGGGTGCTCAGTGCTCAGGGTGCTGGGTACTCAGTGCTCAGGGTGCTGGGTGGTCAGTACTCAGGGTGCTGGGTGCTCTGTACTCGGGTGCTGGGTGCTCAGTGCTCAGGGTGCTGGGTGCTCAGTGCTCGGGGTGCTGGGTGCTCAGGGCTCAGTACTCAGGGTGCTGGGTGCTCAGTGCTCGGGGTGCTGGGTGCTGAGTGCTCAGTACTCAGGGTGCTGGGTGCTCAGGCCTCAGGGTGCTGGGTCCTCAGTGCTCAGGGTGCTGGGTGCTCAGTGCTCGGGGTGCTGGGTGCTCAGTGCTCAGGGTGCTGGGTGCTCAGTACTCAGGGTGCTGGGTGCTCAGTGCTCGGGGTGCTGGGTGCTGAGTGCTCAGTACTCAGGGTGCTGGGTGCTCAGGGCTCAGGGTGCTGGGTCCTCAGTGCTCAGGGTGCTGGGTGCTCAGTGCTCGGGGTGCTGGGTGCTCAGTGCTCAGTGCTCAGGGTGCTCTGTGCTCAGTACTCAGGGTGCTGGGTGCTCAGTGCTCGGGGTGCTGGGTGCTCAGTGCTCGGGTTGCTGGGTGCTCAGTACTCAGGGTGCTGGGTGCTCAGTACTCGGGGTGCTGGGTGCTCAGTACTAAGGGTGCTGGGTGCTCAGTACTCAGGGTGTTGGGTGCTCAGTACTCGGGTGCTGGGTGCTCAGTGCTCAGGGTGCTGGGTGCTCAGTGCTCGGGGTGCTGGGTGCTCAGTGCTCAGTACTCAGGGTGCTGGGTGCTCAGTGCTCGGGGTGCTGGGTGCTCAGTGCTCAGTACTCAGGGTGCTGGGTGCTCAGTGCTCAGGGTGCTGTGTGCTCAGAGCTCAGGGTGCTGGGTGCTCAGTGCTCAGGGTGCTGGGTACTCAGTGCTCAGGGTGCTGGGTGGTCAGTACTCAGGGTGCTGGGTGCTCAGTGCTCGTTGTGCTCGGTGCTCAGTACTCAGGTTGCTGGGTGCTCAGTGCTCGGGGTGCTGGGTGCTCAGTACTCAGGGTGCTGGGTGCTCAGTGCTCAAGGTGCTTAGTACTCAGGGTGCTGGGTGCTCAGTGCTCGTTGTGCTCGGTGCTCAGTACTTTGGGTGCTCACTACTCAGGGTGCTGGGTGCTCAGGGTGCTGGGTGCTCAGTGCTCAGGGTGCTGGGTGCTCAGTGCTCAGGGTGCTGGGTGCTCAGTACTCAGGGTGCTGGGTGTTCAGTACTCGGGGTGCTGGGTTCTCAGTACTCAGGGTGCTGGGTGCTCAGTACTCGGGGTGCTGGGTTCTCAGTACACAGGTTGCTGGGTGCTCAGTACTCAGGGTGCTGGGTGCTCAGTACTCGGGTGCTGGGTGCTCAGTGCTCAGGGTGCTGGGTGCTCAGTGCACGGGGTGCTGGGTGCTCAGGGCTCAGTACTCAGGGTTCTGGGTGCTCAGTGCTCAGGGTGCTGGGTGCTGAGTGCTCAGTACTCAGGGTGCTGGGTGCTCAGGGCTCAGGGTGCTGGGTCCTCAGTGCTCAGGGTGCTGGGTGCTCAGTGCTCGGGGTGCTGGGTGCTCAGTGCTCAGGGTGCTGGGTGCTCAGTACTCAGGGTGCTGGGTGCTCAGTGCTCGGGGTGCTGGGTGCTCAGTGCTCGGGTTGCTGGGTGCTCAGTACTCAGGGTGCTGGGTGCTCAGTACTCGGGGTGCTGGGTGCTCAGTACTCAGGGTGCTGGGTGCTCAGTTCTCAGGGTGTTGGGTGCTCAGTACTCGGGTGCTGGGTGCTCAGTGCTCAGGGTGCTGGGTGCTCAGTGCTCGGGGTGCTGGGTGCTCAGTGCTCAGTACTCAGGGTGCTGGGTGCTCAGTGCTCGGGGTGCTGGGTGCTCAGTGCTCAGTACTCAGGGTGCTGGGTGCTCAGTGCTCAGGGTGCTGTGTGCTCAGAGCTCAGGGTGCTGGGTGCTCAGTGCTCAGGGTGCTGGGTACTCAGTGCTCAGGGTGCTGGGTGGTCAGTACTCAGGGTGCTGGGTGCTCAGGGCTCAGGGTGCTGGGTGCTCAGTGCTCGGGGTGCTGGGTGCTCAGTGCTTGGGGTGCTGGGTGCTCAGTGCTCGGGGTGCTCGGTGCTCAGTACTCAGGGTGCTGGGTGCTCAGTGCTCGAGGTGCTCAGTGCTCAGACTGCTATATGTTCAGTGCTCAGGGTGCTGGGTGCTCAGTACTCAGGGTGCTCGGTGCTTAGTACTCAGGGTGCTGGGTGCTCAGTACTCCGGGTCCTGGGTGCTCAGTGCTCGGGGTGCGCGGTGCTCAGTACTCAGTGCTCAGGGTGCTCAGTGCTCAGTGCTCAGGGTGCTGGGTGTTCAGTACTCAGGGTGCTGGGTGCTCAGTACTCAGGGTGCTGGGTGCTCAGTGCTCAGGGTGCTGGGTGCTCAGTACTCGGGGTGCTCGGTGCTCGGTGCTCAGTGCTCAGGGTGCTGGGTGCTCAGTACTCAGGGTGCTGGGTGCTCAGTACTCAGGGTGCTGGGTGCTCAGTGCTCAGGGTGCTGGGTACTCAGTGCTCAGGGTGCTCGGTGCTCAGTACTCGGTGTGCTGGGTGCTCATTCTCGGGGTGCTGGGTGCTCAGTGCTCGGGGTGCTGGGTGCTCAGTACTCAGGGTGCTGGGTGCTCAGTGCTCAGGGTGCTGGGTGCTCAGTACTCAGGTTGCTAGGTGCTCAGTGCTCAGGGTGCTGGGTGCTCAGTACTCAGGGTGCTGGGTGCTCAGTGCTCAGGGTGCTGGGTGCTCAGTACTCAGGGTGCTGGGAGCTCAGTGCTCAGGGTGATCGGTGCTCAGTACTCAGGGTGCTCAGTACTCAGGGTGCTGGGTGCTCAGTGCTCAGGGTGCTGGGTGCTCAGTGCTCAGGGTGCTGGGTGTTCAGTACTCAGGGTGCTGGGTGCTCAGTACTCGGGGTGCTGGGTGCTCAGTGCTCAGGGTGCTCAGTGCTCGGGGTGCTGGGTGCTCAGTGCTCAGGATGCTGGGTACTCAGTGCTCAGGGTGCTGGGTGGTCAGTACTCTGGGTGCTGGGTGCTCAGTACTCGGGTGCTGGGTGCTCAGTGCTCAGGGTGCTGGGTGCTCAGTGCTCGGGGTGCTGGGTGCTCAGGGCTCAGTACTCAGGGTGCTGGGTGCTCAGTGCTCGGGGTGCTGGGTGCTGAGTGCTCAGTACTCAGGGTGCTGGGTGCTCAGGGCTCAGGGTGCTGGGTCCTCAGTGCTCAGGGTGCTGGGTGCTCAGTGCTCGGGGTGCTGGGTGCTCAGTGCTCGGGGTGCTGGGTGCTGAGTGCTCAGTACTCAGGGTGCTGGGTGCTCAGGGCTCAGGGTGCTGGGTCCTCAGTGCTCAGGGTGCTGGGTGCTCAGTGCTCGGGGTGCTGGGTGCTCAGTGCTCGGGGTGCTGGGTGCTGAGTGCTCAGTACTCAGGGTGCTGGGTGCTCAGGGCTCAGGGTGCTGGGTCCTCAGTGCTCAGGGTGCTGGGTGCTCAGTGCTCGGGGTGCTGGGTGCTCAGTGCTCAGTGCTCAGGGTGCTGGGTGCTCAGTACTCAGGGTGCTGGGTGCTCAGTGCTCGGGGTGCTGGGTGCTCAGTGCTCGGGTTGCTGGGTGCTCAGTACTCAGGGTGCTGGGTGCTCAGTACTCGGGGTGCTGGGTGCTCAGTACTCAGGGTGCTGGGTGCTCAGTACTCAGGGTGTTGGGTGCTCAGTACTCGGGTGCTGGGTGCTCAGTGCTCAGGGTGCTGGGTGCTCAGTGCTCGGGGTGCTGGGTGCTCATTGCTCAGTACTCAGGGTGCTGGGTGCTCAGTGCTCGGGGTGCTGGGTGCTCAGTGCTCAGTACTCAGGGTGCTGGGTGCTCAGTGCTCAGGGTGCTGTGTGCTCAGAGCTCAGGGTGCTGGGTGCTCAGTGCTCAGGGTGCTGGGTACTCAGTGCTCAGGGTGCTGGGTGGTCAGTACTCAGGGTGCTGGGTGCTCAGGGCTCAGGGTGCTGGGTGCTCAGTGCTCGGGGTGCTGGGTGCTCAGTGCTTGGGGTGCTGGGTGCTCAGTGCTCGGGGTGCTCGGTGCTCAGTACTCAGGGTGCTGGGTGCTCAGTGCTCGAGGTGCTCAGTACTCAGACTGCTATATGTTCAGTGCTCAGGGTGCTGGGTGCTCAGTACTCAGGGTGATCGGTGCTTAGTACTCAGGGTGCTGGGTGCTCAGTACTCCGGGTCCTGGGTGCTCAGTGCTCGGGGTGCTCGGTGCTCAGTACTCAGTGCTCAGGGTGCTCAGTGCTCAGTGCTCAGGGTGCTGGGTGTTCAGTACTCAGGGTGCTGGGTGCTCAGTACTCAGGGTGCTTGGTGCTCAGTACTCGGGGTGCTCGGTGCTCGGTGCTCAGTGCTCAGGGTGCTGGGTGCTCAGTACTCAGGGTGCTGGGTGCTCAGTACTCAGGGTGCTGGGTGCTCAGTGCTCAGGGTGCTGGGTACTCAGTGCTCAGGGTGCTCGGTGCTCAGTACTCGGTGTGCTGGGTGCTCATTCTCGGGGTGCTGGGTGCTCAGTGCTCGGGGTGCTGGGTGCTCAGTACTCAGTGTGCTGGGTGCTCAGTGCTCAGGGTGCTGTGTGCTCAGTACTCAAGGTGCTAGGTGCTCAGTGCTCAGGGTGCTGGGTGCACAGTACTCAGGGTGCTGGGTGCTCAGTGCTCAGGGTGCTGGGTGCTCAGTACTCAGGGTGCTGGGAGCTCAGTGCTCAGGGTGATCGGTGCTCAGTAGTCAGGGTGCTCAGTACTCAGGGTGCTGGGTGCTCAGTGCTCGGGGTGCTGGGTGCTCAGTGCTCAGGGTGCTGGGTGCTCAGTACTCAGGGTGCTCGGTGCTTAGTACTCAGGGTGCTGGGTGCTCAGTGCTCGTTGTGCTCGGTGCTCAGTACTTTGGGTGCTCACTACTCAGGGTGCTGGGTGCTCAGGGTGCTGGGTGCTCAGTGCTCAGGGTGCTGGGTGCTCAGTGCTCAGGGTGCTGGGTGCTCAGTACTCAGGGTGCTGGGTGTTCAGTACTCGGGGTGCTGGGTTCTCAGTACTCAGGGTGCTGGGTGCTCAGTACTCGGGGTGCTGGGTTCTCAGTACACAGGTTGCTGGGTGCTCAGTACTCAGGGTGCTGGGTGCTCAGTACTCGGGTGCTGGGTGCTCAGTGCTCAGGGTGTTGGGTGCTCAGTGCACGGGGTGCTGGGTGCTCAGGGCTCAGTACTCAGGGTGCTGGGTGCTCAGTGCTCAGGGTGCTGGGTGCTGAGTGCTCAGTACTCAGGGTGCTGGGTGCTCAGGGCTCAGGGTGCTGGGTCCTCAGTGCTCAGGGTGCTGGGTGCTCAGTGCTCAGGGTGCTGGGTGCTCAGTGCTCAGATTGCTGGGTGCTCAGTACTCAGGGTGCTGGGTGCTCAGTGCTCGGGGTGCTGGGTGCTCAGTGCTCGGGTTGCTGGGTGCTCAGTACTCAGGGTGCTGGGTGCTCAGTACTCGGGGTGCTGGGTGCTCAGTACTCAGGGTGCTGGGTGCTCAGTTCTCAGGGTGTTGGGTGCTCAGTACTCGGGTGCTGGGTGCTCAGTGCTCAGGGTGCTGGGTGCTCAGTGCTCGGGGTGCTGGGTGCTCAGTGCTCAGTACTCAGGGTGCTGGGTGCTCAGTGCTCGGGGTGCTGGGTGCTCAGTGCTCAGTACTCAGGGTGCTGGGTGCTCAGTGCTCAGGGTGCTGTGTGCTCAGAGCTCAGGGTGCTGGGTACTCAGTGCTCAGGGTGCTGGGTACTCAGTGCTCAGGGTGCTGGGTGGTCAGTACTCAGGGTGCTGGGTGCTCAGGGCTCAGGGTGCTGGGTGCTCAGTGCTCGGGTTGCTGGGTGCTCAGTGCTTGGGGTGCTGGGTGCTCAGTGCTCGGGGTGCTCGGTGCTCAGGACTCAGGGTGCTGGGTGCTCAGTGCTCGAGGTGCTCAGTGCTCAGACTGCTATATGTTCAGTGCTCAGGGTGCTGGGTGCTCAGTACTCAGGGTGCTCGGTGCTTAGTACTCAGGGTGCTGGGTGCTCAGTACTCCGGGTCCTGGGTGCTCAGTGCTCGGGGTGCGCGGTGCTCAGTGCTCAGGGTGCTCAGTGCTCGGGGTGCTGGGTGCTCAGTGCTCAGGATGCTGGGTACTCAGTGCTCAGGGTGCTGGGTGGTCAGTACTCTGGGTGCTGGGTGCTCAGTACTCGGGTGCTGGGTGCTCAGTGCTCAGGGTGCTGGGTGCTCAGTGCTCGGGGTGCTGGGTGCTCAGGGCTCAGTACTCAGGGTGCTGGGTGGTCAGTACTCTGGGTGCTGGGTGCTCAGTACTCGGGTGCTGGGTGCTCAGTACTCAGGGTGCTCGGTGCTTAGTACTCAGGGTGCTGGGTGCTCAGTGCTCGTTGTGCTCGGTGCTCAGTACTTTGGGTGCTCACTACTCAGGGTGCTGGGTGCTCAGGGTGCTGGGTGCTCAGTGCTCAGGGTGCTGGGTGCTCAGTGCTCAGGGTGCTGGGTGCTCAGTACTCAGGGTGCTGGGTGTTCAGTACTCGGGGTGCTGGGTTCTCAGTACTCAGGGTGCTGGGTGCTCAGTACTCGGGGTGCTGGGTTCTCAGTACACAGGTTGCTGGGTGCTCAGTACTCAGGGTGCTGGGTGCTCAGTACTCGGGTGCTGGGTGCTCAGTGCTCAGGGTGTTGGGTGCTCAGTGCACGGGGTGCTGGGTGCTCAGGGCTCAGTACTCAGGGTGCTGGGTGCTCAGTGCTCAGGGTGCTGGGTGCTGAGTGCTCAGTACTCAGGGTGCTGGGTGCTCAGGGCTCAGGGTGCTGGGTCCTCAGTGCTCAGGGTGCTGGGTGCTCAGTGCTCAGGGTGCTGGGTGCTCAGTGCTCAGATTGCTGGGTGCTCAGTACTCAGGGTGCTGGGTGCTCAGTGCTCGGGGTGCTGGGTGCTCAGTGCTCGGGTTGCTGGGTGCTCAGTACTCAGGGTGCTGGGTGCTCAGTACTCGGGGTGCTGGGTGCTCAGTACTCAGGGTGCTGGGTGCTCAGTTCTCAGGGTGTTGGGTGCTCAGTGCTCAGGGTGCTGGGTGGTCAGTACTCAGGGTGCTGGGTGCTCTGTACTCGGGTGCTGGGTGCTCAGTGCTCAGGGTGCTGGGTGCTCAGTGCTCGGGGTGCTGGGTGCTCAGGGCTCAGTACTCAGGGTGCTGGGTGCTCAGTGCTCGGGGTGCTGGGTGCTGAGTGCTCAGTACTCAGGGTGCTGGGTGCTCAGGGCTCAGGGTGCTGGGTCCTCAGTGCTCAGGGTGCTGGGTGCTCAGTGCTCGGGGTGCTGGGTGCTCAGTGCTCAGGGTGCTGGGTGCTCAGTACTCAGGGTGCTGGGTGCTCAGTGCTCGGGGTGCTGGGTGCTGAGTGCTCAGTACTCAGGGTGCTGGGTGCTCAGGGCTCAGGGTGCTGGGTCCTCAGTGCTCAGGGTGCTGGGTGCTCAGTGCTCGGGGTGCTGGGTGCTCAGTGCTCAGTGCTCAGGTTGCTCTGTGCTCAGTACTCAGGGTGCTGGGTGCTCAGTGCTCGGGGTGCTGGGTGCTCAGTGCTCGGGTTGCTGGGTGCTCAGTACTCAGGGTGCTGGGTGCTCAGTACTCAGGGTGCTGGGTGCTCAGTACTCAGGGTGCTGGGTGCTCAGTACTCAGGGTGTTGGGTGCTCAGTACTCGGGTGCTGGGTGCTCAGTGCTCAGGGTGCTGGGTGCTCAGTGCTCGGGGTGCTGGGTGCTCAGTGCTCAGTACTCAGGGTGCTGGGTGCTCAGTGCTCGGGGTGCTGGGTGCTCAGTGCTCAGTACTCAGGGTGCTGGGTGCTCAGTGCTCAGGGTGCTATGTGCTCAGAGCTCAGGGTGCTGGGTGCTCAGTGCTCAGGGTGCTGGGTACTCAGTGCTCATGGTGCTGGGTGGTCAGTACTCAGGGTGCTGGGTGCTCAGGGCTCAGGGTGCTGGGTGCTCAGTGCTCGGGGTGCTGGGTGCTCAGTGCTTGGGGTGCTGGGTGCTCAGTGCTCGGGGTGCTCGGTGCTCAGTACTCAGGGTGCTGGTTGCTCAGTGCTCGAGGTGCTCAGTACTCAGACTGCTATATGTTCAGTGCTCAGGGTGCTGGGTGCTCAGTACTCAGGGTGCTCGGTGCTTACTACTCAGGGTGCTGGGTGCTCAGTACTCCGGGTCCTGGGTGCTCAGTGCTCGGGGTGCTCGGTGCTCAGTACTCAGGGTGCACAGTACTCAGGGTGCTGGGTGCTCAGTGCTCGGGGTGCTGGGTGCTCAGTGCTCAGGGTGCTCAGTGCTCAGTACTCGGGGTGCTGGGTGCTCAGTGCTCAGGGTGCTCAGTGCTCGGGGTGCTGGGTGCTCAGTGCTCGGGGTGCTGGGTGCTCAGTACTCGGGGTGCTATGTGCTCAGTGCTCAGTGTGCTCAGTGCTCAGTACTCAGTGCTCAGGGTGCTCAGTTCTCAGTGCTCGAGGTGCTCAGTACTCAGACTGCTATATGTTCAGTGCTCAGGGTGCTGGGTGTTCAGTACTCAGGGTGCTGGGTGCTCAGTACTCAGGGTGCTAGGTGCTCAGTGCTCAGGGTGCTGGGTGCTCAGTGCTCAGGGTGCTCGGTGCTCGGGGCGCTGGGTGCTCAGTCCTCGGGGTGCTCGGAGCTCAGTACTCAGGGTGCTGGGTGCTCAGTGCTCGGGGTTCTCGGTGCTCAGTACTCAGGGTGCTGGGTGCTCAGTGCTCGTTGTGCTCGGTGCTCAGTACTTTGGGTGCTCACTACTCAGGGTGCTGGGTGCTCAGTGCTCAGGGTGCTGGGTGCTCAGTACTCAGGGTGCTGGGTGCTCAGTGCTCGGGGTGCTGGGTGCTCAGTGCTCAGGGTGCTGGGTGCTCAGTACTCGGGGTGCTGGGTTCTCAGTACTCAGGGTGCTGGGTGCTCAGTACTCTGGGTGCTGGGTTCTCAGAACACAGGTTGCTGGGTGCTCAGTACTCAGGGTGCTGGGTGCTCAGTACTCGGGTGCTCTGTGCTCAGTGCTCAGGGTGCTGGGTGCTCAGTGCTCGGGGTGCTGGGTGCTCAGGGCTCAGTACTCAGGGTGCTGGGTGCTCAGTGCTCGGGGTGCTGGGTGCTGAGTGCTCAGTACTCAGGGTGCTGGGTGCTCAGGGCTCAGGGTGCTGGGTCCTCAGTGCTCAGGGTGCTGGGTGCTCAGTGCTCGGTTTGCTGGGTGCTCAGTGCCAAGTGCTCAGGGTGCTGGGTGCTCAGTACTCAGGGTGCTGTGTGCTCAGTGCTCGGGGTGCTGGGTGCTCAGTGCTCGGGTTGCTGGGTGCTCAGTACTCAGGGTGCTGGGTGCTCAGTACTCGGGGTGCTGGGTGCTCAGTACTAAGGGTGCTGGGTGCTCAGTACTCAGGGTGTTGGGTGCTCAGTACACGGGTGCTGGGTGCTCAGTGCTCAGGGTGCTGGGTGCTCAGTGCTCGGGGTGCTGGGTGCTCAGTGCTCAGTACTCAGGGTGATGGGTGCTCAGTGCTCGGGGTGCTGGGTGCTCAGTGCTCAGTACTCAGGGTGCTGGGTGCTCAGTGCTCAGGGTGCTGTGTGCTCAGAGCTCAGGGTGCTGGGTGCTCAGTGCTCAGGGTGCTGGGTACTCAGTGCTCAGGGTGCTCGGTGGTCAGTACTCAGGGTGCTGGGTGCTCAGTACTCGGGTGCTGGGTGCTCAGTGCTCAGGGTGCTGGGTGCTCAGTGCTCGGGGTGCTGGGTGCTCAGGGCTCAGTACTCAGGGTGCTGGGTGCTCAGTGCTCGGGGTGCTGGGTGCTGAGTGCTCAGTACTCAGGGTGCTGGGTGCTCAGGGCTCAGGGTGCTGGGTCCTCAGTGCTCAGGGTGCTGGGTGCTCAGTGCTCGGGGTGCTGGGTGCTCAGTGCTCAGTGCTCAGGGTGCTGGGTGCTCAGTACTCAGGGTGCTGGGTGCTCAGTGCTCGGGGTGCTGGGTGCTGAGTGCTCAGTACTCAGGGTGCTGGGTGCTCAGGGCTCAGGGTGCTGGGTCCTCAGTGCTCAGGGTGCTGGGTGCTCAGTGCTCGGGGTGCTGGGTGCTCAGTGCTCAGGGTGCTCTGTGCTCAGTACTCAGGGTGCTGGGTGCTCAGTGCTCGGGGTGCTGGGTGCTCAGTGCTCGGGTTGCTGGGTGCTCAGTACTCAGGGTGCTGGGTGCTCAGTACTCGGGGTGCTGGGTGCTCAGTACTCAGGGTGCTGGGTGCTCAGTACTCAGGGTGTTGGGTGCTCAGTACTCGGGTGCTGGGTGCTCAGTGCTCAGGGTGCTGGGTGCTCAGTGCTCGGGGTGCTGGGTGCTCAGTGCTCAGTACTCAGGGTGCTGGGTGCTCAGTGCTCGGGGTGCTGGGTGCTCAGTGCTCAGTACTCAGGGTGCTGGGTGCTCAGTGCTCAGGGTGCTGTGTGCTCAGAGCTCAGGGTGCTGGGTGCTCAGTGCTCAGGGTGCTGGGTACTCAGTGCTCAGGGTGCTGGGTGGTCAGTACTCAGGGTGCTGGGTGCTCAGGGCTCAGGGTGCTGGGTGCTCAGTGCTCGGGGTGCTGGGTGCTCAGTGCTCAGTACTCAGGGTGCTGGGTGCTCAGTGCTCGGGGTGCTGGGTGCTCAGTGCTCATTACTCAGGGTGCTGGGTGCTCAGTGCTCAGGGTGCTGTGTGCTCAGAGCTCAGGGTGCTGGGTGCTCAGTGCTCATTGTGCTGGGTACTCAGTGCTCAGGGTGCTGGGTGGTCAGTACTCAGGGTGCTGGGTGCTCAGGGCTCAGGGTGCTGGGTGCTCAGTGCTCGGGGTGCTGGGTGCTCAGTGCTTGGGGTGCTGGGTGCTCAGTGCTCTTGGTGCTCGGTGCTCAGTACTCAGGGTGCTGGGTGCTCAGTGCTCGAGGTGCTCAGTACTCAGACTGCTATATGTTCAGTGCTCAGGGTGCTGGGTGCTCAGTACTCAGGGTGCTCGGTGCTTAGTACTCAGGGTGCTGGGTGCTCAGTACTCCGGGTCCTGGGTGCTCAGTGCTCGGGGTGCTCGGTGCTCAGTACTCAGTGCTCAGGGTGCTCAGTGCTCAGTGCTCAGGGTGCTGGGTGTTCAGTACTCAGGGTGCTGGGTGCTCAGTACTCAGGGTGCTGGGTGCTCAGTGCTCAGGGTGCTGGGTGCTCAGTACTCGGGGTGCTCGGTGCTCGGTGCTCAGTGCTCAGGGTGCTGGGTGCTCAGTACTCAGGGTGCTGGGTGCTCAGTCCTCGGGGTGCTCGGAGCTCAGTACTCAGGGTGCTGGGTGCTCAGTGCTCGGGGTTCTCGGTGCTCAGTACTCAGGGTGCTGGGTGCTCAGTGCTCGTTGTGCTCGGTGCTCAGTACTTTGGGTGCTCACTACTCAGGGTGCTGGGTGCTCAGTGCTCGGGGTGCTGGGTGCTCAGTGCTCAGGGTGCTGGGTGCTCAGTACTCGGTGTGCTGGGTTCTCAGTACTCAGCGTGCTGGGTGCTCAGTACTCTGGGTGCTGGGTTCTCAGTACACAGGTTGCTGGGTGCTCAGTACTCAGGGTGCTGGGTGCTCAGTACTCGGGTGCTGGGTGCTCAGTGCTCAGGGTGCTGGGTGCTCAGTGCTCGGGGTGCTGGGTGCTCAGGGCTCAGTACTCAGGGTGCTGGGTGCTCAGTGCTCGGGGTGCTGGGTGCTGAGTGCTCAGTACTCAGGGTGCTGGGTGCTCAGGGCTCAGGGTGCTGGGTCCTCAGTGCTCAGGGTGCTGGGTGCTCAGTGCTCGGGGTGCTGGGTGCTCAGTGCCAAGTGCTCAGGGTGCTGGGTGCTCAGTACTCAGGGTGCTGGTTGCTCAGTGTCCGGGGTGCTGGGTGCTCAGTGCTCGGGTTGCTGGGTGCTCAGTACTCAGGGTGCTGGGTGCTCAGTACTCGGGGTGCTGGGTGCTCAGTACTAAGGGTGCTGGGTGCTCAGTACTCAGGGTGTTGGGTGCTCAGTACACGGGTGCTGGGTGCTCAGTGCTCAGGGTGCTGGGTGCTCAGTGCTCGGGGTGCTGGGTGCTCAGTGCTCAGTACTCAGGGTGCTGGGTGCTCAGTGCTCGGGGTGCTGGGTGCTCAGTGCTCAGTACTCAGGGTGCTGGGTGCTCAGTGCTCAGGGTGCTGTGTGCTCAGAGCTCAGGGTGCTGGGTGCTCAGTGCTCAGGGTGCTGGGTACTCAGTGCTCAGGGTGCTGGGTGGTCAGTACTCAGGGTGTTGGGTGCTCAGTACACGGGTGCTGGGTGCTCAGTGCTCAGGGTGCTGGGTGCTCAGTGCTCGGGGTGCTGGGTTCTCAGGGCTCAGTACTCAGGGTGCTGGGTGCTCAGTGCTCGGGGTGCTGGGTGCTGAGTGCTCAGTACTCAGGGTGCTGGGTGCTCCGAGCTCAGGGTGCTGGGTCCTCAGTGCTCAGGGTGCTGGGTGCTCAGTGCTCGGGGTGCTGGGTGCTCAGTGCTCAGTGCTCAGGGTGCTGGGTGCTCAGTACTCAGGGTGCTGGGTGCTCAGTGCTCGGGGTGCTGGGTGCTGAGTGCTCAGTACTCAGGGTGCTGGGTGCTCAGGGCTCAGGGTGCTGGGTCCTCAGTGCTCAGGGTGCTGGGTGCTCAGTGCTCGGGGTGCTGGGTGCTCAGTGCTCAGTGCTCAGGGTGCTCTGTGCTCAGTACTCAGGGTGCTGGGTGCTCAGTGCTCGGGGTGCTGGGTGCTCAGTACTCAGGGTGCTGGGTGCTCAGTACTCAGGGTGTTGGGTGCTCAGTACTCGGGTGCTGGGTGCTCAGTGCTCAGGGTGCTGGGTGCTCAGTGCTCGGGGTGCTGGGTGCTCAGTGCTCAGTACTCAGGGTGCTGGGTGCTCAGTGCTCGGGGTGCTGGGTGCTCAGTGCTCAGTACTCAGGGTGCTGGGTGCTCAGTGCTCAGGGTGCTGTGTGCTCAGAGCTCAGGGTGCTGAGTGCTCAGTGCTCAGGGTGCTGGGTACTCAGTGCTCAGGGTGCTGGGTGGTCAGTACTCAGGGTGCTGGGTGCTCAGGGCTCAGGGTGCTGGGTGCTCAGTGCTCGGGGTGCTGGGTGCTCAGTGCTCAGTACTCAGGGTGCTGGGTGCTCAGTGCTCGGGGTGCTGGGTGCTCAGTGCTCATTACTCAGGGTGCTGGGTGCTCAGTGCTCAGGGTGCTGTGTGCTCAGAGCTCAGGGACCTGGGTGCTCAGTGCTCATTGTGCTGGGTACTCAGTGCTCAGGGTGCTGGGTGGTCAGTACTCAGGGTGCTGGGTGCTCAGGGCTCAGGGTGCTGGGTGCTCAGTGCTCGGGGTGCTGGGTGCTCAGTGCTTGGGGTGCTGGGTGCTCAGTGCTCTTGGTGCTCGGTGCTCAGTACTCAGGGTGCTGAGTGCTCAGTGCTCGAGGTGCTCAGTACTCAGACTGCTATATGTTCAGTGCTCAGGGTGCTGGGTGCTCAGTACTCAGGGTGCTCGGTGCTTAGTACTCAGGGTGCTGGGTGCTCAGTACTCCGGGTCCTGGGTGCTCAGTGCTCGGGGTGCTCGGTGCTCAGTACTCAGTGCTCAGGGTGCTCAGTGCTCAGTGCTCAGGGTGCTGGGTGTTCAGTACTCAGGGTGCTGGGTGCTCAGTACTCAGGGTGCTGGGTGCTCAGTGCTCAGGGTGCTGGGTGCTCAGTACTCAGGGTGCTGGGTGCTCAGTACTCAGGGTGTTGGGTGCTCAGTACTCGGGTGCTGGGTGCTCAGTGCTCAGGGTGCTGGGTGCTCAGTGCTCGGGGTGCTGGGTGCTCAGTGCTCAGTACTCAGGGTGCTGGGTGCTCAGTGCTCGGGGTGCTGGGTGCTCAGTGCTCAGTACTCAGGGTGCTGGGTGCTCAGTGCTCAGGGTGCTGTGTGCTCAGAGCTCAGGGTGCTGGGTGCTCAGTGCTCAGGGTGCTGGGTACTCAGTGCTCAGGGTGCTGGGTGGTCAGTACTCAGGGTGCTGGGTGCTCAGGGCTCAGGGTGCTGGGTGCTCAGTGCTCGGGGTGCTGGGTGCTCAGTGCTTGGGGTGCTGGGTGCTCAGTGCTCGGGGTGCTCGGTGCTCAGTACTCAGGGTGCTGGGTGCTCAGTGCTCGAGGTGCTCAGTACTCAGACTGCTATATGTTCAGTGCTCAGGGTGCTGGGTGCTCAGTACTCAGGGTGCTCGGTGCTTACTACTCAGGGTGGTGGGTGCTCAGTACTCCGGGTCCTGGGTGCTCAGTGCTCGGGGTGCTCGGTGCTCAGTACTCAGTGCTCAGGGTGCTCAGTGCTCAGTGCTCAGGGTGCTGGGTGTTCAGTACTCAGGGTGCTGGGTGCTCAGTACTCAGGGTGCTGGGTGCTCAGTGTTCAGGGTGCTGGGTGCTCAGTACTCGGGGTGCTCGGTGCTCGGTGCTCAGTGCTCAGGGTGCTGGGTGCTCAGTACTCATGGTGCTGGGTGCTCAGTACTCAGGGTGCTGGGTGCTCAGTGCTCAGGGTGCTGGGTACTCAGTGCTCAGGGTGCTCGGTGCTCAGTACTCGGTGTGCTGGGTGCTCATTCTCGGGGTGCTGGGTGCTCAGTGCTCGGGGTGCTGGGTGCTCAGTACTCAGGGTGCTGGGTGCTCAGTGCTCAGGGTGCTGGGTGCTCAGTACTCAGGGTACTAGGTGCTCAGTGCTCAGGGTGCTGGGTGCTCAGTACTCAGGGTGCTGGGTGCTCAGTGCTCAGGGTGCTGGGTGCTCAGTACTCAGGGTGCTGGGAGCTCAGTGCTCAGGGTGATCGGTGCTCAGTACTCAGGGTGCACAGTACTCAGGGTGCTGGGTGCTCAGTGCTCGGGGTGCTGGGTGCTCAGTGCTCAGGGTGGTGGGTGTTCAGTACTCAGGGTGCTGGGTGCTCAGTCCTCAGGGTGCTGGGTGCTCAGTGCTCAGGGTGCTCAGTGCTCAGTACTCGGGGTGCTGGGTGCTCAGTGCTCAGGGTGCTCAGTGCTCGGGGTGCTGGGTGCTCAGTGCTCGGGGTGCTGGGTGCTCAGTACTCGGGGTGCTATGTGCTCAGTGCTCAGGGTGCTCAGTGCTCAGTACTCAGTGCTCAGGGTGCTCAGTTCTCAGTGCTCAGGGTGCTGGGTGTTCAGTACTCAGGGTGCTGGGTGCTCAGTACTCAGGGTGCTAGGTGCTCAGTGCTCAGGGTGCTGGGTGCTCAGTGCTCAGGGTGCTCGGTGCTCGGGGCGCTGGGTGCTCAGTCCTCGGGGTGCTCGGAGCTCAGTACTCAGGGTGCTGGGTGCTCAGTGCTCGGGGTTCTCGGTGCTCAGTACTCAGGGTGCTGGGTGCTCAGTGCTCGTTGTGCTCGGTGCTCAGTACTTTGGGTGCTCACTACTCAGGGTGCTGGGTGCTCAGTGCTCAGGGTGCTGGTGCTCAGTGCTCAGGGTGCTGGGTGCTCAGTGCTCAGGGTGCTGGGTGCTCAGTACTCAGGGTGCTGGGTGCTCAGTGCTCGGGGTGCTGGGTGCTCAGTGCTCTGGGTGCTGGGTGCTCAGTACTCGGGGTGCTGGGTTCTCAGTACTCAGGGTGCTGGGTGCTCAGTACTCTGGGTGCTGGGTTCTCAGTACACAGGTTGCTGGGTGCTCAGTACTCAGGGTGCTGGGTGCTCAGTACTCGGGTGCTGGGTGCTCAGTGCTCAGGGTGCTGGGTGCTCAGTGCTCGCGGTGCTGGGTGCTCAGGGCACAGTACTCAGGGTGCTGGGTGCTCAGTGCTCGGGGTGCTGGGTGCTGAGTGCTCAGTACTCAGGGTGCTGGGTGCTCAGGGCTCAGGGTGCTGGGTCCTCAGTGCTCAGGGTGCTGGGTGCTCAGTGCTCGGGGTGCTGGGTGCTCAGTGCCAAGTGCTCAGGGTGCTGGGTGCTCAGTACTCAGGGTGCTGGGTGCTCAGTGCTCGGGGTGCTGGGTGCTCAGTGCTCGGGTTGCTGGGTGCTCAGTACTCAGGGTGCTGGGTGCTCAGTACTCGGGGTGCTGGGTGCTCAGTACTAAGGGTGCTGGGTGCTCAGTACTCAGGGTGTTGGGTGCTCAGTACACGGGTGCTGGGTGCTCAGTGCTCAGGGTGCTGGGTGCTCAGTGCTCGGGGTGCTGGGTGCTCAGTGCTCAGTACTCAGGGTGATGGGTGCTCAGTGCTCGGGGTGCTGGGTGCTCAGTGCTCAGTACTCAGGGTGCTGGGTGCTCAGTGCTCAGGGTGCTGTGTGCTCAGAGCTCAGGGTGCTGGGTGCTCAGTGCTCAGGGTGCTGGGTACTCAGTGCTCAGGGTGCTGGGTGGTCAGTACTCAGGGTGCTGGGTGCTCAGTACTCGGGTGCTGGGTGCTCAGTGCTCAGGGTGCTGGGTGCTCAGTGCTCGGGGTGCTGGGTGCTCAGGGCTCAGTACTCAGGGTGCTGGGTGCTCAGTGCTCGGGGTGCTGGGTGCTGAGTGCTCAGTACTCAGGGTGCTGGGTGCTCAGGGCTCAGGGTGCTGGGTCCTCAGTGCTCAGGGTGCTGGGTGCTCAGTGCTCGGGGTGCTGGGTGCTCAGTGCTCAGTGCTCAGGGTGCTGGGTGCTCAGTACTCAGGGTGCTGGGTGCTCAGTGCTCGGGGTGCTGGGTGCTGAGTGCTCAGTACTCAGGGTGCTGGGTGCTCAGGGATCAGGGTGCTGGGTCCTCAGTGCTCAGGGTGCTGGGTGCTCAGTGCTCGGGGTGCTGGGTGCTCAGTGCTCGGGTTGCTGGGTGCTCAGTACTCAGGGTGCTGGGTGCTCAGTACTCGGGGTGCTGGGTGCTCAGTACTCAGGGTGCTGGGTGCTCAGTACTCAGGGTGTTGGGTGCTCAGTACTCGGTTGCTGGGTGCTCAGTGCTCAGGGTGCTGGGTGCTCAGTGCTCGGGGTGCTGGGTGCTCAGTGCTCAGTACTCAGGGTGCTGGGTGCTCAGTGCTCGGGGTGCTGGGTGCTCAGTGCTCAGTACTCAGGGTGCTGGGTGCTCAGTGCTCAGGGTGCTGTGTGCTCAGAGCTCAGGGTGCTGGGTGCTCAGTGCTCAGGGTGCTGGGTACTCAGTGCTCAGGGTGCTGGGTGGTCAGTACTCAGGGTGCTGGGTGCTCAGGGCTCAGGGTGCTGGGTGCTCAGTGCTCGGGGTGCTGGGTGCTCAGTGCTCAGTACTCAGGGTGCTGGGTGCTCAGTGCTCGGGGTGCTGGGTGCTCAGTGCTCATTACTCAGGGTGCTGGGTGCTCAGTGCTCAGGGTGCTGTGTGCTCAGAGCTCAGGGTGCTGGGTGCTCAGTGCTCATTGTGCTGGGTACTCAGTGCTCAGGGTGCTGGGTGGTCAGTACTCAGGGTGCTGGGTGCTCAGGGCTCAGGGTGCTGGGTGCTCAGTGCTCGGGGTGCTGGGTGCTCAGTGCTTGGGGTGCTGGGTGCTCAGTGCTCTTGGTGCTCGGTGCTCAGTACTCAGGGTGCTGGGTGCTCAGTGCTCGAGGTGCTCAGTACTCAGACTGCTATATGTTCAGTGCTCAGGGTGCTGGGTGCTCAGTACTCAGGGTGCTCGGTGCTTAGTACTCAGGGTGCTGGGTGCTCAGTACTCCGGGTCCTGGGTGCTCAGTGCTCGGGGTGCTCGGTGCTCAGTACTCAGTGCTCAGGGTGCTCAGTGCTCAGTGCTCAGGGTGCTGGGTGTTCAGTACTCAGGGTGCTGGGTGCTCAGTACTCAGGGTGCTGGGTGCTCAGTGCTCAGGGTGCTGGGTGCTCAGTACTCGGGGTGCTCGGTGCTCGGTGCTCAGTGCTCAGGGTGCTGGGTGCTCAGTACTCAGGGTGCTGGGTGGTCAGTACTCAGGGTGCTGGGTGCTCAGTGCTCAGGGTGCTGGGTACTCAGTGCTCAGGGTGCTCGGTGCTCAGTACTCGGTGTGCTGGGTGCTCATTCTCGGGGTGCTGGGTGCTCAGTGCTCGGGGTGCTGGGTGCTCAGTACTCAGGGTGCTGGGTGCTCAGTGCTCAGGGTGCTGGGTGCTCAGTACTCAGGGTGCTAGGTGCTCAGTGCTCAGGGTGCTGGGTGCTCAGTACTCAGGGTGCTGGGTGCTCAGTGCTCAGGGTGCTGGGTGCTCAGTACTCAGGGTGCTGGGAGCTCAGTGCTCAGGGTGCTGGGTGCTCAGTGCTTGGGGTGCTGGGTGCTCAGTGCTCGGGGTGCTCGGTGCTCAGTACTCAGGGTGCTGGGTGCTCAGTGCTCGAGGTGCTCAGTACTCAGACTGCTATATGTTCAGTGCTCAGGGTGCTGGGTGCTCAGTACTCAGGGTGCTCGGTGCTTACTACTCAGGGTGCTGGGTGCTCAGTCCTCCGGGTCCTGGGTGCTCAGTGCTCGGGGTGCTCGGTGCTCAGTACTCAGTGCTCAGGGTGCTCAGTGCTCAGTGCTCAGGGTGCTGGGTGTTCAGTACTCAGGGTGCTGGGTGCTCAGTACTCAGGGTGCTGGGTGCTCAGTGTTCAGGGTGCTGGGTGCTCAGTACTCGGGGTGCTCGGTGCTCGGTGCTCAGTGCTCAGGGTGCTGGGTGCTCAGTACTCATGGTGCTGGGTGCTCAGTATTCAGGGTGCTGGGTGCTCAGTGCTCAGGGTGCTGGGTACTCAGTGCTCAGGGTGCTCGGTGCTCAGTACTCGGTGTGCTGGGTGCTCATTCTCGGGGTGCTGGGTGCTCAGTGCTCGGGGTGCTGGGTGCTCAGTACTCAGGGTGCTGGTTGCTCAGTGCTCAGGGTGCTGGGTGCTCAGTACTCAGGGTACTAGGTGCTCAGTGCTCAGGGTGCTGGGTGCTCAGTACTCAGGGTGCTGGGTGCTCAGTGCTCAGGGTGCTGGGTGCTCAGTACTCAGGGTGCTGGGAGCTCAGTGCTCAGGGTGATCGGTGCTCAGTACTCAGGGTGCACAGTACTCAGGGTGCTGGGTGCTCAGTGCTCGGGGTGCTGGGTGCTCAGTGCTCAGGGTGCTGGGTGTTCAGTACTCAGGGTGCTGGGTGCTCAGTCCTCAGGGTGCTGGGTGCTCAGTGCTCAGGGTGCTCAGTGCTCAGTACTCGGGGTGCTAGGTGCTCAGTGCTCAGGGTGCTCAGTGCTCGGGGTGCTGGGTGCTCAGTGCTCGGGGTGCTGGGTGCTCAGTACACGGGGTGCTATATGCTCAGTGCTCAGGGTGCTCAGTGCTCAGTACTCAGTGCTCAGGGTGCTCAGTTCTCAGTGCTCAGGGTGCTGGGTGCTCAGTGCTCGGGGTGCTGGGTGCTCAGTGCTCAGTACTCAGGGTGCTGGGTGCTCAGTGCTCAGGGTGCTGTGTGCTCAGAGCTCAGGGTGCTGAGTGCTCAGTGCTCAGGGTGCTGGGTACTCAGTGCTCAGGGTGCTGGGTGGTCAGTACTCAGGGTGCTGGGTGCTCAGGGCTCAGGGTGCTGGGTGCTCAGTGCTCGGGGTGCTGGGTGCTCAGTGCTCAGTACTCAGGGTGCTGGGTGCTCAGTGCTCGGGGTGCTGGGTGCTCAGTGCTCATTACTCAGGGTGCTGGGTGCTCAGTGCTCAGGGTGCTGTGTGCTCAGAGCTCAGGGACCTGGGTGCTCAGTGCTCATTGTGCTGGGTACTCAGTGCTCAGGGTGCTGGGTGGTCAGTACTCAGGGTGCTGGGTGCTCAGGGCTCAGGGTGCTGGGTGCTCAGTGCTCGGGGTGCTGGGTGCTCAGTGCTTGGGGTGCTGGGTGCTCAGTGCTCTTGGTGCTCGGTGCTCAGTACTCAGGGTGCTGAGTGCTCAGTGCTCGAGGTGCTCAGTACTCAGACTGCTATATGTTCAGTGCTCAGGGTGCTGGGTGCTCAGTACTCAGGGTGCTCGGTGCTTAGTACTCAGGGTGCTGGGTGCTCAGTACTCCGGGTCCTGGGTGCTCAGTGCTCGGGGTGCTCGGTGCTCAGTACTCAGTGCTCAGGGTGCTCAGTGCTCAGTGCTCAGGGTGCTGGGTGTTCAGTACTCAGGGTGCTGGGTGCTCAGTACTCAGGGTGCTGGGTGCTCAGTGCTCAGGGTGCTGGGTGCTCAGTACTCAGGGTGCTGGGTGCTCAGTACTCAGGGTGTTGGGTGCTCAGTACTCGGGTGCTGGGTGCTCAGTGCTCAGGGTGCTGGGTGCTCAGTGCTCGGGGTGCTGGGTGCTCAGTGCTCAGTACTCAGGGTGCTGGGTGCTCAGTGCTCGGGGTGCTGGGTGCTCAGTGCTCAGTACTCAGGGTGCTGGGTGCTCAGTGCTCAGGGTGCTGTGTGCTCAGAGCTCAGGGTGCTGGGTGCTCAGTGCTCAGGGTGCTGGGTACTCAGTGCTCAGGGTGCTGGGTGGTCAGTACTCAGGGTGCTGGGTGCTCAGGGCTCAGGGTGCTGGGTGCTCAGTGCTCGGGGTGCTGGGTGCTCAGTGCTTGGGGTGCTGGGTGCTCAGTGCTCGGGGTGCTCGGTGCTCAGTACTCAGGGTGCTGGGTGCTCAGTGCTCGAGGTGCTCAGTACTCAGACTGCTATATGTTCAGTGCTCAGGGTGCTGGGTGCTCAGTACTCAGGGTGCTCGGTGCTTACTACTCAGGGTGGTGGGTGCTCAGTACTCCGGGTCCTGGGTGCTCAGTGCTCGGGGTGCTCGGTGCTCAGTACTCAGTGCTCAGGGTGCTCAGTGCTCAGTGCTCAGGGTGCTGGGTGTTCAGTACTCAGGGTGCTGGGTGCTCAGTACTCAGGGTGCTGGGTGCTCAGTGTTCAGGGTGCTGGGTGCTCAGTACTCGGGGTGCTCGGTGCTCGGTGCTCAGTGCTCAGGGTGCTGGGTGCTCAGTACTCATGGTGCTGGGTGCTCAGTACTCAGGGTGCTGGGTGCTCAGTGCTCAGGGTGCTGGGTACTCAGTGCTCAGGGTGCTCGGTGCTCAGTACTCGGTGTGCTGGGTGCTCATTCTCGGGGTGCTGGGTGCTCAGTGCTCGGGGTGCTGGGTGCTCAGTACTCAGGGTGCTGGGTGCTCAGTGCTCAGGGTGCTGGGTGCTCAGTACTCAGGGTACTAGGTGCTCAGTGCTCAGGGTGCTGGGTGCTCAGTACTCAGGGTGCTGGGTGCTCAGTGCTCAGGGTGCTGGGTGCTCAGTACTCAGGGTGCTGGGAGCTCAGTGCTCAGGGTGATCGGTGCTCAGTACTCAGGGTGCACAGTACTCAGGGTGCTGGGTGCTCAGTGCTCGGGGTGCTGGGTGCTCAGTGCTCAGGGTGGTGGGTGTTCAGTACTCAGGGTGCTGGGTGCTCAGTCCTCAGGGTGCTGGGTGCTCAGTGCTCAGGGTGCTCAGTGCTCAGTACTCGGGGTGCTGGGTGCTCAGTGCTCAGGGTGCTCAGTGCTCGGGGTGCTGGGTGCTCAGTGCTCGGGGTGCTGGGTGCTCAGTACTCGGGGTGCTATGTGCTCAGTGCTCAGGGTGCTCAGTGCTCAGTACTCAGTGCTCAGGGTGCTCAGTTCTCAGTGCTCAGGGTGCTGGGTGTTCAGTACTCAGGGTGCTGGGTGCTCAGTACTCAGGGTGCTAGGTGCTCAGTGCTCAGGGTGCTGGGTGCTCAGTGCTCAGGGTGCTCGGTGCTCGGGGCGCTGGGTGCTCAGTCCTCGGGGTGCTCGGAGCTCAGTACTCAGGGTGCTGGGTGCTCAGTGCTCGGGGTTCTCGGTGCTCAGTACTCAGGGTGCTGGGTGCTCAGTGCTCGTTGTGCTCGGTGCTCAGTACTTTGGGTGCTCACTACTCAGGGTGCTGGGTGCTCAGTGCTCAGGGTGCTGGGTGCTCAGTGCTCAGGGTGCTGGGTGCTCAGTGCTCAGGGTGCTGGGTGCTCAGTACTCAGGGTGCTGGGTGCTCAGTGCTCGGGGTGCTGGGTGCTCAGTGCTCTGGGTGCTGGGTGCTCAGTACTCGGGGTGCTGGGTTCTCAGTACTCAGGGTGCTGGGTGCTCAGTACTCTGGGTGCTGGGTTCTCAGTACACAGGTTGCTGGGTGCTCAGTACTCAGGGTGCTGGGTGCTCAGTACTCGGGTGCTGGGTGCTCAGTGCTCAGGGTGCTGGGTGCTCAGTGCTCGCGGTGCTGGGTGCTCAGGGCACAGTACTCAGGGTGCTGGGTGCTCAGTGCTCGGGGTGCTGGGTGCTGAGTGCTCAGTACTCAGGGTGCTGGGTGCTCAGGGCTCAGGGTGCTGGGTCCTCAGTGCTCAGGGTGCTGGGTGCTCAGTGCTCGGGGTGCTGGGTGCTCAGTGCCAAGTGCTCAGGGTGCTGGGTGCTCAGTACTCAGGGTGCTGGGTGCTCAGTGCTCGGGGTGCTGGGTGCTCAGTGCTCGGGTTGCTGGGTGCTCAGTACTCAGGGTGCTGGGTGCTCAGTACTCGGGGTGCTGGGTGCTCAGTACTAAGGGTGCTGGGTGCTCAGTACTCAGGGTGTTGGGTGCTCAGTACACGGGTGCTGGGTGCTCAGTGCTCAGGGTGCTGGGTGCTCAGTGCTCGGGGTGCTGGGTGCTCAGTGCTCAGTACTCAGGGTGATGGGTGCTCAGTGCTCGGGGTGCTGGGTGCTCAGTGCTCAGTACTCAGGGTGCTGGGTGCTCAGTGCTCAGGGTGCTGTGTGCTCAGAGCTCAGGGTGCTGGGTGCTCAGTGCTCAGGGTGCTGGGTACTCAGTGCTCAGGGTGCTGGGTGGTCAGTACTCAGGGTGCTGGGTGCTCAGTACTCGGGTGCTGGGTGCTCAGTGCTCAGGGTGCTGGGTGCTCAGTGCTCGGGGTGCTGGGTGCTCAGGGCTCAGTACTCAGGGTGCTGGGTGCTCAGTGCTCGGGGTGCTGGGTGCTGAGTGCTCAGTACTCAGGGTGCTGGGTGCTCAGGGCTCAGGGTGCTGGGTCCTCAGTGCTCAGGGTGCTGGGTGCTCAGTGCTCGGGGTGCTGGGTGCTCAGTGCTCAGTGCTCAGGGTGCTGGGTGCTCAGTACTCAGGGTGCTGGGTGCTCAGTGCTCGGGGTGCTGGGTGCTGAGTGCTCAGTACTCAGGGTGCTGGGTGCTCAGGGATCAGGGTGCTGGGTCCTCAGTGCTCAGGGTGCTGGGTGCTCAGTGCTCGGGGTGCTGGGTGCTCAGTGCTCGGGTTGCTGGGTGCTCAGTACTCAGGGTGCTGGGTGCTCAGTACTCGGGGTGCTGGGTGCTCAGTACTCAGGGTGCTGGGTGCTCAGTACTCAGGGTGTTGGGTGCTCAGTACTCGGTTGCTGGGTGCTCAGTGCTCAGGGTGCTGGGTGCTCAGTGCTCGGGGTGCTGGGTGCTCAGTGCTCAGTACTCAGGGTGCTGGGTGCTCAGTGCTCGGGGTGCTGGGTGCTCAGTGCTCAGTACTCAGGGTGCTGGGTGCTCAGTGCTCAGGGTGCTGTGTGCTCAGAGCTCAGGGTGCTGGGTGCTCAGTGCTCAGGGTGCTGGGTACTCAGTGCTCAGGGTGCTGGGTGGTCAGTACTCAGGGTGCTGGGTGCTCAGGGCTCAGGGTGCTGGGTGCTCAGTGCTCGGGGTGCTGGGTGCTCAGTGCTCAGTACTCAGGGTGCTGGGTGCTCAGTGCTCGGGGTGCTGGGTGCTCAGTGCTCATTACTCAGGGTGCTGGGTGCTCAGTGCTCAGGGTGCTGTGTGCTCAGAGCTCAGGGTGCTGGGTGCTCAGTGCTCATTGTGCTGGGTACTCAGTGCTCAGGGTGCTGGGTGGTCAGTACTCAGGGTGCTGGGTGCTCAGGGCTCAGGGTGCTGGGTGCTCAGTGCTCGGGGTGCTGGGTGCTCAGTGCTTGGGGTGCTGGGTGCTCAGTGCTCTTGGTGCTCGGTGCTCAGTACTCAGGGTGCTGGGTGCTCAGTGCTCGAGGTGCTCAGTACTCAGACTGCTATATGTTCAGTGCTCAGGGTGCTGGGTGCTCAGTACTCAGGGTGCTCGGTGCTTAGTACTCAGGGTGCTGGGTGCTCAGTACTCCGGGTCCTGGGTGCTCAGTGCTCGGGGTGCTCGGTGCTCAGTACTCAGTGCTCAGGGTGCTCAGTGCTCAGTGCTCAGGGTGCTGGGTGTTCAGTACTCAGGGTGCTGGGTGCTCAGTACTCAGGGTGCTGGGTGCTCAGTGCTCAGGGTGCTGGGTGCTCAGTACTCGGGGTGCTCGGTGCTCGGTGCTCAGTGCTCAGGGTGCTGGGTGCTCAGTACTCAGGGTGCTGGGTGGTCAGTACTCAGGGTGCTGGGTGCTCAGTGCTCAGGGTGCTGGGTACTCAGTGCTCAGGGTGCTCGGTGCTCAGTACTCGGTGTGCTGGGTGCTCATTCTCGGGGTGCTGGGTGCTCAGTGCTCGGGGTGCTGGGTGCTCAGTACTCAGGGTGCTGGGTGCTCAGTGCTCAGGGTGCTGGGTGCTCAGTACTCAGGGTGCTAGGTGCTCAGTGCTCAGGGTGCTGGGTGCTCAGTACTCAGGGTGCTGGGTGCTCAGTGCTCAGGGTGCTGGGTGCTCAGTACTCAGGGTGCTGGGAGCTCAGTGCTCAGGGTGCTGGGTGCTCAGTGCTTGGGGTGCTGGGTGCTCAGTGCTCGGGGTGCTCGGTGCTCAGTACTCAGGGTGCTGGGTGCTCAGTGCTCGAGGTGCTCAGTACTCAGACTGCTATATGTTCAGTGCTCAGGGTGCTGGGTGCTCAGTACTCAGGGTGCTCGGTGCTTACTACTCAGGGTGCTGGGTGCTCAGTCCTCCGGGTCCTGGGTGCTCAGTGCTCGGGGTGCTCGGTGCTCAGTACTCAGTGCTCAGGGTGCTCAGTGCTCAGTGCTCAGGGTGCTGGGTGTTCAGTACTCAGGGTGCTGGGTGCTCAGTACTCAGGGTGCTGGGTGCTCAGTGTTCAGGGTGCTGGGTGCTCAGTACTCGGGGTGCTCGGTGCTCGGTGCTCAGTGCTCAGGGTGCTGGGTGCTCAGTACTCATGGTGCTGGGTGCTCAGTATTCAGGGTGCTGGGTGCTCAGTGCTCAGGGTGCTGGGTACTCAGTGCTCAGGGTGCTCGGTGCTCAGTACTCGGTGTGCTGGGTGCTCATTCTCGGGGTGCTGGGTGCTCAGTGCTCGGGGTGCTGGGTGCTCAGTACTCAGGGTGCTGGTTGCTCAGTGCTCAGGGTGCTGGGTGCTCAGTACTCAGGGTACTAGGTGCTCAGTGCTCAGGGTGCTGGGTGCTCAGTACTCAGGGTGCTGGGTGCTCAGTGCTCAGGGTGCTGGGTGCTCAGTACTCAGGGTGCTGGGAGCTCAGTGCTCAGGGTGATCGGTGCTCAGTACTCAGGGTGCACAGTACTCAGGGTGCTGGGTGCTCAGTGCTCGGGGTGCTGGGTGCTCAGTGCTCAGGGTGCTGGGTGTTCAGTACTCAGGGTGCTGGGTGCTCAGTCCTCAGGGTGCTGGGTGCTCAGTGCTCAGGGTGCTCAGTGCTCAGTACTCGGGGTGCTAGGTGCTCAGTGCTCAGGGTGCTCAGTGCTCGGGGTGCTGGGTGCTCAGTGCTCGGGGTGCTGGGTGCTCAGTACACGGGGTGCTATATGCTCAGTGCTCAGGGTGCTCAGTGCTCAGTACTCAGTGCTCAGGGTGCTCAGTTCTCAGTGCTCAGGGTGCTGGGTGTTCAGTACTCAGGGTGCTGGGTGCTCAGTACTCAGGGTGCTAGGTGCTCAGTGCTCAGGGTGCTGGGTGCTCAGTGCTCAGGGTGCTCGGTGCTCGGGGCGCTGGGTGCTCAGTCCTCGGGGTGCTCGGAGCTCAGTACTCAGGGTGCTGGGTGCTCAGTGCTCGGGGTTCTCGGTGCTCAGTACTCAGGGTGCTGGGTGCTCAGTGCTCGTTGTGTTCGGTGCTCAGTACTTTGGGTGCTCACGACTCAGGGTGCTGGGTGCTCAGTGCTCAGGGTGCTGGGTGCTCAGTGCTCAGGGTGCTGGGTGCTCAGTGCTCAGGGTGCTGGGTGCTCAGTACTCAGGGTGCTGGGTGCTCAGTGCTCGGGGTGCTGGGTGCTCAGTGCACAGGGTGCTGGGTGCTCAGTACTCGGGGTGCTGTGTTCTCAGTACTCAGGGTGCTGGGTGCTCAGTACTCTGGGTGCTGGGTTCTCAGTACACAGGTTGCTGGGTGCTCAGTACTCAGGGTGCTGGGTGCTCAGTACTCGGGTGCTGGGTGCTCAGTGCTCAGGGTGCTGGGTGCTCAGTGCTCGGGGTGCTGGGTGCACAGGGCTCAGTACTCAGGGTGCTGGGTGCTCAGTGCTCGGGGTGCTGGGTGCTGAGTGCTCAGTACTCAGGGTGCTGGGTGCTCAGGGCTCAGGGTGCTGGGTCCTCAGTGCTCAGGGTGCTGGGTGCTCAGTGCTCGGGCTGCTGGGTGCTCAGTGCCAAGTGCTCAGGGTGCTGGGTGCTCAGTACTCAGGGTGCTGGGTGCTCAGTGCTCGGGGTGCTGGGTGCTCAGTGCTCGGGTTGCTGGGTGCTCAGTACTCAGGGTGCTGGCTGCTCAGTACTCGGGGTGCTGGGTGCTCAGTACTAAGGGTGCTGGGTGCTCAGTACTCAGGGTGTTGGGTGCTCAGTACACGGGTGCTGGGTGCTCAGTGCTCAGGGTGCTGGGTGCTCAGTGCTCGGGGTGCTGGGTGCTCAGTGCTCAGTACTCAGGGTGCTGGGTGCTCAGTGCTCGGGGTGCTGGGTGCTCAGTGCTCAGTACTCAGGGTGCTGGGTGCTCAGTGCTCAGGGTGCTGTGTGCTCAGAGCTCAGGGTGCTGGGTGCTCAGTGCTCAGGGTGCTGGGTACTCAGTGCTCAGGGTGCTGGGTGGTCAGTACTCAGGGTGGTGGGTGCTCAGTACTCGGGTGCTGGGTGCTCAGTGCTCAGGGTGCTGGGTGCTCAGTGCTCGGGGTGCTGGGTGCTCAGGGCTCAGTACTCAGGGTGCTGGGTGCTCAGTGCTCGGGATGCTGGGTGCTGAGTGCTCAGTACTCAGGGTGCTGGGTGCTCAGGGCTCAGGGTGCTGGGTCCTCAGTGCTCCGGGTGCTGGGTGCTCAGTGCTCGGGGTGCTGGGTGCTCAGTGCTCAGTGCTCAGGGTGCTGGGTGCTCAGTACTCAGGGTGCTGGGTGCTCAGTGCTCGGGGTGCTGGGTGCTGAGTGCTCAGTACTCAGTGTGCTGGGTGCTCAGGGCTCAGGGTGCTGGGTCCTCAGTGCTCAGGGTGCTGGGTGCTCAGTGCTCGGGGTGCTGGGTGCTCAGTGCTCAGTGCTCAGGGTGCTCTGTGCTCAGTACTCAGGGTGCTGGGTGCTCAGTGCTCGGGGTGCTGGGTGCTCAGTGCTCGGGTTGCTGGGTGCTCAGTACTCAGGGTGCTGGGTGCTCAGTACTTGGGGTGCTGGGTGCTCAGTACTCAGGGTGCTGGGTGCTCAGTACTCAGGGTGTTGGGTGCTCAGTACTCGGGTGCTGGGTGCTCAGTGCTCAGGGTGCTGGGTGCTCAGTGCTCGGGGAGCTGGGTGCTCAGTGCTCAGTACTCAGGGTGCTGGGTGCTCAGTGCTCGGGGTGCTGGGTGCTCAGTGCTCAGTACTCAGGGTGCTGGGTGCTCAGTGCTCAGGGTGCTGTGTGCTCAGAGCTCAGGGTGCTGGGTGCTCAGTGCTCAGGGTGCTGGGTACTCAGTGCTCAGGGTGCTGGGTGGTCAGTACTCAGGGTGCTGGGTGCTCAGGGCTCAGGGTGCTGGGTGCTCGGTGCTCGGGGTGCTGGGTGCTCAGTGCTCAGTACTCAGGGTGCTGGGTGCTCAGTGCTCGGGGTGCTGGGTGCTCAGTGCTCATTACTCAGGGTGCTGGGTGCTCAGTGCTCAGGGTGCTGTGTGCTCAGAGCTCAGGGTGCTGGGTGCTCAGTGCTCATTGTGCTGGGTACTCAGTGCTCAGGGTGCTGGGTGGTCAGTACTCAGGGTGCTGGGTGCTCAGGGCTCAGGGTGCTGGGTGCTCAGTGCTCGGGGTGCTGGGTGCTCAGTGCTTGGGGTGCTGGGTGCTCAGTGCTCTTGGTGCTCGGTGCTCAGTACTCAGGGTGCTGAGTGCTCAGTGCTCGAGGTGCTCAGTACTCAGACTGCTATATGTTCAGTGCTCAGGGTGCTGGGTGCTCAGTACTCAGGGTGCTCGGTGCTTAGTACTCAGGGTGCTGGGTGCTCAGTACTCCGGGTCCTGGGTGCTCAGTGCTCGGGGTGCTCGGTGCTCAGTACTCAGTGCTCAGGGTGCTCAGTGCTCAGTGCTCAGGGTGCTGGGTGTTCAGTACTCAGGGTGCTGGGTGCTCAGTACTCAGGGTGCTGGGTGCTCAGTGCTCAGGGTGCTGGGTGCTCAGTACTCGGGGTGCTCGGTGCTCAGTGCTCAGGGTGCTGGGTGCTCAGTACTCAGGGTGCTGGGTGCTCAGTACTCAGGGTGCTGGGTGCTCAGTGCTCAGGGTGCTGGGTACTCAGTGCTCAGGGTGCTCGGTGCTCAGTACTCGGTGTGCTGGGTGCTCATTCTCGGGGTGCTGGGTGCTCAGTGCTCGGGGTGCTGGGTGCTCAGTACTCAGGGTGTAGGTGCTCAGTGCTCAGGGTGCTGGGTGCTCAGTACTCAGGGTGCTAGGTGCTCAGTGCTCAGGGTGCTGGGTGCTCAGTACTCAGGGTGCTGGGTGCTCAGTGCTCAGGGTGCTGGGTGCTCAGTACTCAGGGTGCTGGGAGCTCAGTGCTCAGGGTGATCGGTGCTCAGTACTCAGGGTGCACAATACTCAGGGTGCTGGGTGCTCAGTGCTCGGGGTGCTGGGTGCTCAGTGCTCAGGGTGCTGGGTGTTCAGTACTCAGGGTGCTGGGGGCTCAGTACTCAGGGTGCTGGGTGCTCAGTGCTCAGGGTGCTCAGTGCTCAGTACTCGGGGTGCTGGGTGCTCAGTGCTCAGGGTGCTCAGTGCTCGGGGTGCTGGGTGCTCAGTGCTCGGGGTGCTGTGTGCTCAGTACTCGGGGTGCTATGTGCTCAGTGCTCAGGGTGCTCAGTGCTCAGTACTCAGTGCTCAGGGTGCTCAGTGCTCAGTGCTCAGGGTGCTGGGTGTTCAGTACTCAGGGTGCTGGGTGCTCAGTACTCAGGGTGCTAGGTGCTCAGTGCTCAGGGTGCTGGGTGCTCAGTGCTCGGGGCGCTGGGTGCTCAGTGCTCGGGGTGCTGTGTGCTCAGTACTCAGGGTGCTGGGTGCTCAGTACTCAGGGTGCTGGGTGCTCAGTACTCGGGTGCTGGGTGCTCAGTGCTCAGGGTGCTGGGTGCTCAGTGCTCGGGTTGCTGGGTGCTCAGTGCTCAGTTCTCAGGGTGCTGGGTGCTCAGTGCTCAGGGTGCTGGGTGCTCAGTGCTCAGTACTCAGGGTACTGGGTGCTCAGTGCTCAGGGTGCTGTGTGCTCAGTGCTCAGGGTGCTGGGTGCTCAGTACTCAGGGTGCTGGGTGCTCAGTGCTCGGGGAGCTGGGTGCTCAGTGCTCGCGGTGCTGGGTGCTCAGTGCTCTGGGTGCTCGGTGCCCAGTACTCAGGGTGCTGGGTGCTCAGTGCTCGAGGCGATCAGTACTCAGGGTGCTGTGTGTTCAGTGCTCAGGGTGCTGGGTGCTCAGTACTCCGGGTGCTGGGTGCTCAGTGCTCGGGGTGCTCGGTGCTCAGTGCTTAATGTGCTGGGTGCTCAGTACTCAGGGTGCTCATGGCTCAGGGTGCTGGGTGCTCAGTACTCAGGGTGCTGGGTGCTCAGTGCTCAGGGTGCTCGGTGCCCGGGGCGCTGGGTGCTCAGTGCTCGGGGTGCTGGGTGCTCAGTGCTCAGGGTGCTCAGTGCTCGGGGTGCTGGGTGCTCAGTGCTCGGGGCGCTGAGTGCTCAGTGCTCGGGGTGCTGGGTGCTCAGTACTCGGGGTGCTGTGTGCTCAGTGCTCAGGGTGCTCAGTGCTCAGTACTCAGTGCTCAGGGTGCTCAGTGCTCAGTGCTCAGGGTGCTGGGTGTTCAGTACTCAGGGTGCTGGGTGCTCAGTACTCAGGGTGCTAGGTGCTCAGTGCTCAGGGTGCTGGGTGCTCAGTGCTCGGGGCGCTGGGTGCTCAGTGCTCGGGGTGCTCGGAGCTCAGTACTCAGGGTGCTGGGTGCTCAGTGCTCAGGATGCTGGGTGCTCAGTGTTCAGGGTGCTGGGTGCTCAGTTCTCAGGGTGCTGGGTGCTCAGTACTCGGGGTGCTGGGTGCTCAGTACTCGGGGTGCTGGGTGCTCAGTACTCAGGGTGCTGGGTGCTCAGTACTCAGGGTGCTGGGTGCTCAGTACTCGGGTGCTGGGTGCTCAGTGCTCAGGGTGATGGGTGCTCAGTGCTCGGGGTGCTGGGTGCTCAGTGCTCAGTACTCAGGGTGGTGGATGCTCAGTGCTCAGGGTGCTGGGTGCTCAGTGCTCAGGGTGCTAGGTGCTCGGTGCTCGGGGTGCTGGGTGCTTAGTGCTCGGGGTGCCGGTGCTCAGTACTCGGGGTGCTCAGTGCTCAGTACTCTGGGCGCTGGGTGCTCAGTGCTCAGGGTGCTGGGTGCTCAGTACTCAGGGTGCTGGGTGCTCGGTGCTCAGTACGCTGGGTGCTCAGTGCTCAGGGTGCTGGGTGCTCAGTACTCAGGGTGCTGGGTGCTCAGTGCTCGGGGTGCTGGGTGCTCAGTGCTCAGTACTCAGGGTGCTGGGTGCTCAGTGCTCAGGGTGCTGGGTGCTCAGTACTCAGGGTGCTGGGTGCTCGGTGCTCAGTATGCTGGGTGCTCAGTGCTCAGGGTGCTGGGTGCTCAGTACTCAGGGTGCTGGGTGCTCGGTGCTCAGTACGCTGGGTGCTCAGTACTCCGGTTGCTGAGTGCTCAGTTCTCGGGGTGCTCGGTGCTCAGTGCTCAAGGTGCTGGGTGCTCAGTACTCAGGGTGCTCATTGCTCAGGGTGCTGGGTGCTCAGTACTCAGGGTGCTGGGTGCTCAGTGCTCAGGGTGCTCGGTGCTCGGGGCGCTGGGTGCTCGGGGTGCTCGGAGCTCAGTACTCAGTGTGCTGGGTGCTCAGTGCTCGGGGTGCTCGGTGCTCAGTACTCAGGGTGCTGGGTGCTCAGTGCTCGGGGTGCTCGGTGCTCAGTACGTTGTGTGCTCACTACTCAGGGTGCTGGGTGCTCAGTGCTCAGGGTGCTGGGTGCTCAGTGCTCAGGGTGCTGGGTGCTCAGTGCTCAGGGTGCTGGGTGCTCAGTACTCAGGGTGCTCAGTGCTCAGTACTCGGGGTGCTTGGTGCTCAGTACTCAGGGTGCTCAGTGCTCAGTACTCGGGGTGCTGGGTGCTCAGTGCTCAGGGTGCTCAGTGCTCAGTGCTCGGGGTGCTGGGTGTTCAGTGCTCGGGGCGCTGGGTGCTCAGTGCTCGGGGTGCTGGGTGCTCAGTACTCGGGGTGCTGGGTGCTCAGTGCTCAGGGTGCTCAGTGCTCAGTACTCAGTGCTCAGGGTGCTCAGTGCTCAGTGCTCAGGGTGCTGGGTGTTCAGTACTCAGGGTGCTGGGTGCTCAGTACTCAGGGTGCTAGGTGCTCAGTGCTCAGGGTGCTGGGTGCTCAGTGCTCGGGGCGCTGGGTGCTCAGTGCTCGGGGTGCTCGGAGCTCAGTACTCAGGGTGCTGGGTGCTCAGTGCTCGGGGTGATCGGTGCTCAGTACTCAGGGTGCTGGGTGCTCAGTGCTCGGGGTGCTCGGTGCTCAGTAGGTTGGGTGCTCACTACTCAGGGTGCTGGGTGCTCAGTGCGCTGGGTGCTGGGTGCTCAGTGCTCGCGGTGCTGGGTGCTCAGTGCTCGGGGTGCTCGGTGCTCAGTACTCAGGTTGCTGGGTTCTCAGTGCTCGGGGTGCTGGGTGCTCAGTGCTCGCTGTGCTGTGTGCTCAGTGCTCGGGGTGCTCGGTGCTCAGTACTCAGGGTGCTGGGTGCTCAGTGCTCGAGGTGCTCAGTACTCAGGGTGCTGTGTGTTCAGTGCTCAGGGTTCTGGGTGCTCAGTACTCAGGGTGCTCGGTGCTTAGTACTCAGGGTGCTTGGTGCTCAGTACTCCGGATGCTGGGTGCTCATTGCTCGGGGTGCTCGGTGCTCAGTGCTCAAGGTGCTGGGTGCTCAGTACTCAGGGTGCTCATTGCTCAGGGTGCTGGGTGCTCAGTACTCAGGGTGCTGGGTGCTCAGTACTCAGGGTGCTCATTGCTCAGGGTGCTGGGTGCTCAGTACTCGGGGTGCTCAGTGCTCGGTGCTCAGTGCTCAGTGTGCTGGGTGCTCAGTACTCAGGGTGCTGGGTGCTCAGTACTCAGGGTGCTGGGTGCTCAGTGCTCAGGGTGCTCGGTGCACAGTACTCGGTGTGCTGGGTGCTCATTCTCGGGGTGCTGGGTGCTCAGTGCTCGGGGTGCTGGGTGCTCAGTACTCAGGGTGCTGGGTGCTCAGTGCTCAGGGTGCTGGGTGCTCAGTACTCAGGGTGCTAGGTGCTCAGTGCTCAGGGTGCTGGGTGCTCAGTACTCAGGGTGCTAGGTGCTCAGTACTCAGGGTGCTGGGTGCTCAGTGCTCAGGGTGCTGGGTGCTCAGTACTCAGGGTGCTCGGTGCTCAGTACTCAGGGTGCTGGGTGCTCAGTGCTCGAGGTGCTCAGTACTCAGGGTGCTGTGTGTTCAGTGGTCAGGGTGCTGGGTGCTCAGTACTCAGGGTGCTCGGTGCTTAGTACTCAGGGTGCTGGGTTCTCAGTACTCCGGGTGCTGGGTGCTCAGTGCTCGGGGTGCTCGGTGCTCAGTGCTCAAGGTTCTGGGTGCTCAGTACTCAGGGTGCTCATTGCTCAGGGTGCTGGGTGCTCAGTGCTCAGGGTGCTCGGTGCTCGGGGCGCTGGGTGCTCAGTGCTCGGGGTGCTCGGAGCTCAGTACTCAGGGTGCTGGGTGCTCAGTACTCGGGGTGCTCTGTGCTCAGTACTCAGGGTGCTGGGTGCTCAGTGCTCGGGGTGCTCGGTGCTCAGTACGTTGGGTGCTCACTACTCAGGGTGCTCTGTGCTCAGTGCTCAGGGTGCTGGGTGCTCAGTACTCAGGGTGCTGGGTGCTCAGTGCTCGGTGTGCTGGGTGCTCAGTGCTCAGGGTGCTGGGTGCTCAGTACTCAGGGTGCTCGGTGCTTAGTACTCAGGGTGCACGGTGCTCGGGGTGCTGGGTGCTCAGTGCTCGGGGTGCTAGGTGCTCAGTACTCAGAGTGCTGGGTGCTCAGTACTCAGGGTACTGGGTGCTCAGTACTCGGGTGCTGGGTGCTCAGTGCTCAGGGTGCTGGGTGCTCAGTGCTCGGGGTGCTGGGTGCTCAGTGCTCAGTACTCAGGGTGCTGGGTGCTCAGTGCTCGGGGTGCTGGGTGCTCAGTGCTCAATACTCAGGGTGCTGGGTGCTCAGTGCTCAGGGTGCTGGGTGCTCAGTGCTCAGGGTGCTGGGTGCTCAGTGCTCAGGGTGCTGGGTACACAGCGCTCAGGGTGCTGGGTTCCCAGTACTCAGGGAGCTCAGTTCTCAGTACTCGGGGTGCTGGGTGCTCAGTGCTCAGGGTGCTCAGTGCTCAGTACTCGGGGTGCTGTGTGCTCAGTGCTCCGGGTGCTCAGTGCTCAGTGCTCGGGGTGCTGGGTGGTCAGTGCTCGGGGCGTGGGGCCCTCAGTGCTCGGTGTGCTGGGTGCTCAGTACTCGGGTGCTGGGTGCTCAGTGCTCAGGGTGCTCAGTGCTCAGTACTCAGTGCTCAGGGTGCTCAGTGCTCAGTGCTCAGGGTGCTGGGTGTTCAGTACTCAGGGTGCTGGGTGCTCAGTACTCAGGGTGCTGGGTGCTCAGTGCTCAGGGTGCTGGGTGCTCAGTGCTCGGGGAGCTCAGTACTCAAGGTGCTGTGTGTTCAGTGCTCAGGGTACTGGGTGCTCAGTACTCAGGGTGCTCGGTGCTTAGTACTCAGGGTGCTGGGTGCTCAGTACTCCGGGTGCTGGGTGCTCAGTGCTCGGGGTGCTCGAAGCTCAGTACTCAGGGTGCTGGGTGCTCAGTGCTCGGGGTGATCGGTGCTCAGTACTCCGGGTGCTGGGTGCTCAGTGCTCGGGGTGCTCGGTGCTCAGTACGTTGGGTGCTCACTACTCAGGGTCCTGGGTGCTCAGTGCTCAGTGTGCTGGGTGCTCAGTGCTCAGGGTGCTGCGTGCTTAGTGTTCAGGGTGCTGGGTGCTCAGTACTCAGGGTGCTGGGTGCTCAGTGCTCAGGGTGCTGGGTGCTCAGTACTCAGGGTGCTGGTTGCTCAGTACTTGGGGTGCTGGGTGCTCAGTACTCAGGGTGCTGGGTGCTCAGTACTCAGGGTGCTGGGTGCTCAGTACTCGGGTGCTGGGTGCTCAGTGCTCAGGGTGCTGGGTGCTCAGTGCTCGGGGTGCTGGGTGCTCAGTGCTCAGTTCTCAGGGTGCTGGGTGCTCAGTGCTCAGGGTGCTGGGTGCTCAGTGCTCAGTACTCAGGGTACTGGGTGCTCAGTGCTCAGGGTGCTGTGTGCTCAGGGATCAGGATGCTGTGTGCTCAGTACTCAGGGTGCTGGGTGCTCAGTGCTCGGGGAGCTGGGTGCTCAGTGCTCGCGGTGCTGGGTGCTCAGTGCTCGGGGTGCTCGGTGCCCAGTACTCAGGGTGCTGGGTGCTCAGTGCTCGAGGCGATCAGTACTCAGGGTGCTGTGTGTTCAGTGCTCAGGGTGCTCGGTGCTCAGTACTCAGGGTGCTCAGTGCTTCGTACTCAGGGTGCTGGGTGCTCAGTACTCCGGGTGCTGGGTGCTCAGTGCTCGGGGTGCTCGGTGCTCAGTGCTCAAGGTGCTGGGTGCTCAGTACTCAGGGTGCTCATTGCTCAGGGTGCTGGGTGCTCAGTACTCAGGGTTCTGGGTGCTCAGTACTCAGGGTGCTCGGTGCCCGGGGCGCTGGGTGCTCAGTGCTCGGGGTGCTCGGAGCTCAGTACTCAGGGTGCTGGGTGCTCAGTGCTCGGGGTGCTCGGTGCTCAGTACTCAGGGTGCTGGGTGCTCAGTGCTCGGGGTGCTCGGTGCTCAGTACGTTGGGTGCTCACTACTCAGGGTGCTGGGTGCTCAGTGCTCTGGGTGCTGGGTGCTCAGTGCTCAGGGTGCTGGGTGCTCAGTGCTCAGGGTGCTGGGTGCTCAGTACTCAGGGTGCTGGGTGCTCAGTGCTCGGGGTGCTGGGTGCTCAGTGCTCAGGGTGCTGGGTGCTCAGTGCTCGGGGAGCTGGGTGCTCAGTGCTCGCGGTGCTGGGTGCCCAGTGCTCGGGGTGCTCGGTGCCCAGTATTCAGGGTGCTGGGTGCTCAGTACTCGGGGTGCTCAGTGCTTCGTACTCAGGGTGCTGGGTGCTCAGTACTCAGGGTGCTGGGTGATCAGTGCTCAGGGTGCTGAGTACTCAGTGCTCAGGGTGCTCGGTGCTCAGGACTCGGGGTGCTGGGTGCTCATTCTCAGGATGCTGGGTGCGTAGTGCGTGGGGTGCTGGGTGCTCAGTACTCAGGGTGCTGGGTGCTCAGTGCTCAGGGTGCTGGGTGCTCAGTGCTCAGGGTGCTGGGTGCTCAGTAATCAGGGTGCTGGGTGCTCAGTGCTCAGGGTGCTGGGTGCTCAGTGCTCGGGTTGCTGGGTGCTCAGTACTCAGGGTGCTGGGTGCTCAGTACTCGGGGTGCTGGGTTCTCAGTACTCAGGGTGCTGGGTGCTCAGTACTCAGGGTGTTGGGTGCTCAGTACTCGGGTGCTGGGTGCTCAGTGCTCAGGGTGCTGGGTGCTCCGTGCTCGGGGTGCTGGGTGCTCAGTGCTCAGTACTCAGGGTGCTGGGTGCTCAGTGCTCGGGGTGCTGGGTGCTCAGTGCTCAGTACTCAGGGTGCTGGGTGCTCAGTGCTCAGGGTGCTGTGTGCTCAGTGCTCAGGGTGCTGGGTGCTCAGTGCTCAGGGTGCTGGGTACTCAGTGCTCAGGGTGCTGGGTGCTCAGTACTCAGGGTGCTGGGTGCTCAGGGATCAGGGTGCTGGGTGCTCAGTGCTCGGGGTGCTGGGTGCTCAGTGCTTGGGGTGCTGGGTGCTCAGTGCTCGGGGTGCTCGGTGCTCAGTACTCAGGGTGCTGGGTGCTCAGTACTCAGGGTGCTGGGTGCTCAGTGCTCAGGGTGCTGGGTGCTCAGTACTCAGGGTGCTGGGAGCTCAGTGCTCAGGGTGATCGGTGCTCAGTACTCAGGGTGCTCAGTACTCAGGGTGCTGGGTGCTCAGTGCTCGGGGTGCTGGGTGCACAGTACTCAGGGTGCTGGGTGCTCAGTGCTCGGGGTGCTGGGTGCTCAGTGCTCAGGGTGATCGGTGCTCAGTTCTCAGGGTGCTGGGTGCTCAGTGCTCAGGGTGCTGGGTGCTCAGTCCTCATGGTGCTCACTGCTCAGGGTGCTGGGTGCTCAGTGCTCGGGGTGCTGGAAGCACAGTGCTCCGGGTGCTGGGTGCTCAGTGCTCAGTGCTCAGGGTGCTGGGTTCTCAGTACTCAGGGTGCTAGGTGCTCAGTACTCAGGGTGCTGGGTGCTCAGTGCTCAGGGTGCTGGGTGCTCAGTGCTCGGGGTGCTGGGTGCTCAGTGCTCAGGGTGCTGGGTGCTCAGTCCTCAGGGTGCTCACTGCTCAGGGTGCTGGGTGCTCAGTACTCGGGGTGCTGGGTTCTCAGTACTCAGGGTGCTGGGTGCTCAGTACTCAGCGTGTTGGGTGCTCAGTACTCGGGTGCTGGGTGCTCAGTGCTCAGGGTGCTGGGTGCTCCGTGCTCGGGGTGCTGGGTGCTCAGTGCTCAGTACTCAGGGTGCTGGGTGCTCAGTGCTCAGGGTGCTGGGTGCTCAGTGCTCAGTACTCAGGGTGCTGGGTGCTCAGTGCTCAGGGTGCTGGGTGCTCAGTGCTCAGGGTGCTGGGTGCTCAGTGCTCAGGGTGCTGGGTACTCAGTGCTCAGGGTGCTGGGTGCTCAGTACTCAGGGTGCTGGGTGCTCAGGGATCAGGGTGCTGGGTGCTCAGTGCTCGGGGTGCTGGGTGCTCAGTGCTTGGGGTGCTGGGTGCTCAGTGCTCGGGGTGCTCGGTGCTCAGTACTCAGGGTGCTGGGTGCTCAGTGCTCGAGGTGCTCAGTACTCAGACTGCTGTATGTTCAGTGCTCAGGGTGCTGGGTGCTCAGTACTCAGGGTGCTCGGTGCTTAGTACTCAGGGTGCTGGGTGCTCAGTACTCCGGGTCCTGGGTGCTCAGTGCTCGGGGTGCTCGGTGCTCAGTACTCAGTGCTCAGGGTGCTCAGTGCTCAGTGCTCAGGGTGCTGGGTGTTCAGTACTCAGGGTGCTTTGTGCTCAGTACTCAGGGTGCTGTGTGCTCAGTGCTCAGGGTGCTGGGTGCTCAGTACTCGGGGTGCTCGGTGCTCGGTGCTCAGTACTCAGGGTGCTGGGTGCTCAGTACTCAGGGTGCTGGGTGCTCAGTGCTCAGGGTGCTGGGTACTCAGTGCTCAGGGTGCTCGGTGCTCAGTACTCGGGGTGCTGGGTGCTCATTCTCGGGGTGCTGGGTGCTCAGTGCTCGGGGTGCTGGGTGCTCAGTACTCAGGGTGCTGGGTGCTCAGTGCTCAGGGTGCTGGGTGCTCAGTGCTCAGGGTGCTGGGTGCTCCGTGCTCGGGGTGCTGGGTGCTCAGTGCTCAGTACTCAGGGTGCTGGGTGCTCAGTGCTCGGGGTGCTGGGTGCTCAGTGCTCAGTACTCAGGGTGCTGGGTGCTCAGTGCTCAGGGTGCTGTGTGCTCAGTGCTCAGGGTGCTGGGTGCTCAGTGCTCAGGGTGCTGGGTACTCAGTGCTCAGGGTGCTGGGTGCTCAGTACTCAGGGTGCTGGGTGCTCAGGGATCAGGGTGCTGGGTGCTCAGTGCTCGGGGTGCTGGGTGCTCAGTGCTTGGGGTGCTGGGTGCTCAGTGCTCGGGGTGCTCGGTGCTCAGTACTCAGGGTGCTGGGTGCTCAGTACTCAGGGTGCTGGGTGCTCAGTGCTCAGGGTGCTGGGTGCTCAGTACTCAGGGTGCTGGGAGCTCAGTGCTCAGGGTGATCGGTGCTCAGTACTCAGGGTGCTCAGTACTCAGGGTGCTGGGTGCTCAGTGCTCGGGGTGCTGGGTGCACAGTACTCAGGGTGCTGGGTGCTCAGTGCTCGGGGTGCTGGGTGCTCAGTGCTCAGGGTGATCGGTGCTCAGTTCTCAGGGTGCTGGGTGCTCAGTGCTCAGGGTGCTGGGTGCTCAGTCCTCATGGTGCTCACTGCTCAGGGTGCTGGGTGCTCAGTGCTCGGGGTGCTGGAAGCACAGTGCTCCGGGTGCTGGGTGCTCAGTGCTCAGTGCTCAGGGTGCTGGGTTCTCAGTACTCAGGGTGCTAGGTGCTCAGTACTCAGGGTGCTGGGTGCTCAGTGCTCAGGGTGCTGGGTGCTCAGTGCTCGGGGTGCTGGGTGCTCAGTGCTCAGGGTGCTGGGTGCTCAGTCCTCAGGGTGCTCACTGCTCAGGGTGCTGGGTGCTCAGTACTCGGGGTGCTGGGTTCTCAGTACTCAGGGTGCTGGGTGCTCAGTACTCAGCGTGTTGGGTGCTCAGTACTCGGGTGCTGGGTGCTCAGTGCTCAGGGTGCTGGGTGCTCCGTGCTCGGGGTGCTGGGTGCTCAGTGCTCAGTACTCAGGGTGCTGGGTGCTCAGTGCTCAGGGTGCTGGGTGCTCAGTGCTCAGTACTCAGGGTGCTGGGTGCTCAGTGCTCAGGGTGCTGGGTGCTCAGTGCTCAGGGTGCTGGGTGCTCAGTGCTCAGGGTGCTGGGTACTCAGTGCTCAGGGTGCTGGGTGCTCAGTACTCAGGGTGCTGGGTGCTCAGGGATCAGGGTGCTGGGTGCTCAGTGCTCGGGGTGCTGGGTGCTCAGTGCTTGGGGTGCTGGGTGCTCAGTGCTCGGGGTGCTCGGTGCTCAGTACTCAGGGTGCTGGGTGCTCAGTGCTCGAGGTGCTCAGTACTCAGACTGCTGTATGTTCAGTGCTCAGGGTGCTGGGTGCTCAGTACTCAGGGTGCTCGGTGCTTAGTACTCAGGGTGCTGGGTGCTCAGTACTCCGGGTCCTGGGTGCTCAGTGCTCGGGGTGCTCGGTGCTCAGTACTCAGTGCTCAGGGTGCTCAGTGCTCAGTGCTCAGGGTGCTGGGTGTTCAGTACTCAGGGTGCTTTGTGCTCAGTACTCAGGGTGCTGTGTGCTCAGTGCTCAGGGTGCTGGGTGCTCAGTACTCGGGGTGCTCGGTGCTCGGTGCTCAGTACTCAGGGTGCTGGGTGCTCAGTACTCAGGGTGCTGGGTGCTCAGTGCTCAGGGTGCTGGGTACTCAGTGCTCAGGGTGCTCGGTGCTCAGTACTCGGGGTGCTGGGTGCTCATTCTCGGGGTGCTGGGTGCTCAGTGCTCGGGGTGCTGGGTGCTCAGTACTCAGGGTGCTGGGTGCTCAGTGCTCAGGGTGCTGGGTGCTCAGTACTCAGGGTGCTAGGTGCTCAGTGCTCAGGGTGCTGGGTGCTCAGTACTCAGGGTGCTGGGTGCTCAGTGCTCAGGGTGCTGGGTGCTCAGTACTCAGGGTGCTGAGAGCTCAGTGCTCAGGGTGATCGGTGCTCAGTACTCAGGGTGCTCAGTACTCAGGGTGCTGGGTGCTCAGTGCTCGGGGTGCTGGGTGCACAGTACTCAGGGTGCTGGGTGCTCAGTGCTCGGGGTGCTGGGTGCTCAGTGCTCAGGGTGATCGGTGCTCAGTACTCAGGGTGCTGGGTGCTCAGTGCTCAGGGTGCTGGGTGCTCAGTCCTCAGGGTGCTCACTGCTCAGGGTGCTGGGTGCTCAGTGCTCGGGGTGCTGGATGCACAGTGCTCCGGGTGCTGGGTGCTCAGTGCTCAGTGCTCAGGGTGCTGGGTGCTCAGTACTCAGTGTGCTAGGTGCTCAGTTCTCAGGGTGCTGGGTGCTCAGTGCTCAGGGTGCTGGGTGCTCAGTACTCAGGGTGCTGGGTGCTCAGTGCTCAGGGTGCTCGGTGCTCAGTACTCAGGTTGCTGGATGCTCAGTACTCGGGGTGCTGGGTGCTCAGTACTCAGGGTGCTGGGTGCTCAGTACTCAGGGTGCTGGGTGCTTAGTACTCAGGTGCTGCGTGCTCAGTGCTCAGGGTGCTGGGTGCTCAGTGCTCGGGGTGCTGGGTGCTCAGTGCTCAGTACTCAGGGTGCTGGGTGCTCAGTGCTCGCGGTGCTGGGTGCTCAGTGCTCAGTACTCAGGGTGCTGGGTGCTCAGTGCTCAGGGTGCTGGGTGCTCAGTGCTCAGGGTGCTGGGTGCTCAGTGATTAGGGTGCTGGGTACTCAGTGCTCAGGGTGCTGGGTGCTCAGTACTAAGGGTGCTGGGTGCTCAGTACTCAGGGTGCTGGGTGCTCATTGCTCGGGGTGCTGGGTGCTCAGTGCTCGGGGTGCTGGGTGGTCAGTGCTCACGGTGCTCGGTGCTCAGTACTCAGGGTGCTGGGTGCTCAGTGCTCGAGGTGCTCAGTACTCAGGGTGCTGTATGTTCAGTGCTCAGGGTGCTGGGTGCTCAGTACTCAGGGTGCTTGGTGCTTAGTACACAGGGTGCTGGGTGCTCAGTAATCCGGGTGCTGGGTGCTCAGTGCTCGGGGTGCTCGGTGCTCAGTACTCAGTGCTCAGGGTGCTCAGTGCTCAGTGCTCAGGGTGCTGGGTGCTCGGTGCTCAGTACGCTGGGTGCTCAGTGCTCAGGGTGCTGGGTGCTCAGTACTCAGGGTGCTGGGTGCTCGGTGCTCAGTACGCTGGGTCTTCAGTACTCCGGGTGCTGGGTGCTCAGTGCTCGGGGTGCTCGGTGCTCAGTGCTCAAGGTACTGGGTGCTCAGTACTCAGGGTGCTCATTGCTTAGGGTGCTGGGTGCTCAGTAATCAGGGTGCTGGGTGCTCAGTGCTCAGGGTGCTCGGTGGTCGGGGCGCTGGGTGCTCGGGGTGCTCGTAGCTCAGTACTCAGGGTGCTGGGCGCTCAGTGCTCGGGGTGCTCGGTGCTCAGTACTCAGGGTGCTGGGTGCTCAGTGCTCGGGGTGCTCGGTGGTCAGTACGTTGGGTGCTCACTACTCAGGGTGCTGGGTGCTCAGTGCTCAGGGTGCTGGGTGCTCAGTGCTCAGGGTGCTGGGTGCTCAGTGCTCAGGGTGCTGGGTGCTCAGTGCTCGGGGTGCTGGGTACTCAGTGATCAGTACTCAGAGTGCTGGGTGCTCAGTGCTCGGGGTGCTGGGTGCTCAGTGCTCAGTACTCAGGGTGCTCGGTGCTCATTACTCAGGGTGCTGGTTGCTCAGTGCCCGAGGTGCTCAGTACTCAGGGTGCTGTATGTTCAGTGCTCAGGTTGCTGGGTGCTCAGTACTCAGGGTGCTTGGTGCTTAGTACTCAGGGTGCTGGGTGCTCAGTACTCCGGGTGCTGGGTGCTCAGTGCTCGGGGTGCTCGGTGCTCAGTACTCAGTGCTCAGGGTGCTCAGTGCTCAGTGCTCAGGGTGCTGGGTGCTCGGTGCTCAGTACGCTGGGTGCTCAGTGCTCAGGGTGCTGGGTGCTCAGTACTCAGGGTGCTGGGTGCTCGGTGCTCAGTACGCTGGGTGCTCAGTACTCCGGGTGCTGGGTGCTCAGTGCTCGGGGTGCTCCGTGCTCAGTGCTCAAGGTGCTGGGTGCTCAGTACTCAGGGTGCTCATTGCTCAGGGTGCTGGGTGCTCAGGACTCAGGGTGCTGGGTGCTCAGTGCTCAGGGTGCTCGGTGGTCGGGGCGCTGGGTGCTCGGGGTGCTCGGAGCTCAGTACTCAGGGTGCTGGGCGCTCAGTGCTCGGGGTGCTCGGTGCTCAGTACTCAGGGTGCTGGGTGCTCAGTGCTCGGGGTGCTCGGTGCTCAGTACGTTGGGTGCTCACTACTCAGGGTGCTGGGTGCTCAGTGCTCAGGGTGCTGGGTGCTCAGTGCTCAGGGTGCTGGGTGCTCAGTGCTCAGGGTGCTGGGTGCTCAGTACTCAGGGTGCTCAGTGCTCAGTACTCGGGGTGCTGGGTGCTCAGTGCTCAGGGTGCTGGTAGCTCAGTGCTCAGGGTGCTAGGTGCTCGGTGCTCGGGGTGCTGCGTGCTTAGTGCTCGGGGTGCCGGTGCTCAGTACTCGGGGTGCTCAGTGCTCAGTACTCTGGGCGCTGGGTGCTCAGTGCTCAGGGTGCTGGGTGCTCAGTACTCAGGGTGCTGGGTGCTCGGTGCTCAGTACGCTGGGTGCTCAGTGCTCAGGGTGCTGTGTGCTCAGTACTCAGGGTGCTGGCTGCTCAGTGCTCGGGGTGCTGGGTGCTCAGTGCTCAGTACTCAGGGTGCTGGGTGCTCAGTGCTCAGGGTGCTGGGTGCTCAGTACACAGGGTGCTGGGTGCTCGGTGCTCCGTACGCTGGGTGCTCAGTGCTCAGTGTGCTGGGTGCTCAGTACTCAGGGTGCTGGGTGCTCGGTGCTCAGTACGCTGGGTGCTCAGTACTCCGGGTGCTGGGTGCTCAGTGCTCGGGGTGCTCGGTGCTCAGTGCTCAAGGTGCTGGGTGCTCAGTACTCAGGGTGCTCATTGCTCAGGGTGCTGGGTGCTCAGTACTCAGGGTGCTGGGTGCTCAGTGCTCAGGGTGCTCGGTGCTCGGGGCGCTGGGTGCTCGGGGTGCTCGGAGCTCAGTACTCAGCGTGCTGGGTGCTCAGTGCTCGGGGTGCTCGGTGCTCAGTACTCAGAGTGCTGGGTGCTCAGTGCTCGGGGTGCTCGGTGCTCAGTACGTTGGGTGCTCACTACTCAGGGTGCTGGGTGCTCAGTGCTCAGGGTGCTGGGTGCTCAGTACTCAGGGTGCTGGGTGCTCAGTGCTCAGGGTGCTGAGTACTCAGTGCTCAGGGTGCTCGGTGCTCAGGACTCGGGGTGCTGGGTGCTCATTCTCGGGATGCTGGGTGCTCAGTGCGCGGGGTGCTGGGTGCTCAGTACTCAGGGTGCTGGGTGCTCAGTGCTCAGGGTGCTGGGTGCTCAGTGCTCAGGGTGCTGGGTGCTCAGTAATCAGGGTGCTGGGTGCTCAGTGCTCAGGGTGCTCGGTGCTCAGTGCTCGGGTTGCTGGGTGCTCAGTACTCAGGGTGCTGGGTGCTCAGTACTCGGGGTGCTGGGTTCTCAGTACTCAGGGTGCTGGGTTCTCAGTACTCAGGGTGTTGGGTGCTCAGTACTCGGGTGCTGGGTGCTCAGTGCTCAGGGTGCTGGGTGCTCAGTGCTCGGCGTGCTGGGTGCTCAGTGCTCAGTACTCAGGGTGCTGGGTGCTCAGTGCTCGGGGTGCTGGGTGCTCCGTGCTCAGTACTCAGGGTGCTGGGTGCTCAGTGCTCAGGGTGCTGGGTACTCAGTGCTCAGGGTGCTGGGTGCTCAGTACTCAGGGTGCTGGGTGCTCAGGGCTCAGGGTGCTGGGTGCTCAGTACTCAGGGTGCTGGGTGCTCAGGGCTCAGGGTGCTGGGTGCTCAGTGCTCGGGGTGCTGGGTGCTCAGTGCTTGGGGTGCTGGGTGCTCAGTGCTCGGGGTGCTCGGTGCTCAGTACTCAGGGTGCTGGGTGCTCAGTGCTCGAGGTGCTCAGTACTCAGACTGCTGTATGTTCAGTGCTCAGGGTGCCGGGTGCTCAGTACTCAGGGTGCTCGGTGCTTAGTACTCAGGGTGCTGGGTGCTCAGTACTCCGGGTCCTGGGTGCTCAGTGCTCGGGGTGCTCGGTGCTCAGTACTGAGTGCTCAGGGTGCTCAGTGCTCAGTGCTCAGGGTGCTGGGTGTTCAGTACTCAGGGTGATGGGTGCTCAGTACTCAAGGTGCTGGGTGCTCAGTGCTCAGGGTGCTGGTTGCTCAGTACTCGGGGTGCTCGGTGCTCGGTGCTCAGTACTCAGAGTGCTGGGTGCTCAGTACTCAGGGTGCTGTGTGCTCAGTACTCAGGGTGCTGGGTGCTCAGTGCTCAGGGTGCTGGGTACTCAGTGCTCAGGGTGCTCGGTGCTCAGTACTCGGGGTGCTGGGTGCTCTTTCTCGGGGTGCTGGGTGCTCCGTGCTCGGGGTGCTGGGTGCTCAGTACTCAGGGTGCTGGGTGCTCAGTGCTCAGGGTGCTGGGTGCTCAGTACTCAGGGTGCTAGGTGCTCAGTGCTCAGGGTGCTGGGTGCTCAGTACTCAGGGTGCTGGGTGCTCAGTGCTCAGGGTGCTGGGTGCTCAGTACTCAGGGTGCTGGGAGCTCAGTGCTCAGGGTGATCGGTGCTCAGTACTCAGGGTGCTCAGTACTCAGGGTGCTGGGTGCTCAGTGCTCGGGGTGCTGGGTGCACAGTACTCAGGGTGCTGGGTGCTCAGTGCTCGGGGTGCTGGGTGCTCAGTGCTCAGGGTGATCGGTGCTCAGTACTCAGGGTGCTGGGTGCTCAGTGCTCGGGGTGCTGGGTGCTCAGTGCTCAGTACTCAGGGTGCTGGGTGCTCAGTGCTCGGGGTGCTGGGTGCTCAGTGCTCAGTACTCAGGGTGCTGGGTGCTCAGTGCTCAGGGTGCTGGGTGCTCAGTGCTCAGGGTGCTAGGTGCTCGGTGCTCGGGGTGCTGGGTGCTTAGTGCTCAGGCTGCCGGTGCTCAGTACTCGGGGTGCTCAGTGCTCAGTACTCTGGGTGCTGGGTGCTCAGTGCTCAGGGTGCTGGGTGCTCAGTACTCAGTTGTGCTGGGTGCTCGGTGCTCAGTACGCTGGGTGCTCAGTGCTCAGGGTGCTGGGTGCTCAGTACTCAGGGTGCTGGGTGCTCAGTGCTCGGGGTGCTGGGTGCTCAGTGCTCAGTACTCAGGGTGCTGGGTGCTCAGTGCTCGGGGTGCTCGGAGCTCAGTACTCAGGGTGCTGGGCGCTCAGTGCTCGGGGTGCTCGGTGCTCAGTACTCAGGGTGCTGGGTGCTCAGTGCTCGGTGCTCAGGACTCGGGGTGCTGGGTGCTCATTCTCGGGATGCTGGGTGCTCAGTGCGCGGGGTGCTGGGTGCTCAGTACTCAGGGTGCTGGGTGCTCAGTGCTCAGGGTGCTGGGTGCTCAGTGCTCAGGGTGCTGGGTGCTCAGTAATCAGGGTGCTGGGTGCTCAGTGCTCAGGGTGCTGGGTGCTCAGTGCTCGGGTTGCTGGGTGCTCAGTACTCAGGGTGCTGGGTGCTCAGTACTCGGGGTGCTGGGTTCTCAGTACTCAGGGTGCTGGGTGCTCAGTACTCAGGGTGTTGGGTGCTCAGTACTCGGGTGCTGGGTGCTCAGTGCTCAGGGTGCTGGGTGCTCAGTGCTCGGGGTGCTGGGTGCTCAGTGCTCAGTACTCGGGGTGCTGGGTGCTCAGTGCTCGGGGTGCTGGGTGCTCAGTGCTCAGTACTCAGGGTGCTGGGTGCTCAGTGCTCAGGGTGCTGGGTACTCAGTGCTCAATGTGCTGGGTGCTCTGTACTCAGGGTGCTGGGTGCTCAGGGCTCAGGGTGCTGGGTGCTCTGTACTCAGGGTGCTGGGTGCTCAGGGCTCAGGGTGCTGGGTGCTCAGTGCTCGGGGTGCTGGGTGCTCAGTGCTTGGGGTGCTGGGTGCTCAGTGCTCGGGGTGCTCGGTGCTCAGTACTGAGGGTGCTGGGTGCTCAGTGCTCGAGGTGCTCAGTACTCAGACTGCTGTATGTTCAGTGCTCAGGGTGCCGGGTGCTCAGTACTCAGGGTGCTCGGTGCTTAGTACTCAGGGTGCTGGGTGCTCAGTACTCCGGGTCCTGGGTGCTCAGTGCTCGGGGTGCTCGGTGCTCAGTACTCAGTACTCAGGGTGCTCAGTGCTCAGTGCTCAGGGTGCTGGGTGTTCAGTACTCAGGGTGCTGGGTGCTCAGTACTCAGGGTGCTGGGTGCTCAGTGCTCAGGGTGCTGGGTGCTCAGTACTCGGGGTGCTCGGTGCTCGGTGCTCAGTACTCAGAGTGCTGGGTGCTCAGTACTCAGGGTGCTGGGTGCTCAGTACTCAGGGTGCTGGGTGCTCAGTGCTCAGGGTGCTGGGTACTCAGTGCTCAGGGTGCTCGGTGCTCAGTACTCGGGGTGCTGGGTGCTCTTTCTCGGGGTGCTGGGTGCTCAGTGCTCGGGGTGCTGGGTGCTCAGTACTCAGGGTGCTGGGTGCTCAGTGCTCAGGGTGCTGGGTGCTCAGTACTCAGGGTGCTAGGTGCTCAGTGCTCAGGGTGCTGGGTGCTCAGTACTCAGGGTGCTGGGTGCTCAGTGCTCAGGGTGCTGGGTGCTCAGTACTCAGGGTGCTGGGAGCTCAGTGCTCAGGGTGATCGGTGCTCAGTACTCAGGGTGCTCAGTACTCAGGGTGCTGGGTGCTCAGTGCTCGGGGTGCTGGGTGCACAGTACTCAGGGTGCTGGGTGCTCAGTGCTCGGGGTGCTGGGTGCTCAGTGCTCAGGGTGATCGGTGCTCAGTACTCAGGGTGCTGGGTGCTCAGTGCTCGGGGTGCTGGGTGCTCAGTGCTCAGTACTCAGGGTGCTGGGTGCTCAGTGCTCGGGGTGCTGGGTGCTCAGTGCTCAGTACTCAGGGTGCTGGGTGCTCAGTGCTCAGGGTGCTGGGTGCTCAGTGCTCAGGGTGCTAGGTGCTCGGTGCTCGGGGTGCTGGGTGCTTAGTGCTCAGGGTGCCGGTGCTCAGTACTCGGGGTGCTCAGTGCTCAGTACTCTGGGTGCGGGGTGCTCAGTGCTCAGGGTGCTGGGTGCTCAGTACTCAGTTGTGCTGGGTGCTCGGTGCTCAGTACGCTGGGTGCTCAGTGCTCAGGGTGCTGGGTGCTCAGTACTCAGGGTGCTGGGTGCTCAGTGCTCGCGGTGCTGGGTGCTCAGTGCTCAGTACTCAGGGTGCTGGGTGCTCAGTGCTCAGGGTGCTGGGTGCTCAGTACTCTGGGTGCTGGGTGCTCGGTGCTCAGTATGCTGGGTGCTCAGTGCTCACGGTGCTGGGTGCTCAGTACTCAGGGTGCTGGGTGCTCAGTGCTCGGGGTGCTGGGTGCTCAGTGATCAGTACTCAGGGTGCTGGGTGCTCAGTGCTCAGGGTGATGGGTGTTCAGTGCTAGGGTTGCTGGGTGGTCAGTGCTCGGGGTGCTGGGTGCTCAGTGCTCAGTACTCAGGGTGCTCGGTGCTCAGTACTCAGGGTGCTGGGTGCTCAGTGCTCGAGGTGCTCAGTACTCAGGGTGCTGTATGTTCAGTGCTCAAGTTGCTGGGTGCTCAGTACTCAGGGTGCTTGGTGCTTAGTACTCAGGGTGCTGGGTGCTCAGTACTCCGGGTGCTGGGTGCTCAGTGCTCAGGGTGCTCGGTGCTCAGTACTCAGTGCTCAGGGTGCTCAGTGCTCAGTGCTCAGGGTGCTGGGTGCTCGGTGCTCACTACGCTGGGTGCTCAGTGCTCAGGGTGCTGGGTGCTCAGTACTCAGGGTGCTGGGTGCTCGGTGCTCAGTACGCTGGGTGCTCAGTACTCCGGGTGCTGGGTGCTCAGTGCTCGGGGTGCTCGGTGCTCAGTGCTCAAGGTGCTGGGTGCTCAGTACTCAGGGTGCTCATTGCTCAGGGTGCTGGGTGCTCAGTACTCAGGGTGCTGGGTGCTCAGTGCTCAGGGTGCTCGGTGGTCGGGGCGCTGGGTGCTCGGGGTGCTCGGAGCTCAGTACTCAGGGTGCTGGGCGCTCAGTGCTCGGGGTGCTCGGTGCTCAGTACTCAGGGTGCTGGGTGCTCAGTGCTCGGGGTGCTCGGTGCTCAGTACGTTGGGTGCTCACTACTCAGGGTGCTGGGTGCTCAGTGCTCAGGGTGCTGGGTGCTCAGTGCTCAGGGTGCTGGGTGCTCAGTGCTCAGGGTGCTGGGTGCTCAGTACTCAGGGTGCTCAGTGCTCAGTACTCGGGGTGCTGGGTGCTCAGTGCTCAGGGTTCTGGGTGCTCAGTGCTCAGGGTGCTAGGTGCTCGGTGCTCGGGGTGCTGGGTGCTTAGTGCTCGGGGTGCCGGTGCTCAGTACTCGGGGTGCTCAGTGCTCAGTACTCTGGGCGCTGGGTGCTCAGTGCTCAGGGTGCTGGGTGCTTAGTACTCAGGGTGCTGGGTGCTCGGTGCTCAGTACGCTGGGTGCTCAGTGCTCAGGGTGCTGGGTGCTCAGTACTCAGGGTGCTGGGTGCTCAGTGCTCGGGGTGCTGGGTGCTCAGTGCTCAGTACTCAGGGTGCTGGGTGCTCAGTGCTCAGGGTGCTGGGTGCTCAGTACACAGGGTGCTGGGTGCTCGGTGCTCCGTACGCTGGGTGCTCAGTGCTCAGGGTGCTGGGTGCTCAGTACTCAGGGTGCTGGGTGCTCGGTGCTCAGTACGCTGGGTGCTCAGTACTCCGGGTGCTGGGTGCTCAGTGCTCGGGGTGCTCGGTGCTCAGTGCTCAAGGTGCTGGGTGCTCAGTACTCAGGGTGCTCATTGCTCAGGTTGCTGGGTGCTCAGTACTCAGGGTGCTGGGTGCTCAGTGCTCAGGGTGCTCGGTGCTCGGGGCGCTGGGTGCTCGGGGTGCTCGGAGCTCAGTACTCAGCGTGCTGGGTGCTCAGTGCTCGGGGTGCTCGGTGCTCAGTACTCAGAGTGCTGGGTGCTCAGTGCTCGGGGTGCTCGGTGCTCAGTACGTTGGGTGCTCACTACTCAGGGTGCTGGGTGCTCAGTGCTCAGGGTGCTGGGTGCTCAGTGCTCAGGGTGCTGGGTGCTCAGTGCTCAGGGTGCTGGGTGCTCAGTACTCAGGGTGCTGGGTGCTCAGTACTCAGGGTGCTGGGTGCTCAGTGCTCAGGGTGCTGAGTACTCAGTGCTCAGGGTGCTCGGTGCTCAGGACTCGGGGTGCTGGGTGCTCATTCTCGGGATGCTGGGTGCTCAGTGCGCGGGGTGCTGGGTGCTCAGTACTCAGGGTGCTGGGTGCTCAGTGCTCAGGGTGCTGGGTGCTCAGTGCTCAGGGTGCTGGGTGCTCAGTAATCAGGGTGCTGGGTGCTAAGTGCTCAGGGTGCTGGGTGCTCAGTGCTCGGGTTGCTGGGTGCTCAGTACTCAGGGTGCTGGGTGCTCAGTACTCGGGGTGCTGGGTTCTCAGTACTCAGGGTGCTGGGTGCTCAGTACTCAGGGTGTTGGGTGCTCAGTACTCGGGTGCTGGGTGCTCAGTGCTCAGGGTGCTGGGTGCTCAGTGCTCGGGGTGCTGGGTGCTCAGTGCTCAGTACTCAGGGTGCTGGGTGCTCAGTGCTCGGGGTGCTGGGTGCTCAGTGCTCAGTACTCAGGGTGCTGGGTGCTCAGTGCTCAGGGTGCTGTGTGCTCAGTGCTCAGGTTGCTGGGTGCTCAGTGCTCAGGGTGCTGGGTACTCAGTGCTCAGGGTGCTGGGTGCTCAGTACTCAGGGTGCTGGGTGCTCAGGGCTCAGGGTGCTGGGTGCTCAGTGCTCTGGGTGCTGGGTGCTCAGTGCTTGGGGTGCTGGGTGCTCAGTGCTCGAGGTGCTCAGTACTCAGACTGCTGTATGTTCAGTGCTCAGGGTGCCGGGTGCTCAGTACTCAGGGTGCTCGGTGCTTAGTACTCAGGGTGCTGGGTGCTCAGTACTCTGGGTCCTGGGTGCTCAGTGCTCGGGGTGCTCGGTGCTCAGTACTCAGTGCTCAGGGTGCTCAGTGCTCAGTGCTCAGGGTGCTGGGTGTTCAGTACTCAGGGTGCTGGGTGCTCAGTACTCAGGGTGCTGGGTGCTCAGTGCTCAGGGTGCTGGGTGCTCAGTACTCGGGGTGCTCGATGCTCGGTGCTCAGTACTCAGAGTGCTGGGTGCTCAGTACTCAGGGTGCTGGGTGCTCAGTACTCAAGGTGCTGGGTGCTCAGTGCTCAGGGTGCTGGGTACTCAGTGCTCAGGGTGCTCGGTGCTCAGTACTCGGGGTGCTGGGTGCTCATTCTCGGGGTGCTGGGTGCTCAGTGCTCGGGGTGCTGGGTGCTCAGTACTCAGGGTGCTGGGTGCTCAGTGCTCAGGGTGCTGGGTGCTCAGTACTCAGGGTGCTAGGTGCTCAGTGCTCAGGGTGCTGGGTGCTCAGTACTCAGGGTGCTGGGTGCTCAGTGCTCAGGGTGCTGGGTGCTCAGTACTCAGGGTGCTGGGAGCTCAGTGCTCAGGGTGATCGGTGCTCAGTACTCAGGGTGCTCAGTACTCAGGGTGCTGGGTGCTCAGTGCTCGGGGTGCTGGGTGCACAGTACTCAGGGTGCTGGGTGCTCAGTGCTCGGGGTGCTGGGTGCTCAGTGCTCAGGGTGATCGGTGCTCAGTACTCAGGGTGCTGGGTGCTCAGTGCTCAGGGTGCTGGGTGCTCAGTCCTCAGGGTGCTCACTGCTCAGGGTGCTGGGTGCTCAGTGCTCGGGGTGCTGGATGCACAGTGCTCCGGGTGCTGCGTGCTCAGTGCTCAGTGCTCAGGGTGCTGGGTGCTCAGTACTCAGGGTGCTAGGTGCTCAGTACTCAGGGTGCTGGGTGCTCAGTGCTCAGGGTGCTGGGTGCTCAGTACTCAGGGTGCTGGGTGATCAGTGCTCGGGGTGCTGGGTGCTCAGTGCTCAGGGTGCTGGGTGCTCAGTGCTCAGGGAGCTGGGTGCTCAGTACTCAGTGTGCTGGGTGCTCAGTGCTCGGGGTGCTCGGTGCTCAGTACTCAAGGTGCTGGGTGCTCAGAGCTCAGGGTGCTGGGTGCTCAGTGATCAGGGTGCTGGGTGCTCAGTACTCAGGGTGATCGGTGCTCAGTACTCAGGGTTCTCAGTGCTCAGTACTCAGGGTGCTGGGTACTCAGTGCTCAGGGTGCTGGGTGCTCAGTACTCAGGGTGCTCAGTGCTCAGTACTCAGGGTGTTTGGTGCTCAGTACTCAGGGTGCTCAGTGCTCAGTACTCGGGGTGCTGGGTGCTCAGTGCTCAGGGTGCTCAGTGCTCTGGGTGCTGGGTGCTCAGTGCTCGGGGCGCTGGGTGCTCAGTGCTCGGGGTGCTGGGTGCTCAGTACTCGGGGTGCTGTGTGATCAGTGCTCAGGGTGCTCACTGCTCAGTACTCAGTGCTCAGGGTGCTCAGTGCTCAGTGCTCAGGGTGCTGGGTGTTCAGTACTCAGGGTGCTGGGTGCTCAGTACTCAGGGTGCTAGGTGCTCAGTGCTCAGGGTGCTGGGTGCTCAGTGCTCGGGGCGCTGGGTGCTCAGTGCTCGGGGTGCTCGGAGCTCAGTACTCAGGGTGCTGGGTGCTCAGTGCTCAGGGTGATCGGTGCTCAGTACTCAGGGTGCTGGGTGCTCAGTGCTCGGGGTGCTCGGTGCTCAGTACGTTGGGTGCTCACTACTCAGGGTGCTGGGTGCTCAGTGCTCAGGGTGCTGGGTGCTCAGTGCTCAGGGTGCTGGGTGCTCAGAGCTCAGGGTGCTGGGTGCTCACTACTCGGGGTGCAGGGTGCTCAGTACTCAGGGTGCTGGGTGCTCAGTACTCAGGGTGCTGGGTGCTCAGTACTCGGGTGCTGGGTGCTCAGTGCTCAGGGTGCTGGGTGCTCAGTGCTCAGGGTGCTGGGTGCTCAGTTCTCAGGGTGCTGGGTGCTCAGTACTCGGGGTGCTGGGTGCTCAGTACTCAGGGTGCTGGGTGCTCAGTACTCAGGGTGCTGGGTGCTCAGTACTCGGGTGCTGGGTGCTCAGTGCTCAGGGTGATGGGTGCTCAGTGCTCGGGGTGCTGGGTGCTCAGTGCTCAGTACTCAGGGTGCTGGGTGCTCAGTGCTCGGGGTGCTGGGTGCTCAGTGCTCAGTACTCAGGGTGCTGGGTGCTCAGTGCTCAGTGTGCTGGGTGCTCAGTGCTCAGGGTGCTAGGTGCTCGGTGCTCTGGGTGCTGGGTGCTTAGTGCTCGGGGTGCCGGTGCTCAGTACTCGGGGTGCTCAGTGCTCAGTACTCTGGGTGGTGGGTGCTCAGTGCTCAGGGTGCTGGGTGCTCAGTACTCAGTTGTGCTGGGTGCTCGGTGCTCAGTACGCTGGGTGCTCAGTGCTCAGGGTGCTGGGTGCTCAGTACTCAGGGTGCTGGGTGCTCAGTGCTCGGGGTGCTGGGTGCTCAGTGCTCAGTACTCAGGGTGCTGGGTGCTCAGTGCTCACGGTGCTGGGTGCTCAGTACTCTGGGTGCTGTGTGCTCGGTGCTCAGTATGCTGGGTGCGCAGTGCTCAGGGTGCTGGGTGCTCAGTGCTCAGGGTGCTGGGTGCTCAGTACTCAGGGTGCTAGGTGCTCAGTACTCAGGGTGCTGGGTGCTCAGTACTCAGGGTGCTGGGTGCTCAGTGCTCAGGGTGCTGGGTGCTCAGTACTCAGGGTGCTGGGAGCTCAGTGCTCAGGGTGATCGGTGCTCAGTACTCAGGGTGCTCAGTACTCAGGGTGCTGGGTGCTCAGTGCTCGGGGTGCTGGGTGCACAGTACTCAGGGTGCTGGGTGCTCAGTGCTCGGGGTGCTGGGTGCTCAGTGCTCAGGGTGATCGGTGCTCAGTACTCAGGGTGCTGGGTGCTCAGTGCTCGGGGTGCTGGGTGCTCAGTGCTCAGTACTCAGGGTGCTGGGTGCTCAGTGCTCGGGGTGCTCAGTGCTCAGTACTCAGGGTGCTGGGTGCTCAGTGCTCAGGGTGCTGGGTGCTCAGTGCTCAGGGTGCTAGGTGCTCGGTGCTCGGGGTGCTGGGTGCTTAGTGCTCGGGCTGCCGGTGCTCAGTACTCGGGGTGCTCAGTGCTCAGTACTCTGGGTGCTGGGTGCTCAGTGCTCAGGGTGCTGGGTGCTCAGTACTCAGTTGTGCTGGGTGCTCGGTGCTCAGTACGCTGGGTGCTCAGTGCTCAGGGTGCTGGGTGCTCAGTACTCAGGGTGCTGGGTGCTCAGTGCTCGGGGTGCTGGGTGCTCAGTGCTCAGTACTCAGGGTGCTGGGTGCTGGGTGCTCAGTGCTCGGGGTGCTCGGAGCTCAGTACTCAGGGTGCTGGGCGCTCAGTGCTCGGGGTGCTCGGTGCTCAGTACTCAGGGTGCTGGGTGCTCAGTGCTCGGTGCTCAGGACTCGCGGTGCTGGGTGCTCATTCTCGGGATGCTGGGTGCTCAGTGCGGGGGGTGCTGGGTGCTCAGTACTCAGGGTGCTGGGTGCTCAGTGCTCAGGGTGCTGGGTGCTCAGTGCTCAGGGTGCTGGGTGCTCAGTAATCAGGGTGCTGGGTGCTCAGTGCTCAGGGTGCTGGGTGCTCAGTGCTCGGGTTGCTGGGTGCTCAGTACTCAGGGTGCTGGGTGCTCAGTACTCGGGGTGCTGGGTTCTCAGTACTCAGGGTGCTGGGTGCTCAGTACTCAGGGTGTTGGGTGCTCAGTACTCGGGTGCTGGGTGCTCAGTGCTCAGGGTGCTGGGTGCTCAGTGCTCGGGGTGCTGGGTGCTCAGTGCTTGGGGTGCTGGGTGCTCAGTGCTCGGGGTGCTCGGTGCTCAGTACTGAGGGTGCTGGGTGCTCAGTGCTCGAGGTGCTCAGTACTCAGACTGCTGTATGTTCAGTGCTCAGGGTGCCGGGTGCTCAGTACTCAGGGTGCTCGGTGCTTAGTACTCAGGGTGCTGGGTGCTCAGTACTCCGGGTCCTGGGGGCTCAGTGCTCGGGGTGCTCGGTGCTCAGTACTCAGTACTCAGGGTGCTCAGTGCTCAGTGCTCAGGGTGCTGGGTGTTCAGTACTCAGGGTGCTGGGTGCTCAGTACTCAGGGTGCTGGGTGCTCAGTGCTCAGGGTGCTGGGTGCTCAGTACTCGGGGTGCTCGGTGCTCGGTGCTCAGTACTCAGAGTGCTGGGTGCTCAGTACTCAGGGTGCTGGGTGCTCAGTACTCAGGGTGCTGGGTGCTCAGTGCTCAGGGTGCTGGGTACTCAGTGCTCAGGGTGCTCGGTGCTCAGTACTCGGGGTGCTGGGTGCTCTTTCTCGGGGTGCTGGGTGCTCAGTGCTCGGGGTGCTGGGTGCTCAGTACTCAGGGTGCTGGGTGCTCAGTGCTCAGGGTGCTGGGTGCTCAGTACTCAGGGTGCTAGGTGCTCAGTGCTCAGGGTGCTGGGTGCTCAGTACTCAGGGTGCTGGGTGCTCAGTGCTCAGGGTGCTGGGTGCTCAGTACTCAGGGTGCTGGGAGCTCAGTGCTCAGGGTGATCGGTGCTCAGTACTCAGGGTGCTCAGTACTCAGGGTGCTGGGTGCTCAGTGCTCGGGGTGCTGGGTGCACAGTACTCAGGGTGCTGGGTGCTCAGTGCTCGGGGTGCTGGGTGCTCAGTGCTCAGGGTGATCGGTGCTCAGTGATCGGGGTACCCAGCACTCTGAGTACCCAGCACCCTGAGCACTGAGCACCCAGCACCCTGAGTACTGAGCACCTAGCACCCCGAGCACTGAGCACCCAGCACCCTGAGTACTGAGCTCCGAGCACCCCGAGCACCCAGCGCCCCGAGCACCGAGCACCCTGAGCACTGAGCACCCAGCACCCTGAGTACTGAGCACCCAGCACCCTGAGCAATGAGCACCCTGACTACTGAGCACCCAGCACCTTGAGCACTGAGCACCGAGCACCCCGAGAACTGAGCACTCAGCACCCGGAGTACTGAGCACCCAGCGTACTGAGCACCGAGCACCCAGCACCCTGAGTACTGAGCACCCAGCACCCTGAGCACTGAGCACCCAGCATACTGAGCACCGAGCACCCAGCACCCAGAGTACTGAGCACCCAGCATACTGAGCACTGAGCACCCAGCACCCTGAGTACTGAGCACTGAGCACCCAGCACCCTGAGCACTGAGCACCCAGCACCTTGAGTACTGAGCACCCAGCACCCTGAGCACTGAGCACAGAGCGTACTGAGCACCGAGCACCCAGCACCCTGAGTACTGAGCACCCAGCACCCTGAGCAATGAGCACCCAGCACCCAGAGTACTGAGCACTGAGCACCCCGAGTACTGAGCACCGGCACACCGAGCACTAAGCACCCAGCACCCCGAGCACCGAGCACCTATCACCCTGAGCAATGAGCACCCAGCACCCTGAGCACTGAGCACCCAGCACCCTGAGTACTGAGCACTGAGCACCCAGCACCCCGAGCACTGAGCACCCAGCACCCTGAGTACTGAGCACTGAGCACCCAGCACCCCGAGCACTGAGCACCCATCACCCTGAGCACTGAGCACCCAGCACCCGAGTACTGAGCACCCAGAACCCTGAGTACTGAGCACCCAGCACCCTGAGTACTGAGCACCCAGCACCCTGAGTACTGAGCACCCAGCACCCTGAGAACTGAGCACCCAGCACCCTGAGCACTGAGCACCCAGCACCCTGAGCACTGAGCATCCAGCACCCGAGTACTGAGCACACAGCACCCTGAGAACTGAGCACCCAGCACCCTGAGTACTGAGCACCCAGCAACCCGAGTAGTGAGCACCCAGCACCCTGAGCTCTGAGCACCCAGCACCCTGAGCACTGAGCACCCAGCACCCTGAGCACTGAGCACCCAGCACCCTGAGTAGTGAGCACCCAACGTACTGAGCACCGAGCACCCCGAGCACTTAGCACCCAGCAACCTGAGTACTGAGCACCGATCACCCTGAGCACTGAGCACCCAGCACCCTGAGTACTGAGCTCCGAGCACCCCGAGCACTGAGCACCCAGCGCCCCGAGCACTGACCACCCAGCACCCTGAGCACTGAGCACCCAGCACCTTGAGTACTGAGCACCCAGCACCCTGATCACTGAGCACCCAGCACCCTGAGCACTGAGCACCCAGCACCTTGAGTACTGAGCACCGAGCACCCCGAGCACTGAGCACCCAGCACACTGAGTACTGAGCACCCTTCTCCCTGAGCACTGAGCACCCAGCACCCTGAGCACTGAGCACCCAGCACCCCGAGCACTGATCACCCAGCACCCTGAGTACTGAGCACCCAGCACCCTGAGCACTGAGCACCCAGCACCCTGAGTACTGAGCACCTAGCACCCTGAGTACTGAGCAACCAGCACCCTGAGCACTGAGCACTGAGCACCCAGCACCCTGAGCACTGAGCACTGAGCACCCAGCACCCGGAGCATTGTGCATCCAGCACCCCGAGCACTGAGCACCCAGCACCCTGAGCAGTGAGCACCCTGAGGACTGAGCACCCAGCACCCTGAGCACTGAGCACCCAGCACCCTTAGTACTGAGCACCGATCACCCTGAGCACTGAGCACCCAGCACCCCGAGCACTGAGCACCCAGCACCCTGAGTACTGTGCACCCAGCACCCCGAGCACTGAGCACCCAGCACCCTGAGTACTGAGCACCCTGAGTACTGAGCACCGATCACCCTGAGCACTGAGCTCCCAGCACCCTGAGTACTGAGCACCCAGCACCCTGAGCACTGAGCACCCAGCACCCTGAGTACTGAGCACCCAGCACCCTGAGCACTGAGCACCTAGCACCCTGAGTACTGAGCACCCAGCACCCTGAGCACTGAGCACCCAGCACCCTGAGCACTGCGCACCCAGCATACTGAGCACCGAGCACACAGCACCCAGAGTACTGAGCACCCAGCACCCTGAGCACTGAGCACCCAGCACCCTGAGTACTGAGCACTGAGCACCCAGCACCCCGAGCACTGAGCACCCAGCACCCTGAGTACAGAGCACCCAGCACCCTGAGCACTGAGCACCCAGCGTACTGAGCACCGAGCACCCAGCACAACTGAGTACTGAGCACCCAGCACCCTGAGCACTGAGCACCCAGCACCCAGAGTACTGAGCACTGAGCACCCCGAGTACTGAGCACCGGCACCCCGAGCACTAAGCACCCAGCACCCAGAGCACCGAGCACCTAGCACCCTGAGCACTGAGCACCCAGCACACTGAGCACTGAGCACCCAGCACCCTGAGTACTGAGCACTGAGCACCCAGCACCCCGAGCACTGAGCACCCAGCACCCTGAGTACTGAGCACTGAGCACCCAGCACCCCGAGCACTGAGCACCAATCACCCTGAGCACTGAGCACCCAGCACCCGAGTACTGAGCACCCAGCACCCTGAGTACTGAGCACCCAGCACCCTGAGTACTGAGCACCCAGCACCCCGAGTACTGAGCACCCAGCACCCTGAGAACTGAGCACCCAGCACCCTGAGCACTGAGCACCCAGCACCCTGAGCACTGAGCACCCAGCACCCGAGTACTGAGCACCCAGCACCCTGAGTACTGAGCACCCAGCACCCTGAGTACTGAGCACCCTGCACCCCGAGTAGTGAGCACCCAGCACCCTGAGCTCTGAGCACCCAGCACCCTGAGCACTGAGCACCCAGCACCCTGAGCACTGAGCACCCAGCACCCTGAGTAGTGAGCACCCAACGTACTGAGCACCGAGCACCCCGAGCACTGAGCACCCAGCACCCTGAGTACTGAGCACCGATCACCCTGAGCACTGAGCACCCAGCACCCTGAGTACTGAGCTCCGAGCACCCCGAGCACTGAGCACCCAGCGCCCCGAGCACTGAGCACCCAGCACCCTGAGCACTGAGCACCTAGCACCCTGAGTACTGAGCACCCAGCACCCTGAGTACTGAACACCCAGCACCCTGAGCACTGAGCACCTAGCACCCTGAGTACTGAGCACCCAGCACCCTGAGCACTGAGCACCCAGCACCCTGAGTACTGAGCACCCAGCACCCCGAGCACTGAGCACCCAGCACCCCGAGAAAGAGCACCCAGCACCCCGAGTACTGAGCACCGAGCACCCTGAGCACTGAGTACCCAGCACCCTGAGCACTGAGCACCCAGCACCCTGAGTACTGAGCACACAGCACCCTGAGTACTGAGCACCCAGCACTCTGAGTACTGAGCACCGAGCACCGAGCACCCCGAGTACTGAGCAACCAGCACCCTGAGCACTGAGCACCCAGCACCTTGAGTACTGAGCACCCATCACCCTGAGTACTGAACACCCAGCACCCTGAGCACTGAGCACTGAGCACCCTGAGCACTCAGTACTGAGCACCGAGCACCCCGAGCACTGAGCACCCAGGACCCGGAGTACTGAGCACCCAGCACCCTGAGTACTAAGCACCGAGCACCCTGAGTACTGAGCACCCGGCACCCTGAGCACTGAACATACAGCAGTCTGAGTACTGAGCACCTCGAGCACTGAGCACCCAGCACCCTGAGTACTGAGCACCGAGCACCCCGAGCACTGAGCACCCAGCACCCCAAGCACTGAGCACCCAGCACCCCGAGCACTGAGCACCCAGCACCCTGAGCCCTGAGCACCCAGCACCCTGAGTACTGAGCACCCAGCACCCTGATCCCTGAGCACCCAGCACCCTGAGTACTGAGCACCCAGCACCCTGAGCACTGAGTACCCAGCACCCTGAGCACTGAGCACCCAGCACCCTGAGTACTGAGCACGGAGCACCCAGCACCCCGAGCACTGAGCACCCAGCACCCTGAGTACTGAGCACTGAGCACCCAGCACGCCGAGCACTGAGCACCCAGCACCCTGAGCACTGAGCACCCAGCACCCGAGTACTGAGCACCCAACACCCTGAGTACTGAGAACCCAGCACCCTGAGTACTGAGAACCCAGCACCCCGAGTACTGAGCACCCAGCACCCTGAGTACTGAGCACCCAGCAACCCGAGCACTGAGCACCCAGCACCCTGAGCACTGAGCACCCAGCACCCTGATTACTGAGCACCCAGCACCCTGAGCACTGAGCACCCAGCACCCTGAGCACTGAGCACCCAGCACCCTGAGTACTGAGCACCCAGCACCCCGCGCACTGAGCACCCAGCATCCCGAGAATGAGCACCCAGCACCCCGAGTCCTGAGCACCGAGCACCCTGAGCACTGAGTACTCAGCACCCTGAGCACTGAGCACCCAGCACCCTGAGTACTGAGCACCCAGCACCCTGAGCACTGAGCACCCAGCACCCTGAGTAGTGAGCACCCAACGTACTGAGCACCGAGCACCCCGAGCACTGAGCACCCAGCACTCTGAGTACTGAGCACCGAGCACCCCGAGCACTGAGCACCCAGCACGCTGAGTACTGAGCTCCGAGCACCCCGAGCACCCAGCACCCTGAGCAATGAGCACCCTGAGTACTGAGCACCCAGCACCTTGAGCACTGAGCACCGAGCACCCCGAGCACTGAGCACCCAGCACCCGGAGTACTGAGCACCCAGCGTACTGAGCACCGAGCACCCAGCACCCTGAGTACTGAGCACCGAGCACCCCGAGCACTGAGCACCCAGCACGCTGAGTACTGAGCTCCGAGCACCCCGAGCACCCAGCGCCCCGAGCACCGAGCACCCTGAGCACTGAGCACCCAGCACCCTGAGTACTGAGCACCCAGCACCCTGAGCAATGAGCACCCTGAGTACTGAGAACCCAGCACCTTGAGCACTGAGCACCGAGCACCCCGAGCACTGAGCACCCAGCACCCGGAGTACTGAGCACCCAGCGTACTGAGCACCGAGCACCCAGCACCCTGAGTACTGAGCACCCAGCACCCTGAGCACTGAGCACCCAGCGTACGGAGCACCGAGCACCCAGCACCCTGTGTACTGAGCACCCAGCACCCTGAGCACTGAGCACCCAGCACCCTGAGTACTGAGCACTGAGCACCCAGCACCCCGAGCACTGAGCAGCCAGCACCCTGAGTACTGAGCACACAGCACCCTGAGCACTGAGCACCCAGCGTACTGAGCACCGAGCACCCAGCACCCTGAGTACTGAGCACCCAGCACCCTGAGCACTGAGCACCCAGCGCCCAGAGTACTGAGCACTGAGCACCCCGAGTACTGAGCACCGGCACCCCGAGCACTAAGCACGCAGCACCCCGAGCACCGAGCACCTAGCACCCTGAGCACTGAGCTACCAGCACCCTGAGCACTGAGCACCCAGCACCCCGAGTACTGAGCACTGAGCACCCTGAGTACTGAGCACCCAGCACCCTGAGCACTGAGCACCCAGCACCCTGAGCACTGAGCACCCAGCACCCTGAGCACTGAGCACCCAGCACCCTGAGTAGTGAGCACCCAACGTACTGAGCACCGAGCACCCCGAGCACTGAGCACCCAGCACCCTGAGTACTGAGCACCAAGCACCCCGTGAACTGAGCACCCAGCACCCTGAGTACTGAGCACCAAGCACCCTGAGCACTGAGCACCCAGCACCCTGAGCACTGAGCACCCAGCACCCTGAGTAGTGAGCACCCAACGTACTGAGCACCGAGCACCCCGAGCACTGAGCACCCAGCACTCTGAGTACTGAGCACCGAGCACCCCGAGCACTGAGCACCCAGCACGCTGAGTACTGAGCTCCGAGCACCCCGAGCACCCAGCGCCCCGAGCACCGAGCACCCTGAGCACTGAGCACCCAGCACCCTGAGTACTGAGCACCCAGCAACCTGAGCAATGAGCACCCTGAGTACTGAGCACCCAGCACCTTGAGCACTGAGCACCGAGCACCCCGAGCACTGAGCACCCAGCACCCGGAGTACTGAGCACCCAGCGTACTGAGCACCGAGCACCCAGCACCCTGAGTACTGAGCACCCAGCACCCTGAGCACTGAGCACCAAGCGTACGGAGCACCGAGCACCCAGCACCCTGTGTACTGAGCACCCAGCACCCTGAGCACTGAGCACCCAGCACCCTGAGTACTGAGCACTGAGCACCCAGCACCCCGAGCACTGAGCACCCAGCACCCTGAGTACTGAGCACCCAGCACCCTGAGCACTGAGCACCCAGCGTACTGAGCACCGAGCACCCAGCACCCTGAGTACTAAGCACCCAGCACCCTGAGCACTGAGCACCCAGCGCCCAGAGTACTGAGCACTGAGCACCCCGAGTACTGAGCACCGGCACCCCGAGCACTAAGCACCCAGCACCCCGAGCACCGAGCACCTAGCACCCTGAGCACTGAGCACCCAGCACCCTGAGCACTGAGCACCCAGCACCCCGAGTACTGAGCACTGAGCACCCTGAGTACTGAGCACCCAGCACCCTGAGCACTGAGCACCCAGCACCCTGAGCACTGAGCACCCAGCACCCTGAGCACTGAGCACCCAGCACCCTGAGTAGTGAGCACCCAACGTACTGAGCACCGAGCACCCCGAGCACTGAGCACCCAGCACCCTGAGTACTGAGCACCGAGCACCCCGAGCACTGAGCGCCCAGCACCCTGAGTACTGAGCTCCGAGCACCCCGAGCACCCAGCGCCCCGACCACCGAGCACCCTGAGCACTGAGCACCCAGCACCCTGAGTACTGAGCACCCAGCACCCTGAGCAATGAGCACCCTGAGTACTGAGCACCCAGCACCTTGAGCACTGAGCACCGAGCACCCCGAGCACTGAGCACCCAGCACCCGGAGTACTGAGCACCCAGCGTACTGAGCACCGAGCACCCAGCACCCTGAGTACTGAGCACCCAGCACCCTGAGCACTGAGCACCCAGCGTAGTGAGCACCGAGCACCCAGCACCCTGAGCACTGAGCACTGAGCACCCTGAGCACTGAGTACTGAGCACCGAGCACCCTGAGCACTGAGCACCCAGCACCCGGAGTACTGAGCACCCAGCACCCTGAGTACTAAGCACCAAGCACCCTGAGTACTGAGCACCCAGCAACCTGAGCACTGAACATACAGCACCCTGAGTACTGAGCACCTCGAGCACTGAGCACCCAGCACCCTGAGTACTGAGCACCGAGCACCCTGAGTACTGAGCACTGAGCACCCAGCACCCCGAGCACTGACCACCCAGCAACCCTAGCACTGAACACCCATCACCCTGAGCACTGAGCACCCAGCACCCTGAGTACTGATCACTGAGCACCCAGCACCCCGAGCACTGAGCACCCAGCACCCTGAGTACTGAGCACCCAGCACCCTGAGCACTGAGCACCCAGCATACTGAGCACCGAGCACCCAGCACCCAGAGTACTGAGCACCCAGCACCCTGAGCACTGAGCACCCAGCACCCTGAGTACTGAGCACTGAGCACCCAGCACCCCGAGCACTGAGCACCCAGCACCCTGAGTACTGAGCACCCAGCACCCTGAGCACTGAGCACCCAGCGTACTGAGCACCGAGCACCCAGCACAACTGAGTACTGAGCACCCAGCACCCTGAGCACTGAGCACCCAGCACCCAGAGTACTGAGCACTGAGCACCCCGAGTACTGAGCACCGGCACCCTGAGCACTAAGCACCCAGCACCCCGAGCACCGAGCACCTAGCACCCTGAGCACTGAGCACCCAGCACCCTGAGCACTGAGCACCCAGCACCCTGAGTACTGAGCACTGAGCACCCAGCACCCCGAGCACTGAGCACCCAGCACCCTGAGTACTGAGCACTGAGCACCCAGCACCCCGAGCACTGAGCACCCAGCACCCTGAGTACTGAGCACCGATCACCCTGAGCACTGAGCACCCAGCACCCCGAGCACTGAGCACCCAGCACCCTGAGTACTGTGCACCCAGCACCCCGAGCACTGAGCACCCAGCACCCTGAGTACTGAGCACCCTGAGTACTGAGCACCGATCACCCTGAGCACTGAGCTCCCAGCACCCTGAGTACTGAGCACCCAGCACCCTGAGCACTGAGCACCCAGCACCCTGAGTACTGAGCACCCAGCACCCTGAGCACTGAGCACCTAGCACCCTGAGTACTGAGCACCCAGCACCCTGAGCACTGAGCACCCAGCACCCTGAGTACTGAGCACCCAGCACCCCGAGCACTGAGCACCCAGCACCCCGAGAAAGAGCACCCAGCACCCCGAGTACTGAGCACCGAGCACCCTGAGAACTGAGTACCCAGCACCCTGAGCACTGAGCACCCAGCACCCTGAGTACTGAGCACCCAGCACCCTGAGTACTGAGCACCCAGCACTCTGAGTACTGAGCACCGAGCACCGAGCACCCCGAGTACTGAGCACCCAGCACCCTGAGCACTGAGCACCCAGCACCCTGAGTACTGAGCACCCAGCACCCTGAGTACTGAACACCCAGCACCCTGAGCACTGAGCACTGAGCACCCTGAGTACTGAGTACTGAGCACCGAGCACCCCGAGCACTGAGCACCCAGGACCCGGAGTACTGAGCACCCAGCACCCTGAGTACTAAGCACCGAGCACCCTGAGTACTGAGCACCCGGCACCCTGAGCACTGAACATACAGCAGTCTGAGTACTGAGCACCTCGAGCACTGAGCACCCAGCACCCTCAGTACTGAGCACCGAGCACCCCGAGCACTGAGCACCCAGCACCCCAAGCACTGAGCACCCAGCACCCCGAGCACTGAGCACCCAGCACCCTGAGCCCTGAGCACCCAGCACCCTGAGTACAGAGCACCCAGCACCCTGAGCCCTGAGCACCCAGCACCCTGAGTACAGAGCACCCAGCACATTGAGCACTGAGTACCCAGCACCCTGAGCACTGAGCACCCAGCACCCCGAGTACTGAGCACTGAGCACCCAGCACCCCGAGCACTGAGCACCCAGCACCCTGAGCACTGAGCACCCAGCACCCGAGTACTGAGCACCCAACACCCTGAGTACTGAGCACCCAGCACCCTGAGTACTGAGAACCCAGCACCCCGAGTACTGAGCACCCAGCACCCTGAGTACTGAGCACCCAGCAACCCGAGCACTGAGCACCCAGCACCCTGAGCACTGAGCACCCAGCACCCTGATTACTGAGCACCCAGCACCCTGAGCACTGAGCACCCAGCACCCTGAGCACTGAGCACCCAGCACCCTGAGTACTGAGCACCCAGCACCCCGCGCACTGAGCACCCAGCATCCCGAGAATGAGCACCCAGCACCCCGAGTCCTGAGCACCGAGCACTGAGCACCCAGCACCCTGAGTACTGAGCACCGAGCACCCCGAGCACTGAGCGCCCAGCACCCTGAGTACTGAGCTCCGAGCACCCCGAGCACTGAGCACCCAGCACCCTGAGTACTGAGCACTGAGCACCCAGCACCCCGAGCACTGAGCACCCAGCACCCTGAGTACTGAGCACCCAGCACCCTGAGCACTGAGCACCCAGCGTACTGAGCACCGAGCACCCAGCACAACTGAGTACTGAGCACCCAGCACCCTGAGCACTGAGCACCCAGCACCCAGAGTACTGAGCACTGAGCACCCCGAGTACTGAGCACCGGCAGCCCGAGCACTAAGCACCAAGCACCCCGAGCACCGAGCACCTAGCACCCTGAGCACTGAGCACCCAGCACCCTGAGCACTGAGCACCCAGCACCCTGAGTACTGAGCACTGAGCACCCAGCACCCCGAGCACTGAGCACCCAGCACCCTGAGTACTGAGTACTGAGCACCCAGCACCCCGAGCACTGAGCACCCAGCACCCTGAGTACTGAGCACCGATCACCCTGAGCACTGAGCACCCAGCACCCCGAGCACTGAGCACCCAGCACCCTGAGTACTGTGCACCCAGCACCCCGAGCACTGAGCACCCAGCACCCTGAGTACTGAGCACCCTGAGTACTGAGCACCGATCACCCTGAGCACTGAGCTCCCAGCACTCTGAGTACTGAGCACCCAGCACCCTGAGCACTGAGCACCCAGCACCCTGAGTACTGAGCACCCAGCACCCTGAGCACTGAGCACCTAGCACCCTGAGTACTGAGCACCCAGCACCCTGAGCACTGAGCACCCAGCACCCTGAGTACTGAGCACCCAGCACCCCGAGCACTGAGCACCCAGCACCCCGAGAAAGAGCACCCAGCACCCCGAGTACTGAGCACCGAGCACCCTGAGCACTGAGTACCCAGCACCCTGAGCACTGAGCACCCAGCACCCTGAGTACTGAGCACACAGCACCCTGAGTACTGAGCACCCAGCACTCTGAGTACTGAGCACCGAGCACCGAGCACCCCGAGTACTGAGCAACCAGCACCCTGAGCACTGAGCACCCAGCACCTTGAGTACTGAGCACCCATCACCCTGAGTACTGAACACCCAGCACCCTGAGCACTGAGCACTGAGCACCCTGAGCACTCAGTACTGAGCACCGAGCACCCCGAGCACTGAGCACCCAGGACCCGGAGTACTGAGCACCCAGCACCCTGAGTACTAAGCACCGAGCACCCTGAGTACTGAGCACCCGGCACCCTGAGCACTGAACATACAGCAGTCTGAGTACTGAGCACCTCGAGCACTGAGCACCCAGCACCCTGAGTACTGAGCACCGAGCACCCCGAGCACTGAGCACCCAGCACCCTAAGCACTGAGCACCCAGCACCCCGAGCACTGAGCACCCAGCACCCTGAGCCCTGAGCACCCAGCACCCTGAGTACTGAGCACCCAGCACCCTGAGCCCTGAGCACCCAGCACCCTGAGTACTGAGCACCCAGCACCCTGAGCACTGAGTACCCAGCACCCTGAGCACTGAGCACCCAGCACCCTGAGTACTGAGCACGGAGCACCCAGCACCCCGAGCACTGAGCACCCAGCACCCTGAGTACTGAGCACTGAGCACCCAGCACGCCGAGCACTGAGCACCCAGCACCCTGAGCACTGAGCACCCAGCACCCGAGTACTGAGCACCCAACACCCTGAGTACTGAGAACCCAGCACCCTGAGTACTGAGAACCCAGCACCCCGAGTACTGAGCACCCAGCACCCTGAGTACTGAGCACCCAGCAACCCGAGCACTGAGCACCCAGCACCCTGAGCACTGAGCACCCAGCACCCTGATTACTGAGCACCCAGCACCCTGAGCACTGAGCACCCAGCACCCTGAGCACTGAGCACCCAGCACCCTGAGTACTGAGCACCCAGCACCCCGCGCACTGAGCACCCAGCATCCCGAGAATGAGCACCCAGCACCCCGAGTCCTGAGCACCGAGCACCCTGAGCACTGAGTACTCAGCACCCTGAGCACTGAGCACCCAGCACCCTGAGTACTGAGCACCCAGCACCCTGAGCACTGAGCACCCAGCACCCTGAGTAGTGAGCACCCAACGTACTGAGCACCGAGCACCCCGAGCACTGAGCACCCAGCACTCTGAGTACTGAGCACCGAGCACCCCGAGCACTGAGCACCCAGCACGCTGAGTACTGAGCTCCGAGCACCCCGAGCACCCAGCGCCCCGAGCACCGAGCACCCTGAGCACTGAGCACCCAGCACCCTGAGTACTGAGCACCCAGCACCCTGAGCAATGAGCACCCTGAGTACTGAGCACCCAGCACCTTGAGCACTGAGCACCGAGCACCCCGAGCACTGAGCACCCAGCACCCGGAGTACTGAGCACCCAGCGTACTGAGCACCGAGCACCCAGCACCCTGAGTACTGAGCACCCAGCACCCTGAGCACTGAGCACCCAGCGTACGGAGCACCGAGCACCCAGCACCCTGTGTACTGAGCACCCAGCACCCTGAGCACTGAGCACCCAGCACCCTGAGTACTGAGCACTGAGCACCCAGCACCCCGAGCACTGAGCAGCCAGCACCCTGAGTACTGAGCACACAGCACCCTGAGCACTGAGCACCCAGCGTACTGAGCACCGAGCACCCAGCACCCTGAGTACTGAGCACCCAGCACCCTGAGCACTGAGCACCCAGCGCCCAGAGTACTGAGCACTGAGCACCCCGAGTACTGAGCACCGGCACCCCGAGCACTAAGCACGCAGCACCCCGAGCACCGAGCACCTAGCACCCTGAGCACTGAGCTACCAGCACCCTGAGCACTGAGCACCCAGCACCCCGAGTACTGAGCACTGAGCACCCTGAGTACTGAGCACCCAGCACCCTGAGCACTGAGCACCCAGCACCCTGAGCACTGAGCACCCAGCACCCTGAGTAGTGAGCACCCAACGTACTGAGCACCGAGCACCCCGAGCACTGAGCACCCAGCACCCTGAGTACTGAGCACCAAGCACCCCGAGCACTGAGCGCCCAGCACCCTGAGTACTGAGCTCCGAGCACCCCGAGCACCCAGCGCCCCGACCACCGAGCACCCTGAGCACTGAGCACCCAGCACCCTGAGTCCTGAGCACCCAGCACCCTGAGTACTGAGCACCCAGCACTCTGAGTACTGAGCACCGAGCACCGAGCACCCCGAGTACTGAGCACCCAGCACCCTGAGCACTGAGCACCCAGCACCCTGAGTACTGAGCACCCAGCACCCTGAGTACTGAACACCCAGCACCCTGAGCACTGAGCACTGAGCACCCTGAGCACTGAGTACTGAGCACCGAGCACCCTGAGCACTGAGCACCCAGCACCCGGAGTACTGAGCACCCAGCACCCTGAGTACTAAGCACCAAGCACCCTGAGTACTGAGCACCCAGCAACCTGAGCACTGAACATACAGCACCCTGAGTACTGAGCACCTCGAGCACTGAGCACCCAGCACCCTGAGTACTGAGCACCGAGCACCCTGAGTACTGAGCACTGAGCACCCAGCACCCCGAGCACTGACCACCCAGCAACCCTAGCACTGAACACCCATCACCCTGAGCACTGAGCACCCAGCACCCTGAGTACTGATCACTGAGCACCCAGCACCCCGAGCACTGAGCACCCAGCACCCTGAGTACTGAGCACCCAGCACCCTGAGCACTGAGCACCCAGCATACTGAGCACCGAGCACCCAGCACCCAGAGTACTGAGCACCCAGCACCCTGAGCACTGAGCACCCAGCACCCTGAGTACTGAGCACTGAGCACCCAGCACCCCGAGCACTGAGCACCCAGCACCCTGAGTACTGAGCACCCAGCACCCTGAGCACTGAGCACCCAGCGTACTGAGCACCGAGCACCCAGCACAACTGAGTACTGAGCACCCAGCACCCTGAGCACTGAGCACCCAGCACCCAGAGTACTGAGCACTGAGCACCCCGAGTACTGAGCACCGGCACCCTGAGCACTAAGCACCCAGCACCCCGAGCACCGAGCACCTAGCACCCTGAGCACTGAGCACCCAGCACCCTGAGCACTGAGCACCCAGCACCCTGAGTACTGAGCACTGAGCACCCAGCACCCCGAGCACTGAGCACCCAGCACCCTGAGTACTGAGCACTGAGCACCCAGCACCCCGAGCACTGAGCACCCAGCACCCTGAGTACTGAGCACCGATCACCCTGAGCACTGAGCACCCAGCACCCCGAGCACTGAGCACCCAGCACCCTGAGTACTGTGCACCCAGCACCCCGAGCACTGAGCACCCAGCACCCTGAGTACTGAGCACCCTGAGTACTGAGCACCGATCACCCTGAGCACTGAGCTCCCAGCACCCTGAGTACTGAGCACCCAGCACCCTGAGCACTGAGCACCCAGCACCCTGAGTACTGAGCACCCAGCACCCTGAGCACTGAGCACCTAGCACCCTGAGTACTGAGCACCCAGCACCCTGAGCACTGAGCACCCAGCACCCTGAGTACTGAGCACCCAGCACCCCGAGCACTGAGCACCCAGCACCCCGAGAAAGAGCACCCAGCACCCCGAGTACTGAGCACCGAGCACCCTGAGAACTGAGTACCCAGCACCCTGAGCACTGAGCACCCAGCACCCTGAGTACTGAGCACCCAGCACCCTGAGTACTGAGCACCCAGCACTCTGAGTACTGAGCACCGAGCACCGAGCACCCCGAGTACTGAGCACCCAGCACCCTGAGCACTGAGCACCCAGCACCCTGAGTACTGAGCACCCAGCACCCTGAGTACTGAACACCCAGCACCCTGAGCACTGAGCACTGAGCACCCTGAGTACTGAGTACTGAGCACCGAGCACCCCGAGCACTGAGCACCCAGGACCCGGAGTACTGAGCACCCAGCACCCTGAGTACTAAGCACCGAGCACCCTGAGTACTGAGCACCCGGCACCCTGAGCACTGAACATACAGCAGTCTGAGTACTGAGCACCTCGAGCACTGAGCACCCAGCACCCTCAGTACTGAGCACCGAGCACCCCGAGCACTGAGCACCCAGCACCCCAAGCACTGAGCACCCAGCACCCCGAGCACTGAGCACCCAGCACCCTGAGCCCTGAGCACCCAGCACCCTGAGTACAGAGCACCCAGCACCCTGAGCCCTGAGCACCCAGCACCCTGAGTACAGAGCACCCAGCACATTGAGCACTGAGTACCCAGCACCCTGAGCACTGAGCACCCAGCACCCCGAGTACTGAGCACTGAGCACCCAGCACCCCGAGCACTGAGCACCCAGCACCCTGAGCACTGAGCACCCAGCACCCGAGTACTGAGCACCCAACACCCTGAGTACTGAGCACCCAGCACCCTGAGTACTGAGAACCCAGCACCCCGAGTACTGAGCACCCAGCACCCTGAGTACTGAGCACCCAGCAACCCGAGCACTGAGCACCCAGCACCCTGAGCACTGAGCACCCAGCACCCTGATTACTGAGCACCCAGCACCCTGAGCACTGAGCACCCAGCACCCTGAGCACTGAGCACCCAGCACCCTGAGTACTGAGCACCCAGCACCCCGCGCACTGAGCACCCAGCATCCCGAGAATGAGCACCCAGCACCCCGAGTCCTGAGCACCGAGCACTGAGCACCCAGCACCCTGAGTACTGAGCACCGAGCACCCCGAGCACTGAGCGCCCAGCACCCTGAGTACTGAGCTCCGAGCACCCCGAGCACTGAGCACCCAGCACCCTGAGTACTGAGCACTGAGCACCCAGCACCCCGAGCACTGAGCACCCAGCACCCTGAGTACTGAGCACCCAGCACCCTGAGCACTGAGCACCCAGCGTACTGAGCACCGAGCACCCAGCACAACTGAGTACTGAGCACCCAGCACCCTGAGCACTGAGCACCCAGCACCCAGAGTACTGAGCACTGAGCACCCCGAGTACTGAGCACCGGCAGCCCGAGCACTAAGCACCAAGCACCCCGAGCACCGAGCACCTAGCACCCTGAGCACTGAGCACCCAGCACCCTGAGCACTGAGCACCCAGCACCCTGAGTACTGAGCACTGAGCACCCAGCACCCCGAGCACTGAGCACCCAGCACCCTGAGTACTGAGTACTGAGCACCCAGCACCCCGAGCACTGAGCACCCAGCACCCTGAGTACTGAGCACCGATCACCCTGAGCACTGAGCACCCAGCACCCCGAGCACTGAGCACCCAGCACCCTGAGTACTGTGCACCCAGCACCCCGAGCACTGAGCACCCAGCACCCTGAGTACTGAGCACCCTGAGTACTGAGCACCGATCACCCTGAGCACTGAGCTCCCAGCACTCTGAGTACTGAGCACCCAGCACCCTGAGCACTGAGCACCCAGCACCCTGAGTACTGAGCACCCAGCACCCTGAGCACTGAGCACCTAGCACCCTGAGTACTGAGCACCCAGCACCCTGAGCACTGAGCACCCAGCACCCTGAGTACTGAGCACCCAGCACCCCGAGCACTGAGCACCCAGCACCCCGAGAAAGAGCACCCAGCACCCCGAGTACTGAGCACCGAGCACCCTGAGCACTGAGTACCCAGCACCCTGAGCACTGAGCACCCAGCACCCTGAGTACTGAGCACACAGCACCCTGAGTACTGAGCACCCAGCACTCTGAGTACTGAGCACCGAGCACCGAGCACCCCGAGTACTGAGCAACCAGCACCCTGAGCACTGAGCACCCAGCACCTTGAGTACTGAGCACCCATCACCCTGAGTACTGAACACCCAGCACCCTGAGCACTGAGCACTGAGCACCCTGAGCACTCAGTACTGAGCACCGAGCACCCCGAGCACTGAGCACCCAGGACCCGGAGTACTGAGCACCCAGCACCCTGAGTACTAAGCACCGAGCACCCTGAGTACTGAGCACCCGGCACCCTGAGCACTGAACATACAGCAGTCTGAGTACTGAGCACCTCGAGCACTGAGCACCCAGCACCCTGAGTACTGAGCACCGAGCACCCCGAGCACTGAGCACCCAGCACCCTAAGCACTGAGCACCCAGCACCCCGAGCACTGAGCACCCAGCACCCTGAGCCCTGAGCACCCAGCACCCTGAGTACTGAGCACCCAGCACCCTGAGCCCTGAGCACCCAGCACCCTGAGTACTGAGCACCCAGCACCCTGAGCACTGAGTACCCAGCACCCTGAGCACTGAGCACCCAGCACCCTGAGTACTGAGCACGGAGCACCCAGCACCCCGAGCACTGAGCACCCAGCACCCTGAGTACTGAGCACTGAGCACCCAGCACGCCGAGCACTGAGCACCCAGCACCCTGAGCACTGAGCACCCAGCACCCGAGTACTGAGCACCCAACACCCTGAGTACTGAGAACCCAGCACCCTGAGTACTGAGAACCCAGCACCCCGAGTACTGAGCACCCAGCACCCTGAGTACTGAGCACCCAGCAACCCGAGCACTGAGCACCCAGCACCCTGAGCACTGAGCACCCAGCACCCTGATTACTGAGCACCCAGCACCCTGAGCACTGAGCACCCAGCACCCTGAGCACTGAGCACCCAGCACCCTGAGTACTGAGCACCCAGCACCCCGCGCACTGAGCACCCAGCATCCCGAGAATGAGCACCCAGCACCCCGAGTCCTGAGCACCGAGCACCCTGAGCACTGAGTACTCAGCACCCTGAGCACTGAGCACCCAGCACCCTGAGTACTGAGCACCCAGCACCCTGAGCACTGAGCACCCAGCACCCTGAGTAGTGAGCACCCAACGTACTGAGCACCGAGCACCCCGAGCACTGAGCACCCAGCACTCTGAGTACTGAGCACCGAGCACCCCGAGCACTGAGCACCCAGCACGCTGAGTACTGAGCTCCGAGCACCCCGAGCACCCAGCGCCCCGAGCACCGAGCACCCTGAGCACTGAGCACCCAGCACCCTGAGTACTGAGCACCCAGCACCCTGAGCAATGAGCACCCTGAGTACTGAGCACCCAGCACCTTGAGCACTGAGCACCGAGCACCCCGAGCACTGAGCACCCAGCACCCGGAGTACTGAGCACCCAGCGTACTGAGCACCGAGCACCCAGCACCCTGAGTACTGAGCACCCAGCACCCTGAGCACTGAGCACCCAGCGTACGGAGCACCGAGCACCCAGCACCCTGTGTACTGAGCACCCAGCACCCTGAGCACTGAGCACCCAGCACCCTGAGTACTGAGCACTGAGCACCCAGCACCCCGAGCACTGAGCAGCCAGCACCCTGAGTACTGAGCACACAGCACCCTGAGCACTGAGCACCCAGCGTACTGAGCACCGAGCACCCAGCACCCTGAGTACTGAGCACCCAGCACCCTGAGCACTGAGCACCCAGCGCCCAGAGTACTGAGCACTGAGCACCCCGAGTACTGAGCACCGGCACCCCGAGCACTAAGCACGCAGCACCCCGAGCACCGAGCACCTAGCACCCTGAGCACTGAGCTACCAGCACCCTGAGCACTGAGCACCCAGCACCCCGAGTACTGAGCACTGAGCACCCTGAGTACTGAGCACCCAGCACCCTGAGCACTGAGCACCCAGCACCCTGAGCACTGAGCACCCAGCACCCTGAGTAGTGAGCACCCAACGTACTGAGCACCGAGCACCCCGAGCACTGAGCACCCAGCACCCTGAGTACTGAGCACCAAGCACCCCGAGCACTGAGCGCCCAGCACCCTGAGTACTGAGCTCCGAGCACCCCGAGCACCCAGCGCCCCGACCACCGAGCACCCTGAGCACTGAGCACCCAGCACCCTGAGTCCTGAGCACCCAGCACCCTGAGCAATGAGCACCCTGAGTACTGAGCACCCAGCACCTTGAGCACTGAGCACGGAGCACCCCGAGCACTGAGCACCCAGCACCCGGAGTACTGAGCACCCAGCGTACTGAGCACCGAGCACCCAGCACCCTGAGTACTGAGCACCCAGCACCCTGAGCACTGAGCACCCAGCGTACTGAGCACCGAGCACCCAGCACCCTGAGCACTGAGCACTGAGCACCCTGAGCACTGAGTACTGAGCACCGAGCACCCCGAGCACTGAGCACCCAGCACCCGGAGTACTGAGCACCCAGCACCCTGAGTACTAAGCACCAAGCACCCTGAGTACTGAGCACCCAGCAACCTGAGCACTGAACATACAGCACCCTGAGTACTGAGCACCTCGAGCACTGAGCACCCAGCACCCTGAGTAATGAGCACCGAGCACCCTGAGTACTGAGCACTGAGCACCCAGCACCCCGAGCACTGAGCACCCAGCACTCTGAGTACTGATCACTGAGTACCCAGCACCCCGAGCACTGAGCACCCAGCACCCTGAGCACTGAGCACCCAGCACCCTGAGCACTGAGCACCCAGCACCCTGAGCACTGAGCACCCAGCACCCTGAGTAGTGAGCACCCAACGTACTGACCACCGAGCACCCCGAGCACTGAGCACCCAGCACCCTGAGTACTGAGCACCGAGCACCCCGAGCACTGAGCGCCCAGCACCCTGAGTACTGAGCTACGAGCACCCCGAGCACCCAGCACCCCGACCACCGAGCACCCTGAGCACTGAGCACCCAGCACCCTGATTACTGAGCACCCAGCACACTAAGCAATGAGCACCCTGAGTACTGAGCACCCAGTACCTTGAGCACTGAGCACCGAGCACCCCGAGCACTGAGCACCCAGCACCCGGAGTACTGAAGACCCAGCGTACTGAGCACCGAGCACCCAGCACCCTGAGTACTGAGCACCCAGCACCCTGAGCACTGAGCACCCAGCGTACTGAGCACCGAGCACCCAGCACCCTGAGCACTGAGCACTGAGCACCCTGAGCACTGAGTACTGAGCACCGAGCACCCCGAGCACTGAGCACCCAGCACCCGGATTACTGAGCACCCAGCACCCTGTGTACTAAGCACCAAGCACCCAGAGTACTGAGCACCCAGCACCCTGAGCACTGAACATACAGCACCCTGAGTACTGAGCACCTCGAGCACTGAGCACCCAGCACCCTGAGTACTGAGCACCGAGCACCGTGAGCACTGACCACCCAGCACCCCGAGCACTGAGCACCCAGCACCCCGAGCAATGAGCACCCAGCACCCTGAGTACTGAGCACCCAGCACCCTTAGTACTGAGCACCCAGCACCCTGAGCACTGAGTACCCAGCACCCTAATCACTGAGCACCCAGCACCCTGAGCACTGAGCACCCAGCACCCTGAGCACTGAGCACCCAGCACCCTGAGTACTGAGCACTGAGCACCCAGCACCGCGAGCACTGAGCACCCAGCACCCTGAGTACTGAGCACTGAGCACCCAGCACCCCGAGCACTGAGCAGCCAGCACCCTGAGCACTGAGCACGCAGCACCTGAGTACTAAGCACCCAGCACCCTGAGTACTGAGCACCCAGCACCCTGAGTACTGAGCACCCAGCACCCCGAGTACTGAGCATCCAGCAACCTGAGTACTGAGCACCGAGCACCCTGAGCACTGAGCACCCAGCACCCCGAGCACTGAGCACCCAGCACCCTGAGCACTGAGCACCCAGCACCCTGAGCACTGAGCACCCAGCACCCTGAGTACTGAGCACCCAGCACCCTGAGCACTGAGCACCCAGCACCCTGAGAACTGAGCACCTAGCACACTGAGTACTGAGCACCCAGCACCCTGAGCACTGAGCACTGAGCACCCAGCACCCGGAGCACTGTGCATCCAGCACCCCGAGCACTGAGCACCCAGCACCCTGAGCAGTGAGCACCCTGAGGACTGAGCACCCAGCACCCTGAGCACTGAGCACCCAGCACCCTGAGTACTGAGCACCGATCACCCTGAGCACTGAGCACCCAGCACCCCGAGCACTGAGCACCCAGCACCCTGAGTACTGTGCACCCAGCACCCCGAGCACTGAGCACCCAGCACCCTGAGTACTGAGCACCCTGAGTACTGAGCACCGATCACCCTGAGCACTGAGCTCTCAGCACCCTGAGTACTGAGCACCCAGCACCCTGAGCACTGAGCACCCAGCACCCTGAGTACTGAGCACCCAGCACCCTGAGCACTGAGCACCTAGCACCCTGAGTACTGAGCACCCAGCACCCTGAGCACTGAGCACCCAGCACCCTGAGTACTGAGCACCCAGCACCCCGAGCACTGAGCACCCAGCACCCCGAGAATGAGCACCCAGCACCCCGAGTACTGAGCACCGAGCACCCTGAGCACTGAGTACCCAGCACCCTGAGCACTGAGCACCCAGCACCCTGAGTACTGAGCACCCAGCACCCTGAGTACTGAGCACCGAGCACCGAGCACCCCGAGTACTGAGCACCCAGCACCCTGAGCACTGAGCACACAGCACCCTGAGTACTGAGCACAAAGCACCCTGAGTACTGAACACCCAGCACCCTGAGCACTGAGCACTGAGCACCCTGAGCACTGAGTACTGAGCACCGAGCACCCCGAGCACTGAGCACCCAGGACCCGGAGTACTGAGCACCCAGCACCCTGAGTACTAAGCACCGAGCACCCTGAGTACTGAGCACCCAGCACCCTGAGCACTGAACATACAGCAGTCTGAGTACTGAGCACCTCGAGCACTGAGCACCCAGCACCCTGAGTACTGAGCACCGAGCACCCCGAGCACTGAGCACCCAGCACCCCAAGCACTGAGCACCCAGCACCCCGAGCACTGAGCACCCAGCACCCTGATCCCTGAGCACCCAGCACCCTGAGTACTGAGCACCCATCACCCTGAGCACTGAGTACCCAGCACCCTGAGCACTGAGCACCCAGCACCCTGAGCACTGAGCACCCAGCACCCTGAGCACTGAGCACCCAGCACCCTGAGTACTGAGCACTGAGCACCCAGCACCCTGAGCACTGAGCACCCAGCACCCTGAGTACTGAGCACTGAGCACCCAGCACCCCGAGCACGGAGCACCCAGCACCCTGAGCACTGAGCACCCAGCACCCGAGTACTGAGCACCCAACACGCTGAGTACTGAGCACCCAGCACCCTGAGTACTGAGAACCCAGCACCCCGAGTACTGAGCACCCAGCACCCTGAGCAGTGAGCACCCTGAGGACTGAGCACCCAGCACCCTGAGCACTGAGCACCCAGCACCCCGAGCACTGAGCACCCAGCACCCTGAGCACTGAGCACCCAGCACCCTGAGTACTGAGCACCTAGCACCCTGAGTACTGAGAACCCAGCACCCTGAGCACTGAGCACTGAGCACCCAGCACCCGGAGCACTGTGCTTCCAGCACCCCGAGCACTGAGCACCCAGCACCCTGAGCAGTGAGCACCATGAGGACTGAGCACCCAGCACCCTGAGCACTGAGCACCCAGCACCCTGAGAACTGAGCACCGATCACCCTGAGCACTGAGAACCCAGCACCCCGAGCACTGAGCACCCAGCACCCTGAGTACTGTGCACCCAGCACCCCGAGCACTGAGCACCCAGCACCCTGAGTACTGAGCACCCTGAGTACTGAGCACCGATCACCCTGAGCACTGAGCTCCCAGCACCCTGAGTACTGAGCAACCAGCACCCTGAGCACTGAGCACCCAGCACCCTGAGTACTGAGCACCCAGCACCCTGAGCACTGAGCACCTAGCACCCTGAGTACTGAGCACCCAGCACCCTGAGCACGGAGCACCCAGCACCCTGAGTACTGAGCACCCACCACCCCGAGCACTGAGCACCCAGCACCCCGAGAATGAGCACCCAGCACCCCGAGTACTGAGCACCGAGCACCCTGAGCACTGAGTACCCAGCACCCTGAGCACTGAGCACCCAGCACCCTGAGTACTGAGCACCCAGCACCCTGAGTACTGAGCACCCAGCACCCTGAGTACTGAGCACCGAGCACCGAGCACCCCGAGTACTGAGCACCCAGCACCCTGAGCACTGAGCACACAGCACCCTGAGTACTGAGCACAAAGCACCCTGAGTACTGAACACCCAGCACCCTGAGCACTGAGCACTGAGCACCCTGAGCACTGAGTACTGAGCACCGAGCACCCCGAGCACTGAGCACCCAGGACCCGGAGTACTGAGCACCCAGCACCCTGAGTACTAAGCACCGAGCACCCTGAGTACTGAGCACCCAGCACCCTGAGCACTGAACATACAGCAGTCTGAGTACTGAGCACCTCGAGCACTGAGCACCCAGCACCCTGAGTACTGAGCACCGAGCACCCCGAGCACTGAGCACCCAGCACCCCAAGCACTGAGCACCCAGCACCCCGAGCACTGAGCACCCAGCACCCTGATCCCTGAGCACCCAGCACCCTGAGTACTGAGCACCCAGCACCCTGAGCACTGAGTACCCAGCACCCTGAGCACTGAGCACCCAGCACCCTGAGCACTGAGCACACAGCACCCTGAGCACTGAGCACCCAGCACCCTGAGTACTGAGCACTGAGCACCCAGCACCCCGAGCACTGAGCACCCAGCACCCTGAGTACTGAGCACTGAGCACCCAGCACCCGGAGCACGGAGCACCCAGCACCCTGAGCACTGAGCACCCAGCACCCGAGTACTGAGCACCCAACACCCTGAGTACTGAGCACCCAGCACCCTGAGTACTGAGAACCCAGCACCCCGAGTACTGAGCACCCAGCACCCTGAGTACTGAGCACCCAGCAACCCGAGCACTGAGCACCCAGCACCCTGAGCACTGAGCACCCAGCACCCTGATTACTGAGCACCCAGCACCCTGAGCACTGAGCACCCAGCACCCTGAGCACTGAGCACCCAGCACCCTGAGTACTGAGCACCCAGCACCCCACGCACTGAGCACCCAGCATCCTGAGAATGAGCACCCAGCACCCCGAGTCCTGAGCACCGAGCACCCTGAGCACTGAGTACTCAGCACCCTGAGCACTGAGCACCCAGCACCCTGAGTACTGAGCACCCAGCACCCTGAGTACGAAGCACTGAGCACCCCGAGTACTGAGCACCCAGCACCCTGAATACTGGGCACCGAGCACCCCGAGCACTGGGCACCCAGCACCGCGAGCACTGAGCACCCAGCTCCCCGAGCACTGAGCACCCAGCACCCTGAGCACTGAGCACCCAGCACCCCGAGCACTGAGCACCCAGCACCCTGAGTACTGAGCACCCAGCACCCTGAGCACTGAGCACCCAGCACCCTGAGCACTGAGCACCCAGCACCCAGAGCACTGAGCACCCAGCACCCTGAGTAGTGAGCACCCAACGTACTGAGCACCGAGCACCCCGAGCACTGAGCACCCAGCACCCTGAGTACTGAGCACCGAGCACCCCGAGCACTGAGCACCCAGCACCCTGAGTACTGAGCTCTGAGCACCCCGAGCACTGAGCACCCAGCGCCCCGGGCACCGAGCACCCTGAGTACTGAGCACCCAGAACCCTGAGTACTGAGCACCCAGCACCCTGAGCAATGAGCACCCTGAGTACTGAGCACCCAGCACCTTGAGCACTGAGCACCGAGCACCCCGAGCACTGAGCACCCAGCACCCGGAGTACTGAGCACCCAGCACCCTGAGTACGAAGCACTGAGCACCCTGAGTACTGAGCACCGAGCACCCTGAGCACTGAACACACAGCACCCTGAGTACTGATCGCCTCGAGCACTGAGCACCCAGCACCCTGAGTACTGGGCACCGAGCACCCCGAGCACTGAGCACCCAGCACCGCGAGCACTGAGCACCCAGCTCCCCGAGCACTGAGCACCCAGCACCCTGAGTACTGAGCACACAGCATCCTGATCCCTGAGCACACAGCACCCTGAGCACTGAGCACCCAGTACCCTGAGTACTGAGCACTGAGCACCCAGCACCCTGAGCACTGAGCACCCAGCACCCTGAGAACTGAGCACTGAGCACCCAGCACCCCGAGCACTGAGCACCCAGCACCCTGAGCACTGAGCACCCAGCACCCGAGTACTGAGCACCCAGCACCCTGAGTACTGAGCACCCAGCACCCTGAGTACTGAGCACCCAGCACCCCAAGTACTGAGCAACCAGCACCCTGAGTACTGAGCACCCAGCACCCTGAGCACTGAGCACCCAGCACCCTGAGTACTGAGCACCCAGCACCCTGAACACTAAGCACGCAGCACCCTGAGCACTGAGCACCCAGCACACTGAGCACTGAGCACCCAGGACCCTGAGTAGTGAGCACCCAACGTACTGAGCACCGAGCACCCCGAGCACTGAGCACCCAGCACCCGGAGTACTGAGCACCGATCACCCCGAGCACTGAGCACCCAGCACCCTGAGTACTGAGCTCCGAGCACCCCGAGCACTGAGCACCCAGCACCCGGAGTACTGAGCACCCAGCACCCTGAGTACTAAGCACCGAGCACCCTGAGTACTGAGCACCCAGTACCCTGAGCACTGAACACACAGCACCTTGAGTACTGAGCTCCCCGAGCACTGAGCACCCAGCACCCTGAGCACTGAGCACCCAGCACCCTGAGTACTGAGCACCCAGCACACTGAGTACTGAACACCCAGCACCCTGAGCACTGAGCACTGAGCACCCTGAGGACTGAGTACTGAGCACTGAGCACCCTGAGCACTGAGCACCCAGCACCCGAGTACTGAGCACCCAGCACACCGAGCACTGAGGGCCCCACGCCCCGAGCACTGACCACCCAGCACCCCGAGCACTGAGCACTGAGCACTCGGAGCACTGAGCACACAGCACCCCGAGTACTGAGCACTGAGCACCCTGAGCACTGAGCACCCAGCACCCCGAGTACTGAGAACTGAGCTCCCTGAGTACTGGGAACCCAGCACCCTGAGCGCTGTGTACCCAGCACCCTGAGCACTGAGCACCCAGCACCCTGAGCACTGAGCACCCAGCACCCTGAGCACTGAGCACCCAGCACCCTGAGTATTGAGCACTGAGCACCCAGCACCCCGAGCACTGAGCACCCAGCACCCTGAGTACTGAGCACTGAGCACCCAGCACCCCGAGCACTGAGCACCCAGCACCCTGAGCACTGAGCACCCAGCACCCGAGTACTGAGCACCCAGTACCCTGAGTACTGAGCACCCAGCACTCTGAGTACTGAGCACCTAGCACCCCGTGCACTGAGCACCCAGCACCCCGAGCACCGAGCACCCTGAGTACTAAGCACCGAGCACCCTGAGTACTGAGCACCCAGCACCCTGAGCACTGAGCACCCAGCACACCGAGCACTGAGCACCCAGCACCCTGAGTACTGAGCACCCAGCACCCTGAGCACTGAGCACAGAGCACCCTGAGTAGTGAGCACCCAACGTACTGAGCACCGAGCACCCCGAGCACTGAGCACCCAGCACCCTGAGTACTGAGCACAGAGCACCCCGAGTACTGAGCACAGAGCACCCTGAGTACTGAGCTCCGAGCACCCCGAGCACTGAGCACCCAGCGCCCCGAGCACCGAGCACCCTGAGCACTGAGCACCCAGCACCCTGAGCAATGAGCACCCTGAGTACTGAGCACCCAGAACCTTGAGCACTGAGCACCGAGCACCCCGAGCACTGAGCACCCAGCACCCGGAGTACTGAGAACCCAGCACCCTGAGTACTAAGCACCGAGCACCCTGAGTACTGAGCACCCAGCACCCTGACCACTGAACACACAGCACCCTGAGTACTGAGCACCTCGAGCACTGAGCACCCAGCACCCTGAGTACTGAGCACCGAGCACCCTGAGTACTGAGCACCCAGCACCCTGAGCACTGAGCACCCAGCACCCTGAGTACTGAGCACCTAGCACCCTGAGTACTGAGCACCCAGCACTCTGAGCACTGAGCACCTAGCACCCTGAGTACTGAGCACCCAGCACCCTGAGCACTGAGCACCCAGCACCCTGAGTACTGAGCACCCAGCACCCCGAGCACTGAGCACCCAGCACCCCGAGAATGAGCACCCAGCACACCGAGTACTGTGCACCGAGCACCCTGAGCACTGAGCACCCAGCACCCTGAGTACTGAGCACCCAGCACCCTGAGTACTGAGCACCCAGCACACTGAGCACTGAGCACCGAGCACTGAGCACCCCGAGTACTGAGCACCCAGCACCCTGAGCAATGAGCACCCTGAGTACTGAGCACCCAGCACCCTGAGTACTGAGCACCCAGCACCCTGAGCAATGAGCACCCTGAGTACTGAGCACCCAGCACCTTGAGCACTGAGCACCGAGCACCCCGAGCAATGAGCACCCAGCATCCGGAGTACTGAGCACCAAGCACCCTGAGTACTAAGCACCGAGCACCCTGAGTACTGAGCACCCAGAACCCTGAGCACTGAACACACAGCACCCTGAGTACTGAGCACCTCGAGCACTGAGCACCCAGCACCCTGAGTACTGAGCACCGAGCACCCCGAGCACTGAGCACACAGCACAGCGAGCACTGAGCACCCAGCACCCCGAGCACTGAGAACCCAGCAACCTGAGTACTGAGCACCGAGCACCCCGAGCACTGAGCACCCAGCACCGCGAGCACTGAGCACCCAGCACCCAGCGCACTGAGCACCCAGCACCCTGAGTAGTGAGCACCCAACCTACTGAGCACCGAGCACCCCGAGCACTGAGCACCCAGCACCCTGAGTACTGAGCACCGATCACCCCGAGCACTGAGCACCCAGCACCCTGAGTACTGAGCTCCGAGCAATCCGAGCACTGAGCACCCAGCGCCCCGAGCACTGAGCACCCAGCACCCTGAGCACTGAGCACCTAGCACCCTGAGTACTGAGCACCCAGCACCCTGAGTACTGAACACCCAGCACCCTGAGCACTGAGCACTGAGCACCCTGAGCACTGAGTACTGAGCACTGAGCACCCTGAGCACTGAGCACCCAGCACCCCGAGTACTGAGCACCCAGCACCCCGAGCACTGAGCACCCAGCGCCCCGAGCACTGAACACCCAGCACCCCGAGCACTGAGCACTGAGCACCCTGAGCACTGAGCACCCAGCACCCCGAGTACTGAGCACTGAGCACCCTGAGTACTGAGCACCAAGCACCCCGAGTACTGAGCACTGAGCACCCTGAGTACTGAGCACCCAGCACCCTGAGCACTGAGCACCCAGCACCCTGAGCACTGAGCACCCAGCACCCTGAGCACTGAGCACCCAGCACCCTGAGTAGTGAGCACACAACGTACTGAGCACCGAGCACCCCGAGCACTGAGCACCCAGCACCCTGAGTACTGAGCACCGAGCACCCCGAGCACTGAGCACCCAGCACACTGAGTACTGAGCTCCGAGCACCCCGAGCACCCAGCGCCCCGAGCACCGAGCACCCTGAGCACAGAGCACCCAGCACCCTGAGTACTGAGCACCCAGCACCCTGAGCAATGAGCACCCTGAGTACTGAGCACCCAGCACCTTGAGCACTGAGCACCGAGCACCCCGAGAACTGAGCACTCAGCAACCGGAGTACTGAGCACCCAGCGTACTGAGCACCGAGCACCCAGCACCCTGAGTACTGAGCACCCAGCACCCTGAGCACTGAGCACCCAGCATACTGAGCACCGAGCACCCAGCACCCTGAGTACTGAGCACCCAGCACCCTGAGCACTGAGCACCCAGCACCCTGAGTACTGAGCACTGAGCACCCAGCACCCCGAGCACTGAGCACCCAGCACCCTGAGTACTGAGCACCCAGCACCCTGAGCACTGAGCACCCAGCGTACTGAGCACCGAGCACCCAGCACCCTGAGTACTGAGCACCCAGCACCCTGAGCACTGAGCACCCAGCGCCCAGAGTACTGAGCACTGAGCACCCCGAGTACTGAGCACCGGCACCCCGAGCACTAAGCACCCAGCACCCCGAGCACCGAGCACCTAGCACCCTGAGCACTGAGCACCCAGCACCCTGAGCACTGAGCACCCACCACCCTGAGTACTGAGCACTGAGCACCCAGCACCCCGAGCACTGAGCACCCATCACCCTGAGCACTGAGCACCCAGCACCCGAGTACTGAGCACCCAGCACCCCGAGTACTGAGCACCCAGCACCCTGAGTACTGAGCACCCAACACCCCGAGTACTGAGCACCCAGCACCCCGAGTACTGAGCACCCAGCACCCTGAGAACTGAGCACCCAGCACCCTGAACACTGAGCACCCAGCATCCTGAGCACTGAGCACCCAGCACCCTGAGTACTGAGCTCCGAGCACCCCGAGCACTGAGCACCCAGCGCCCCGAGCACTGAGCACCCAGCACCCTGAGCACTGAGCACCTAGCACCCTGAGTACTGAGCACCCAGCACCCTGAGTACTGAACACCCAGCACCCTGAGCACTGAGCACTGAGCACCCTGAGCACTGAGTACTGAGCACTGAGCACCCTGAGCACTAAGCACACAGCACCCCGAGTACTGAGCACCCAGCACCCCGAGCACTGAGCACCCAGCGCCCCGAGCACTGAGCACCCAGCACCCCGAGCACTGAGCACCCTGAGCACTGAGCACCCAGCACCCCGAGCACTGAGCACCCAGCGCCCCGGGCACCGAGCACCCTGAGCACTGAGCACCCAGCACCCTGAGTACTGAGCACCCAGCACCCTGAGCCATGAGCACCCTGAGTACTGAGCACCCAGCACATTAAGCACTGAGCACCGAGCACCCCGAGCACTGAGCACCCAGCACCCGGAGTACTGAGCACCCAGCACCCTGAGCACTGAACACACAGCACCCTGAGTACTGATCGCCTCGAGCACTGAGCACCCAGCACCCTGAGTACTGGGCACCGAGCACCCAGAGCACTGAGCACCCAGCACCGCGAGCACTGAGCACCCAGCTCCCCGAGCACTGAGCACCCAGCACCCTGAGTACTGAGCACCCAGCACCCTGAGCACTGAGCACACAGCACCCTGACCACTGAGCACCCAGTACCCTGAGTACTGAGCACTGAGCACCCAGCACCCTGAGCACTGAGCACCCAGCACCCTGAGAACTGAGCACTGAGCACCCAGCAACCCGAGCACTGAGCACCCTGAGCACTGAGCACCCAGCACCCTGAGAACTGAGCACTAAGCACCCAGCACCCCGAGCACCGAGCACCTAGCACCCTGAGCACTGAGCACCCTGAGCACTGAGTACTGAGCACTGAGCACCCTGAGCACTGAGCACATAGCACCCCGAGTACTGAGCACACAGCACCCCGAGCACTGAGCACCCAGCACCCCGAGCACTGAGCACCCTGAGCACTGAGCACCCAGCACCCCGAGTACTGAGCACTGAGCACCCTGAGCACTGAGCACCCAGCACCCTGAGTACTGAGCCCCCAGCACCCTGAGTACTGAACACCCAGCACCCTGAGCACTGAGCACCCAGCACCCCGAGCACTGAGCACCCAGCACCCTGAGTACGGTGCACCCTGAGTACTGAGCACCGATCACCCTGAGCACTGAGCTCCCAGCACCCTGAGTACTGAGCACCCAGCACCCTGAGCACTGAGCACCCAGCACCCTGAGTACTGAGCACCCAGCACCCTGAGCACTGAGCACCTAGCACCCTGAGTACTGAGCACCCAGCACCCTGAGCACTGAGCACCTACACCCTGAGTACTGAGCACCCAGCACCCCGAGCACTGAGCACCCAGCACCCCGAGAATGAGCACCCAGCACACCGAGTACTGAGCACCGAGCACCCTGAGCACTGAGTACCCAGCACCCTGAGCACTGAGCACCCAGCACCCTGAGTACTGAGCACCCAGCACCCTGAGTACTGAGCACCCAGCACCCTGAGCACTGAGCACCGAGCACCCCGAGTACTGAGCACCCAGCACCCTGAGCACTGAGCACCCAGCACCCTGAGTACTGAGCACCCAGCACCCTGAGTACTGAACACCCAGCACCCTGAGCACTGAGCACTGAGCACCCTGAGCACTGAGTACTGAGCACCGAGCACCCCGAGCACTGAGCACCCAGGACCCGGAGTACTGAGCACCCAGCACCCTGAGTACTAAGCACCGAGCACCCTGAGTACTGAGCACCCAGCACCCTGAGCACTGAACATATAGCAGTCTGAGTACTGAGCACCTCGAGCACTGAGCACTCAGCACCCTGAGTACTGAGCACCGAGCACCAAGAGCACTGAGCACCCAGCACCCCAAGCACTGAGCACCCAGCACCCCGAGCACTGAGCACCCAGCACCCTGAGCCCTGAGCACCCAGCACCCTGAGTACTGACCACCCAGCACCCTGAGCACTGAGTACCCAGCACAATGAGCACTGAGCACCCAGCACCCTGAGCTCTGAGCACACAGCACCCTGAGCACTGAGCACCCAGCACCCTGAGTAATGAGCACTGAGCACCCAGCACCCCGAGCACTGAGCACCCAGCACCCTGAGTACTGAGCACTGAGCACCCAGCACCCCGAGCACCGAGCACCCAGCACCCTGAGCCCTGAGCACCCAGCACCCTGAGTACTGACCACCCAGCACCCTGAGCACTGAGTACCCAGCACCCTGAGCACTGAGCACCCAGCACCCTGAGCTCTGAGCACACAGCACCCTGAGCACTGAGCACCCAGCACCCTGAGTACTGAGCACTGAGCACCCAGCACCCCGAGCACTGAGCACCCAGCACCCTGAGTACTGAGCACTGAGCACCCAGCTCCCCGAGCACTGAGCACCCAGCACCCTGAGCACTGAGCACCCAGCACCCGAGTACTGAGCACCCAACACCCTGAGTACTGAGCACCCAGCACCCTGAGTACTGAGCACCCAGCACCCCGAGTACTGAGCACCCAGCACCCTGAGTACTGAGCACCCAGCAACACGAGCACTGAGCACCCAGCACCCCGAGCACTGAGCACCCAGCACCCTGAGTACTGAGCACAGAGCACCCTGAGCACTGAGCACTGAGCACCCAGCACCCCGAGCACTGAGCACCCAGCACCCTGAGCACTGAGGACCCAGCACCCTGAGCCCTGAGCACCCAGCACCCTGAGTACTGAGCACTCAGCACCCAGCACCCCGAGCACTGAGCACCCAGCACCCTGAGTACTGAGCACCCAGCACCCTGAGCACTGAGCACTGAGCACCCAGCACCCCGAGCACTGAGCACCCAGCACCCTGAGCACTGAGGACCCAGCACCCTGAGCCCTGAGCACCCAGCACCCTGAGTACTGAGCACTCAGCACCCAGCACCCCGAGCACTGAGCACCCAGCACCCTGAGTACTGAGCCCTGAGCACCCAGCACCCCGAGCACTGAGCACCGAGCACCCTGAGCACTGAGCACCCAGCACCCGAGTACTGAGCACCCACCACCCTGAGTACTGACCACCCAGCACCCTGAGCACTGAGTACCCAGCACCATGAGCACTGAGCACCCAGCACCCTGAGCTCTGAGCACACAGCACCCTGAGCACTGAGCACCCAGCACCCTGAGTACTGAGCACTGAGCACCCAGCACCCCGAGCACTGAGCACCCAGCACCCTGAGTACTGAGCACTGAGCACCCAGCACCCCGAGCACTGAGCACCCAGCACCCTGAGCACTGAGCACCCAGCACCCGTGTACTGAGCACCCAACACCCTGAGTACTGAGCACCCAGCACCCTTAGTACTGAGCACCCAGCACCCCGAGTACTGAGCACCCAGCACCCTGAGTACTGAGCACCCAGCAACCCGAGCACTGAGCACCCAGCACCCCGAGCACTGAGCACCCAGCACCCTGAGTACTGAGCACCCAGCACCCTGAGCACTTGGCACTGAGCACCCAGCAGCCCGAGCACTGAGCACCCAGCACCCTGAGCACTGAGGACCCAGCACCCTGAGCCCTGAGCACCCAGCACCCTGAGTACTGAGCACTCAGCACCCAGCACCCCGAGCACTGAGCACCCAGCACCCTGAGTACTGAGCCCTGTGCACCCAGCACCCCGAGCACTGAGCACCCAGCACCCTGAGCACTGAGCACCCAGCACCCGAGTACTGAGCACCCAGCACCCTGAGTACTGAGCACCCAGCAACCTGTGTACTGAGAACCCAGCACCCAGAGTACTGAGCACCCAGCACCCTGAGTACTGAGAACACAGCACCCTGAGTACTGAGCACCCAGCACCCTGTGCACTGAGCACCCAGCACCCCGAGCACTGAGCACCCAGCACCCTGAGTACTGAGCACCCAGCACCCTGAGCACTGAGCACCCAGCACCCTGAGCACTGAGCACCCAGCACCCTGAGCACTGAGCACCCAGCACCCTGAGTAGTGAGCACCCAAAGTACTGAGCACCGAACACAACGAGCACTGAGCACCCAGCACCCTGAGTACTGAGCACCGAGAACCCCGAGCACTGAGCACCCAGCACCCTGAGTACTGAGCTCCGAGCACCCCGAGGACTGAGCACCCAGCGCCCCGAGCACCGAGCACCCTGAGCACTGAGCACCCAGCACCCTGAGCACTGAGCACCTAGCACCCTGAGTACTGAGCACCCAGCACCCTGAGTACTGAACACCCAGCACCCTGAGCACTGAGAACTGAGCACCCTGAGCACTGAGTACTGAGCACTGAGCACCCTGAGCACTGAGCATATAGCACCCCGTGTACTGAGCACCCAGCACCCCGAGCACTGAGCACCCAGCACCCCGAGCACTGAGCACCCTGAGCACTGAGCACCTAGCACCCCGAGTACTGAGCACTGAGCACCCTGAGCACTGAGCACCCAGCACCCTGAGGACTGAGCACCCAGCACCCTGAGTACTGAACACCCAGCACCCTGAGCACTGAGCACCCAGCACCCCGAGCACTGAGCACCCAGCACCCTGAGTACTGTGCACCCTGAGTACTGAGCACCGATCACCCTGAGCACTGAGCTCCCAGCACCCTGAGTACTGAGCACCCAGCACCCTGAGCACTGAGCACCCAGCACCCTGAGTACTGAGCACCCAGCACCCTGAGCACTGAGCACCTAGTACCCTGAGTACTGAGCACCCAGCACCCTGAGCACTGAGCAACCAGCACCCTGAGTACTGAGCACCCAGCACCCCGAGCACTGAGCACCCAGCACCCCGAGAATGAGCACCCAGCACACCGAGTACTGAGCACCGAGCACCCTGAGCACTGAGTACCCAGCACCCTGAGCACTGAGCACCCAGCACCCTGAATACTGAGCACCCAGCACCATGAGTACTGAGCACCCAGCACCCTGAGCACTGAGCACCGAGCACCGAGCACCCCGAGTACTGAGCACCCAGCACCCTGAACACTGAGCACCCAGCACCCTGAGTACTGAGCACCCAGCACCCTGAGTACTGAACACCCAGCAGCCTGAGCACTGAGCACTGAGCACCCTGAGCACTGAGTACTGAGCACCGAGCACCCCGAGCACTGAGCACCCAGGACCCGGAGTACTGAGCACCCAGCACCCTGAGTAGTAAGCACCGAGCACCCTGAGTACTGAGCACCCAGCACCCTGAGCACTGAACATATAGCAGTCTGAGTACTGAGCACCTCGAGCACTGAGCACCCAGCACCCTGAGTACTGAGCACCGAGCACCCCGAGCACTGAGCACCCAGCACCCCAAGCACTGAGCACCCAGCACCCTGAGCACTGAGCTCCCAGCACCCTGAGTACTGAGCACCCAGCACCCTGAGCACTGAGCACCCAGCACCCTGAGTACTGAGCACCCAGCACCCTGAGCACTGAGCACCTAGCACCCTGAGTACTGAGCACCCAGCACCCTGAGCACTGAGCACCCAGCACCCTGAGTACTGAGCACCCAGCACCCCGAGCACTGAGCACCCAGCACCCCGAGAATGAGCACCCAGCACACCGAGTACTGAGCACCGAGCACCCTGAGCACTGAGTACCCAGCACCCTGAGCACTGAGCACCCAGCACCCTGAGTACTGACCACCCAGCACCCTGAGTACTGAGCACCCAGCACCCTGAGCACTGAGCACCGAGCACCGAGCACCCCGAGTACTGAGCACCCAGCACCCTGAGCACTGAGCACCCAGCACCCTGAGTACTGAGCACCCAGCACCCTGAGTACTGAACACCCAGCACCCTGAGCACTGAGCACTGAGCACCCTGAGCACTGAGTACTGAGCACCGAGCACCCCGAGCACTGAGCACCCAGGACCCGGAGTACTGAGCACCCAGCACCCTGAGTACTAAGCACCGAGCACCCTGAGTACTGAGCACCCAGCACCCTGAGCACTGAACATATAGCAGTCTGAGTACTGAGCACCTCGAGCACTGAGCACCCAGCACCCTGAGTACTGAGCACCGAGCACCAAGAGCACTGAGCACCCAGCACCCCAAGCACTGAGCACCCAGCACCCCGAGCACTGAGCACCCAGCACCCTGAGCCCTGAGCACCCAGCACCCTGAGTACTGACCACCCAGCACCCTGAGCACTGAGTACCCAGCACAATGAGCACTGAGCACCCAGCACCCTGAGCTCTGAGCACACAGCACCCTGAGCACTGAGCACCCAGCACCCTGAGTAATGAGCACTGAGCACCCAGCACCCCGAGCACTGAGCACCCAGCACCCTGAGTACTGAGCACTGAGCACCCAGCACCCCGAGCACTGAGCACCCAGCACCCTGAGCCCTGAGCACCCAGCACCCTGAGTACTGACCACCCAGCACCCTGAGCACTGAGTACCCAGCACCCTGAGCACTGAGCACCCAGCACCCTGAGCTCTGAGCACACAGCACCCTGAGCACTGAGCACCCAGCACCCTGAGTACTGAGCACTGAGCACCCAGCACCCCGAGCACTGAGCACCCAGCACCCTGAGTACTGAGCACTGAGCACCCAGCACCCCGAGCACTGAGCACCCAGCACCCTGAGCACTGAGCACCCAGCAACCGAGTACTGAGCACCCAACACCCTGAGTACTGAGCACCCAGCACCCTGAGTACTGAGCACCCAGCACCCCGAGTACTGAGCACCCAGCACCCTGAGTACTGAGCACCCAGCAACCCGAGCACTGAGCACCCAGCACCCCGAGCACTGAGCACCCAGCACCCTGAGCACTGAGGACCCAGCACCCTGATCCCTGAGCACCCAGCACCCTGAGTACTGAGCACTCAGCACCCAGCACCCCGAGCACTGAGCACCCAGCACCCTGAGTACTGAGCACCCAGCACCCTGAGCACTGAGCACTGAGCACCCAGCACCCCGAGCACTGAGCACCCAGCACCCTGAGCACTGAGGACCCAGCACCCTGAGCCCTGAGCACCCAGCACCCTGAGTACTGAGCACTCAGCACCCAGCACCCCGAGCACTGAGCACCCAGCACCCTGAGTACTGAGCCCTGAGCACCCAGCACCCCGAGCACTGAGCACCCAGCACCCTGAGCACTGAGCACCCAGCACCCGAGTACTGAGCACCCAGCACCCTGAGTACTGACCACCCAGCACCCTGAGCACTGAGTACCCAGCACCCTGAGCACTGAGCACCCAGCACCCTGAGCTCTGAGCACACAGCACCCTGAGCACTGAGCACCCAGCACCCTGAGTACTGAGCACTGAGCACCCAGCACCCCGAGCACTGAGCACCCAGCACCCTGAGCACTGAGCACCCAGCACCCGTGTACTGAGCACCCAACACCCTGAGTACTGAGCACCCAGCACCCTTAGTACTGAGCACCCAGCACCCCGAGTACTGAGCACCCAGCACCCTGAGTACTGAGCACCCAGCAACCCGAGCACTGAGCACCCAGCACCCCGAGCACTGAGCACACAGCACCCTGAGTACTGAGCACCCAGCACCCTGAGCACTTGGCACTGAGCACCCAGCACCCCGAGCACTGAGCACCCAGCACCCTGAGCACTGAGGACCCAGCACCCTGAGCCCTGAGCACCCAGCACCCTGAGTACTGAGCACTCAGCACCCAGCACCCCGAGCACTGAGCACCCAGCACCCTGAGTACTGTGCCCTGAGCACCCAGCACCGCGAGCACTGAGCACCCAGCACCCTGAGCACTGAGCACCCAGCACCCGAGTACTGAGCACCCAGCACCCTGAGTACTGAGCACCCAGCAACCTGTGTACTGAGAACCCAGCACCCAGAGTACTGAGCACCCAGCACCCTGAGTACTGAGAACCCAGCACCCCGAGTACTGAGCACCCAGCACCCAGAGCCCTGAGCACCCAGCACCCCGAGCACTGAGCACCCAGCACCCTGAGTACTGAGCACCCAGCACCCTGAGCACTGAGCACCCAGCACCCTGAGCACTGAGCACCCAGCACCCTGAGCACTGAGCACCCAGCACCCTGAGTAGTGAGCACCCAAAGTACTGAGCACCGAGCACAACGAGCACTGAGCACCCAGCACCCTGAGTACTGAGCACCGAGAACCCCGAGCACTGAGCACCCAGCACCCTGAGTACTGAGCTCCGAGCACCCCGAGGACTGAGCACCCAGCGCCCCGAGCACCGAGCACCCTGAGCACTGAGCACCCAGCACCCTGAGCACTGAGCACCTAGCACCCTGAGTACTGAGCACCCAGCACCCTGAGTACTGAACACCCAGCACCCTGAGCACTGAGAACTGAGCACCCTGAGCACTGAGTACTGAGCACTGAGCACCCTGAGCACTGAGCACATAGCACCCCGAGTACTGAGCACCCAGCACCCCGAGCACTGAGCACCCAGCACCCCGAGCACTGAGCACCCTGAGCACTGAGCACCCAGCACCCCGAGTACTGAGCACTGAGCACCCTGAGCACTGAGCACCCAGCACCCTGAGGACTGAGCACCCAGCACCCTGAGTACTGAACACCCAGCACCCTGAGCACTGAGCACCCAGCACCCCGAGCACTGAGCACCCAGCACCCTGAGTACTGTGCACCCTGAGTACTGAGCACCGATCACCCTGAGCACTGAGCTCCCAGCACCCTGAGTACTGAGCACCCAGCACCCTGAGCACTGAGCACCCAGCACCCTGAGTACTGAGCACCCAGCACCCTGAGCACTGAGCACCTAGTACCCTGAGTACTGAGCACCCAGCACCCTGAGCACTGAGCACCCAGCACCCTGAGTACTGAGCACCCAGCACCCCGAGCACTGAGCACCCAGCACCCCGAGAATGAGCACCCAGCACACCGAGTACTGAGCACCGAGCACCCTGAGCACTGAGTACCCAGCACCCTGAGCACTGAGCACCCAGCACCCTGAGTACTGAGCACCCAGCACCATGAGTACTGAGCACCCAGCACCCTGAGCACTGAGCACCGAGCACCGAGCACCCCGAGTACTGAGCACCCAGCACCCTGAACACTGAGCACCCAGCACCCTGAGTACTGAGCACCCAGCACCCTGAGTACTGAACACCCAGCACCCTGAGCACTGAGCACTGAGCACCCTGAGCACTGAGTACTGAGCACCGAGCACCCCGAGCACTGAGCACCCAGGACCCGGAGTACTGAGCACCCACCACCCTGAGTAGTAAGCACCGAGCACCCTGAGTACTGAGCACCCAGCACCCTGAGCACTGAACATATAGCAGTCTGAGTACTGAGCACCTCGAGCACTGAGCACCCAGCACCCTGAGTACTGAGCACCGAGCACCCCGAGCACTGAGCACCCAGCACCCCAAGCACTGAGCACCCAGCACCCCGAGCACTGAGCACCCAGCACCCTGAGCCCTGAGCACCCAGCACCCTGAGTACTGACCACCCAGCACCCTGAGCACTGAGTACCCAGCACCCTGAGCATTGAGCACCCAGCACCCTGAGCTCTGAGCACACAGCACCCTGAGCACTGAGCACCCAGCACCCTGAGTACTGAGCACTGAGCACCCAGCACCCCGAGCACTGAGCACCCAGCACCCTGAGTACTGAGCACTGAGCACCCAGCACCCCGAGCACTGAGCACCCAGCACCCTGAGCACTGAGCACCCAGCACCCGAGTACTGAGCACCCAACACCCTGAGTACTGAGCACCCAGCACCCTGAGTACTGAGCACCCAGCACCCTGAGCACTGAGCACCCAGCACCCTGAGTACTGAGCACCCAGCACCCTGAGTACTGAACACCCAGCACCCTGAGCACTGAGCACTGAGCACCCTGAGCACTGAGTACTGAGCACCGAGCACCCCGAGCACTGAGCACCCAGGACCCGGAGTACTGAGCACCCAGCACCCTGAGTACTAAGCACCGAGCACCCTGAGTACTGAGCACCCAGCACCCTGAGCACTGAACATATAGCAGTCTGAGTACTGAGCACCTCGAGCACTGAGCACTCAGCACCCTGAGTACTGAGCACCGAGCACCAAGAGCACTGAGCACCCAGCACCCCAAGCACTGAGCACCCAGCACCCCGAGCACTGAGCACCCAGCACCCTGAGCCCTGAGCACCCAGCACCCTGAGTACTGACCACCCAGCACCCTGAGCACTGAGTACCCAGCACAATGAGCACTGAGCACCCAGGACCCTGAGCTCTGAGCACACAGCACCCTGAGCACTGAGCACCCAGCACCCTGAGTAATGAGCACTGAGCACCCAGCACCCCGAGCACTGAGCACCCAGCACCCTGAGTACTGAGCACTGAGCACCCAGCACCCCGAGCACTGAGGACCCAGCACCCTGAGCCCTGAGCACCCAGCACCCTGAGTACTGACCACCCAGCACCCTGAGCACTGAGTACCCAGCACCCTGAGCACTGAGCACTCAGCACCCTGAGCTCTGAGCACACAGCACCCTGAGCACTGAGCACCCAGCACCCTGAGTACTGAGCACTGAGCACCCAGCACCCCGAGCACTGAGCACCCAGCACCCTGAGTACTGAGCACTGAGCACCCAGCACCCCGAGCACTGAGCACCCAGCACCCTGAGCACTGAGCACCCAGCACCCTAGTACTGAGCACCCAACACCCTGAGTACTGAGCACCCAGCACCCTGAGTACTGAGCACCCAGCACCCCGAGTACTGAGCACCCAGCACCCTGAGTACTGAGCACCCAGCAACCCGAGCACTGAGCACCCAGCACCCCGAGCACTGAGCACCCAGCACCCTGAGTACTGAGCACAGAGCACCCTGAGCACTGAGCACTGAGCACCCAGCACCCCGAGCACTGAGCACCCAGCACCCTGAGCACTGAGGACCCAGCACCCTGAGCCCTGAGCACCCAGCACCCTGAGTACTGAGCACTCAGCACCCAGCACCCCGAGCACTGAGCACCCAGCACCCTGAGTACTGAGCACCCAGCACCCTGAGCACTGAGCACTGAGCACCCAGCACCCCGAGCACTGAGCACCCAGCACCCTGAGCACTGAGGACCCAGCACCCTGAGCTCGGAGCACCCAGCACCCTGAGTACTGAGCACTCAGCACCCAGCACCCCGAGCACTGAGCACCCAGCACCCTGAGTACTGAGCCCTGAGAACCCAGCACCCCGAGCACTGAGCACCCAGCACCCTGAGCACTGAGCACCCAGCACCCGTGTACTGAGCACCCACCACCCTGAGTACTGACCACCCAGCACCCTGAGCACTGAGTACCCAGCACCCTGAGCACTGAGCACCCAGCACCCTGAGCTCTGAGCACACAGCACCCTGAGCACTGAGCACCCAGCACCCTGAGTACTGAGCACTGAGCACCCAGCACCCCGAGCACTGAGCACCCAGCACCCTGAGTACTGAGCACTGAGCACCCAGCACCCCGAGCACTGAGCACCCAGCACCCTGAGCACTGAGCACCCAGCACCCGTGTACTGAGCACCCAACACCCTGAGTACTGAGCACCCAGCACCCTTAGTACTGAGCACCCAGCACCCCGAGTACTGAGCACCCAGCACCCTGAGTACTGAGCACCCAGCAACCCGAGCACTGAGCACCCAGCACCCCGGACACTGAGCAACCAGCACCCTGAGTACTGAGCACCCAGCACCCTGAGCACTTGGCACTGAGCACCCAGCACCCCGAGCACTGAGCACCCAGCACCCTGAGCACTGAGGACCCAGCACCCTGAGCCCTGAGCACCCAGCACCCTGAGTACTGAGCACTCAGCACCCAGCACCCCGAGCACTGAGCACCCAGCACCCTGAGTACTGAGCCCTGAGCACCCAGCACCCCGAGCACTGAGCACCCAGCACCCTGAGCACTGAGCACCCAGCACCCGAGTACTGAGCACCCAGCACCCTGAGTACTGAGCACCCAGCAACCTGTGTACTGAGAACCCAGCACCCAGAGTACTGAGCACCCAGCACGCTGAGTACTGAGAACCCAGCACACCGAGTACTGAGCACCCAGCACCCTGAGCACTGAGCACCCAGCACCCCGAGCACTGAGCACCCAGCACCCTGAGTAGTGAGCACCCAAAGTACTGAGCACCGAGCACAACGAGCACTGAGCACCCAGCACCCTGAGTACTGAGCACCGAGAACCCCGAGCACTGAGCACCCAGCACCCTGAGTACTGAGCTCCGAGCACCCCGAGGACTGAGCACCCAGCGCCCCGAGCACCGAGCACCCTGAGCACTGAGCACCCAGCACCCTGAGCACTGAGCACCTAGCACCCTGAGTACTGAGCACCCAGCTCCCTGAGTACTGAACACCCAGCACCCTGAGCACTGAGAACTGAGCACCCTGAGCACTGAGTACTGAGCACTGAGCACCCTGAGCACTGAGCACATAGCACCCCGAGTACTGAGCACCCAGCACCCGAGCACTGAGCACCCAGCACCCCGAGCACTGAGCACCCTGAGCACTGAGCACCCAGCACCCCGAGTACTGAGCACTGAGCACCCTGAGCACTGAGCACCCAGCACCCTGAGGACTGAGCACCCAGCACCCTGAGTACTGAACACCCAGCACCCTGAGCACTGAGCACCCAGCACCCCGAGCACTGAGCACCCAGCACCCTGAGTACTGTGCACCCTGAGTACTGAGCACCGATCACCCTGAGCACTGAGCTCCCAGCACCCTGAGTACTGAGCACCCAGCACCCTGAGCACTGAGCACCCAGCACCCTGAGTACTGAGCACCCAGCACCCTGAGCACTGAGCACCTAGTACCCTGAGTACTGAGCACCCAGCACCCTGAGCACTGAGCACCCAGCAAACTGAGTACTGAGCACCCAGCACCCCGAGCACTGAGCACCCAGCACCCCGAGAATGAGCACCCAGCACACCGAGTACTGAGCACCGAGCACCCTGAGCACTGAGTATCCAGCACCCTGAGCACTGAGCACCCAGCACCCTGAGTACTGAGCACCCAGCACCATGAGTACTGAGCACCCAGCACCCTGAGCACTGAGCACCGAGCACCGAGCACCCCGAGTACTGAGCACCCAGCACCCTGAACACTGAGCACCCAGCACCCTGAGTACTGAGCACCCAGCACCCTGAGTACTGAACACCCAGCACCCTGAGCACTGAGCACTGAGCACCCTGAGCACTGAGTACTGAGCACCGAGCACCCCGAGCACTGAGCACCCAGGACCCGGAGTACTGAGCACCCAGCACCCTGAGTAGTAAGCACCGAGCACCCTGAGTACTGAGCACCCAGCACCCTGAGCACTGAACATATAGCAGTCTGAGTACTGAGCACCTCGAGCACTGAGCACCCAGCACCCTGAGTACTGAGCACCGAGCACCCCGAGCACTGAGCACCCAGCACCCCAAGCACTGAGCACCCAGCACCCTGAGCACTGAGCTCCCAGCACCCTGAGTACTGAGCAGCCAGCACCCTGAGCACTGAGCACCCAGCACCCTGAGTACTGAGCACCCAGCACCCTGAGCACTGAGCACCTAGCACCCCGAGTACTGAGCACCCAGCACCCTGAGCACTGAGCACCCAGCACCCTGAGTACTGAGCACCCAGCACCCCAAGCACTGAGCACCCAGCACCCCGAGAATGAGCACCCAGCACACCGAGTACTGAGCACCGAGCACCCTGAGCACTGAGTACCCAGCACCCTGAGCACTGAGCACCCAGCACCCTGAGTACTGAGCACCCAGCACCCTGAGTACTGAGCACCCAGCACCCTGAGCACTGAGCACCGAGCACCGAGCACCCCGAGTACTGAGCACCCAGCACCCTGAGCACTGAGCACCCAGCACCCTGAGTACTGAGCACCCAGCACCCTGAGTACTGAACACCCAGCACCCTGAGCACTGAGCACTGAGCACCCTGAGCACTGAGTACTGAGCACCGAGCACCCCGAGCACTGAGCACCCAGGACCCGGAGTACTGAGCACCCAGCACCCTGAGTACTAAGCACCGAGCACCCTGAGTACTGAGCACCCAGCACCCTGAGCACTGAACATATAGCAGTCTGAGTACTGAGCACCTCGAGCACTGAGCACCCAGCACCCTGAGTACTGAGCACCGAGCACCAAGAGCACTGAGCACCCAGCACCCCAAGCACTGAGCACCCAGCACCCTGAGCACTGAGCACCCAGCACCCTGAGCCCTGAGCACCCAGCACCCTGAGTACTGACCACCCAGCACCCTGAGCACTGAGTACCCAGCACAATGAGCACTGAGCACCCAGCACCCTGAGCTCTGAGCACACAGCACCCTGAGCACTGAGCACCCAGCACCCTGAGTAATGAGCACTGAGCACCCAGCACCCCGAGCACTGAGCACCCAGCACCCTGAGTACTGAGCACTGAGCACCCAGCACCCCGAGCACTGAGCACCCAGCACCCTGAGCCCTGAGCACCCAGCACCCTGAGTACTGACCACCCAGCACCCTGAGCACTGAGTACCCAGCACCCTGAGCACTGAGCACCCAGCACCCTGAGCTCTGAGCACACAGCACCCTGAGCACTGAGCACCCAGCACCCTGAGTACTGAGCACTGAGCACCCAGCAACCCGAGCACTGAGCACCCAGCACACTGAGTACTGAGCACTGAGCACCCAGCACCCCGAGCACTGAGCACCCAGCACCCTGAGCACTGAGCACCCAGCACCCGAGTACTGAGCACCCAACACCCTGAGTACTGAGCACCCAGCACCCTGAGTACTGAGCACCCAGCACCCCGAGTACTGAGCACCCAGCACCCTGAGTACTGAGCACCCAGCAACCCGAGCACTGAGCACCCAGCACCCCGAGCACTGAGCACCCAGCACCCTGAGTACTGAGCACAGAGCACCCTGAGCACTGAGCACCCAGCACCCCGAGCACTGAGCACCCAGCACCCTGAGCACTGAGGACCCAGCACCCTGAGCCCTGAGCACCCAGCACCCTGAGTACTGAGCACTCAGCACCCAGCACCCCGAGCACTGAGCACCCAGCACCCGAGTACTGAGCACCCAGCACCCTGAGTACTGACCACCCAGCACCCTGAGCACTGAGTACCCAGCACCCTGAGCACTGAGCACCCAGCACCCTGAGCTCTGAGCACACAGCACCCTGAGCACTGAGCACCCAGCACCCTGAGTACTGAGCACTGAGCACCCAGCACCCCGAGCACTGAGCACCCATCACCCTGAGTACTGAGCACTGAGCACCCAGCACCCCGAGCACTGAGCACCCAGCACCCTGAGCACTGAGCACCCAGCACCCGTGTACTGAGCACCCAACACCCTGAGTACTGAGCACCCAGCACCCTTAGTACTGAGCACCCAGCACCCCGAGTACTGAGCACCCAGCACCCTGAGTACTGAGCACCCAGCAACCCGAGCACTGAGCACCCAGCACCCCGAGCACTGAGCACCCAGCACCCTGAGTACTGAGCACCCAGCACCCTGAGCACTTGGCACTGAGCACCCAGCACCCCGAGCACTGAGCACCCAGCACCCTGAGCACTGAGGACCCAGCACCCTGAGCCCTGAGCACCCAGCACCCTGAGTACTGAGCACTCAGCACCCAGCACCCCGAGCACTGAGCACCCAGCACCCTGAGTACTGAGCCCTGAGCACCCAGCACCCCGAGCACTGAGCACCCAGCACCCTGAGCACTGAGCACCCAGCACCCGAGTACTGAGCACCCAGCACCCTGAGTACTGAGCACCCAGCAACCTGTGTTCTGAGAACCCAGCACCCAGAGTACTGAGCACCCAGCACCCTGAGTACTGAGAACCCAGCACCCCGAGTACTGAGCACCCAGCACCCTGAGCACTGAGCACCCAGCACCCCGAGCACTGAGCACCCAGCACCCTGAGTACTGAGCACCCAGCACCCTGAGCACTGAGCACCCAGCACCCTGAGTAGTGAGCACCCAAAGTACTGAGCACCGAGCACAACGAGCACTGAGCACCCAGCACCCTGAGTACTGAGCACCGAGAACCCCGAGCACTGAGCACCCAGCACCCTGAGTACTGAGCTCCGAGCACCCCGAGGACTGAGCACCCAGCGCCCCGAGCACCGAGCACCCTGAGCACTGAGCACCCAGCACCCTGAGCACTGAGCACCTAGCACCCTGAGTACTGAGCACCCAGCACCCTGAGTACTGAACACCCAGCACCCTGAGCACTGAGAACTGAGCACCCTGAGCACTGAGTACTGAGCACTGAGCACACTGAGCACTGAGGACATAGCACGCCGAGTACTGAGCACCCAGCACCCCGAGCACTGAGCACCCAGCACCCCGAGCACTGAGCACCCTGAGCACTGAGCACCCAGCACCCCGAGTACTGAGCACTGAGCACCCTGAGCACTGAGCACCCAGCACCCTGCGGACTGAGCACCCAGCACCCTGAGTACTGAACACCCAGCACCCTGAGCACTGAGCACCCAGCACCCCGAGCACTGAGCACCCAGCACCCTGAGTACTGTGCACCCTGAGTACTGAGCACCGAGCACCCCGAGCACTGAGCACCCAGGACCCGGAGTACTGAGCACCCAGCACCCTGAGTAGTAAGCACCGAGCACCCTGAGTACTGAGCACCCAGCACCCTGAGCACTGAACATATAGCAGTCTGAGTACTGAGCACCTCGAGCACTGAGCACCCAGCACCCTGAGTACTGAGCACCGAGCACCCCGAGCACTGAGCACCCAGCACCCCAAGCACTGAGCACCCAGCACCCCGAGCACTGAGCACCCAGCACCCTGAGCCCTGAGCACCCAGCACCCTGAGTACTGACCACCCAGCACCATGAGCACTGAGTACCCAGCACCCTGAGCACTGAGCACCCAGCACCCTGAGCTCTGAGCACACAGCACCCTGAGCACTGAGCACCCAGCACCCTGAGTACTGAGCACTGAGCACCCAGCACCCCGAGCACTGAGCACCCAGTACCCTGAGTACTGAGAACTGAGCACCCAGCACCCCGAGCACTGAGCACCCAGCACCCTGAGCACTGAGCACCCAGCACCCGAGTACTGAGCACCCAACACCCTGAGTACTGAGCACCCAGCACCCTGAGTACTGAGCACCCAGCACCCCGAGTACTGAGCACCCAGCACCCTGAGTACTGAGCACCCAGCAACCCGAGCACTGAGCACCCAGCACCCCGAGCACTGAGCACCCAGCACCCTGAGTACTGAGCACAGAGCAACCTGAGCACTGAGCACTGAGCACCCAGCACCCCGAGCACTGAGCACCCAGCACCCTGAGCACTGAGGACCCAGCACCCTGAGCCCTGAGCACCCAGCACCCTGAGTACTGAGCACTCAGCACCCAGCACCCCGAGCACTGAGCACCCAGCACCCTGAGTACTGAGCACCCAGCACCCTGAGCACTGAGCACCCAGCACCCCGAGCACTGAGCACCCAGCACCCTGAGCACTGAGGACCCAGCACCCTGAGCCCTGAGCACCCAGCACCCTGAGTACTGAGCACTCAGCACCCAGCACCCCGAGCACTGAGCACCCAGCACCCTGAGTACTGAGCCCTGAGCACCCAGCACCCCGAGCACTGAGCACCCAGCACCCTGAGCACTGAGCACCCAGCACCCGAGTACAGAGCACCCAGCACCCTGAGTACTGACCACCCAGCACCCTGAGCACTGAGTACCCAGCACCCTGAGCACTGAGCACCCAGCACCCTGAGCTCTGCGCACACAGCACCCTGAGTACTGAGCACTGAGCACCCAGCACCCCGAGCACTGAGCACCCAGCACCCTGAGTACTGAGCACTGAGCACCCAGCACCCCGAGCACTGAGCACCCAGCACCCTGAGCACTGAGCACCCAGCACCCGAGTACTGAGCACCCAACACCCTGAGTACTGAGCACCCAGCACCCTGAGTACTGAGCACCCAGCACCCCGAGTACTGAGCACCCAGCACCCTGAGTACTGAGCACCCAGCAACCCGAGCACTGAGCACCCAGCACCCCGAGCACTGAGCACCCAGCACCCTGAGTACTGAGCACCCAGCACCCTGAGCACTGAGCACTGAGCACCCAGCACCCCGAGCACTGAGCACCCAGCACCCTGAGCACTGAGGACCCACCACCCTGAGCCCTGAGCACCCAGCACCCTGAGTACTGAGCACTCAGCACCCAGCACCCCGAGCACTGAGCACCCAGCACCCTGAGTACTGAGCCCTGAGCACCCAGCACCCCGAGCACTGAGCACCCAGCACCCTGAGCACTGAGCACCCAGCACCCGAGTACTGTGCACCCAGCACCCTGAGTACTGAGCACCCAGCAACCTGTGTACTGAGAACCCAGCACCCAGAGAACTGAGCACCCAGCACCCTGAGTACTGAGAACCCAGCACCCCGAGTACTGAGCACCCAGCACCCTGAGCACTGAGCACCCAGCACCCCGAGCACTGAGCACCCAGCACCCTGAGTACTGAGCACCCAGCACCCTGAGCACTGAGCACCCAGCACCCTGAGCACTGAGCACCCAGCACCCTGAGCACTGAGCACCCAGCACCCTGAGTAGTGAGCACCCAAAGTACTGAGCACCGAGCACAACGAGCACTGAGCACCCAGCACCCTGAGTACTGAGCACCGAGAACCCAGAGCACTGAGCACCCAGCACCCTGAGTACTGAGCTCCGAGCACCCCGAGGACTGAGCACCCAGCGCCCCGAGCACCGAGCACCCTGAGCACTGAGCACACAGCACCCTGAGTACTGAGCTCCGAGCACCCCGAGGACTGAGCACCCAGCGCCCCGAGCACCGAGCACCCTGAGCACTGAGCACCCAGCACCCCGAGTACTGAGCACTGAGCACCCTGAGTACTGAGCACCAAGCACACCGAGTACTGAGCACTGAGCACCCTGAGCACTGAGCACCCAGCACCCTGAGTACTGAGCACCCAGCACCCTGAGTACTGAACACCCAGCACCCTGAGCACTGAGCACCCAGCACCCCGAGCACTGAGCACCCAGCACCCTGAGTACTGAGCACCCTGAGTACTGAGCACCGATCACCCTGAGCACTGAGCTCCCAGCACCCTGAGTACTGAGCACCCAGCACCCTGAGCACTGAGCACCCAGCACCCTGAGTACTGAGCACCCAGCACCCTGAGCACTGAGCACCTAGCACCTTGAGTACTGAGCACCCAGCACCCTGAGTACTGAACACCCAGCACCCTGAGCACTGAGCACTGAGCACCCTGAGCACTGAGTACTGAGCACCGAGCACCCCGAGCACTGAGCACCCAGGACCCGGAGTACTGAGCACCCAGCACCCTGAGTACTAAGCACCGATCACCCTGAGTACTGAGCACCCAGCACCCTGAGCACTGAACATATAGCAGTCTGAGTACTGAGCACCTCGAGCACTGAGCACCCAGCACCCTGAGTACTGAGCACCGAGCACCCCGAGCACGGAGCACCCAGCACCCCAAGCACTGAGCACCCAGCACCCCGAGCGCTGAGCACCCAGCACCATGAGCCCTGAGCACCCAGCACCCTGAGTACTGACCACCCAGCACACTGAGCACTGAGTACCCAGCACCCTGAGCACTGAGCACCCAGCACCCTGAGCTCTGAGCACACAGCACCCTGAGCACTGAGCACCCAGCACCCTGAGTACTGAGCACTGAGCACCCAGCACCCCGAGCACTGAGCACCCAGCACCCTGAGTACTGAGCACTGAGCAAACAGCACCCCGAGCACTGAGTACCCAGCACCCTGAGCACTGAGCACCCAGCACCCGAGTACTGAGCACCCAACACCCTGAGTACTGAGCACCCAGCACCCTGAGTACTGAGCACCCAGCACCCCGAGTACTGAGCACCCAGCACCCTGAGTACTGAGCACCCAGCAACCCGAGCACTGAGCACCCAGCACCCCGAGCACTGAGCACCCAGCACCCTGAGTACTGAGCACCCAGCACCCTGAGCACTGAGCACTGAGCACCCAGCACCCCGAGCACTGAGCACCCAGCACCCTGAGCACTGAGGACCCAGCACCCTGAGCCCTGAGCACCCAGCACCCTGAGTACTGAGCACTCAGCACCCAGCACCCCGAGCACTGAGCACCCAGCACCCCGAGCACTGAGCACCCAGCACCCTGAGCACTGAGGACCCAGCACCCTGAGCCCTGAGCACCCAGCACCCTGAGTACTGAGCACTCAGCACCCAGCACCCCGAGCACTGAGCACCCAGCACCCCGAGCACTGAGCACCCAGCACCCTGAGCACTGAGGACCCAGCACCCTGAGCCCTGAGCACCCAGCACCCTGAGTACTGAGCACTCAGCACCCAGCACCCCGAGCCCTGAGCACCCAGCACCCCGAGCACTGATCACCCAGCACCCTGAGCACTGAGCACCCAGCACCCGAGTACTGAGCACCCAGCACCCAGAGTACTGACCACCCAGCACCCTGAGCACTGAGTACCCAGCATCCTGAGCACTGAGCACCCAGCACCCCGAGCACTAAGCACCCTGAGCACTGAGCACCCAGCACCCCGAGTACTGAGCACTGAGCACCCTGAGTACTGAGCACCAAGCACCCCGAGTACTGAGCACTGAGCACCCTGAGCACTGAGCACCCAGCACCCTGAGTACTGAGCACCCAGCACCCTGAGTACTGAACACCCAGCACCCTGAGCACTGAGCACCCAGCACCCTGAGCACTGAGCACCCAGCACCCTGAGTACTGAGCACCCTGAGTACTGAGCACCGATCACCCTGAGCACTGAGCTCCCAGCACCCTGAGTACTGAGCACCCAGCACCCTGAGCACTGAGCACCCAGCACCCTGAGTACTGAGCACCCAGCACCCTGAGCACTGAGCACCTAGAAACCTGAGTACTGAGCACCCAGCACCCTGAGCACTGAGCACCCAGCACCCTGAGTACTGAGCACCCAGCACCCCGAGCACTGAGCACCCAGCACCCCGAGAATGAGCACCCAGCACACCGAGTACTGAGCACCGAGCACCCTGAGCACTGAGTACCCAGCACCCTGAGCACTGAGCACCCAGCACCCTGAGTACTGAGCACCCAGCACCCTGAGTACTGAGCACCCAGCACCCTGAGCACTGAGCACCGAGCACCGAGCACCCCGAGTACTGAGCACCCAGCACCCTGAGCACTGAGCACCCAGCACCCTGAGTACTGAGCACCCAGCACCCTGAGTACTGAACACCCAGCACCCTGAGCACTGAGCACTGAGCACCCTGAGCACTGAGTACTGAGCACCGCGCACCCCGAGCACTGAGCACCCAGGACCCGGAGTACTGAGCACCCAGCACCCTGAGTACTAAGCACCGAGCACCCTGAGTACTGAGCACCCAGCACCCTGAGCACTGAACATATAGCAGTCTGAGCACTGAGCACCTCGAGCACTGAGCACCCAGCACCCTGAGTCCTGAGCACCGAGCACCCCGAGCACTGAGCACCCAGCACCCCAAGCACTGAGCACCCAGCAACCCGAGCACTGAGCACCCAGCACCCTGAGCCCTGAGCACCCAGCACCCTGAGTACTGACCACCCAGCACCCTGAGCACTGAGTACCCAGCACCCTGAGCACTGAGCACCCAGCACCCTGAGCTCTGAGCACACAGCACCCTGAGCACTGAGCACCCAGCAGCCTGAGTACTGAGCACTGAGCACCCAGCACCCCGAGCACTGAGCACCCAGCACCCTGAGTACTGAGCACTGAGCAACCAGCACCCCGAGCACTGAGCACCCAGCACCCTGAGCACTGAGCACCCAGCACCCGAGTACTGAGCACCCAACACCCTGAGAACTGAGCACCCAGCACCCTGAGTACTGAGCACCCAGCACCCCGAGTACTGAGCACCCAGCACCCTGAGTACTGAGCACCCAGCAACCCGAGCACTGAGCACCCAGCACCCCGAGCACTGAGCACCCAGCACCCTGAGTACTGAGCACCCAGCAATCTGAGCACTGAGCACCCAGCACCCTGAGCACTGAGCACCCAGCACCCTGAGCACTGAGGACCCAGCACCCTGAGCCCTGAGCACCCAGCACCCTGAGTACTGAGCACTCAGCACCCAGCACCCTGAGCACTGAGCACCCAGCACCCTGAGTACTGAGCCCTGAGCACCCAGCACCCCGTGCACTGAGCACCCAACACCCTGAGCACTGAGCACCCAGCACCCGAGTACTGAGCACCCAGCACCCTGAGTACTGAGCACCCAGCAACCTGTGTACTGAGAACCCAGCACCCCGAGTACTGAGCACCCAGCACCCTGAGTACTGAGAACCCAGCACCCCGAGTACTGAACACCCAGCACCCTGAGTACTGAGCACCCAGCACCCTGAGCACTGAGCACCCAGCACCCTGAGCACTGAGCACCCAGCACCCTGAGCACCCAGCACCCTGAGTAGTGAGCACCCAAAGTACTGAGCACCGAGCACAACGAGCACTGAGCACCCAGCACCCTGAGTACTAAGCACCGAGCACCCTGAGTACTGAGCACCCAGCACCCGAGTACTGAGCACCCAGCACCCAGAGTACTGACCACCCAGCACCCTGAGTACTGAGCCCTGAGCACCCAGCACCCCGAGCACTGAGCACCCAGCACCCTGAGCACTGAGCACCCAGCACCCGAGTACTGAGCACCCAGCACCCAGAGTACTGACCACCCAGCACCCTGAGCACTGAGTACCCAGCATCCTGAGCACTGAGCACCCAGCACACCGAGCACTGAGCACCCTGAGCACTGAGCACCGCGCACCCCGAGCACTGAGCACCCAGGACCCGGAGTACTGAGCACCCAGCACCCTGAGTACTAAGCACCGAGCACCCTGAGTACTGAGCACCCAGCACCCTGAGCACTGAACATATAGCAGTCTGAGCACTGAGTACCTCGAGCACTGAGCACCCAGCACCCTGAGTCCTGAGCACCGAGCACCCCGAGCACTGAGCACCCAGCACCCCAAGCACTGAGCACCCAGCAACCCGAGCACTGAGAACCCAGCACCCTGAGCCCTGAGCACCCAGCACCCTGAGTACTGACCACCCAGCACCCTGAGCACTGAGTACCCAGCACCCTGAGCACTGAGCACCCAGCACCCTGAGCTCTGAGCACACAGCACCCTGAGCACTGAGCACCCAGCACCCTGAGTACTGAGCACTGAGCACCCAGCACCCCGAGCACTGAGCACCCAGCACCCTGAGTACTGAGCACTGAGCACCCAGCACCCCGAGCACTGAGCACCCAGCACCCTGAGCACTGAGCACCCAGCACCCGAGTACTGAGCACCCAACACCCTGAGAACTGAGCACCCAGCACCCTGAGTACTGAGCACCCAGCACCCCGAGTACTGAGCACCCAGCACCCTGAGTACTGAGCACCCAGCAACCCGAGCACTGAGCACCCAGCACCCCGAGCACTGAGCACCCAGCACCCTGAGTACTGAGCACCCAGCAATCTGAGCACTGAGCACCCAGCACCCTGAGCACTGAGCACCCAGCACCCTGAGCACTGAGGACCCAGCACCCTGAGCCCTGAGCACCCAGCACCCTGAGTACTGAGCACTCAGCACCCAGCACCCTGAGCACTGAGCACCCAGCACCCTGAGTACTGAGCCCTGAGCACCCAGCACCCCGTGCACTGAGCACCCAACACCCTGAGCACTGAGCACCCAGCACCCGAGTACTGAGCACCCAGCACCCTGAGTACTGAGCACCCAGCAACCTGTGTACTGAGAACCCAGCACCCCGAGTACTGAGCACCCAGCACCCTGAGTACTGAGAACCCAGCACCCCGAGTACTGAACAACCAGCACCCTGAGTACTGAGCACCCAGCACCCTGAGCACTGAGCACCCAGCACCCTGAGCACTGAGCACCCAGCACCCTGAGCACCCAGCACCCTGAGTAGTGAGCACCCAAAGTACTGAGCACCGAGCACAACGAGCACTGAGCACGCAGCACCCTGAGTACTAAGCACCGAGCACCCTGAGTACTGAGCACCCAGCACCCTGAGCACTGAGCACCCAGCACCCCGAGCACTGAGCACCCAGCACCCTGAGTACTGAGCACCCTGAGTACTGAGCACCGATCACCCTGAGCACTGAGCTCCCAGCACCCTGAGTACTGAGCACCCAGCACCCTGAGCACTGAGCACCCAGCACCCTGAGTACTGTGCACCCAGCACCCTGAGCACTGAGCACCTAGCACCTTGAGTACTGAGCACACAGCACCCTGAGCACTGAGCACCCAGCACACTGAGTACTGAGCACCCAGCACCCCGAGCACTGAGCACCCAGCACCCCGAGAATGAGCACCCAGCACACCGAGTACTGAGCACCGAGCACCCTGAGCACTGAGTACCCAGCACCCTGAGCACTGAGCACCCAGCACCCTGAGTACTGAGCACCCAGCACCCTGAGTACTGAGCACCCAGCACCCTGAGCACTGAGCACCGAGCACCGAGCACCCCGAGTACTGAGCACCAAGCACCCTGAGTACTGAGCACCCAGCACCCTGAGTACTGAACACCCAGCACCCTGAGCACTGAGCACTGAGCACCCTGAGCACTGAGTACTGAGCACCGAGCACCCCGAGCACTGAGCACCCAGGACCCGGAGTACTGAGCACCCAGCACCCTGAGTACTAAGCACAGATCACCCTGAGTACTGAGCACCCAGCACCCTGAGCACTGAACATATAGCAGTCTGAGTACTGAGCACCTCGAGCACTGAGCACCCAGCACCCTGAGTACTGAGCACCGAGCACCCCGAGCACTGAGCACCCAGCACCCCAAGCACTGAGCACCCAGCACCCCGAGCACTGAGCACCCAGCACCCTGAGCCCTGAGCACCCAGCACCCTGAGTACTGACCACCCAGCACCCTGAGCACTGAGTACCCAGCACCCTGAGCACTGAGCACCCAGCACCCTGAGCTCTGAGCACACAGCACCCTGAGCACTGAGCACCCAGCACCCTGAGTACTGAGCACTGAGCACCCAGCACCCCGAGCACTGAGCACCCAGCACCCTGAGTACTGAGCAATGAGCACCCAGCACCCCGAGCACTGAGCACCCAGCACCCTGAGCACTGAGCACCCAGCACCCTGAGCACTGAACATATAGCAGTCTGAGCACTGAGCACCTCGAGCACTGAGCACCCAGCACCCTGAGTCCTGAGCACCGAGCACCCCGAGCACTGAGCACCCAGCACCCCAAGCACTGAGCACCCAGCAACCCGAGCACTGAGCACCCAGCACCCTGAGCCCTGAGCACCCAGCACCCTGAGTACTGACCACCCAGCACCCTGAGCACTGAGTACCCAGCACCCTGAGCACTGAGCACCCAGCACCCTGAGCTCTGAGCACACAGCACCCTGAGCACTGAGCACCCAGCAGCCTGAGTACTGAGCACTGAGCACCCAGCACCCCGAGCACTGAGCACCCAGCACCCTGAGTACTGAGCACTGAGCAACCAGCACCCCGAGCACTGAGCACCCAGCACCCTGAGCACTGAGCACCCAGCACCCGAGTACTGAGCACCCAACACCCTGAGAACTGAGCACCCAGCACCCTGAGTACTGAGCACCCAGCACCCCGAGTACTGAGCACCCAGCACCCTGAGTACTGAGCACCCAGCAACCCGAGCACTGAGCACCCAGCACCCCGAGCACTGAGCACCCAGCACCCTGAGTACTGAGCACCCAGCAATCTGAGCACTGAGCACCCAGCACCCTGAGCACTGAGCACCCAGCACCCTGAGCACTGAGGACCCAGCACCCTGAGCCCTGAGCACCCAGCACCCTGAGTACTGAGCACTCAGCACCCAGCACCCTGAGCACTGAGCACCCAGCACCCTGAGTACTGAGCCCTGAGCACCCAGCACCCCGTGCACTGAGCACCCAACACCCTGAGCACTGAGCACCCAGCACCCGAGTACTGAGCACCCAGCACCCTGAGTACTGAGCACCCAGCAACCTGTGTACTGAGAACCCAGCACCCCGAGTACTGAGCACCCAGCACCCTGAGTACTGAGAACCCAGCACCCCGAGTACTGAACACCCAGCACCCTGAGTACTGAGCACCCAGCACCCTGAGCACTGAGCACCCAGCACCCTGAGCACTGAGCACCCAGCACCCTGAGCACCCAGCACCCTGAGTAGTGAGCACCCAAAGTACTGAGCACCGAGCACAACGAGCACTGAGCACCCAGCACCCTGAGTACTAAGCACCGAGCACCCTGAGTACTGAGCACCCAGCACCCGAGTACTGAGCACCCAGCACCCAGAGTACTGACCACCCAGCACCCTGAGTACTGAGCCCTGAGCACCCAGCACCCCGAGCACTGAGCACCCAGCACCCTGAGCACTGAGCACCCAGCACCCGAGTACTGAGCACCCAGCACCCAGAGTACTGACCACCCAGCACCCTGAGCACTGAGTACCCAGCATCCTGAGCACTGAGCACCCAGCACACCGAGCACTGAGCACCCTGAGCACTGAGCACCGCGCACCCCGAGCACTGAGCACCCAGGACCCGGAGTACTGAGCACCCAGCACCCTGAGTACTAAGCACCGAGCACCCTGAGTACTGAGCACCCAGCACCCTGAGCACTGAACATATAGCAGTCTGAGCACTGAGTACCTCGAGCACTGAGCACCCAGCACCCTGAGTCCTGAGCACCGAGCACCCCGAGCACTGAGCACCCAGCACCCCAAGCACTGAGCACCCAGCAACCCGAGCACTGAGAACCCAGCACCCTGAGCCCTGAGCACCCAGCACCCTGAGTACTGACCACCCAGCACCCTGAGCACTGAGTACCCAGCACCCTGAGCACTGAGCACCCAGCACCCTGAGCTCTGAGCACACAGCACCCTGAGCACTGAGCACCCAGCACCCTGAGTACTGAGCACTGAGCACCCAGCACCCCGAGCACTGAGCACCCAGCACCCTGAGTACTGAGCACTGAGCACCCAGCACCCCGAGCACTGAGCACCCAGCACCCTGAGCACTGAGCACCCAGCACCCGAGTACTGAGCACCCAACACCCTGAGAACTGAGCACCCAGCACCCTGAGTACTGAGCACCCAGCACCCCGAGTACTGAGCACCCAGCACCCTGAGTACTGAGCACCCAGCAACCCGAGCACTGAGCACCCAGCACCCCGAGCACTGAGCACCCAGCACCCTGAGTACTGAGCACCCAGCAATCTGAGCACTGAGCACCCAGCACGCTGAGCACTGAGCACCCAGCACCCTGAGCACTGAGGACCCAGCACCCTGAGCCCTGAGCACCCAGCACCCTGAGTACTGAGCACTCAGCACCCAGCACCCTGAGCACTGAGCACCCAGCACCCTGAGTACTGAGCCCTGAGCACCCAGCACCCCGTGCACTGAGCACCCAACACCCTGAGCACTGAGCACCCAGCACCCGAGTACTGAGCACCCAGCACCCTGAGTACTGAGCACCCAGCAACCTGTGTACTGAGAACCCAGCACCCCGAGTACTGAGCACCCAGCACCCTGAGTACTGAGAACCCAGCACCCCGAGTACTGAACAACCAGCACCCTGAGTACTGAGCACCCAGCACCCTGAGCACTGAGCACCCAGCACCCTGAGCACTGAGCACCCAGCACCCTGAGCACCCAGCACCCTGAGTAGTGAGCACCCAAAGTACTGAGCACCGAGCACAACGAGCACTGAGCACGCAGCACCCTGAGTACTAAGCACCGAGCACCCTGAGTACTGAGCACCCAGCACCCTGAGCACTGAGCACCCAGCACCCCGAGCACTGAGCACCCAGCACCCTGAGTACTGAGCACCCTGAGTACTGAGCACCGATCACCCTGAGCACTGAGCTCCCAGCACCCTGAGTACTGAGCACCCAGCACCCTGAGCACTGAGCACCCAGCACCCTGAGTACTGTGCACCCAGCACCCTGAGCACTGAGCACCTAGCACCTTGAGTACTGAGCACACAGCACCCTGAGCACTGAGCACCCAGCACACTGAGTACTGAGCACCCAGCACCCCGAGCACTGAGCACCCAGCACCCCGAGAATGAGCACCCAGCACACCGAGTACTGAGCACCGAGCACCCTGAGCACTGAGTACCCAGCACCCTGAGCACTGAGCACCCAGCACCCTGAGTACTGAGCACCCAGCACCCTGAGTACTGAGCACCCAGCACCCTGAGCACTGAGCACCGAGCACCGAGCACCCCGAGTACTGAGCACCAAGCACCCTGAGTACTGAGCACCCAGCACCCTGAGTACTGAACACCCAGCACCCTGAGCACTGAGCACTGAGCACCCTGAGCACTGAGTACTGAGCACCGAGCACCCCGAGCACTGAGCACCCAGGACCCGGAGTACTGAGCACCCAGCACCCTGAGTACTAAGCACAGATCACCCTGAGTACTGAGCACCCAGCACCCTGAGCACTGAACATATAGCAGTCTGAGTACTGAGCACCTCGAGCACTGAGCACCCAGCACCCTGAGTACTGAGCACCGAGCACCCCGAGCACTGAGCACCCAGCACCCCAAGCACTGAGCACCCAGCACCCCGAGCACTGAGCACCCAGCACCCTGAGCCCTGAGCACCCAGCACCCTGAGTACTGACCACCCAGCACCCTGAGCACTGAGTACCCAGCACCCTGAGCACTGAGCACCCAGCACCCTGAGCTCTGAGCACACAGCACCCTGAGCACTGAGCACCCAGCACCCTGAGTACTGAGCACTGAGCACCCAGCACCCCGAGCACTGAGCACCCAGCACCCTGAGTACTGAGCAATGAGCACCCAGCACCCCGAGCACTGAGCACCCAGCACCCTGAGCACTGAGCACCCAGCACCCGAGTACTGAGCACCCAACACCCTGAGTACTGAGCACCCAGCACCCTGAGTACTGAGCACCCAGCACCCCGAGTACTGAGCACCCAGCACCCTGAGTACTGAGCACCCAGCAACCCGAGCACTGAGCACCCAGCACCCCGAGCACTGAGCACCCAGCACCCTGAGTACTGAGCACCCAGCACCCTGAGCACTGAGCACTGAGCACCCAGCACCCCGAGCACTGAGCACCCAGCACCCTGAGCACTGAGGACCCAGCACCCTGAGCCCTGAGCACCCAGCACCCTGAGTACTGAGCACTCAGCACCCAGCACCCCGAGCACTGAGCACCCAGCACCCCGAGCACTGAGCACCCAGCACCCTGAGCACTGAGGACCCAGCACCCTGAGCCCTGAGCACCCAGCACCCTGAGTACTGAGCACTCAGCACCCAGCACCCCGAGCACTGAGCACCCAGCACCCCGAGCACTGAGCACCCAGCACCCTGAGCACTGAGGACCCAGCACCCTGAGCCCTGAGCACCCAGCACCCTGAGTACTGAGCACTCAGCACCCAGCACCCCGAGCACTGAGCACCCAGCACCCTGAGTACTGAGCCCTGAGCACCCAGCACCCCGAGCACTGAGCACCCAGCACCCTGAGCACTGAGCACCCAGCACCCGAGTACTGAGCACCCAGCACCCAGAGTACTGACCACCCAGCACCCTGAGCACTGAGTACCCAGCATCCTGAGCACTGAGCACCCAGCACCCCGAGCACTGAGCACCCTGAGCACTGAGCACCCAGCACCCCGAGTACTGAGCACCCAGCACCCTGAGTACTGAACACCCAGCACCCTGAGCACTGAGCACCCAGCACCCTGAGCACTGAGCACCCAGCACCCTGAGTACTGAGCACCCTGAGTACTGAGCACCGATCACCCTGAGCACTGAGCTCCCAGCACCCTGAGTACTGAGCACCCAGCACCCTGAGCACTGAGCACCCAGCACCCTGAGTACTGAGCACCCAGCACCCTGAGCACTGAGCACCTAGCAACCTGAGTACTGAGCACCCAGCACCCTGAGCACTGAGCACCCAGCACCCTGAGTACTGAGCACCCAGCACCCCGAGCACTGAGCACCCAGCACCCCGAGAATGAGCACAAAGCACACCGAGTACTGAGCACCGAGCACCCTGAGCACTGAGTACCCAGCACCCTGAGCACTGAGCACCCAGCACCCTGAGTACTGAGCACCCAGCACCCTGAGTACTGAGCACCCAGCACCCTGAGCACTGAGCACCGAGCACCGAGCACCCCGAGTACTGAGCACCCAGCACCCTGAGCACTGAGCACCCAGCACCCTGAGTACTGAGCACCCAGCACCCTGAGTACTGAACACCCAGCACCCTGAGCACTGAGCACTGAGCACCCTGAGCACTGAGTACTGAGCACCGCGCACCCCGAGCACTGAGCACCCAGGACCCGGAGTACTGAGCACCCAGCACCCTGAGTACTAAGCACCGAGCACCCTGAGTACTGAGCACCCAGCACCCTGAGCACTGAACATATAGCAGTCTGAGCACTGAGCACCTCGAGCACTGAGCACCCAGCACCCTGAGTACTGAGCACCGAGCACCCCGAGCACTGAGCACCCAGCACCCCAAGCACTGAGCACCCAGCACCCCGAGCACTGAGCACCCAGCACCCTGAGCCCTGAGCACCCAGCACCCTGAGTACTGACCACCCAGCACCCTGAGCACTGAGTACCCAGCACCCTGAGCACTGAGCACCCAGCACCCTGAGCTCTGAGCACACAGCACCCTGAGCACTGAGCACCCAGCACCCTGAGTACTGAGCACTGAGCACCCAGCACCCCGAGCACTGAGCACCCAGCACCCTGAGTACTGAGCACTGAGCACCCAGCACCCCGAGCACTGAGCACCCAGCACCCTGAGCACTGAGCACCCAGCACCCGAGTACTGAGCACCCAACACCCTGAGAACTGAGCACCCAGCACCCTGAGTACTGAGCACCCAGCACCCCGAGTACTGAGCACCCAGCACCCTGAGTACTGAGCACCCAGCAACCCGAGCACTGAGCACCCAGCACCCCGAGCACTGAGCACCCAGCACCCTGAGTACTGAGCACCCAGCACCCTGAGCACTGAGCACCCAGCACCCCGAGCACTGAGCACCCAGCACCCTGAGCACTGAGGACCCAGCACCCTGAGCCCTGAGCACCCAGCACCCTGAGTACTGAGCACTCAGCACCCAGCACCCTGAGCACTGAGCACCCAGCACCCTGAGTACTGAGCCCTGAGCACCCAGCACCCCGTGCACTGAGCACCCAGCACCCTGAGCACTGAGCACCCAGCACCCGAGTACTGAGCACCCAGCACCCTGAGTACTGAGCACCCAGCAACCTGTGTACTGAGAACCCAGCACCCCGAGTACTGAGCACCCAGCACCCTGAGTACTGAGAACCCAGCACCCCGAGTACTGAACACCCAGCACCCTGAGTACTGAGCACCCAGCACCCTGAGCACTGAGCACCCAGCACCCTGAGCACTGAGCACCCAGCACCCTGAGCACCCAGCACCCTGAGTAGTGAGCACCCAAAGTACTGAGCACCGAGCACAACGAGCACTGAGCACCCAGCACCCTGAGTACTAAGCACCTTGAGCACTGAGCACCCAGCACCCTGAGTACTGAGCACCCAGCACCCCGAGCACTGAGCACCCAGCAACCTGAGTACTGAGCACCGAGCAAAACGAGCACTGAGCACCCAGCACCCTGAGTACTGACCACCCAGCACCCTGAGCACTGAGTACCCAGCACCCTGAGCACTGAGCACCCAGCACCCTGAGCTCTGAGCACACAGCACCCTGAGCACTGAGCACCCAGCACCCTGAGTACTGAGCACTGAGCACCCAGCACCCCGAGCACTGAGCACCCAGCACCCTGAGTACTGAGCACTGAGCACCCAGCACCCCGAGCACTGAGCACCCAGCACCCTGAGCACTGAGCACCCAGCACCCGAGTACTGAGCACCCAACACCCTGAGTACTGAGCACCCAGCACCCTGAGTACTGAGCACCCAGCACCCCGAGTACTGAGCACCCAGCACCCTGAGTACTGAGCACCCAGCAACCCGAGCACTGAGCACCCAGCACCCCGAGCACTGAGCACCCAGCACCCTGAGTACTGAGCACAGAGCACCCTGAGCACTGAGCACTGAGCACCCAGCACCCCAAGCACTGAGCACCCAGCACCCTGAGCACTGAGGACCCAGCACCCTGAGCCCTGAGCACCCAGCACCCTGAGTACTGAGCACTCAGCACCCAGCACCCCGAGCACTGAGCACCCAGCACCCTGAGTACTGAGCACCCAGCACCCTGAGCACTGAGCACCCAGCACCCCGAGCACTGAGCACCCAGCACCCTGAGCACTGAGGACCCAGCACCCTGAGGCCTGAGCACCCAGCACCCTGAGTACTGAGCACTCAGCACCCAGCACCCCGAGCACTGAGCACCCAGCACCCTGAGTACTGAGCCCTGAGCACCCAGCACCCCGAGCACTGAGCACCCAGCACCCTGAGCACTGAGCACCCAGCACCCGAGTACAGAGCACCCAGCACCCTGAGTACTGACCACCCAGCACCCTGAGCACTGAGTACCCAGCACCCTGAGCACTGAGCACCCAGCACCCTGAGCTCTGAGCACACAGCACCCTGAGCACTGAGCACCCAGCACCCTGAGTACTGAGCACTGAGCACCCAGCACCCTGAGCACTGAGCACCCAGCACCCTGAGTACTGAGCACTGAGCACCCAGCACCCCGAGCACTGAGCACCCAGCACCCTGAGCACTGAGCACCCAGCACCCGAGTACTGAGCACCCAACACCCTGAGTACTGAGCACCCAGCACCCTGAGTACTGAGCACCCAGCACCCCGAGTACTGAGCACCCAGCACCCTGAGTACTGAGCACCCAGCAACCCGAGCACTGAGCACCCAGCACCCCGAGCACTGAGCACCCAGCACCCTGAGTACTGAGCACCCAGCACCCTGATTACTGAGCCCTGAGCACCCAGCTCCCCGAGCACTGAGCACCCAGCACCCTGAGCACTGAGCACCCAGCACCCGAGTACTGAGCACCCAGCACCCTGAGTACTGAGCACCCAGCAACCTGTGTACTGAGAACCCAGCACCCAGAGTACTGAGCACCCAGCACCCTGAGTACTGAGAACCCAGCACCCCGAGTACTGAGCACACAGCACCCTGAGCACTGAGCACCCAGCACCCCGAGCACTGAGCACCCAGCACCCTGAGTACTGAGCACCCAGCACCCTGAGCACTGAGCACCCAGCACCCTGAGCACTGAGCACCCAGCACCCTGAGCACTGAGCACACAGCACCCTGAGTAGTGAGCACCCAAAGTACTGAGCACCGAGCACAACGAGCACTGAGCACCCAGCACCCTGAGTACTGAGCACCGAGAACCCAGAGCACTGAGCACCCAGCACCCTGAGTACTGAGCTCCGAGCACCCCGAGGACTGAGCACCCAGCGCCCCGAGCACCGAGCACCCTGAGCACTGAGCACCCAGCACCCTGAGTACTGAGCTCCGAGCACCCCGAGGACTGAGCACCCAGCGCCCCGAGCACCGAGCACCCTGAGCACTGAGCACCCAGCACCCCGAGTACTGAGCACTGAGCACCCTGAGTACTGAGCACCAAGCACCCCGAGTACTGAGCACTGAGCACCCTGAGCACTGAGCACCCAGCACCCTGAGTACTGAGCACCCAGCACCCTGAGTACTGAACACCCAGCACCCTGAGCACTGAGCACCCAGCACCCCGAGCACTGAGCACCCAGCACCCTGAGTACTGAGCACCCTGAGTACTGAGCACCCAGCACCCTGAGTACTGAGCCCTGAGCACCCAGCACCCCGTGCACTGAGCACCCAACACCCTGAGCACTGAGCACCCAGCACCCGAGTACTGAGCACCCAGCACCCTGAGTACTGAGCACCCAGCAACCTGTGTACTGAGAACCCAGCACCCCGAGTACTGAGCACCCAGCACCCTGAGTACTGAGAACCCAGCACCCCGAGTACTGAACACCCAGCACCCTGAGTACTGAGCACCCAGCACCCTGAGCACTGAGCACCCAGCACCCTGAGCACTGAGCACCCAGCACCCTGAGCACCCAGCACCCTGAGTAGTGAGCACCCAAAGTACTGAGCACCGAGCACAACGAGCACTGAGCACCCAGCACCCTGAGTACTAAGCACCGAGCACCCTGAGTACTGAGCACCCAGCACCCGAGTACTGAGCACCCAGCACCCAGAGTACTGACCACCCAGCACCCTGAGTACTGAGCCCTGAGCACCCAGCACCCCGAGCACTGAGCACCCAGCACCCTGAGCACTGAGCACCCAGCACCCGAGTACTGAGCACCCAGCACCCAGAGTACTGACCACCCAGCACCCTGAGCACTGAGTACCCAGCATCCTGAGCACTGAGCACCCAGCACACCGAGCACTGAGCACCCTGAGCACTGAGCACCGCGCACCCCGAGCACTGAGCACCCAGGACCCGGAGTACTGAGCACCCAGCACCCTGAGTACTAAGCACCGAGCACCCTGAGTACTGAGCACCCAGCACCCTGAGCACTGAACATATAGCAGTCTGAGCACTGAGTACCTCGAGCACTGAGCACCCAGCACCCTGAGTCCTGAGCACCGAGCACCCCGAGCACTGAGCACCCAGCACCCCAAGCACTGAGCACCCAGCAACCCGAGCACTGAGAACCCAGCACCCTGAGCCCTGAGCACCCAGCACCCTGAGTACTGACCACCCAGCACCCTGAGCACTGAGTACCCAGCACCCTGAGCACTGAGCACCCAGCACCCTGAGCTCTGAGCACACAGCACCCTGAGCACTGAGCACCCAGCACCCTGAGTACTGAGCACTGAGCACCCAGCACCCCGAGCACTGAGCACCCAGCACCCTGAGTACTGAGCACTGAGCACCCAGCACCCCGAGCACTGAGCACCCAGCACCCTGAGCACTGAGCACCCAGCACCCGAGTACTGAGCACCCAACACCCTGAGAACTGAGCACCCAGCACCCTGAGTACTGAGCACCCAGCACCCCGAGTACTGAGCACCCAGCACCCTGAGTACTGAGCACCCAGCAACCCGAGCACTGAGCACCCAGCACCCCGAGCACTGAGCACCCAGCACCCTGAGTACTGAGCACCCAGCAATCTGAGCACTGAGCACCCAGCACCCTGAGCACTGAGCACCCAGCACCCTGAGCACTGAGGACCCAGCACCCTGAGCCCTGAGCACCCAGCACCCTGAGTACTGAGCACTCAGCACCCAGCACCCTGAGCACTGAGCACCCAGCACCCTGAGTACTGAGCCCTGAGCACCCAGCACCCCGTGCACTGAGCACCCAACACCCTGAGCACTGAGCACCCAGCACCCGAGTACTGAGCACCCAGCACCCTGAGTACTGAGCACCCAGCAACCTGTGTACTGAGAACCCAGCACCCCGAGTACTGAGCACCCAGCACCCTGAGTACTGAGAACCCAGCACCCCGAGTACTGAACAACCAGCACCCTGAGTACTGAGCACCCAGCACCCTGAGCACTGAGCACCCAGCACCCTGAGCACTGAGCACCCAGCACCCTGAGCACCCAGCACCCTGAGTAGTGAGCACCCAAAGTACTGAGCACCGAGCACAACGAGCACTGAGCACGCAGCACCCTGAGTACTAAGCACCGAGCACCCTGAGTACTGAGCACCCAGCACCCTGAGCACTGAGCACCCAGCACCCCGAGCACTGAGCACCCAGCACCCTGAGTACTGAGCACCCTGAGTACTGAGCACCGATCACCCTGAGCACTGAGCTCCCAGCACCCTGAGTACTGAGCACCCAGCACCCTGAGCACTGAGCACCCAGCACCCTGAGTACTGTGCACCCAGCACCCTGAGCACTGAGCACCTAGCACCTTGAGTACTGAGCACACAGCACCCTGAGCACTGAGCACCCAGCACACTGAGTACTGAGCACCCAGCACCCCGAGCACTGAGCACCCAGCACCCCGAGAATGAGCACCCAGCACACCGAGTACTGAGCACCGAGCACCCTGAGCACTGAGTACCCAGCACCCTGAGCACTGAGCACCCAGCACCCTGAGTACTGAGCACCCAGCACCCTGAGTACTGAGCACCCAGCACCCTGAGCACTGAGCACCGAGCACCGAGCACCCCGAGTACTGAGCACCAAGCACCCTGAGTACTGAGCACCCAGCACCCTGAGTACTGAACACCCAGCACCCTGAGCACTGAGCACTGAGCACCCTGAGCACTGAGTACTGAGCACCGAGCACCCCGAGCACTGAGCACCCAGGACCCGGAGTACTGAGCACCCAGCACCCTGAGTACTAAGCACAGATCACCCTGAGTACTGAGCACCCAGCACCCTGAGCACTGAACATATAGCAGTCTGAGTACTGAGCACCTCGAGCACTGAGCACCCAGCACCCTGAGTACTGAGCACCGAGCACCCCGAGCACTGAGCACCCAGCACCCCAAGCACTGAGCACCCAGCACCCCGAGCACTGAGCACCCAGCACCCTGAGCCCTGAGCACCCAGCACCCTGAGTACTGACCACCCAGCACCCTGAGCACTGAGTACCCAGCACCCTGAGCACTGAGCACCCAGCACCCTGAGCTCTGAGCACACAGCACCCTGAGCACTGAGCACCCAGCACCCTGAGTACTGAGCACTGAGCACCCAGCACCCCGAGCACTGAGCACCCAGCACCCTGAGTACTGAGCAATGAGCACCCAGCACCCCGAGCACTGAGCACCCAGCACCCTGAGCACTGAGCACCCAGCACCCGAGTACTGAGCACCCAACACCCTGAGTACTGAGCACCCAGCACCCTGAGTACTGAGCACCCAGCACCCCGAGTACTGAGCACCCAGCACCCTGAGTACTGAGCACCCAGCAACCCGAGCACTGAGCACCCAGCACCCCGAGCACTGAGCACCCAGCACCCTGAGTACTGAGCACCCAGCACCCTGAGCACTGAGCACTGAGCACCCAGCACCCCGAGCACTGAGCACCCAGCACCCTGAGCACTGAGGACCCAGCACCCTGAGCCCTGAGCACCCAGCACCCTGAGTACTGAGCACTCAGCACCCAGCACCCCGAGCACTGAGCACCCAGCACCCCGAGCACTGAGCACCCAGCACCCTGAGCACTGAGGACCCAGCACCCTGAGCCCTGAGCACCCAGCACCCTGAGTACTGAGCACTCAGCACCCAGCACCCCGAGCACTGAGCACCCAGCACCCCGAGCACTGAGCACCCAGCACCCTGAGCACTGAGGACCCAGCACCCTGAGCCCTGAGCACCCAGCACCCTGAGTACTGAGCACTCAGCACCCAGCACCCCGAGCACTGAGCACCCAGCACCCTGAGTACTGAGCCCTGAGCACCCAGCACCCCGAGCACTGAGCACCCAGCACCCTGAGCACTGAGCACCCAGCACCCGAGTACTGAGCACCCAGCACCCAGAGTACTGACCACCCAGCACCCTGAGCACTGAGTACCCAGCATCCTGAGCACTGAGCACCCAGCACCCCGAGCACTGAGCACCCTGAGCACTGAGCACCCAGCACCCCGAGTACTGAGCACCCAGCACCCTGAGTACTGAACACCCAGCACCCTGAGCACTGAGCACCCAGCACCCTGAGCACTGAGCACCCAGCACCCTGAGTACTGAGCACCCTGAGTACTGAGCACCGATCACCCTGAGCACTGAGCTCCCAGCACCCTGAGTACTGAGCACCCAGCACCCTGAACACTGAGCACCCAGCACCCTGAGTACTGAGCACCCAGCACCCTGAGCACTGAGCACCTAGCAACCTGAGTACTGAGCACCCAGCACCCTGAGCACTGAGCACCCAGCACCCTGAGTACTGAGCACCCAGCACCCCGAGCACTGAGCACCCAGCACCCCGAGAATGAGCACAAAGCACACCGAGTACTGAGCACCGAGCACCCTGAGCACTGAGTACCCAGCACCCTGAGCACTGAGCACCCAGCACCCTGAGTACTGAGCACCCAGCACCCTGAGTACTGAGCACCCAGCACCCTGAGCACTGAGCACCGAGCACCGAGCACCCCGAGTACTGAGCACCCAGCACCCTGAGCACTGAGCACCCAGCACCCTGAGTACTGAGCACCCAGCACCCTGAGTACTGAACACCCAGCACCCTGAGCACTGAGCACTGAGCACCCTGAGCACTGAGTACTGAGCACCGCGCACCCCGAGCACTGAGCACCCAGGACCCGGAGTACTGAGCACCCAGCACCCTGAGTACTAAGCACCGAGCACCCTGAGTACTGAGCACCCAGCACCCTGAGCACTGAACATATAGCAGTCTGAGCACTGAGCACCTCGAGCACTGAGCACCCAGCACCCTGAGTACTGAGCACCGAGCACCCCGAGCACTGAGCACCCAGCACCCCAAGCACTGAGCACCCAGCACCCCGAGCACTGAGCACCCAGCACCCTGAGCCCTGAGCACCCAGCACCCTGAGTACTGACCACCCAGCACCCTGAGCACTGAGTACCCAGCACCCTGAGCACTGAGCACCCAGCACCCTGAGCTCTGAGCACACAGCACCCTGAGCACTGAGCACCCAGCACCCTGAGTACTGAGCACTGAGCACCCAGCACCCCGAGCACTGAGCACCCAGCACCCTGAGTACTGAGCACTGAGCACCCAGCACCCCGAGCACTGAGCACCCAGCACCCTGAGCACTGAGCACCCAGCACCCGAGTACTGAGCACCCAACACCCTGAGAACTGAGCACCCAGCACCCTGAGTACTGAGCACCCAGCACCCCGAGTACTGAGCACCCAGCACCCTGAGTACTGAGCACCCAGCAACCCGAGCACTGAGCACCCAGCACCCCGAGCACTGAGCACCCAGCACCCTGAGTACTGAGCACCCAGCACCCTGAGCACTGAGCACCCAGCACCCCGAGCACTGAGCACCCAGCACCCTGAGCACTGAGGACCCAGCACCCTGAGCCCTGAGCACCCAGCACCCTGAGTACTGAGCACTCAGCACCCAGCACCCTGAGCACTGAGCACCCAGCACCCTGAGTACTGAGCCCTGAGCACCCAGCACCCCGTGCACTGAGCACCCAGCACCCTGAGCACTGAGCACCCAGCACCCGAGTACTGAGCACCCAGCACCCTGAGTACTGAGCACCCAGCAACCTGTGTACTGAGAACCCAGCACCCCGAGTACTGAGCACCCAGCACCCTGAGTACTGAGAACCCAGCACCCCGAGTACTGAACACCCAGCACCCTGAGTACTGAGCACCCAGCACCCTGAGCACTGAGCACCCAGCACCCTGAGCACTGAGCACCCAGCACCCTGAGCACCCAGCACCCTGAGTAGTGAGCACCCAAAGTACTGAGCACCGAGCACAACGAGCACTGAGCACCCAGCACCCTGAGTACTAAGCACCTTGAGCACTGAGCACCCAGCACCCTGAGTACTGAGCACCCAGCACCCCGAGCACTGAGCACCCAGCAACCTGAGTACTGAGCACCGAGCACAACGAGCACTGAGCACCCAGCACCCTGAGTACTGACCACCCAGCACCCTGAGCACTGAGTACCCAGCACCCTGAGCACTGAGCACCCAGCACCCTGAGCTCTGAGCACACAGCACCCTGAGCACTGAGCACCCAGCACCCTGAGTACTGAGCACTGAGCACCCAGCACCCCGAGCACTGAGCACCCAGCACCCTGAGTACTGAGCACTGAGCACCCAGCACCCCGAGCACTGAGCACCCAGCACCCTGAGCACTGAGCACCCAGCACCCGAGTACTGAGCACCCAACACCCTGAGTACTGAGCACCCAGCACCCTGAGTACTGAGCACCCAGCACCCCGAGTACTGAGCACCCAGCACCCTGAGTACTGAGCACCCAGCAACCCGAGCACTGAGCACCCAGCACCCCGAGCACTGAGCAACCAGCACCCTGAGTACTGAGCACAGAGCACCCTGAGCACTGAGCACTGAGCACCCAGCACCCCGAGCACTGAGCACCCAGCACCCTGAGCACTGAGGACCCAGCACCCTGAGCCCTGAGCACCCAGCACCCTGAGTACTGAGCACTCAGCACCCAGCACCCCGAGCACTGAGCACCCAGCACCCTGAGTACTGAGCACCCAGCACCCTGAGCACTGAGCACCCAGCACCCCGAGCACTGAGCACCCAGCACCCTGAGCACTGAGGACCCAGCACCCTGAGGCCTGAGCACCCAGCACCCTGAGTACTGAGCACTCAGCACCCAGCACCCCGAGCACTGAGCACCCAGCACCCTGAGTACTGAGCCCTGAGCACCCAGCACCCCGAGCACTGAGCACCCAGCACCCTGAGCACTGAGCACCCAGCACCCGAGTACAGAGCACCCAGCACCCTGAGTACTGACCACCCAGCACCCTGAGCACTGAGTACCCAGCACCCTGAGCACTGAGCACCCAGCACCCTGAGCTCTGAGCACACAGCACCCTGAGCACTGAGCACCCAGCACCCTGAGTACTGAGCACTGAGCACCCAGCACCCTGAGCACTGAGCACCCAGCACCCTGAGTACTGAGCACTGAGCACCCAGCACCCCGAGCACTGAGCACCCAGCACCCTGAGCACTGAGCACCCAGCACCCGAGTACTGAGCACCCAACACCCTGAGTACTGAGCACCCAGCACCCTGAGTACTGAGCACCCAGCACCCCGAGTACTGAGCACCCAGCACCCTGAGTACTGAGCACCCAGCAACCCGAGCACTGAGCACCCAGCACCCCGAGCACTGAGCACCCAGCACCCTGAGTACTGAGCACCCAGCACCCTGATTACTGAGCCCTGAGCACCCAGCTCCCCGAGCACTGAGCACCCAGCACCCTGAGCACTGAGCACCCAGCACCCGAGTACTGAGCACCCAGCACCCTGAGTACTGAGCACCCAGCAACCTGTGTACTGAGAACCCAGCACCCAGAGTACTGAGCACCCAGCACCCTGAGTACTGAGAACCCAGCACCCCGAGTACTGAGCACACAGCACCCTGAGCACTGAGCACCCAGCACCCCGAGCACTGAGCACCCAGCACCCTGAGTACTGAGCACCCAGCACCCTGAGCACTGAGCACCCAGCACCCTGAGCACTGAGCACCCAGCACCCTGAGCACTGAGCACACAGCACCCTGAGTAGTGAGCACCCAAAGTACTGAGCACCGAGCACAACGAGCACTGAGCACCCAGCACCCTGAGTACTGAGCACCGAGAACCCAGAGCACTGAGCACCCAGCACCCTGAGTACTGAGCTCCGAGCACCCCGAGGACTGAGCACCCAGCGCCCCGAGCACCGAGCACCCTGAGCACTGAGCACCCAGCACCCTGAGTACTGAGCTCCGAGCACCCCGAGGACTGAGCACCCAGCGCCCCGAGCACCGAGCACCCTGAGCACCGAGCACCCAGCACCCCGAGTACTGAGCACTGAGCACCCTGAGTACTGAGCACCAAGCACCCCGAGTACTGAGCACTGAGCACCCTGAGCACTGAGCACCCAGCACCCTGAGTACTGAGCACCCAGCACCCTGAGTACTGAACACCCAGCACCCTGAGCACTGAGCACCCAGCACCCCGAGCACTGAGCACCCAGCACCCTGAGTACTGAGCACCCTGAGTACTGAGCACCGATCACCCTGAGCACTGAGCTCCCAGCACCCTGAGTACTGAGCACCCAGCACCCTGAGCACTGAGCACCCAGCACCCTGAGTACTGAGCACCCAGCACCCTGAGCACTGAGCACCTAGCACCTTGAGTACTGAGCACCCAGCACCCTGAGCACTGAGCACCCAGCACACTGAGTACTGAGCACCCAGCACCCCGAGCACTGAGCACCCAGCACCCCGAGAATGAGCACCCAGCACACCGAGTACTGAGCACCGAGCACCCTGAGCACTGAGTACCCAGCACCCTGAGCACTGAGCACCCAGCACCCTGAGTACTGAGGACCCAGCACCCTGAGTACTGAGCACCCAGCACCCAGAGCACTGAGCACCGAGCACCGAGCACCCCGAGTACTGAGCACCCAGCACCCTGAGCACTGAGCACCAAGCACCCTGAGTACTGAGCACCCAGCACCCTGAGTACTGAACACCCAGCACCCTGAGCACTGAGCACTGAGCACCCTGAGCACTGAGTACTGAGCACCGAGCACCCCGAGCACTGAGCACCCAGGACCCGGAGTACTGAGCACCCAGCACCCTGAGTACTAAGCACCGATCACCCTGAGTACTGAGCACCCAGCACCCTGAGCACTGAACATATAGCAGTCTGAGTACTGAGCACCTCGAGCACTGAGCACCCAGCACCCTGAGTACTGAGCACCGAGCACCCCGAGCACTGAGCACCCAGCACCCCAAGCACTGAGCACCCAGCACCCCGAGCACTGAGCACCCAGCACCCTGAGCCCTGAGCACCCAGCACCCTGAGTACTGACCACCCAGCACCCTGAGCACTGAGTACCCAGCACCCTGAGCACTGAGCACCCAGCACCCTGAGCTCTGAGCACACAGCACCCTGAGCACTGAGCACCCAGCACCCTGAGTACTGAGCACTGAGCACCCAGCACCCCGAGCACTGAGCACCCAGCACCCTGAGTACTGAGCACTGAGCACCCAGCACCCCGAGCACTGAGCACCCAGCACCCTGAGCACTGAGCACCCAGCACCCGAGTACTGAGCACCCAACACCCTGAGTACTGAGCACCCAGCACCCTGAGTACTGAGCACCCAGCACCCCGAGTACTGAGCACCCAGCACCCTGAGTACTGAGCACCCAGCAACCCGAGCACTGAGCACCCAGCACCCCGAGCACTGAGCACCCAGCACCCTGAGTACTGAGCACCCAGCACCCTGAGCACTGAGCACTGAGCACCCAGCACCCCGAGCACTGAGCACCCAGCACCCTGAGCACTGAGGACCCAGCACCCTGAGCCCTGAGCACCCAGCACCCTGAGTACTGAGCACTCAGCACACAGCACCCCGAGCACTGAGCACCCAGCACCCCGAGCACTGAGCACCCAGCACCCTGAGCACTGAGGACCCAGCACCCTGAGCCCTGAGCACCCAGCACCCTGAGTACTGAGCACTCAGCACCCAGCACCCCGAGCACTGAGCACCCAGCACCCCGAGCACTGAGCACCCAGCACCCTGAGCACTGAGGACCCAGCACCCTGAGCCCTGAGCACCCAGCACCCTGAGTACTGAGCACTCAGCACCCAGCACCCCGAGCACTGAGCACCCAGCACCCTGAGTACTGAGCCCTGAGCACCCAGCACCCCGAGCACTGAGCACCCAGCACCCTGAGCACTGAGCACCCAGCACCCGAGTACTGAGCACCCAGCACCCAGAGTACTGACCACCCAGCACCCTGAGCACTGAGTACCCAGCACCCTGAGCACTGAGCACCCAGCACCCCGAGCACTGAGCACCCTGAGCACTGAGCACCCAGCACCCCGAGTACTGAGCACTGAGCACCCTGAGTACTGAGCACCAAGCACCCCGAGTACTGAGCACTGAGCACCCTGAGCACTGAGCACCCAGCACCCTGAGTACTGAGCACCCAGCACCCTGAGTACTGAACACCCAGCACCCTGAGCACTGAGCACCCAGCACCCTGAGCACTGAGCACCCAGCACCCTGAGTACTGAGCACCCTGAGTACTGAGCACCGATCACCCTGAGCACTGAGCTCCCAGCACCCTGAGTACTGAGCACCCAGCACCCTGAGCACTGAGCACCCAGCACCCTGAGTACTGAGCACCCAGCACCCTGAGCACTGAGCACCTAGCAACCTGAGTACTGAGCACCCAGCACCCTGAGCACTGAGCACCCAGCACCCTGAGTACTGAGCACCCAGCACCCCGAGCACTGAGCACCCAGCACCCCGAGAATGAGCACCCAGCACACCGAGTACTGAGCACCGAGCACCCTGAGCACTGAGTACCCAGCACCCTGAGCACTGAGCACCCAGCACCCTGAGTACTGAGCACCCAGCACCCTGAGTACTGAGCACCCAGCACCCTGAGCACTGAGCACCGAGCACCGAGCACCCCGAGTACTGAGCACCCAGCACCCTGAGCACTGAGCACCCAGCACCCTGAGTACTGAGCACCCAGCACCCTGAGTACTGAACACCCAGCACCCTGAGCACTGAGCACTGAGCACCCTGAGCACTGAGTACTGAGCACCGCGCACCCCGAGCACTGAGCACCCAGGACCCGGAGTACTGAGCACCCAGCACCCTGAGTACTAAGCACCGAACACCCTGAGTACTGAGCACCCAGCACCCTGAGCACTGAACATATAGCAGTCTGAGCACTGAGCACCTCGAGCACTGAGCACCCAGCACCCTGAGTACTGGGCACCGAGCACCCCGAGCACTGAGCACCCAGCACCCCAAGCACTGAGCACCCAGCACCCTGAGCCCTGAGCACCCAGCACCCTGAGTACTGACCACCCAGCACCCTGAGCACTGAGTACCCAGCACCCTGAGCACTGAGCACCCAGCACCCTGAGCTCTGAGCACACAGCACCCTGAGCACTGAGCACCCAGCACCCTGAGTACTGAGCACTGAGCACCCAGCACCCCGAGCACTGAGCACCCAGCACCCTGAGTACTGAGCACTGAGCACCCAGCACCCCGAGCACTGAGCACCCAGCACCCTGAGCACTGAGCACCCAGCACCCGAGTACTGAGCACCCAACACCCTGAGAACTGAGCACCCAGCACCCTGAGTACTGAGCACCCAGCACCCCGAGTACTGAGCACCCAGCACCCTGAGTACTGAGCACCCAGCAACCCGAGCACTGAGCACCCAGCACCCCGAGCACTGAGCACCCAGCACCCTGAGTACTGAGCACCCAGCACCATGAGCACTGAGCACCCAGCACCCCGAGCACTGAGCACCCAGCACCCTGAGCACTGAGGACCCAGCACCCTGAGCCCTGAACACCCAGCACCCTGAGTACTGAGCACTCAGCACCCAGCACCCTGAGCACTGAGCACCCAGCACCCTGAGTACTGAGCCCTGAGCACCCAGCACCCCGTGCACTGAGCACCCAGCACCCTGAGCACTGAGCACCCAGCACCCGAGTACTGAGCACCCAGCACCCTGAGTACTGAGCACCCAGCAACCTGTGTACTGAGAACCCAGCACCCCGAGTACTGAGCACCCAGCACCCTGAGTACTGAGAACCCAGCACCCCGAGTACTGAACACCCAGCACCCTGAGTACTGAGCACCCAGCACCCTGAGCACTGAGCACCCAGCACCCTGAGCACTGAGCACCCAGCACCCTGAGCACCCAGCACCCTGAGTAGTGAGCACCCAAAGTACTGAGCACCGAGCACAACGAGCACTGAGCACCCAGCACCCTGAGTACTAAGCACCGAGCACCCTGAGTACTGAGCACCCAGCACCCTGAGCACTGAACACACAGCACCCTGAGTACTGAGCACCTCGAGCACTGAGCACCCAGCACCCTGAGTACTGAGCACCCAGCACCCCGAGCACTGAGCACCCAGCAACCTGAGTACTGAGCACCCAGCACCCTGAGTACTGAGCACCCAGCACTCTGAGCACTGAGTACCCAGCACCCTGAGCACTGAGCACCCAGCACCCTGAGCACTGTGCACACAGCACCCTGAGCACTGAGCACCCAGCACCCTGAGTACTGAGCACTGAGTACCCAGCACCCTGAGCACTGAGCACCCAGCACCCTGAGCACTGAGCACCCAGCACCCTGAGTACTGAGCACACAGCACCCCAAGCACTGAGCACACAGCACCCTGAGTACTGAGCACCCAGCACCCTGAGCACTGAGCACACAGCACCCTGAGCACTGAGCACCCAGCTCCCTGAGTACTGAGCACTGAGCACCCAGCACCCCGAGCACTGAGCACCCAGCACCCTGAGTACTGAGCACCGAGCACCCCGAGCACTGAGCACCCAGCACCCTGAGTACTGAGCTCCGAGCACCCCGAACACTGAGCACCCAGCACGCCGAGTACTGAGCACTGAGCACCCTGAGTACTGAGCACCAAGCACCCTGAGCACTGAGTACCCAGCACCCTGAGTACTGAGCACTGAGAACCCTGAGTACTGAGCACCGATCACCCTGAGTACTGAGCACCCAGCACCCTGTTCACTGAGCACCCAGCACCCTGAGCACTGAGCACCCAGCACCTTGAGTACTGAGCACTGAGCACCCCGAGCACTGAGCACCCAGCACAATGAGTACTGAGCACCCAGCTCCCTGAGCACTGAGCACCCAGCACCCTGAGCACTGAGCACCCAGCACCCCGAGCACTGATCACCCAGCACCCTGAGTACTGAGCACCCAGCACCCTGAGCACTGAGCACCCAGCACCCTGAGTACTGAGCACCTAGCACCCTGAGTACTGAGCAACCCGCACCCTGAGCACTGAGCACTGAGCACCCAGCACCCTGAGCACTGAGCACTGAGCACCCAGCCCCCGGAGCACTGTGCATCCAGCACCCCGAGCACTGAGCACCCAGCACCCTGAGCAGTGAGCACCCAGCACCCTGAGTACTGAGCACCGAGCACCCCGAGCACTGAGCACCCAGCACCCTGAGTACTGAGCTCCGAGCACCCGGAGCACCCAGCGCCCCGAGCACCGAGCACCCTGAGTACTGAGCACCCAGCACCCTGAGTACTGAGCACCCAGCACACTGAGCAATGAGCACCCTGAGTACTGAGCACCCAGCACCTTGAGCACTGAGCACCGAGCACCCCGAGAACTGAGCACCCAGCAACCGGAGTACTGAGCACCCAGCGTACTGAGCACCGAGCACCCAGCACCCTGAGTACTGAGCACCCAGCACCCTGAGCACTGAGCACCCAGCATACTGAGCACCGAGCACCCAGCACCCTGAGTACTGAGCACCCAGCACCCTGAGCACTGAGCACCCAGCACCCTGAGTACTGAGCACTGAGCACCCAGCACCCCGAGCACTGAGCACCCAGCACCCTGTGTACTGAGCACCCAGCACCCTGAGCACTGAGCACCCAGCGTACTGAGCACCGAGCACCCAGCACCCTGAGTACTGAGCACCCAGCACCCTGAGCACTGAGCACCCAGCGCCCAGAGTACTGAGCACTGAGCACCCCGAGTACTGAGCACCGGCACCCCGAGCACTAAGCACCCAGCACCCCGAGCACCGAGCACCTAGCACCCTGAGCACTGAGCACCCAGCACCCTGAGCACTGAGCACCCACCACCCTGAGTACTGAGCACTGAGCACCCAGCACCCCGAGCACTGAGCACCCAGCACCCTTAGTACTGAGCACTGAGCAGCCAGCACCCCGAGCACTGAGCACCCATCACCCTGAGCACTGAGCACCCAGCACCCGAGTACTGAGCACCCAGCACCCTGAGTACTGAGCACCCAGCACCCTGAGTACTGAGCACCCAGCACCCCGAGTACTGAGCACCCAGCACCCCGAGTACTGAGCACCCAGCACCCTGAGAACTGAGCACCCAGCACCCTGAACACTGAGCACCCAGCACCCTGAGCACTGAGCACACAGCACCCGAGTACTGAGCACCCAGCACCCTGAGTACTGAGCACCCAGCACCCTGAGTACTGAGCACCCAGCACCCAATGTACTGAGCACCGAGCACCCCGAGCACTGAGCACCCAGCACCCTGAGTACTGAGCACCGATCACCCTGAGCACTGAGCACCCAGCACCCTGAGTACTGAGCTCCGAGCAGCCCGAGCACTGAGCACCCAACGCCCCGAGCACTGAGCACCCAGCACCCTGAGCACTGAGCACCTAGCACCCTGAGTACTGAGCACCCAGCACCCTGAGTACTGAACACCCCGCACCCTGAGCACTGAGCACTGAGCACCCTGAGCCCTGAGTACTGAGCACTGAGCACCCTGAGCACTGAGCACACAGCACCCCGAGTACTGAGCACCCAGCACCCCGAGCACTGAGCACCCAGCGCCCCGAGCACTGAGCACCCAGCACCCCGAGCACTGAGCACCCTGAGCACTGAGCACCCAGCACACCGAGCACTGAGCACCCAGCGCCCCGGGCACCGAGCACCCTGAGCACTGAGCACCCAGCACCCTGAGTACTGAGCACCCAGCACCCTGAGCCATGAGCACCCTGAGTACTGAGCACCCAGCACCTTGAGCACTGAGCACCGAGCACCCTGAGCACTGAGCACCCAGCACCCGGAGTACTGAGCACCCAGCACCCTGAGCACTGAACACACAGCACCCTGAGTACTGATCGCCTCGAGCACTGAGCACCCAGCACCCTGAGTACTGGGCACCGAGCACCCCGAGCACTGAGCACCCAGCACCGCGAGCACTGAGCACCCAGCTCCCCGAGCACTGAGCACCCAGCACCCTGAGTACTGAGCACCCAGCACCCTGAGCACTGAGCACACAGCACCCTGAGCACTGAGCACCCAGTACCCTGATTACTGAGCACTGAGCACCCAGCACCCTGAGCACTGAGCACCCAGCACCCTGAGAACTGATCACTGAGCACCCAGCAACCCGAGCACTGAGCACCCAGCACCCTGAGCACTGAGCACCCAGCACCCGAGTACTGAGCACCCAGCACCCTGAGTACTGAGCACCCAGCACCCTGAGTACTGAGCACACAGCACCCCGAGCACTGAGCACCCAGCGCCCCGAGCACTGAGCACCCAGCACCCTGAGCACTGAGCACCTAGCACCCTGAGTACTGAGCACCCAGCACCCTGAGTACTGAACACCCAGCACCCTGAGCACTGAGCACTGAGCACCATGAGCACTGAGTACAGAGCACTGAGCACCCTGAGCACTGAGCACACAGCACCCCGAGTACTGAGCACCCAGCACCCCGAGCACTGAGCACCCTGAGCACTGAGCACCCAGCACCCCGAGTACTGAGCACTGAGCACCCTGAGTACTGAGCACCAAGCACCCCGAGTACTGAGCACTGAGCACCCTGAGCACTGAGCACCCAGCACCCTGAGTACTGAGCACCCAGCACCCTGAGTACTGAACACCCAGCACCCTGAGCACTGAGCACCCAGCACCCCGAGCACTGAGCACCCAGCACCCTGAGTACTGAGCACCCTGAGTACTGAGCACCGATCACCCTGAGCACTGAGCTCCCAGCACCCTGAGTACTGAGCACCCAGCACCCTGAGCACTGAGCACCCAGCACCCTGAGTACTGAGCACCCAGCACCCTAAGCACTGAGCACCTAGCACCCTGAGTACTGAGCACCCAGCACCCTGAGTACTGAGCACCCAGCACCCTGAGCACTGAGCACCGAGCACCCTGAGTACTGAGCACCCAGCACCCTGAGTACTGACCACCCAGCACCCTGAGCACTGAGCACTGAGCACCCTGAGCACTGAGTACTGAGCACCGAGCACCCCGAGCACTGAGCACCCAGGACCCGGAGTACTGAGCACCCAGCACCCTGAGTACTAAGCACCGAGCACCCTGAGTACTGAGCACCCAGCACCCTGAGCACTGAACATATAGCAGTCTGAGTACTGAGCACCTCGAGCACTGAGCACCCAGCACCCTGAGTACTGAGCACCGAGCACCCCGAGCACTGAGCACCCAGCACCCCAAGCACTGAGCACCCAGCACCCCGAGCACTGAGCACCCAGCACCCTGAGCCCTGAGCACCCAGCACACTGAGTACTGACCACCCAGCACACTGAGCACTGAGTACCCAGCACCCTGAGCACTGAGCACCCAGCACCCTGAGCTCTGAGCACACAGCACCCTGAGCACTGAGCACCCAGCACCCTGAGTACTGAGCACTGAGCACCCAGCACCCCGAGCACTGAGCACCCAGCACACTGAGTACTGAGCACTGAGCACCCAGCACCCCGAGCACTGAGCACCCAGCACCCTGAGCACTGAGCACCCAGCACCCGAGTACTGAGCACCCAACACCCTGAGTACTGAGCACCCAGCACCCTGAGTACTGAGCACCCAGCACCCCGAGTACTGAGCACCCAGCACCCTGAGTACTGAGCACCCAGCAACCCGAGCACTGAGCACCCAGCACCCCGAGCACTGAGCACCCAGCACCCTGAGTACTGAGCACCCAGCACCCTGAGCACTGAGCACTGAGCACCCAGCACCCCGAGCACTGAGCACCCAGCACCCTGAGCACTGAGGACCCAGCACCCTGAGCCCTGAGCACCCAGCACCCTGAGTACTGAGCACTCAGCACCCAGCACCCCGAGCACTGAGCACCCAGCACCCTGAGTACTGAGCCCTGAGCACCCAGCACCCCGAGCACTGAGCACCCAGCACCCTGAGCACTGAGCACCCAGCACCCGAGTACTGAGCACCCAGCACCCTGAGTACTGAGCACCCAGCAACCTGTGTACTGAGAACCCAGCACCCGAGTACTGAGCACCCAGCACCCTGAGTACTGAGAACCCAGCACCCCGAGTACTGAACACCCAGCACCCTGAGTACTGAGCACCCATCACCCTGAGCACTGAGCACCCAGCACCCCGAGCACTGAGCACCCAGCACCCTGAGTACTGAGCACCCAGCACCCTGAGCACTGAGCACCCAGCACCCTGAGCACTGAGCACCCAGCACCCTGAGTAGTGAGCACCCAAAGTACTGAGCACCGAGCACAACGAGCACTGAGCACCCAGCACCCTGAGTACTGAGCACCGAGAACCCCGAGCACTGAGCACCCAGCACCCTGAGTACTGAGCTCCGAGCAGCCCGAGGACTGAGCACCCAGCGCCCCGAGCAACGAGCACCCTGAGCACTGAGCACCCAGCACCCTGAGTACTGAGCACCCAGCACCCTGAGCAATGAGCACCCTGAGTACTGAGCACCCAGCACCTTGAGCACTGAGCACCGAGCACCCCGAGCACTGAGCACCCAGCACCCGGAGTACTGAGCACCAAGCACCCTGAGTACTAAGCACCGAGCACCCTGAGTACTGAGCACCCAGCACCCTGAGCACTGAACACACAGCACCCTGAGTACTGAGCACCTCGAGCACTGAGCACCCAGCACCCTGAGTACTGAGCACCGAGCACCCCGAGCACTGAGCACCCAGCACCGCGAGCACTGAGCACCCAGCACCCCGAGCACTGAGCACCCAGCAACCTGAGTACTGAGCACCCAGCACCCTGAGTACTGAGCACCCAGCACTCTGAGCACTGAGTACCCAGCACCCTGAGCACTGAGCACCCAGCACCCTGAGCACTGAGCACACAGCACCCTGAGCACTGAGCACCCAGTACCCTGATTACTGAGCACTGAGTACCCAGCACCCTGAGCACTGAGCACACAGCACCCTGAGAACTGAGCACTGAGCACCCAGCAACCCGAGCACTGAGCACCCAGCACCCTGAGCACTGAGCACACAGCACCCTGAGCACTGAGCACCCAGTACCCTGATTACTGAGCACTGAGCACCCTGAGTACTGAGCACACAGCACCCCGAGCACTGAGCACCCAGCGCCCCGAGCACTGAGCACCCAGCACCCTGAGCACTGAGCACCTAGCACCCTGAGTACTGAGCACCCAGCACCCTGAGTACTGAACACCCAGCACCCTGAGCACTGAGCACTGAGCACCCTGAGCACTGAGTACAGAGCACTGAGCACCCTGAGCACTGAGCACACAGCACCCCGAGTACTGAGCACCCAGCACCCCAAGCACTGAGCACCCAGCGACCCGAGCATTGAGCACCCAGCACCCCGAGGACTGAGAACCCTGAGCACTGAGCACCCAGCACCCCGAGTACTGAGCACTGAGCACCCTGAGTACTGAGCACCGATCACCCTGAGCACTGAGCTCCCAGCACCCTGAGTACTGAGCACCCTGAGTACTGAGCACCGATCACCCTGAGCACTGAGCTCCCAGCACCCTGAGTACTGAGCACCCAGCACCCTGAGCACTGAGCACCCAGCACCCTGAGTACTGAGCACCCAGCACCCTGAGCACTGAGCACCTAGCACCCTGAGTACTGAGCACCCAGCACCCTGAGTACTGAGCACCCAGCACCCTGAGCACTGAGCACCGAGCACCCTGAGTACTGAGCACCCAGCACCCTGAGTACTGAACACCCAGCACCCTGAGCACTGAGCACTGAGCACCCTGAGCACTGAGTACTGAGCACCGAGCACCCCGAGCACTGAGCACCCAGGACCCGGAGTACTGAGTACCCAGCACCCTGAGTACTAAGCACCGAGCACCCTGAGTACTGAGCACCCAGCACCCTGAGCACTGAACATATAGCAGTCTGAGTACTGAGCACCTCGAGCACTGAGCACCCAGCACCCTGAGTACTGAGCACCGAGCACCCCGAGCACTGAGCACCCAGCACCCCAAGCACTGAGCACCCAGCACCCCGAGCACTGAGCACCCAGCACCCTGAGCCCTGAGCACCCAGCACCCTGAGTACTGACCACCCAGCACACTGAGCACTGAGTACCCAGCACCGTGAGCACTGAGCACCCAGCACCCTGAGCTCTGAGCACACAGCACCCTGAGCACTGAGCACCCAGCACCCTGAGTACTGAGCACTGAGCACCCAGCACCCCGAGCACTGAGCACCCAGCACACTGAGTACTGAGCACTGAGCACCCAGCACCCCGAGCACTGAGCACCCAGCACCCTGAGCACTGAGCACCCAGCACCCGAGTACTGAGCACCCAACACCCTGAGTACTGAGCACCCAGCACCCTGAGTACTGAGCACCCAGCACCCCGAGTACTGAGCACCCAGCACCCTGAGTACTGAGCACCCAGCAACCCGAGCACTGAGCACCCAGCACCCCGAGCACTGAGCACCCAGCACCCTGAGTACTGAGCACCCAGCACCCTGAGCACTGAGCACTGAGCACCCAGCACCCCGAGCACTGAGCACCCAGCACCCTGAGCACTGAGGACCCAGCACCCTGAGCCCTGAGCACCCAGCACCCTGAGTACTGAGCACTCAGCACCCAGCACCCCGAGCACTGAGCACCCAGCACCCTGAGTACTGAGCCCTGAGCACCCAGCACCCCGAGCACTGAGCACCCAGCACCCTGAGCACTGAGCACCCAGCACCCGAGTACTGAGCACCCAGCACCCTGAGTACTGAGCACCCAGCAACCTGTGTACTGAGAACCCAGCACCCGAGTACTGAGCACCCAGCACCCTGAGTACTGAGAACCCAGCACCCCGAGTACTGAACACCCAGCACCCTGAGTACTGAGCACCCATCACCCTGAGCACTGAGCACCCAGCACCCCGAGCACTGGGCACCCAGCACCCTGAGTACTGAGCACCCAGCACCCTGAGCACTGAGCACCCAGCACCCTGAGCACTGAGCACCCAGCACCCTGAGCACTGAGCACCCAGCACCCTGAGTAGTGAGCACCCAAAGTACTGAGCACCGAGCACAACGAGCACTGAGCACCCAGCACCCTGAGTACTGAGCACCGAGAACCCCGAGCACTGAGCACCCAGCACCCTGAGTACTGAGCTCCGAGCAGCCCGAGGACTGAGCACCCAGCGCCCCGAGCACCGAGCACCCTGAGCACTGAGCACCCAGCACCCTGAGTACTGAGCACTGAGCACCCAGCAACCCGAGCACTGAGCACCCAGCACCCTGAGCACTGAGCACACAGCACCCTGAGCACTGAGCACCCAGTACCCTGATTACTGAGCACTGAGCACCCTGAGTACTGAGCACACAGCACCCCGAGCACTGAGCACCCAGCGCCCCGAGCACTGAGCACCCAGCACCCTGAGCACTGAGCACCTAGCACCCTGAGTACTGAGCACCCAGCACCCTGAGTACTGAACACCCAGCACCCTGAGCACTGAGCACTGAGCACCCTGAGCACTTAGTACAGAGCACTGAGCACCCTGAGCACTGAGCACACAGCACCCCGAGTACTGAGCACCCAGCACCCCGAGCACTGAGCACCCAGCGACCCGAGCATTGAGCACCCAGCACCCGGAGCACTGAGCACCCTGAGCACTGAGCACCCAGCACCCCGAGTACTGAGCACTGAGCACCCTGAGTACTGAGCACCAAGCACCCCGAGTACTGAGCACTGAGCACCCTGAGCACTGAGCACCCAGCACCCTGAGTACTGAGCACCCAGCACCCTGAGTACTGAACACCCAGCACCCTGAGCACTGAGCACCCAGCAACCCGAGCACTGAGCACCCAGCACCCTGAGTACTGAGCACCCTGAGTACTGAGCACCGATCACCCTGAGCACTGAGCTCCCAGCACCCTGAGTACTGAGCACCCAGCACCCTGAGAACTGAGCACCCAGCACCCTGAGTACTGAGCACCCAGCACCCTGAGCACTGAGCACCTAGCACCCTGAGTACTGAGCACCCAGCACCCTGAGTACTGAGCACCCAGCACCCTGAGCACTGAGCACCTAGCTCCCTGAGTACTGAGCACCCAGCACCCTGAGTACTGAACACCCAGCACCCTGAGCACTGAGCACTGAGCACCCTGAGCACTGAGTACTGAGCACCGAGCACCCCGAGCACTGAGCACCCAGGACCCGGAGTACTGAGCACCCAGCACCCTGAGTACTGAACATATAGCAGTCTGAGTACTGAGCACCTCGAGCACTGAGCTCCCAGCACCCTGAGCCCTGAGCACCCAGCACCCTGAGTACTGACCACCCAGCACACTGAGCACTGAGTACCCAGCACCCTGAGCACTGAGCACCCAGCACCCTGAGCTCTGAGCACACAGCACTCTGAGCACTGAGCACCCAGCACCCTGATTACTGAGCACTGAGCACCCAGCACCCCGAGCACTGAGCACCCAGCACCCTGAGCAATGAGCACCCAGCACCCGAGTACTGAGCACCCAACACCCTGAGTACTGAGCAACCAGCACCCTGAGTACTGAGCACCCAGCACCCCGAGTACTGAGCACCCAGCACCCTGAGTACTGAGCACCCAGCAACCCGAGCACTGAGCACCCAGCACCCCGAGCACTGAGCACCCAGCACCCTGAGTACTGAGCACCCAGCACCCTGAGCACTGAGCACTGAGCACCCAGCACCCCGAGCACTGAGCACCCAGCACCCTGAGCACTGAGGACCCAGCACCCTGAGCCCTGAGCACCCAGCACCCTGAGTACTGAGCACTCAGCACCCAGCACCCCGAGCACTGAGCACCCAGCACCCTGAGTACTGAGCCCTGAGCACCCAGCACCCCGAGCACTGAGCACCCAGCACCCTGAGCACTGAGCACCCAGCACCCGAGTACTGAGCACCCAGCACCCTGAGTACTGAGCACCCAGCAACCTGTGTACTGAGAACCCAGCACCCCGAGTACTGAGCACCCAGCACCCTGAGTACTGAGATCCCAGCACCCCGAGTACTGAACACCCAGCACCCTGAGTACTGAGCACCCAGCACCCTGAGCACTGAGCACCCAGCACCCCGAACACTGAGCACCCAGCACCCTGAGTACTGAGCACCCAGCACACTGAGCACTGAGCACCCAACACCCTGAGCACTGAGCACCCAGCACCCTGAGCACTGAGCACCCAGCACCCTGAGTAGTGAGCACCCAAAGTACTGAGCACCGAGCACAACGAGCACTGAGCACCCAGCACCCTGAGTACTGAGCTCCGAGCACCCCGAGGACTGAGCACCCAGCGCCCCGAGCACCGAGCACCCTGAGCACTGAGCACCCATCACCCTGAGTACTGAGCACCCAGCACCCTGAGCAATGAGCACCCTGAGTACTGAGCACCCAGCACCTTGAGCACTGAGCACCCAGCACCCGGAGTACTGAGCACCAAGCACCCTGAGTACTAAGCACCGAGCACCCTGAGTACTGAGCACCCAGCACCCTGAGCACTGAACACACAGCACCCTGAGTACTGAGCACCTCGAGCACTGAGCACCCAGCACCCTGAGTACTGAGCACCGAGCACCCCGAGCACTGAGCACCCAGCACCGCGAGCACTGAGCACCCAGCACCCCGAGCACTGAGCACCCAGCAACCTGAGTACTGAGCACCCAGCACCCTGAGTACTGAGCACCCAGCACTCTGAGCACTGAGTACCCAGCACCCTGAGCACTGAGCACCCAGCACCCTGAGCACTGTGCACACAGCACCCTGAGCACTGAGCACCTAGCACCCTGACTACTGAGCACTGAGCACCCAGCACCCTGAGCACTGAGCACCCAGCACCCTGAGCACTGAGCACCCAGCACCCTGAGTACTGAGCACCCAGCACCCCAAGCACTGAGCACACAGCACCCTGAGCACTGAGCACCTAGCACCCTGACTACTGAGCACTGAGCACCCAGCACCCTGAGCACCTAGCACCCTGACTACTGAGCACTGAGCACCCAGCACCCTGAGCACTGTGCACACAGCACCCTGAGCCCTGAGCACCTAGCACCCTGACTACTGAGCACTGAGCACCCAGCACCCTGAGCACTGAGCACCCAGCACCCTGAGTACTGAGCACACAGCACCCTGAGCACTGAGCACCCAGCTCCCTGAGTACTGAGCACTGAGCACCCAGGACCCCGAGCACTGAGCACCCAGCACCCTGAGTACTGAGCACCGAGCACTCCGAGCACTGAGCACCCAGCACCCTGAGTACTGAGCTCCGAGCACCCTGAGCACTGAGCACTGAGCACCCAGCACCCTGAGCACTGAGCACTGAGCACCCAGCACCCGGAGCACTGTGCATCCAGCACCCCGAGCACTGAGCACCCAGCACCCTGAGCAGTGAGCACCCTGAGGACTGAGCACCCAGCACCCTGAGCACTGAGCACCCAGCACCCTGAGTACTGAGCACCGATCACCCTGAGCACTGAGCACCCAGCACCCAGAGCACTGAGCACCCAGCACCCTGAGTACTGAGCACCCAGCACCCCGAGCACTGAGCACCCAGCACCCTGAGTACTGAGCACCCTGAGTACTGAGCACCGATCACCCTGAGCACTGAGCTCCCAGCACCCTGAGTACTGAGCACCCAGCACCCTGAGCACTGAGCACCCAGCACCCTGAGTACTGAGCACCCAGCACCCTGAGCACTGAGCACCTAGCACCCTGAGTACTGAGCACCCAGCACCCTGAGCACTGAGCACCCAGCACCCTGAGTACTGAGCACCCAGCACCCCGAGCACTGAGCACCCAGCACACCGAGAATGAGCACCCAGCACCCCGAGTACTGAGCACCGAGCACCCTGAGCACTGAGTACCCAGCACCCCGAGCACTGAGCACCCAGCAACCTGAGTACTGAGCACCCAGCACCCTGAGTACTGAGCACCCAGCACTCTGAGCACTGAGTACCCAGCACCCTGAGCACTGAGCACCCAGCACCCTGAGCACTGTGCACACAGCACCCTGAGCACTGAGCACCTAGCACCCTGACTACTGAGCACTGAGCACCCAGCACCCTGAGCACTGAGCACCCAGCACCCTGAGCACTGAGCACCCAGCACCCTGAGTATTGAGCACCCAGCACCCCAAGCACTGAGCACGCAGCACCCTGAGTACTGAGCACCCAGCACCATGAGCACTGAGCACACAGCACCCAGAGCACTGAGCACCCAGCTCCCTGAGTACTGAGCACTGAGCACCCAGCACCCCGAGCACTGAGCACCCAGCACCCTGAGTACTGAGCACCGAGCACTCCGAGCACTGAGCACCCAGCACCCTGAGTACTGAGCTCCGAGCACCCCGAGCACTGAGCACCCAGCACCCCGAGTACTGAGCACTGAGCACCCTGAGTACTGAGCACCAAGCACCCCGAGTACTGAGCACTGAGCACCCTGAGTACTGAGCACCCAGCACCCTGAGCACTGAGTACCCAGCACCCTGAGTACTGAGCACTGAGAAGCCTGAGTACTGAGCACCGATCACCCTGAGTACTGAGCACCCAGCACCCTGATCAATGAGCACCCAGTACCCTGAGCACTGAGCACCCAGCACCTTGAGTACTGAGCACCGAGCACTGAGCACCCAGCACACTGAGTACTGAGCACCAAGCACCCTGAGTACTGAGCACCAAGCACCCTGAGTACTGAGCACCCAGCACCCTGAGCACTGAGCACCCAGCACCCTGAGTACTGAGCACCTAGCACCCTGAGTACTGAGCAACCAGCACCCTGAGCACTGAGCACTGAGCACCCAGCACCCTGAGCACTGAGCACTGAGCACCCAGCACCCGGAGCACTGTGCATCCAGCACCCCGAGCACTGAGCACCCAGCACCCTGAGCAGTGAGCACCCTGAGGACTGAGCACCCAGCACCCTGAGCACTGAGCACCCAGCACCCTGAGTACTGAGCACCCAGCACCCAGAGCACTGAGCACCCAGCACCCTGAGTACTGAGCACCCAGCACCCTGAGCACTGAGCACCCAGCACCCTGAGTACTGAGCACCCTGAGTACTGAGCACCGATCACCCTGAGCACTGAGCTCCCAGCACCCTGAGTACTGAGCACCCAGCACCCTGAGCACTGAGCACCCAGCACCCTGAGTACTGAGCACCCAGCACCCTGAGCACTGAGCACCTAGCACCCTGAGTACTGAGCACCCAGCACCCTGAGCACTGAGCACCCAGCACCCTGAGTACTGAGCACCCAGCACCCCGAGCACTGAGCACCGAGCACCCTGAGCACTGAGTACCCAGCACCCTGAGCACTGAGCACCCAGCACCCTGAGTACTGAGCACCCAGCACCCTGAGTACTGAGCACCCAGCACCCTGAGCACTGAGCACCGAGCACCCTGAGCACTGAGTACTGAGCACCGAGCACCCCGAGCACTGAGCACCCAGGACCCGGAGTACTGAGCACCCAGCACCCTGAGTACTAAGCACCGAGCACCCTGAGTACTGAGCACCCAGCACCCTGAGCACTGAACATACAGCAGTCTGAGTACTGAGCACCTCGAGCACTGAGCACCCAGCACCCTGAGTACTGAGCACCGAGCACCCCGAGCACTGAGCACCCAGCACCCCAAGCACTGAGCACCCAGCACCCGAGCACTGAGCACCCAGCACCCTGAGCCCTGAGCACCCAGCACCCTGAGTACTGACCACCCAGCACCCTGAGCACTGAGTACCTAGCACCCTGAGCACTGAGCACCCAGCACCCTGAGCACTGAGCACACAGCACCCTGAGCACTGAGCACCCAGCACCCTGAGTACTGAGCACTGAGCACCCAGCACCCCGAGCACTGAGCACCCAGCACCCTGAGTACTGAGCACTGAGCACCCAGCACCCCGAGCACTGAGCACCCAGCACCCTGAGCACTGAGCACCCAGCACCCGCGTACTGAGCACCCAGCACACTGAGTACTGAGCACCCAGCACTCTGAGTACTGAGCACCTAGCACCCCGAGCACTGAGCACCCAGCATCCCGAGCACCGATCACCCTGAGTACTAAGCACCGAGCACCCTGAGTACTGAGCACCCAGCACCCTGAGCACTGAGCACTCAGCACCCCGAGCACTGAGCACCCAGCACCCTGAGTACTGAGCACACAGCACCCTGAGCACTGAGCACCCAGCACCCTGAGTAGTGAGCACCCAACGTACTGAGCACCGAGCACCCCGAGCACTGAGCACCCAGCACCCTGAGTACTGAGCACCGAGCACCCCGAGTACTGAGCACCCAGCACCCTGAGTACTGAGCTCCGAGCACCCCGAGCACTGAGCACCCAGCGCCCCGAGCACCGAGCACCCTGAGCACTGAGCACCCAGCACCCTGAGCAATGAGCACCCTGAGTACTGAGCACCCAGCACCTTGAGCACTGAGCACCGAGCACCCCGAGCACTGGGCACCCAGCACCCGGATTACTGAGCACCCAGCACCCTGAGTACTAAGCACCGAGCACCCTGAGTACTGAGCACCCAGCACCCTGAGCACAGAACACACAGCACCCTGAGTACTGAGCACCTCGAGCACTGAGCACCCAGCACCCTGAGTACTGAGCACCGAGCACCCCGAGCACTGAGCACCCAGCACCGCGACCACTGAGCACATAGCACCCCGAGCACTGAGCACCCAGCACCCTGAGTACTGAGGACCCTGCACCCTGAGTACTGAGCACCAAGCACCCTGAGCACTGATTACCCAGCACCATGAGCACTGAGCACCCAGCACCCTGAGCACTGAGCACACAGCACCCTGAGCACTGAGCACCCAGCACCCTGAGTACTGAGCACTGAGCACCCAGCACCCCGAGGACTGAGCACCCAGCACCCTGAGTACTGAGCACCGAGCACCCCGAGCACTGAGCACCCAGCACCCTTAGTACTAAGCTACGAGCACCCCGAGAACTGAGCACCCAGCGCCCCGAGCACCGAGCACCCTGAGCACTGAGCACCCAGCACCCTGAGCACTGAGCACCCAGCACCCTGAATACTGAACACCCAGCACCCTGAGCACTGAGCACTGAGCACCCTGAGCACTGAGTACTGAGCACCGAGCACCCCGAGAACTGAGCACCCAGCACCCGGAGTACTGAGCACCCAGCACCCTGAGTACTGAGCACCCAGCACCCCGAGCACTGAGCACCCAGCACCCTGAGCACTGAGCACCCAGCACCCTGAGTACTGAGCACTGAGCACCCAGCACCCCGAGCACTGAGCACCCAGCACCCTGAGCACTGAGTACCCAGCACCCCGAGCACTGAGCACCCAGCACCCTGAGCACTGAGCACCCAGCACCCCGAGTACTGAGCACCCAGCACCCTGAGTACTGAGAACCCAGCACCCCGAGTACTGAACACCCAGCACCCTGAGTACTGAGCACACAGCACCCTGAGTACTGCGCACCCAGCACCCCAAGTACTGAGCACCCAGCACCCTGAGTACTGAGCACCCAGCACCCTGAGCACTGAGCACCCAGCACCCTGAGTACTGAGCACCCAGCACCCTGAGCACTGAGCACCCAGCACCCTGAGCACTGAGCACCCAGCACACTGAGCACTGAGCACCCAGGACCCTGAGTAGTGAGCACCCAACGTACTGAGCACCGAGCACCCCGAGCACTGAGCACCCAGCACCCTGAGTACTGAGCTCCGAGCACCCCGAGCACTGAGCACCCAGCACCCGGCGTACTGAGCACCCAGCACCCTGAGTACTAAGCACCGAGCACCCTGAGTACTGAGCACCCAGTACCCTGAGCACTGAACACACAGCACCCTGAGTACTGAGCACCCCGAGCACTGAGCACCCAGCACCCTGAGCACTGAGCACCCAGCACCCTCAGTACTGAGGACCCAGCACCCTGAGTACTGAACACCCAGCACCCTGAGCACTGAGCACTGAGCACCCTGAGCACTGAGTACTGAGCACTGTGCACCCTGAGCACTGAGCACCCAGCACCCCGAGTACTGAGCACCCAGCACACCGAGCACTGAGCCCCGAGCGCCCCGAGCACTGACCACCCAGCACCCCGAGCACTGAGCACTGTGCACCCGGAGCACTGAGCACACAGCACCCCGAGTACTGAGCACTGAGCACCCTGAGCACTGAGCACCCAGCACCCCGAGTATTGAGCACTGAGCTCCCTGAGTACTGGGAACCCAGCACCCTGAGCACTGTGTACCCAGCACCCTGAGCACTGAGCACCCAGCACCCTGAGCACTGAGCACCCAGCACCCTGAGCACTGAGCACCCAGCACACTGAGTACTGAGCACTGAGCACCCAGCACCCCGAGCACTGAGCACCCAGCACCCTGAGTACTGAGCACTGAGCACCCAGCACCCCGAGCACTGAGCACCCAGCACCCTGAGCACTGAGCACCCAGCACCCGAGTACTGAGCACCCAGCACCCTGAGTACTGGGCACCGAGCACCCCGAGCACTGAGCACCCAGCACCGCGAGCACTGAGCACCCAGCTCCCCGAGCACTGAGCACCCAGCACCCTGAGTACTGAGCACCCAGCACCCTGAGCACTGAGCACACAGCACCCTGAGCACTGAGCACCCAGTACCCTGAGTACTGAGCACTGAGCACCCAGCACCCTGAGCACTGAGCACCCAGCACCCTGAGAACTGAGCACTGAGCACCCAGCACCCCGAGCACTGAGCACCCAGCACCCTGAGCACTGAGCACCCAGCACCCGAGTACTGAGCACCCAGCACCCTGAGTACTGAGCACCCAGCACCCTGAGTACTGAGCACCCAGCACCCCAAGTACTGTGCACCCAGCACCCTGAGTACTGAGCACCCAGCACCCTGAGCACTGAGCACCCAGCACCCTGAGTACTGAGCACCCAGCACCCTGAGCACTGAGCACCCAGCACCCTGAGCACTGAGCACCCAGCACACTGAGCACTGAGCACCCAGGACCCTGAGTAGTGAGCACCCAACGTACTGAGCACCGTGCACCCCGAGCACTGAGCACCCAGCACCCTGAGCACTGAGCACCGATCACCCCGAGCACTGAGCACCCAGCACCCTGAGTACTGAGCTCCGAGCACCCCGAGCACTGAGCACCCAGCACCCGGAGTACTGAGCACCCAGCACCCTGAGTACTAAGCACCGAGCACCCTGAGTACTGAGCACCCAGTACCCTGAGCACTGAACACACAGCACCCTGAGTACTGAGCACCCCGAGCACTGAGCACCCAGCACCCTGAGCACTGAGCACCCAGCACCCTGAGTACTGAGCACCCAGCACCCTGAGTACTGAACACCCAGCACCCTGAGCACTGAGCACTGAGCACCCTGAGCACTGAGTACTGAGCACTGAGCACCCTGAGCACTGAGCACCCAGCCCCCCGAGTACTGAGCACCCAGCACACCGAGCACTGAGCCCCCAGCGCCCCGAGCACTGACCACCCAGCACCCCGAGCACTGAGCACTGAGCACCCGGAGCACTGAGCACACAGCACCCCGAGTACTGAGCACTGAGCACCCTGAGCACTGAGCACCCAGCACCCCGAGTACTGAGCACTGAGCTCCCTGAGTACTGGTAACCCAGCACCCTGAGCACTGTGTACCCAGCACCCTGAGCACAGAGCACCCAGCACCCTGAGCACTGAGCACCCAGCACCCTGAGCACTGCGCACCCAGCACACTGAGTACTGAGCACTGAGCACCCAGCACCCCGAGCACTGAGCACCCAGCACCCTGAGCACTGCGCACCCAGCACCCTGAGTACTGAGCACTGAGCACCCAGCACCCGGAGCACTGAGCACCCAGCACCCTGAGCCCTGAGCACCCAGCACCCGAGTACTGAGCACCCAGTACCCTGAGTACTGAGCACCCAGCACTCTGAGTACTGAGCACCTAGCACCCCGAGCACTGAGCACCCAGCACCCCGAGCACCGAGCACCCTGAGTACTAAGCACCGAGCACCCTGAGTACTGAGCACCCAGCACCCTGAGCACTGAGCACCCAGCACCCCGAGCACTGAGCACCCAGCACCCTGAGTACTGAGCACCCAGCACCCTGAGCACTGAGCACCGTGCACCCCGAGCACTGAGCATCCAGCACCCTGAGTACTGAGCACCGATCACCCCGAGCACTGAGCACCCAGCACCCTGAGTACTGAGCTCCGAGCACCCCGAGCACTGAGCACCCAGCACCCGGAGTACTGAGCACCCAGCACCCTGAGTACTAAGCACCGAGCACCCTGAGTACTGAGCACCCAGTACCTGAGCACTGAACACACAGCACCCTGAGTACTGAGCACCCCGAGCACTGAGCACCCAGCACCCTGAGCACTGAGCACCCAGCACCCTGAGTACTGAGCACCCAGCACCCTGAGTACTGAACACCCAGCACCCTGATCACTGAGCACTGAGCACCCTGAGCACTGAGTACTGAGCACTGAGCACCCTGAGCACTGAGCACCCAGCACCCCGAGTACTGAGCACCCAGCACACCGAGCACTGAGCCCCCAGCGCCCCGAGCACTGACCACCCAGCACCCCGAGCACTGAGCACTGAGCACCCGGAGCACTGAGCACACAGCACCCAGAGTACTGAGCACTGAGCACCCTGAGCACTGAGCACCCAGCACCCCGAGTACTGAGCACTGAGCTCCCTGAGTACTGGGAACCCAGCACCCTGAGCACTGTGTACCCAGCACCGTGAGCACAGAGCACCCAGCACCCTGAGCACTGAGCACCCAGCACCCTGAGCACTGCGCACCCAGCACACTGAGTACTGAGCACTGAGCACCCAGCACCCCGAGCACTGAGCACCCAGCACCCTGAGCACTGCGCACCCAGCACCCTGAGTACTGAGCACTGAGCACCCAGCACCCCGAGCACTGAGCACCCAGCACCCTGAGCATTGAGCACCCAGCACCCGAGTACTGAGCACCCAGTACCCTGAGTACTGAGCACCCAGCACTCTGAGTACTGAGCACCTAGCACCCCGAGCACTGAGCACCCAGCACCCCGAGCACCGAGCACCCTGAGTACTAAGCACCGAGCACCCTGAGTACTGAGCACCCAGCACCCTGAGCACTGAGCACCCAGCACCCCGAGCACTGAGCACCCAGCACCCTGAGTACTGAGCACCCAGCACCCTGAGCACTGAGCACCCAGCACCCTGAGTAGTGAGCACCCAACGTACTGAGCACCGAGCACCCCGAGCACTGAGCACCCAGCACCCTGAGTACTGAGCACCGAGCACCCCGAGTACTGAGCACCGAGCACCCTGAGTACTGAGCTCCGAGCACCCCGAGCACTGAGCACCCAGCGCCCCGAGCACCGAGCACCCTGAGCACTGAGCACCCAGCACCCTGAGCAATGAGCACCCTGAGTACTGAGCACCCAGCACCTTGAGCACTGAGCACCGAGCACCCCGAGCACTGAGCACCCAGCACCCGGAGTACTGAGCACCCAGCACCCTGAGTACTAAGCACCGAGCACCCTGAGTACTGAGCACCCAGCACCCTGAGCACTGAACACACAGCACCCTGAGTACTGAGCACCTCGAGCACTGAGCACCCAGCACCCTGAGTACTGAGCACCGAGCACCCCGAGCACTGAGCACCCAGCACCGCGACCACTGAGCACATAGCTCCCCGAGCACTGAGCACCCAGCACCCTGAGTACTGAGCTCCGAGCACCCCGAGCACTGAGCACCCAGCGCCCCGAGCACCGAGCACCCTGAGCACGGAGCACCCAGCACCCTGAGCACTGAGCACCCAGCACCCTGAATACTGAACACCCAGCACCCTGAGCACTGAGCACTGAGCACCCTGAGCACTGAGTACTGAGCACCGAGCACCCCGAGAACTGAGCACCCAGCACCCGGAGTACTGAGCACCCAGCACCCTGAGTACTGAGCACCCAGCACCCCGAGCAATGAGCACCCAGCACCCTGAGCACTGAGCACCCAGCACCCTGAGTACTGAGCACTGAGCACCCAGCACCCCGAGCACTGAGCACCCAGCACCCTGAGCACTGAGCACCCAGCACCCCGAGCACTGAGCACCCAGCACCCTGAGCACTGAGCACCCAGCACCCCGAGTACTGAACACCCAGCACCCTGAGTACAGAGCACCCAGCACCCCAAGTACTGAGCACCCAGCACCCTGAGCACTGAGCACCCAGCACCCTGAGTACTGAGCACCCAGCAACCTGAGCACTGAGCACCCAGCACCCTGAGCACTGAGCACCCAGCACACTGAGCACTGAGCACCCAGGACCCTGAGTAGTGAGCACCCAACGTACTGAGCACCGAGCACCCCGAGCACTGAGCACCCAGCACCCTGAGTACTGAGCACCGATCACCCCGAGCACTGAGCACCCAGCACCCTGAGTACTGAGCTCCGAGCACCCCGAGCACTGAGCACCCAGCACCCGGAGTACTGAGCACCCAGCACCCTGAGTACTAAGCACCGAGCACCCTGAGTACTGAGCACCCAGTACCCTGAGCACTGAACACACAGCACCCTGAGTACTGAGCACCCCGAGCACTGAGCACCCAGCACCCTGAGCACTGAGCACCCAGCACCCTGAGTACTGAGCACCCAGCACCCTGAGTACTGAACACCCAGCACCCTGAGCACTGAGCACTGAGCACCCAGAGGACTGAGTACTGAGCACTGAGCACCCTGAGCACTGAGCACCCAGCACCCCGAGTACTGAGCACCCAGCACACCGAGTACTGAGCACCCAGCACCCTGAGCACTGAGCACACAGCACCCCGAGTACTGAGCACTGAGCACCCTGAGCACTGAGCACCCAGCACCCCGAGTACTGAGCACTGAGCTCCCTGAGTACTGGGAACCCAGCACCCTGAGCACTGTGTACCCAGCACCCTGAGCATTGAGCACCCAGCACCCTGAGCACTGAGCACCCAGCACCCTGAGCACTGAGCACCCAGCACACTGAGTACTGATCACTGAGCACCCAGCACCCCGAGCACTGAGCACCCAGCACCCTGAGTACTGAGCACTGAGCACCCAGCACCCCGAGCACTGAGCACCCAGCACCCTGAGCACTGAGCACCCAGCACCCGAGTACTGAGCACCCAGTACCCTGAGTACTGAGCACCCAGCACTCTGAGTACTGAGCACCTAGCACCCCGAGCACTGAGCACCCAGCACCCCGAGCACCGAGCACCCTGAGTACTAAGCACCGAGCACTCTGAGTACTGAGCACCCAGCACCCTGAGCACTGAGCACCCAGCACCCCGAGCACTGAGCACCCAGCACCCTGAGTACTGAGCACCCAGCACCCTGAGCACTGAGCACCCAGCACCCTGAGTAGTGAGCACCCAACGTACTGAGCACCGAGCACCCCGAGCACTGAGCACCCAGCACCCTGAGTACTGAGCACCGAGCACCCCGAGTACTGAGCACCCAGCACCCTGAGTACTGAGCTCCGAGCACCCCGAGCACTGAGCACCCAGCGCCCCGAGCACCGAGCACCCTGAACACTGAGCACCCAGCACCCTGAGCAATGAGCACCCTGAGTACTGAGCACCCAGCACCTTGAGCACTGAGCACCGAGCACCCCGAGCACTGAGCACCCAGCACCCGGAGTACTGAGCACCCAGCACCCTGAGTACTAAGCACCGAGCACCCTGAGTACTGAGCACCAAGCACCCTGAGCACTGAACACACAGCACCCTGAGTACTGAGCACCTCGAGCACTGAGCACCCAGCACCCTGAGTACTGAGCACCGAGCACCACGAGCACTGAGCACCCAGCACCCTGAGTACTGAGCACTCAGCACCCTGAGTAATGAGCACCCAGCACCCTGAGCACTGATTACCCAGCACCCTGAGCACTGAGCACCCAGCACCCCGAGTACTGAGCACTGAGCACCCTGAGTACTGGGAACCCAGCACCCTGAGCACTGTGTACCCAGCACCCTGAGCACTGAGCACCCAGCACCCTGAGCACTGCGCACCCAGCACCCTGAGCACTGAGCACCCAGCACACTGAGTACTGAGCACTGAGCACCCAGCACCCTGAGTACTGAGCACTGAGCACCCAGCACCCTGAGCACTGAGCACCCAGCACCCGAGTACTGAGCACCCAGCACCCTGAGTACTGGGCACCGAGCACCCCGAGCACTGAGCACCCAGCACCGCGAGCACTGAGCACCCAGCTCCCCGAGCACTGAGCACCCAGCACCCTGAGTACTGAGCACCCAGCACCCTGAGCACTGAGCACACAGAACCCTGAGCACTGAGCACCCAGTACCCTGAGTACTGAGCACTGAGCACCCAGCACCCTGAGCACTGAGCACCCAGCACCCTGAGAACTGAGCACTGAGCACCCAGCACCCCGAGCACTGAGCACCCAGCACCCTGAGCACTGAGCACCCAGCACCCGAGTACTGAGCACCCAGCACCCTGAGTACTGAGCACCCAGCACCCTGAGTACTGAGCACCCAGCACCCCAAGTACTGAGCACGCAGCACCCTGAGTACTGAGCACCCAGCACCCTGAGCACTGAGCACCCAGCACCCCAAGTACTGTGCACCCAGCACCCTGAGTACTGAGCACCCAGCACCCTGAGTACTGAGCACCCAGCACTCTGAGTACTGAGCACCTAGCACCCCGAGCACTGAGCACCCAGCACCCCGAGCACCGAGCACCCTGAGTACTAAGCACCGAGCACCCTGAGTACTGAGCACCCAGCACCCTGAGCACTGAGCACCCAGCACCCCGAGCACTGAGCACCCAGCACCCTGAGTACTGAGCACCCAGCACCCTGAGCACTGAGCACCGTGCACCCCGAGCACTGAGCATCCAGCACCCTGAGTACTGAGCACCGATCACCCCGAGCACTGAGCACCCAGCACCCTGAGTACTGAGCTCCGAGCACCCCGAGCACTGAGCACCCAGCACCCGGAGTACTGAGCACCCAGCACCCTGAGTACTAAGCACCGAGCACCCTGAGTACTGAGCACCCAGTACCTGAGCACTGAACACACAGCACCCTGAGTACTGAGCACCCCGAGCACTGAGCACCCAGCACCCTGAGCACTGAGCACCCAGCACCCTGAGTACTGAGCACCCAGCACCCTGAGTACTGAACACCCAGCACCCTGATCACTGAGCACTGAGCACCCTGAGCACTGAGTACTGAGCACTGAGCACCCTGAGCACTGAGCACCCAGCACCCCGAGTACGGAGCACCCAGCACACCGAGCACTGAGCCCCCAGCGCCCCGAGCACTGACCACCCAGCACCCCGAGCACTGAGCACTGAGCACACGGAGCACTGAGCACACAGCACCCAGAGTACTGAGCACTGAGCACCCTGAGCACTGAGCACCCAGCACCCCGAGTACTGAGCACTGAGCTCCCTGAGTACTGGGAACCCAGCACCCTGAGCACTGTGTACCCAGCACCGTGAGCACAGAGCACCCAGCACCCTGAGCACTGAGCACCCAGCACCCTGAGCACTGCGCACCCAGCACACTGAGTACTGAGCACTGAGCACCCAGCACCCCGAGCACTGAGCACCCAGCACCCTGAGCACTGCGCACCCAGCACCCTGAGTACTGAGCACTGAGCACCCAGCACCCCGAGCACTGAGCACCCAGTACCCTGAGCATTGAGCACCCAGCACCCGAGTACTGAGCACCCAGTACCCTGAGTACTGAGCACCCAGCACTCTGAGTACTGAGCACCTAGCACCCCGAGCACTGAGCACCCAGCACCCCGAGCACCGAGCACCCTGAGTACTAAGCACCAAGCACCCTGAGTACTGAGCACCCAGCAACCTGAGCACTGAGCACCCAGCACCCCGAGCACTGAGCACCCAGCACCCTGAGTACTGAGCACCCAGCACCCTGAGCACTGAGCACCCAGCACCCTGAGTAGTGAGCACACAACGTACTGAGCACCGAGCACCCCGAGCACTGAGCACCCAGCACCCTGAGTACTGAGCACCGAGCACCCCGAGTACTGAGCACCGAGCACCCTGAGTACTGAGCTCCGAGCACCCCGAGCACTGAGCACCCAGCGCCCCGAGCACCGAGCACCCTGAGCACTGAGCACCCAGCACCCTGAGCAATGAGCACCCTGAGTACTGAGCACCGAGGACCTTGAGCACTGAGCACCGAGCACCCCGAGCACTGAGCACCCAGCAACCGGAGTACTGAGCACCCAGCACCCTGAGTACTAAGCACCGAGCACCCTGAGTACTGAGCACCCAGCACCCTGAGCACTGAACACACAGCACCCTGAGTACTGAGCACCTCGAGCACTGAGCACCCAGCACCCTGAGTACTGAGCACCGAGCACCCCGAGCACTGAGCACCCAGCACCGCGACCACTGAGCACATAGCACCCCGAGCACTGAGCACCCAGCACCCTGAGTACTGAGCTCCGAGCACCCCGAGCACTGAGCACCCAGCGCCCCGAGCACCGAGCACCCTGAGCACGGAGCACCCAGCACCCTGAGCACTGAGCACCCAGCACCCTGAATACTGAACACCCAGCACCCTGAGCACTGAGCACTGAGCACCCTGAGCAATGAGTACTGAGCACCGAGCACCCCGAGAACTGAGCACCCAGCACCCGGAGTACTGAGCACCCAGCACCCTGAGTACTGAGCACCCAGCACCCCGAGCAATGAGCACCCAGCACCCTGAGCACTGAGCACCCAGCACCCTGAGTACTTAGCACTGAGCACCCAGCACCCCGAGCACTGAGCACCCAGCACCCTGAGCACTGAGCACCCAGCACCCCGAGCACTGAGCACCCAGCACCCTGAGCACTGAGCACCCAGCACCCCGAGTACTGAGCACCCAGCACCCTGAGTACTGAGAACCCAGCACCCCGAGTACTGAACACCCAGCACCCTGAGTACAGAGCACCCAGCACCCCAAGTACTGAGCACCCAGCACCCTGAGCACTGAGCACCCAGCACCCTGAGCACTGAGCACCCAGCACACTGAGCACTGAGCACCCAGGACCCTGAGTAGTGAGCACCCAACGTACTGAGCACCGAGCACCCCGAGCACTGAGCACCCAGCACCCTGAGTACTGAGCACCGATCACCCCGAGCACTGAGCACCCAGCACCCTGAGTACTGAGCTCCGAGCACCCCGAGCACTGAGCACCCAGCACCCGGAGTACTGAGCATCCAGCACCCTGAGTACTAAGCACCGAGCACCCTGAGTACTGAGCACCCAGTACCCTGAGCACTGAACACACAGCACCCTGAGTACTGAGCACCCCGAGCACTGAGCACCCAGCACCCTGAGCACTAAGCACCCAGCACCCTGAGTACTGAGCACCCAGCACCCTGAGTACTGAACACCCAGCACCCTGAGCACTGAGCACTGAGCACCCAGAGGACTGAGTACTGAGCACTGAGCACCCTGAGCACTGAGCACCCAGCACCCCGAGTACTGAGCACCCAGCACACCGAGCACTGAGCCCCCAGCGCCCCGAGCACTGACCACCCAGCACCGCGAGCACTGAGCACTGAGCACCCGGATCACTGAGCACACAGCACCCCGAGTACTGAGCACTGAGCACCCTGAGCACTGAGCACCCAGCACCCCGAATACTGAGCACTGAGCTCCCTGAGTACTGGGAACCCAGCACCCTGAGCACTGTGTACCCAGCACCCTGAGCATTGAGCACCCAGCACCCTGAGCACTGAGCACCCAGCACCCTGAGCACTGAGCACCCAGCACACTGAGTACTGATCACTGAGCACCCAGCACCCCGAGCACTGAGCACCCAGCACCCTGAGTACTGAGCACTGAGCACCCAGCACCCCGAGCACTGAGCACCCAGCACCCTGAGCACTGAGCACCCAGCACCCGAGTACTGAGCACCCAGTACCCTGAGTACTGAGCACCCAGCACTCTGAGTACTGAGCACCTAGCACCCCGAGCACTGAGCACCCAGCACCCCGAGCACCGAGCACCCTGAGTACTAAGCACCGAGCACTCTGAGTACTGAGCACCCAGCACCCTGAGCACTGAGCACCCAGCACCCCGAGCACTGAGCACCCAGCACCCTGAGTACTGAGCACCCAGCACCCTGAGCACTGAGCACCCAGCACCCTGAGTAGTGAGCACCCAACGTACTGAGCACCGAGCACCCCGAGCACTGAGCACCCAGCACCCTGAGTACTGAGCACCGAGCACCCCGAGTACTGAGCACCCAGCACCCTGAGTACTGAGCTCCGAGCACCCCGAGCACTGAGCACCCAGCGCCCCGAGCACCGAGCACCCTGAACACTGAGCACCCAGCACCCTGAGCAATGAGCACCCTGAGTACTGAGCACCCAGCACCTTGAGCACTGAGCACCGAGCACCCCGAGCACTGAGCACCCAGCACCCGGAGTACTGAGCACCCAGCACCCTGAGTACTAAGCACCGAGCACCCTGAGTACTGAGCACCAAGCACCCTGAGCACTGAACACACAGCACCCTGAGTACTGAGCACCTCGAGCACTGAGCACCCAGCACCCTGAGTACTGAGCACCGAGCACCACGAGCACTGAGCACCCAGCACCCTGAGTACTGAGCACTCAGCACCCTGAGTACTGAGCACCCAGCACCCTGAGCACTGATTACCCAGCACCCTGAGCACTGAGCACCCAGCACCCCGAGTACTGAGCACTGAGCACCCTGAGTACTGGGAACCCAGCACCCTGAGCACTGTGTACCCAGCACCCTGAGCACTGAGCACCCAGCACCCTGAGCACTGCGCACCCAGCACCCTGAGCACTGAGCACCCAGCACACTGAGTACTGAGCACTGAGCACCCAGCACCCTGAGTACTGAGCACTGAGCACCCAGCACCCTGAGCACTGAGCACCCAGCACCCGAGTACTGAGCACCCAGCACCCTGAGAACTGGGCACCGAGCACCCCGAGCACTGAGCACCCAGCACCGCGAGCACTGAGCACCCAGCTCCCCGAGCACTGAGCACCCAGCACCCTGAGTACTGAGCACCCAGCACCCTGAGCACTGAGCACACAGAACCCTGAGCACTGAGCACCCAGTACCCTGAGTACTGAGCACTGAGCACACAGCACCCTGAGCACTGAGCACCCAGCACCCTGAGAACTGAGCACTGAGCACCCAGCACCCCGAGCACTGAGCACCCAGCACCCTGAGCACTGAGCACCCAGCACCCGAGTACTGAGCACCCAGCACCCTGAGTACTGAGCACCCAGCACCCTGAGTACTGAGCACCCAGCACCCCAAGTACTGAGCACCCAGCACCCCGAGCATTGAGCAACCAGCACCCTGAGTACTGAGCACCCAGCACCCCGAGCACTGAGCACCCTGAGTACTGAGCACCCAGCACCCTGAGTAATGAGCACCCAGCACCCCGAGCACTGAGCACCCAGCACCCTGAGTACTGAGCACCGGGCTCCCTGAGTACTCAGCAGCCAGCACCCTGAGTACTGAGCACCCAGCGTACTGAGCACCGAGCCCCCAGCACCCTGAGTACTGAGCACCCAGCACCCTGAGCACTGAGCACCCAGCAACCTAAGTACTGAGCACCGAGCACCCCGAGCACTGAGCACCCAGCACCCCGAGCACCGAGCACCCTGAGTACAAAGCACCGAGCACCCTGAGCACTGAGCACCCAGCACCCTGAGCAGTGAGCACCCAGCACCCTGAGTACTGAGCACCCAGCACCCCGAGCACTGAGCACCCAGCACCCTGAGTACTGAGCACCCAGCACCCTGAGCACTGAGCACCGAGCACCCTGAGCACTGAGCACCCAGCACCCTGAGGACTGAGCACCCAGCACCCCGAGCACTGAGCACACAGCACACAGAGCACTGAGCACCCTGAGTACTGAGCACTGAGCACCCTGAGTACTGAGCACTGAGCTCCCTGAGTACTGAGCACCCAGCACCCTGAGTACTGAGCACCCAGCACCCCGAGCACTGAGTACCCAGCTCCCTGAGCACTGAGTACCCAGCACCCTGAGCACTGAGCACCCAGCACCCTGAGCACTGAGCACCCAGCACCCTGAGCACTGAGCACCCAGCACCCTGAGTACTGAGCACTGAGCACCCAGCACCCCGAGCACTGAGCACCCAGCACCCTGAGTACTGAGCACTGAGCACCCAGCACCCCGAGCACTGAGCACCCAGCACCCTGAGCACTGAGCACCCAGCACCCGAGTACAGATCACCCAGCACCCTGAGTACTGATCACCCAGCACCCTGAGTACTGAGCACGCAGCACCCTGAGTACTGAGCACCCAGCACCCCGAGCACTAAGCACCCATCACCCCGAGTACTGAGCACCGAGCACCCCGAGCACTGAGCACCCAGCACCCTGTGTACTGAGCTCCGAGCACCCCGAGCACAGAGCACCCAGCGCCCCGAGCACTGAGCACCCAGCACCCCGAGCAATGAGCCCCCAGCACCCCGAGCACTGAGCACCCAGCACCCCGAGCACTGAGCACCCAGCACCCTGAGTACTGAGCACCCAGCACCCTGAGTACTGAGCACCCAGCACCCTGAGCACTGAGCACCCAGCACCCTGAGTACTGAGCACCCAGCACCCTGAGTACTGAGTACCCAGCACCCTGAGCACTCAGCAACCTGAGTACTGAGCACCGAGCACCCTAAGTAATGAGCACCCAGCACCCTGAGTACGGAGCACCCAGCACCCTGAGTACTGAGCACCCAGCACCCCGAGTACTGAGCACCCAGCACCCCGAGAATGAGCACCCAGCACCCTGAGTACTGAGCACCCAGCACCCTGAGTACTGAGCACCCAGCACCCCGAGCACTGAGCACCCTGAGTACTGAGCACCCAGCACCCTTAGTACTGAGCACTAAGCACCCAGAGCACTGAGCACCCAGCACCCCGAGCACGGAGCACCCAGGACCCCGAGCACTGAGTACTGAGCACCCAGCACCCTGAGTACTGAGCACAGAGCTCCCCGAGCACTGAGCACCCTGAGTACTGAGCAACCAGCACCCCGATCACTGAGCACCCAGCACCCTGAGCACTGAGCACCCAGCACCCCGAGCATTGAGCACCCAGCACCCTGAGTACTGAGCACCCAGCACCCCGAGCACTGAGCACCCTGAGTACTGAGCACCCAGCACCCTGAGTAATGAGCACCCAGCACCCCGAGCACTGAGCACCCAGCACCCTGAGTACTGAGCACCGAGCACCCTGAGTACTCAGCAGCCAGCACCCTGAGTACTGAGCACCCAGCGTACTGAGCACCGAGCCCCCAGCACCCTGAGTACTGAGCACCCAGCACCCTGAGCACTGAGCACCCAGCAACCTGAGTACTGAGCACCGAGCACCCCGAGTACTGAGCACCCAGCACCCCGAGCACTGAGCACCCAGAACCCTGAGCACTGAGCACCCAGCACCCCGAGCACTGAGCACCCAGCACCCCGAGCACTGAGCACCCAGCACCCCGAGCACTGAGCACCCAGCACACCGAGCACCGAGCACCCTGAGTACAAAGCACCGAGCACCCTGAGCACTGAGCACCCAGCACCCTGAGCAGTGAGCACCCAGCAGCCTGAGCACTCAGCAACCTGAGTACTGAGCACTGAGCACCCTAAGTAATGAGCACCCAGCACCCTGAGTACGGAGCACCCAGCACCCTGAGTACTGAGCACCCAGCACCCCGAGCACTGAGCACCCAGCACCCCGAGAATGAGCACCCAGCACCCTGAGTACTGAGCACCCAGCACCCTGAGTACTGAGCACCCAGCACCCCGAGCACTGAGCACCCTGAGTACTGAGCACCCAGCACCCTTAGTACTGAGCACTAAGCACCCAGAGCACTGAGCACCCAGCACCCCGAGCACGGAGCACCCAGGACCCCGAGCACTGAGTACTGAGCACCCAGCACCCTGAGTACTGAGCACCGAGCTCCCCGAGCACTGAGCACCCTGAGTACTGAGCAACCAGCACCCCGATCACTGAGCACCCAGCACCCTGAGCACTGAGCACCCAGCACCCCGAGCATTGAGCACCCAGCACCCTGAGTACTGAGCACGCAGCACCCCGAGCACTGAGCACCCTGAGTACTGAGCACCCAGCACCCTGAGTAATGAGCACCCAGCACCCCGAGCACTGAGCACCCAGCACCCTGAGTACTGAGCACCGAGTACCCTGAGTACTCAGCAGCCAGCACCCTGAGTACTGAGCACCCAGCGTACTGAGCACCGAGCCCCCAGCACCCTGAGTACTGAGCACCCAGCACCCTGAGCACTGAGCACCCAGCAACCTGAGTACTGAGCACCGAGCACCCCGAGTACTGAGCACCCAGCACCCCGAGCACTGAGCACCCAGAACCCTGAGCACTGAGCACCCAGCACCCCGAGCACTGAGCACCCAGCACCCCGAGCACTGAGCACTCAGCACCCCGAGCACTGAGCACCCAGCACACCGAGCACCGAGCACCCTGAGTACAAAGCACCGAGCACCCTGAGCACTGAGCACCCAGCACCCTGAGCAGTGAGCACCCAGCACCCTGAGTACTGAGCACCCAGCACCCCGAGCACTGAGCACCCAGCACCCTGAGTACTGAGCACCCAGCACCCTGAGCACTGAGCACCGAGCACCCTGAGCACTGAGCACCCAGCACCCTGAGGACTGAGCACCCAGCACCCCGAGCACTGAGCACACAGCACACAGAGCACTGAGCACCCTGAGTACTGAGCACTGAGCACCATGAGTACTGAGCACTGAGCTCCCTGAGTACTGAGCACCCAGCACCCTGAGTACTGAGCACCCAGCACCCCGAGCACTGAGTACCCAGCTCCCTGAGCACTGAGTACCCAGCACCCTGAGCACTGAGCACCCAGCACCCTGAGCACTGAGCACCCAGCACCCTGAGCACTGAGCACCCAGCACCCTGAGTACTGAGCACTGAGCACCCAGCACCCCGAGCACTGAGCACCCAGCACCCTGAGTACTGAGCACTGAGCACCCAGCACCCCGAGCACTGAGCACCCAGCACCCTGAGCACTGAGCACCCAGCACCAGAGTACAGATCACCCAGCACCCTGAGTACTGATCACCCTGCACCCTGAGTACTGAGCACGCAGCACCCTGAGTACTGAGCACCCAGCACCCCGAGCACTAAGCACCCAGCACCCTGAGTACTGAGCACCGAGCACCCCGAGCACTGAGCACCCAGCACCCTGAGTACTGAGCTCCGAGCACCCGGAGCACAGAGTACCCAGCGCCCCGAGCACTGAGCACCCAGCACCCCGAGCACTGAGCCCCCAGCACCCCGAGCACTGAGCACCCAGCACCCCGAGCACTGAGCACCCAGCACCCTGAGTACTGAGCACCCAGCACCCTGAGTACTGAGCACCCAGCACCCTGAGAACTGAGCACCCAGCACCCTGAGTACTGAGCACCAAGCACCCTGAGTACTGAGTACCCAGCACCCTGAGCACTCAGCAACCTGAGTACTGAGCACCGAGCACCCTAAGTAATGAGCACCCAGCACCCTGAGTACTGAGCACCCAGCACCCTGAGCACTGAGCACCCAGCACCCTGTGTACTGAGCACCCAGCACCCCGAGTACTGAGCACCCAGCACCCCGAGCACTGAGCACCCAGCACCCTGAGTACTGAGCACTGAGCACCCTGAGTACTGAGCACCGAACACACTGAGTACTGAGCACCCAGCACCCTGAGTACTGAGCCCCCAGCACCCCGAGCACTGAGCACCCAGCACCCCGAGCACTGAGCACCCAGCACCCCGAGCACTGAGCACCCAGCACCCTGAGCACTGAGCACCCAGCACCCTGAGTACTGAGCACCCAGCACCCTGAGCACTGAGCACCCAGCACCCGGAGCACTGAGCACCCAGCACCCTGAGCACTGAGCACCCAGCACCCTGAGCACTGAGCACCCATCTCCCTGAGTACTGAGTACCCAGTACCCTGAGCACTGAGCACCCAGCACTCTTAGTACTGATCACCGAGCAACCCGAGCACTGAGCACCCAGCACCCTGAGTACTGAGCACCCAGCACCCTGAGTACTGAGCAACCAGCACCCTGAGTACTGAGCACCCAGTACCCTGAGCACTGAACACACAGCACCCTGAGTACTGAGCACCCTGAGCACTGAGCACCCAGCACCCTGGGCACTGTGCACCCAGCACCCCGAGCACTGAGCACCCAGCACCCTGAGTACTGAGAACAGATCACGCTGAGTACTGAGCACCCAGCACCCTGAGTACTGAGCCCCCAGCACCCTTAGTACTGAGCACCAAGCACCCCGAGCACTGAGCACCTAGCACCCCGAGAATGAGCACCCAGCACCCTGAGTACTGAGAACCGAGCACCCTGAGTACTGAGCACCCAGCACCCTGAGTACTGAGCCCCCAGCACCCTGAGTACTGAGCACCCAGCACCCTGAGTACTGAGCACCCAGCACCCTGAGTACTGAGCACCCAGCACCCTGAGTACTGAGCCCCCAGCACCCTGAGTACTGAGCACCCAGCACACTGAGTACTGAGCACCCAGCACCCTCAGCACTGAGCACAAAGCACGCTGAGTAATGAGCACTGAGCACCCTGAGTACTGAGCACCGAGGACCCTGAGCACTGAGCACCCAGCACCCTGAGTACTGAGCACCCAGCACCCTGAGCACTGAGCACCCAGCACCCTGAGTACTGAGCACCCAGCACCCTGAGTACTGAGTACCCAGCACCCTGAGCACTCAGCAACCTGAGTACTGAGCACCGAGCACCCTAAGTAATGAGCACCCAGCACCCCGAGCACTGAGCACCCAGCACCCCGAGAATGAGCACCCAGCACCCTGAGTACTGAGCACCCAGCACCCTGAGTACTGAGCACCCAGCACCCCGAGCACTGAGCACCCTGAGTACTGAGCACCCAGCACCCTTAGTACTGAGCACTAAGCACCCAGAGCACTGAGCACCCAGCACCCCGAGCACGGAGCACCCAGGACCCCGAGCACTGAGTACTGAGCACCCAGCACCCTGAGTACTGAGCACCGAGCTCCCCGAGCACTGAGCACCCTGAGTACTGAGCAACCAGCACCCCGATCACTGAGCACCCAGCACCCTGAGCACTGAGCACCCAGCACCCCGAGCATTGAGCACCCAGCACCCTGAGTACTGAGCACCCAGCACCCCGAGCACTGAGCACCCTGAGTACTGAGCACCCAGCACCCTGAGTAATGAGCACCCAGCACCCCGAGCACTGAGCACCCAGCACCCTGAGTACTGAGCACCGAGCACCCTGAGTACTCAGCAGCCAGCACCCTGAGTACTGAGCACCCAGCGTACTGAGCACCGAGCCCCCAGCACCCTGAGTACTGAGCACCCAGCACCCTGAGCACTGAGCACCCAGCACCCCGAGCACTGAGCACCCAGCACCCCGAGCACTGAGCACCAGCACCCCGAGCACTGAGCACCCAGCACCCCGAGCACCGAGCACCCTGAGTACAAAGCACCGAGCACCCTGAGCACTGAGCACCCAGCACCCTGAGCAGTGAGCACCCAGCACCCTGAGTACTGAGCACCCAGCACCCCGAGCACTGAGCACGCAGCACCCTGAGTACTGAGCACCCAGCACCCTGAGCACTGAGCACCGAGCACCCTGAGCACTGAGCACCCAGCACCCTGAGGACTGAGCACCCAGCACCCCGAGCACTGAGCACACAGCACACAGAGCACTGAGCACCCTGAGTACTGAGCACTGAGCACCCTGAGTACTGAGCACTGAGCTCCCTGAGTACTGAGCACCCAGCACCCTGAGTACTGAGCACCCAGCACCCCGAGCACTGAGTACCCAGCTCCCTGAGCACTGAGTACCCAGCACCCTGAGCACTGAGCACCCAGCACCCTGAGCACTGAGCACCCAGCACCCTGAGCACTGAGCACCCAGCACCCTGAGTACTGAGCACTGAGCACCCAGCACCCCGAGCACTGAGCACCCAGCACCCTGAGTACTGAGCACTGAGCACCCAGCACCCCGAGCACTGAGCACCCAGCACCCTGAGCACTGAGCACCCAGCACCCGAGTACAGATCACCCAGCACCCTGAGTACTGATCACCCAGCACCCTGAGTACTGAGCACGCAGCACCCTGAGTACTGAGCACCCAGCACCCCGAGCACTAAGCACCCAGCACCCTGAGTACTGAGCACCGAGCACCCCGAGCACTGAGCACCCAGCACCCTGTGTACTGAGCTCCGAGCACCCCGAGCACAGAGCACCCAGCGCCCCGAGCACTGAGCACCCAGCACCCCGAGCAATGAGCCCCCAGCACCCCGAGCACTGAGCACCCAGCACCCCGAGCACTGAGCATCCAGCACCCTGAGTACTGAGCACCCAGCACCCTGAGTACTGAGCACCCAGCACCCTGAGCACTGAGCACCCAGCACCCTGAGTACTGAGCACCCAGCACCCTGAGTACTGAGTACCCAGCACCCTGAGCACTCAGCACCCTGAGTACTGAGCACCGAGCACCCTAAGTAATGAGCACCCAGCACCCTGAGTACGGAGCACCCAGCACCCTGAGTACTGAGCACCCAGCACCCCGAGCACTGAGCACCCAGCACCCCGAGAATGAGCACCCAGCACCCTGAGTACTGAGCACCCAGCACCCTGAGCACTGAGCACCCAGCACCCTGAGCACTGAGCACTGAGCACCCAGCACCCTGAGCACTGAGCACCCAGCACCCGGAGCACTGAGCACCCAGCACCCTGAGCACTGAGCACCCAGCACCCTGAGTACTGAGCACCCAGCACCCCGAGCACTGAGCACCCAGCACCCCGAGAATGAGCACCCAGCACCCTGAGTACTGAGCACCCAGCACCCTGAGTACTGAGCACCCAGCACCCCGAGCACAGAGCACCCTGAGTACTGAGCACCCAGCACCCTTAGTACTGAGCACTAAGCACCCAGAGCACTGAGCACCCAGCACCCCGAGCACGGAGCACCCAGGACCCCGAGCACTGAGTACTGAGCACCCAGCACCCTGAGTACTGAGCACCGAGCTCCCCGAGCACTGAGCACCCTGAGTACTGAGCAAGCAGCACCCCGATCACTGAGCACCCAGCACCCTGAGCACTGAGCACCCAGCACCCCGAGCATTGAGCACCCAGCACCCTGAGTACTGAGCACCCAGCACCCTGAGTAATGAGCACCCAGCACCCTGAGTACTGAGCACCCAGCACCCCGAGCACTGAGCACCCTGAGTACTGAGCACCCAGCACCCTGAGTAATGAGCACCCAGCACCCCGAGCACTGAGCACCCAGCACCCTGAGTACTGAGCACCGGGCACCCTGAGTACTCAGCAGCCAGCACCCTGAGTACTGAGCACCCAGCGTACTGAGCACCGAGCCCCCAGCACCCTGAGTACTGAGCACCCAGCACCCTGAGCACTGAGCACCCAGCAACCTAAGTACTGAGCACCGAGCACCCCGAGCACTGAGCACCCAGCACCCCGAGCACCGAGCACCCTGAGTACAAAGCACCGAGCACCCTGAGCACTGAGCACCCAGCACCCTGAGCAGTGAGCACCCAGCACCCTGAGTACTGAGCACCCAGCACCCCGAGCACTGAGCACCCAGCACCCTGAGTACTGAGCACCCAGCACCCTGAGCACTGAGCACCGAGCACCCTGAGCACTGAGCACCCAGCACCCTGAGGACTGAGCACCCAGCACCCCGAGCACTGAGCACACAGCACACAGAGCACTGAGCACCCTGAGTACTGAGCACTGAGCACCCTGAGTACTGAGCACTGAGCTCCCTGAGTACTGAGCACCCAGCACCCTGAGTACTGAGCACCCAGCACCCCGAGCACTGAGTACCCAGCTCCCTGAGCACTGAGTACCCAGCACCCTGAGCACTGAGCACCCAGCACCCTGAGCACTGAGCACCCAGCACCCTGAGCACTGAGCACCCAGCACCCTGAGTACTGAGCACTGAGCACCCAGCACCCCGAGCACTGAGCACCCAGCACCCTGAGTACTGAGCACTGAGCACCCAGCACCCCGAACACTGAGCACCCAGCACCCTGAGCACTGAGCACCCAGCACCCGAGTACAGATCACCCAGCACCCTGAGTACTGATCACCCAGCACCCCGAGCACTAAGCACCCATCACCCTGAGTACTGAGCACCGAGCACCCCGAGCACTGAGCACCCAGCACCCTGTGTACTGAGCTCCGAGCACCCCAAGCACAGAGCACCCAGCGCCCCGAGCACTGAGCACCCAGCACCCCGAGCAATGAGCCCCCAGCACCCCGAGCACTGAGCACCCAGCACCCCGAGCACTGAGCACCCAGCACCCTGAGTACTGAGCACCCAGCACCCTGAGTACTGAGCACCCAGCACCCTGAGCACTGAGCACAGAGCACCCTGAGTACTGAGCACCCAGCACCCTGAGTACTGAGTACCCAGCACCCTGAGCACTCAGCAACCTGAGTACTGAGCACCGAGCACCCTAAGTAATGAGCACCCAGCACCCTGAGTACGGAGCACCCAGCACCCTGAGTACTGAGCACCCAGCACCCCGAGCACTGAGCACCCAGCACCCCGAGAATGAGCACCCAGCACCCTGAGTACTGAGCACCCAGCACCCTGAGTACTGAGCACCCAGCACCCCGAGCACTGAGCACCCTGAGTACTGAGCACCCAGCACCCTTAGTACTGAGCACTAAGCACCCAGAGCACTGAGCACCCAGCACCCCGAGCACGGAGCACCCAGGACCCCGAGCACTGAGTACTGAGCACCCAGCACCCTGAGTACTGAGCACAGAGCTCCCCGAGCACTGAGCACCCTGAGTACTGAGCAACCAGCACCCCGATCACTGAGCACCCAGCACCCTGAGCACTGAGCACCCAGCACCCCGAGCATTGAGCACCCAGCACCCTGAGTACTGAGCACCCAGCACCCCGAGCACTGAGCACCCTGAGTACTGAGCACCCAGCACCCTGAGTAATGAGCACCCAGCACCCCGAGCACTGAGCACCCAGCACCCTGAGTACTGAGCACCGAGCACCCTGAGTACTCAGCAGCCAGCACCCTGAGTACTGAGCACCCAGCGTACTGAGCACCGAGCCCCCAGCACCCTGAGTACTGAGCACCCAGCACCCTGAGCACTGAGCACCCAGCAACCTGAGTACTGAGCACCGAGCACCCCGAGTACTGAGCACCCAGCACCCCGAGCACTGAGCACCCAGAACCCTGAGCACTGAGCACCCAGCACCCCGAGCACTGAGCACCCAGCACCCCGAGCACTGAGCACCCAGCACCCCGAGCACTGAGCACCCAGCACACCGAGCACCGAGCACCCTGAGTACAAAGCACCGAGCACCCTGAGCACTGAGCACCCAGCACCCTGAGCAGTGAGCACCCAGCAGCCTGAGCACTCAGCAACCTGAGTACTGAGCACCGAGCACCCTAAGTAATGAGCACCCAGCACCCTGAGTACGGAGCACCCAGCACCCTGAGTACTGAGCACCCAGCACCCCGAGCACTGAGCACCCAGCACCCCGAGAATGAGCACCCAGCACCCTGAGTACTGAGCACCCAGCACCCTGAGTACTGAGCACCCAGCACCCCGAGCACTGAGCACCCTGAGTACTGAGCACCCAGCACCCTTAGTACTGAGCACTAAGCACCCAGAGCACTGAGCACCCAGCACCCCGAGCACGGAGCACCCAGGACCCCGAGCACTGAGTACTGAGCACCCAGCACCCTGAGTACTGAGCACCGAGCTTCCCGAGCACTGAGCACCCTGAGTACTGAGCAACCAGCACCCCGATCACTGAGCACCCAGCACCCTGAGCACTGAGCACCCAGCACCCCGAGCATTGAGCACCCAGCACCCTGAGTACTGAGCACCCAGCACCCTGAGTAATGAGCACCCAGCACCCCGAGCACTGAGCACCCAGCACCCTGAGTACTGAGCACCGAGTACCCTGAGTACTCAGCAGCCAGCACCCTGAGTACTGAGCACCCAGCGTACTGAGCACCGAGCCCCCAGCACCCTGAGTACTGAGCACCCAGCACCCTGAGCACTGAGCACCCAGCAACCTGAGTACTGAGCACCGAGCACCCCGAGTACTGAGCACCCAGCACCCCGAGCACTGAGCACCCAGAACCCTGAGCACTGAGCACCCAGCACCCCGAGCACTGAGCACCCAGCACCCCGAGCACTGAGCACCCAGCACCCCGAGCACTGAGCACCCAGCACACCGAGCACCGAGCACCCTGAGTACAAAGCACCGAGCACCCTGAGCAGTGAGCAACCAGCACCCTGAGCAGTGAGCACCCAGCACCCTGAGTACTGAGCACCCAGCACCCCGAGCACTGAGCACCCAGCACCCTGAGTACTGAGCACCCAGCACCCTGAGCACTGAGCACCGAGCACCCTGAGCACTGAGCACACAGCACACAGAGCACTGAGCACACAGCACACAGAGCACTGAGCACCCTGAGTACTGAGCACTGAGCACCATGAGTACTGAGCACTGAGCTCCCTGAGTACTGAGCACCCAGCACCCTGAGTACTGAGCACCCAGCACCCCGAGCACTGAGTACCCAGCTCCCTGAGCACTGAGTACCCAGCACCCTGAGCACTGAGCACCCAGCACCCTGAGCACTGAGCACCCAGCACCCTGAGCACTGAGCACCCAGCACCCTGAGTACTGAGCACTGAGCACCCAGCACCCCGAGCACTGAGCACCCAGCACCCTGAGTACTGAGCACTGAGCACCCAGCACCCCGAGCACTGAGCACCCAGCACCCTGAGCACTGAGCACCCAGCACCCGAGTACAGATCACCCAGCACCCTGAGTACTGATCACCCAGCACCCTGAGTACTGAGCACGCAGCACCCTGAGTACTGAGCACCCAGCACCCCGAGCACTAAGCACCCAGCACCCTGAGTACTGAGCACCGAGCACCCCGAGCACTGAGCACCCAGCACCCTGAGTACTGAGCTCCAAGCACCCGGAGCACAGAGCACCCAGCGCCCCGAGCACTGAGCACCCAGCACCCCGAGCACTGAGCCCCCAGCACCCCGAGCACTGAGCACCCAGCACCCCGAGCACTGAGCACCCAGCACCTTGAGTACTGAGCACCCAGCACCTTGAGTACTGAGCACCCAGCACCCTGAGAACTGAGCACCCAGCACCCTGAGTACTGAGCACCCAGCACCCTGAGAACTGAGCACCCAGCACCCTGAGTACTGAGCACCGAGCACCATAAGTAATGAGCACCCAGCACCCTGAGTACTGAGCACCCAGCACCCTGAGCACTGAGCACCCAGCACCCTGTGTACTGAGCACACAGCACCCCGAGTACTGAGCACCCAGCACCCCGAGCACTGAGCACCCAGCACCCTGAGTACTGAGCACTGAGCACCCTGAGTACTGAGCACCGAACACACTGAGTACTGAGCACCCAGCACCCTGAGTACTGAGCCCCCAGCACCCCGAGCACTGAGCACCCAGCACCCCGAGCACTGAGCACCCAGCACCCCGAGCACTGAGCACCCAGCACCCTGAGCACTGAGCACCCAGCACCCTGAGCACTGAGCACTGAGCACCCAGCACCCCGAGCACTGAGCACCCAGCACCCTGAGCACTGAGCACCCAGCACCCGAGTACAGATCACCCAGCACCCTGAGTACTGATCACCCAGCACCCTGAGTACTGAGCACGCAGCACCCTGAGTACTGAGCACCCAGCACCCCGAGCACTAAGCACCCATCACCCTGAGTACTGAGCACCGAGCACCCCGAGCACTGAGCACCCAGCACCCTGTGTACTGAGCTCCGAGCACCCCGAGCACAGAGCACCCAGCGCCCCGAGCACTGAGCACCCAGCACCCCGAGCAATGAGCCCCCAGCACCCCGAGCACTGAGCACCCAGCACCCCGAGCACTGAGCACCCAGCACCCTGAGTACTGAGCACCCAGCACCCTGAGTACTGAGCACCCAGCACCCTGAGCACTGAGCACCCAGCACCCTGAGTACTGAGCACCCAGCACCCTGAGTACTGAGTACCCAGCACCCTGAGCACTCAGCAACCTGAGTACTGAGCACCGAGCACCCTAAGTAATGAGCACCCAGCACCCTGAGTACGGAGCACCCAGCACCCTGAGTACTGAGCACCCAGCACCCCGAGCACTGAGCACCCAGCACCCCGAGAATGAGCACCCAGCACCCTGAGTACTGAGCACCCAGCACCCTGAGTACTGAGCACCCAGCACCCCGAGCACTGAGCACCCTGAGTACTGAGCACCCAGCACCCTTAGTACTGAGCACTAAGCACCCAGAGCACTGAGCACCCAGCACCCCGAGCACGGAGCACCCAGGACCCCGAGCACTGAGTACTGAGCACCCAGCACCCTGAGTACTGAGCACAGAGCTCCCCGAGCACTGAGCACCCTGAGTACTGAGCAACCAGCACCCCGATCACTGAGCACCCAGCACCCTGAGCACTGAGCACCCAGCACCCCGAGCATTGAGCACCCAGCACCCTGAGTACTGAGCACCCAGCACCCCGAGCACTGAGCACCCTGAGTACTGAGCACCCAGCACCCTGAGTAATGAGCACCCAGCACCCCGAGCACTGAGCACCCAGCACCCTGAGTACTGAGCACCGAGCACCCTGAGTACTCAGCAGCCAGCACCCTGAGTACTGAGCACCCAGCGTACTGAGCACCGAGCCCCCAGCACCCTGAGTACTGAGCACCCAGCACCCTGAGCACTGAGCACCCAGCAACCTGAGTACTGAGCACCGAGCACCCCGAGTACTGAGCACCCAGCACCCCGAGCACTGAGCACCCAGAACCCTGAGCACTGAGCACCCAGCACCCCGAGTACTGAGCACCCAGCACCCCGAGCACTGAGCACCCAGCACCCCGAGCACTGAACACCCAGCACACCGAGCACCGAGCACCCTGAGTACAAAGCACCGAGCACCCTGAGCACTGAGCACCCAGCACCCTGAGCAGTGAGCACCCAGCAGCCTGAGCACTCAGCACCCTGAGTACTGAGCACCGAGCACCCTAAGTAATGAGCACCCAGCACCCTGAGTACGGAGCACCCAGCACCCTGAGTACTGAGCACCCAGCACCCCGAGCACTGAGCACCCAGCACCCCGAGAGTGAGCACCCAGCACCCTGAGTACTGAGCACCCAGCACCCTGAGTACTGAGCACCCAGCACCCCGAGCACTGAGCACCCTGAGTACTGAGCACCCAGCACCCTTAGTACTGAGCACTAAGCACCCAGAGCACTGAGCACCCAGCACCCCGAGCACGGAGCACCCAGGACCCCGAGCACTGAGTACTGAGCACCCAGCACCCTGAGTACTGAGCACCGAGCTCCCCGAGCACTGAGCACCCTGAGTACTGAGCAACCAGCACCCCGATCACTGAGCACCCAGCACCCTGAGCACTGAGCACCCAGCACCCCGAGCATTGAGCACCCAGCACCCTGAGTACTGAGCACCCAGCACCCTGAGTAATGAGCACCCAGCACCCCGAGCACTGAGCACCCAGCACCCTGAGTACTGAGCACCGAGTACCCTGAGTACTCAGCAGCCAGCACCCTGAGTACTGAGCACCCAGCGTACTGAGCACCGAGCCCCCAGCACCCTGAGTACTGAGCACCAAGCACCCTGAGCACTGAGCACCCAGCAACCTGAGTACTGAGCACCGAGCACCCCGAGTACTGAGCACCCAGCACCCCGAGCACTGAGCACCCAGAACCCTGAGCACTGAGCACCCAGCACCCCGAGCACTGAGCACCCAGCACCCCGAGCACTGAGCACCCAGCACCCCGAGCACTGAGCACCCAGCACACCGAGCACCGAGCACCCTGAGTACAAAGCACCGAGCACCCTGAGCAGTGAGCACCCAGCACCCTGAGCAGTGAGCACCCAGCACCCTGAGTACTGAGCACCCAGCACCCCGAGCACTGAGCACCCAGCACCCTGAGTACTGAGCACCCAGCACCCTGAGCACTGAGCACCGAGCACCCTGAGCACTGAGCACCCAGCACCCTGAGGACTGAGCACCCAGCACCCCGAGCACTGAGCACACAGCACACAGAGCACTGAGCACCCTGAGTACTGAGCACTGAGCACCATGAGTACTGAGCACTGAGCTCCCTGAGTACTGAGCACCCAGCACCCTGAGTACTGAGCACCCAGCACCCCGAGCACTGAGTACCCAGCTCCCTGAGCACTGAGTACCCAGCACCCTGAGCACTGAGCACCCAGCACCCTGAGCACTGAGCACCCAGCACCCTGAGCACTGAGCACCCAGCACCCTGAGTACTGAGCACTGAGCACCCAGCACCCCGAGCACTGAGCACCCAGCACCCTGAGTACTGAGCACTGAGCACCCAGCACCCCGAGCACTGAGCACCCAGCACCCTGAGCACTGAGCACCCAGCACCCGAGTACAGATCACCCAGCACCCTGAGTACTGATCACCCAGCACCCTGAGTACTGAGCACGCAGCACCCTGAGTACTGAGCACCCAGCACCCCGAGCACTAAGCACCCAGCACCCTGAGTACTGAGCACCGAGCACCCCGAGCACTGAGCACCCAGCACCCTGAGTACTGAGCTCCGAGCACCCGGAGCACAGAGCACCCAGCGCCCCGAGCACTGAGCACCCAGCACCCCGAGCACTGAGCCCCCAGCACCCCGAGCACTGAGCACCCAGCACCCCGAGCACTGAGCACCCAGCACCCTGAGTACTGAGCACCCAGCACCCTGAGTACTGAGCACCCAGCACCCTGAGAACTGAGCACCCAGCACCCTGAGTACTGAGCACCCAGCACCCTGAGAACTGAGCACCCAGCACCCTGAGTACTGAGCACCGAGCACCCTAAGTAATGAGCACCCAGCACCCTGAGTACTGAGCACCCAGCACCCTGAGCACTGAGCACCCAGCACCCTGTGTACTGAGCACCCAGCACCCCGAGTACTGAGCACCCAGCACCCCGAGCACTGAGCACCCAGCACCCTGAGTACTGAGCACTGAGCACCCTGAGTACTGAGCACCGAACACACTGAGTACTGAGCACCCAGCACCCTGAGTACTGAGCCCCCAGCACCCCGAGCACTGAGCACCCAGCACCCCGAGCACTGAGCACCCAGCACCCCGAGCACTGAGCACCCAGCACCCTGAGCACTGAGCACCCAGCACCCTGAGCACTGAGCACTGAGCACCCAGCACCCTGAGCACTGAGCACCCAGCACCCGGAGCACTGAGCACCCAGCACCCTGAGCACTGAGCACCCAGCACCCTGAGCACTGAGCACCCAGCTCCCTGAGTACTGAGTACCCAGTACCCTGAGCACTGAGCACAAAGCACTCTTAGTACTGATCACCGAGCAACCCGAGCACTGAGCACCCAGCACCCTGAGTACTGAGCACCCAGCACCCTGAGTACTGAGCAACCAGCACCCTGAGTACTGAGCACCCAGTACCGTGAGCACTGAACACACAGCACCCTGAGTACTGAGCACCCTGAGCACTGAGCACCCAGCACCCTGGGCACTGTGCACCCAGCACCCCGAGCACTGAGCACCCAGCACCCTGAGTACTGAGAACAGATCACGCTGAGTACTGAGCACCCAGCACCCTGAGTACTGAGCCCCCAGCACCCTTAGTACTGAGCACCAAGCACCCCGAGCACTGAGCACCTAGCACCCCGAGAATGAGCACCCAGCACCCTGAGTACTGAGAACCGAGCACCCTGAGTACTGAGCACCCAGCACCCTGAGTACTGAGCCCCCAGCACCCTGAGTACTGAGCACCCAGCACCCTGAGTACTGAGCACCCAGCACCCTGAGTACTGAGCACCCAGCACCCTGAGTACTGAGCCCCCAGCACCCTGAGTACTGAGCACCCAGCACACTGAGTACTGAGCACCCAGCACCCTGAGCACTGAGCACAAAGCACGCTGAGTAATGAGCACTGAGCACCCTGAGTACTGAGCACCGAGGACCCTGAGCACTGAGCACCCAGCACCCTGAGTACTGAGCACCCAGCACCCTGAGCACTGAGCACCCAGCACCCTGAGTACTGAGCACCCAGCACCCTGAGTACTGAGTACCCAGCACCCTGAGCACTCAGCAACCTGAGTACTGAGCACCGAGCACCCTAAGTAATGAGCACCCAGCACCCCGAGCACTGAGCACCCAGCACCCCGAGAATGAGCACCCAGCACCCTGAGTACTGAGCACCCAGCACCCTGAGTACTGAGCACCCAGCACCCTTAGTACTGAGCACTAAGCACCCAGAGCACTGAGCACCCAGCACCCCGAGCACTGAGCACCCAGCACCCTGAGCACTGAGCACCCAGCACCCCGAGCATTGAGCACCCAGCACCCTGAGTACTGAGCACCCAGCACCCTGAGTAATGAGCACCCAGCACCCCGAGCACTGAGCACCCAGCACCCTGAGTACTGAGCACCGAGTACCCTGAGTACTCAGCAGCCAGCACTCTGAGTACTGAGCACCCAGCGTACTGAGCACCGAGCCCCCAGCACCCTGAGTACTGAGCACCCAGCACCCTGAGCACTGAGCACCCAGCAACCTGAGTACTGAGCACCGAGCACCCCGAGTACTGAGCACCCAGCACCCCGAGCACTGAGCACCCAGAACCCTGAGCACTGAGCACCCAGCACCCCGAGCACTGAGCACCCAGCACCCCGAGCACTGAGCACCCAGCACCCCGAGCACTGAGCACCCAGCACACCGAGCACCGAGCACCCTGAGTACAAAGCACCGAGCACCCTGAGCAGTGAGCAACCAGCACCCTGAGCAGTGAGCACCCAGCACCCTGAGTACTGAGCACCCAGCACCCCGAGCACTGAGCACCCAGCACCCTGAGTACTGAGCACCCAGCACCCTGAGCACTGAGCACCGAGCACCCTGAGCACTGAGCACACAGCACACAGAGCACTGAGCACACAGCACACAGAGCACTGAGCACCCTGAGTACTGAGCACTGAGCACCATGAGTACTGAGCACTGAGCTCCCTGAGTACTGAGCACCCAGCACCCTGAGTACTGAGCACCCAGCACCCCGAGCACTGAGTACCCAGCTCCCTGAGCACTGAGTACCCAGCACCCTGAGCACTGAGCACCCAGCACCCTGAGCACTGAGCACCCAGCACCCTGAGCACTGAGCACCCAGCACCCTGAGTACTGAGCACTGAGCACCCAGCACCCCGAGCACTGAGCACCCAGCACCCTGAGTACTGAGCACTGAGCACCCAGCACCCCGAGCACTGAGCACCCAGCACCCTGAGCACTGAGCACCCAGCACCCGAGTACAGATCACCCAGCACCCTGAGTACTGATCACCCAGCACCCTGAGTACTGAGCACGCAGCACCCTGAGTACTGAGCACCCAGCACCCCGAGCACTAAGCACCCAGCACCCTGAGTACTGAGCACCGAGCACCCCGAGCACTGAGCACCCAGCACCCTGAGTACTGAGCTCCAAGCACCCGGAGCACAGAGCACCCAGCGCCCCGAGCACTGAGCACCCAGCACCCCGAGCACTGAGCCCCCAGCACCCCGAGCACTGAGCACCCAGCACCCCGAGCACTGAGCACCCAGCACCTTGAGTACTGAGCACCCAGCACCTTGAGTACTGAGCACCCAGCACCCTGAGAACTGAGCACCCAGCACCCTGAGTACTGAGCACCCAGCACCCTGAGAACTGAGCACCCAGCACCCTGAGTACTGAGCACCGAGCACCATAAGTAATGAGCACCCAGCACCCTGAGTACTGAGCACCCAGCACCCTGAGCACTGAGCACCCAGCACCCTGTGTACTGAGCACACAGCACCCCGAGTACTGAGCACCCAGCACCCCGAGCACTGAGCACCCAGCACCCTGAGTACTGAGCACTGAGCACCCTGAGTACTGAGCACCGAACACACTGAGTACTGAGCACCCAGCACCCTGAGTACTGAGCCCCCAGCACCCCGAGCACTGAGCACCCAGCACCCCGAGCACTGAGCACCCAGCACCCCGAGCACTGAGCACCCAGCACCCTGAGCACTGAGCACCCAGCACCCTGAGCACTGAGCACTGAGCACCCAGCACCCCGAGCACTGAGCACCCAGCACCCTGAGCACTGACCACCCAGCACCCGAGTACAGATCACCCAGCACCCTGAGTACTGATCACCCAGCACCCTGAGTACTGAGCACGCAGCACCCTGAGTACTGAGCACCCAGCACCCCGAGCACTAAGCACCCATCACCCTGAGTACTGAGCACCGAGCACCCCGAGCACTGAGCACCCAGCACACTGTGTACTGAGCTCCGAGCACCCCGAGCACAGAGCACCCAGCGCCCCGAGCACTGAGCACCCAGCACCCCGAGCAATGAGCCCCCAGCACCCCGAGCACTGAGCACCCAGCACCCCGAGCACTGAGCACCCAGCACCCTGAGTACTGAGCACCCAGCACCCTGAGTACTGAGCACCCAGCACCCTGAGCACTGAGCACCCAGCACCCTGAGTACTGAGCACCCACCACCCTGAGTACTGAGTACCCAGCACCCTGAGCACTCAGCAACCTGAGTACTGAGCACCGAGCACCCTAAGTAATGAGCACCCAGCACCCTGAGTACGGAGCACCCAGCACCCTGAGTACTGAGCACCCAGCACCCCCGAGCACTGAGCACCCAGCACCCCGAGAATGAGCACCCAGCACCCTGAGTACTGAGCACCCAGCACCCTGAGTACTGAGCACCCAGCACCCCGAGCACTGAGCACCCTGAGTACTGAGCACCCAGCACCCTTAGTACTGAGCACTAAGCACCCAGAGCACTGAGCACCCAGCACCCCGAGCACGGAGCACCCAGGACCCCGAGCACTGAGTACTGAGCACCCAGCACCCTGAGTACTGAGCACAGAGCTCCCCGAGCACTGAGCACCCTGAGTACTGAGCAACCAGCACCCCGATCACTGAGCACCCAGCACCCTGAGCACTGAGCACCCAGCACCCCGAGCATTGAGCACCCAGCACCCTGAGTACTGAGCACCCAGCACCCCGAGCACTGAGCACCCTGAGTACTGAGCACCCAGCTCCCTGAGTAATGAGCACCCAGCACCCCGAGCACTGAGCACCCAGCACCCTGAGTACTGAGCACCGAGCACCCTGAGTACTCAGCAGCCAGCACCCTGAGTACTGAGCACCCAGCGTACTGAGCACCGAGCCCCCAGCACCCTGAGTACTGAGCACCCAGCACCCTGAGCACTGAGCACCCAGCAACCTGAGTACTGAGCACCGAGCACCCCGAGTACTGAGCACCCAGCACCCCGAGCACTGAGCACCCAGAACCCTGAGCACTGAGCACCCAGCACCCCGAGTACTGAGCACCCAGCACCCCGAGCACTGAGCACCCAGCACCCCGAGCACTGAGCACGCAGCACACCGAGCACCGAGCACCCTGAGTACAAAGCAACGAGCACCCTGAGCACTGAGCACCCAGCACCCTGAGCAGTGAGCACCCAGCAGCCTGAGCACTCAGCAACCTGAGTACTGAGCACCGAGCACCCTAAGTAATGAGCACCCAGCACCCTGAGTACGGAGCACCCAGCACCCTGAGTACTGAGCACCCAGCACCCCGAGCACTGAGCACCCAGCACCCCGAGAGTGAGCACCCAGCACCCTGAGTACTGAGCACCCAGCACCCTGAGTACTGAGCACCCAGCACCCCGAGCACTGAGCACCCTGAGTACTGAGCACCCAGCACCCTTAGTACTGAGCACTAAGCACCCAGAGCACTGAGCACCCAGCACCCCGAGCACGGAGCACCCAGGACCCCGAGCACTGAGTACTGAGCACCCAGCACCCTGAGTACTGAGCACCGAGCTCCCCGAGCACTGAGCACCCTGAGTACTGAGCAACCAGCACCCCGATCACTGAGCACCCAGCACCCTGAGCACTGAGCACCCAGCACCCCGAGCATTGAGCACCCAGCACCCTGAGTACTGAGCACCCAGCACCCTGAGTAATGAGCACCCAGCACCCCGAGCACTGAGCACCCAGCACCCTGAGTACTGAGCACCGAGTACCCTGAGTACTCAGCAGCCAGCACCCTGAGTACTGAGCACCCAGCGTACTGAGCACCGAGCCCCCAGCACCCTGAGTACTGACCACCCAGCACCCTGAGCACTGAGCACCCAGCAACCTGAGTACTGAGCACCGAGCACCCCGAGTACTGAGCACCCAGCACCCCGAGCACTGAGCACCCAGAACCCTGAGCACTGAGCACCCAGCACCCCGAGCACTGAGCACCCAGCACCCCGAGCACTGAGCACCCAGCACCCCGAGCACTGAGCACCCAGCACACCGAGCACCGAGCACCCTGAGTACAAAGCACCGAGCACCCTGAGCAGTGAGCACCCAGCACCCTGAGCAGTGAGCACCCAGCACCCTGAGTACTGAGCACCCAGCACCCCGAGCACTGAGCACCCAGCACCCTGAGTACTGAGCACCCAGCACCCTGAGCACTGAGCACCGAGCACCCTGAGCACTGAGCACCCAGCACCCTGAGGAATGAGCACCCAGCACCCCGAGCACTGAGCACACAGCACACAGAGCACTGAGCACCCTGAGTACTGAGCACTGAGCACCATGAGTACTGAGCACTGAGCTCCCTGAGTACTGAGCACCCAGCACCCTGAGTACTGAGCACCCAGCACCCCGAGCACTGAGTACCCAGCTCCCTGAGCACTGAGTACCCAGCACCCTGAGCACTGAGCACCCAGCACCCTGAGCACTGAGCACCCAGCACCCTGAGCACTGAGCACCCAGCACCCTGAGTACTGAGCACTGAGCACCCAGCACCCCGAGCACTGAGCACCCAGCACCCTGAGTACTGAGCACTGAGCACCCAGCACCCCGAGCACTGAGCACCCAGCACCCTGAGCACTGAGCACCCAGCACCCGAGTACAGATCACCCAGCACCCTGAGTACTGATCACCCAGCACCCTGAGTACTGAGCACGCAGCACCCTGAGTACTGAGCACCCAGCACCCCGAGCACTAAGCACCCAGCACCCTGAGTACTGAGCACCGAGCACCCCGAGCACTGAGCACCCAGCACCCTGAGTACTGAGCTCCGAGCACCCGGAGCACAGAGCACCCAGCGCCCCGAGCACTGAGCACCCAGCACCCCGAGCACTGAGCCCCCAGCACCCCGAGCACTGAGCACCCAGCACCCCGAGCACTGAGCACCCAGCACCCTGAGTACTGAGCACCCAGCACCCTGAGTACTGAGCACCCAGCACCCTGAGAACTGAGCACCCAGCACCCTGAGTACTGAGCACCCAGCACCCTGAGAACTGAGCACCCAGCACCCTGAGTACTGAGCACCGAGCACCCTAAGTAATGAGCACCCAGCACCCTGAGTACTGAGCACCCAGCACCCTGAGCACTGAGCACCCAGCACCCTGTGTACTGAGCACCCAGCACCCCGAGTACTGAGCACCCAGCACCCCGAGCACTGAGCACCCAGCACCCTGAGTACTGAGCACTGAGCACCCTGAGTACTGAGCACCGAACACACTGAGTACTGAGCACCCAGCACCCTGAGTACTGAGCCCCCAGCACCCCGAGCACTGAGCACCCAGCACCCCGAGCACTGAGCACCCAGCACCCCGAGCACTGAGCACCCAGCACCCTGAGCACTGAGCACCCAGCACCCTGAGCACTGAGCACTGAGCACCCAGCACCCTGAGCACTGAGCACCCAGCACCCGGAGCACTGAGCACCCAGCACGCTGAGCACTGAGCACCCAGCACCCTGAGCACTGAGCACCCAGCTCCCTGAGTACTGAGTACCCAGTACCCTGAGCACTGAGCACAAAGCACTCTTAGTACTGATCACCGAGCAACCCGAGCACTGAGCACCCAGCACCCTGAGTACTGAGCACCCAGCACCCTGAGTACTGAGCAACCAGCACCCTGAGTACTGAGCACCCAGTACCCTGAGCACTGAACACACAGCACCCTGAGTACTGAGCACCCTGAGCACTGAGCACCCAGCACCCTGGGCACTGTGCACCCAGCACCCCGAGCACTGAGCACCCAGCACCCTGAGTACTGAGAACAGATCACGCTGAGTACTGAGCACCCAGCACCCTGAGTACTGAGCCCCCAGCACCCTTAGTACTGAGCACCAAGCACCCCGAGCACTGAGCACCTAGCACCCCGAGAATGAGCACCCAGCACCCTGAGTACTGAGAACCGAGCACCCTGAGTACTGAGCACCCAGCACCCTGAGTACTGAGCCCCCAGCACCCTGAGTACTGAGCACCCAGCACCCTGAGTACTGAGCACCCAGCACCCTGAGTACTGAGCACCCAGCACCCTGAGTACTGAGCCCCCAGCACCCTGAGTACTGAGCACCCAGCACACTGAGTACTGAGCACCCAGCACCCTGAGCACTGAGCACAAAGCACGCTGAGTAATGAGCACTGAGCACCCTGAGTACTGAGCACCGAGGACCCTGAGCACTGAGCACCCAGCACCCTGAGTACTGAGCACCCAGCACCCTGAGCACTGAGCACCCAGCACCCTGAGTACTGAGCACCCAGCACCCTGAGTACTGAGTACCCAGCACCCTGAGCACTCAGCAACCTGAGTACTGAGCACCGAGCACCCTAAGTAATGAGCACCCAGCACCCCGAGCACTGAGCACCCAGCACCCCGAGAATGAGCACCCAGCACCCTGAGTACTGAGCACCCAGCACCCTGAGTACTGAGCACCCAGCACCCCGAGCACTGAGCACCCTGAGTACTGAGCACCCAGCACCCTTAGTACTGAGCACTAAGCACCCAGAGCACTGAGCACCCAGCACCCCGAGCACGGAGCACCCAGGACCCCGAGCACTGAGTACTGAGCACCCAGCACCCTGAGTACTGAGCACCGAGCTCCCCGAGCACTGAGCACCCTGAGTACTGAGCAACCAGCACCCCGATCACTGAGCACCCAGCACCCTGAGCACTGAGCACCCAGCACCCCGAGCATTGAGCACCCAGCACCCTGAGTACTGAGCACCCAGCACCCCGAGCACTGAGCACCCTGAGTACTGAGCACCCAGCACCCTGAGTAATGAGCACCCAGCACCCCGAGCACTGAGCACCCAGCACCCTGAGTACTGAGCACCGAGCACCCTGAGTACTCAGCAGCCAGCACCCCGAGCACTGAGCCCCCAGCACCCCGAGCACTGAGCACCCAGCACCCCGAGCACTGAGCACCCAGCACCTTGAGTACTGAGCACCCAGCACCTTGAGTACTGAGCACCCAGCACCCTGAGAACTGAGCACCCAGCACCCTGAGTACTGAGCACCCAGCACCCTGAGAACTGAGCACCCAGCACCCTGAGTACTGAGCACCGAGCACCATAAGTAATGAGCACCCAGCACCCTGAGTACTGAGCACCCAGCACCCTGAGCACTGAGCACCCAGCACCCTGTGTACTGAGCACACAGCACCCCGAGTACTGAGCACCCAGCACCCCGAGCACTGAGCACCCAGCACCCTGAGTACTGAGCACTGAGCACCCTGAGTACTGAGCACCGAACACACTGAGTACTGAGCACCCAGCACCCTGAGTACTGAGCCCCCAGCACCCCGAGCACTGAGCACCCAGCACCCCGAGCACTGAGCACCCAGCACCCCGAGCACTGAGCACCCAGCACCCTGAGCACTGAGCACCCAGCACCCTGAGCACTGAGCACTGAGCACCCAGCACCCCGAGCACTGAGCACCCAGCACCCTGAGCACTGAGCACCCAGCACCCGAGTACAGATCACCCAGCACCCTGAGTACTGATCACCCAGCACCCTGAGTACTGAGCACGCAGCACCCTGAGTACTGAGCACCCAGCACCCCGAGCACTAAGCACCCATCACCCTGAGTACTGAGCACCGAGCACCCCGAGCACTGAGCACCCAGCACCCTGTGTACTGAGCTCCGAGCACCCCGAGCACAGAGCACCCAGCGCCCCGAGCACTGAGCACCCAGCACCCCGAGCAATGAGCCCCCAGCACCCCGAGCACTGAGCACCCAGCACCCCGAGCACTGAGCACCCAGCACCCTGAGTACTGAGCACCCAGCACCCTGAGTACTGAGCACCCAGCACCCTGAGCACTGAGCACCCAGCACCCTGAGTACTGAGCACCCAGCACCCTGAGTACTGAGTACCCAGCACCCTGAGCACTCAGCAACCTGAGTACTGAGCACCGAGCACCCTAAGTAATGAGCACCCAGCACCCTGAGTACGGAGCACCCAGCACCCTGAGTACTGAGCACCCAGCACACCGAGCACTGAGCACCCAGCACCCCGAGAATGAGCACCCAGCACCCTGAGTACTGAGCACCCAGCACCCTGAGTACTGAGCACCCAGCACCCCGAGCACTGAGCACCCTGAGTACTGAGCACCCAGCACCCTTAGTACTGAGCACTAAGCACCCAGAGCACTGAGCACCCAGCACCCCGAGCACGGAGCACCCAGGACCCCGAGCACTGAGTACTGAGCACCCAGCACCCTGAGTACTGAGCACAGAGCTCCCCGAGCACTGAGCACCCTGAGTACTGAGCAACCAGCACCCCGATCACTGAGCACCCAGCACCCTGAGCACTGAGCACCCAGCACCCCGAGCATTGAGCACCCAGCACCCTGAGTACTGAGCACCCAGCACCCCGAGCACTGAGCACCCTGAGTACTGAGCACCCAGCACCCTGAGTAATGAGCACCCAGCACCCCGAGCACTGAGCACCCAGCACCCTGAGTACTGAGCACCGAGCACCCTGAGTACTCAGCAGCCAGCACCCTGAGTACTGAGCACCCAGCGTACTGAGCACCGAGCCCCCAGCACCCTGAGTACTGAGCACCCAGCACCCTGAGCACTGAGCACCCAGCAACCTGAGTACTGAGCACCGAGCACCCCGAGTACTGAGCACCCAGCACCCCGAGCACTGAGCACCCAGAATCCTGAGCACTGAGCACCCAGCACCCCGAGTACTGAGCACCCAGCACCCCGAGCACTGAGCACCCAGCACCCCGAGCACTGAGCACCCAGCACACCGAGCACCGAGCACCCTGAGTACAAAGCACCGAGCACCCTGAGCACTGAGCACCCAGCACCCTGAGCAGTGAGCACCCAGCAGCCTGAGCACTCAGCAACCTGAGTACTGAGCACCGAGCACCCTAAGTAATGAGCACCCAGCACCCTGAGTACGGAGCACCCAGCACCCTGAGTACTGAGCACCCAGCACCCCGAGCACTGAGCACCCAGCACCCCGAGAGTGAGCACCCAGCACCCTGAGTACTGAGCACCCAGCACCCTGAGTACTGAGCACCCAGCACCCCGAGCACTGAGCACCCTGAGTACTGAGCACCCAGCACCCTTAGTACTGAGCACTAAGCACCCAGAGCACTGAGCACCCAGCACCCCGAGCACGGAGCACCCAGGACCCCGAGCACTGAGTACTGAGCACCCAGCACCCTGAGTACTGAGCACCGAGCTCCCCGAGCACTGAGCACCCTGAGTACTGAGCAACCAGCACCCCGATCACTGAGCACCCAGCACCCTGAGCACTGAGCACCCAGCACCCCGAGCATTGAGCACCCAGCACCCTGAGTACTGAGCACCCAGCACCCTGAGTAATGAGCACCCAGCACCCCGAGCACTGAGCACCCAGCACCCTGAGTACTGAGCACCGAGTACCCTGAGTACTCAGCAGCCAGCACCCTGAGTACTGAGCACCCAGCGTACTGAGCACCGAGCCCCCAGCACCCTGAGTACTGAGCACCCAGCACCCTGAGCACTGAGCACCCAGCAACCTGAGTACTGAGCACCGAGCACCCCGAGTACTGAGCACCCAGCACCCCGAGCACTGAGCACCCAGAACCCTGAGCACTGAGCACCCAGCACCCCGAGCACTGAGCACCCAGCACCCCGAGCACTGAGCACCCAGCACCCCGAGCACTGAGCACCCAGCACACCGAGCACCGAGCACCCTGAGTACAAAGCACCGAGCACCCTGAGCAGTGAGCACCCAGCACCCTGAGCAGTGAGCACCCAGCACCCTGAGTACTGAGCACCCAGCACCCCGAGCACTGAGCACCCAGCACCCTGAGTACTGAGCACCCAGCACCCTGAGCACTGAGCACCGAGCACCCTGAGCACTGAGCACCCAGCACCCTGAGGACTGAGCACCCAGCACCCCGAGCACTGAGCACACAGCACACAGAGCACTGAGCACCCTGAGTACTGAGCACTGAGCACCATGAGTACTGAGCACTGAGCTCCCTGAGTACTGAGCACCCAGCACCCTGAGTACTGAGCACCCAGCACCCCGAGCACTGAGTACCCAGCTCCCTGAGCACTGAGTACCCAGCACCCTGAGCACTGAGCACCCAGCACCCTGAGCACTGAGCACCCAGCACCCTGAGCACTGAGCACCCAGCACCCTGAGTACTGAGCACTGAGCACCCAGCACCCCGAGCACTGAGCACCCAGCACCCTGAGTACTGAGCACTGAGCACCCAGCACCCCGAGCACTGAGCACCCAGCACCCTGAGCACTGAGCACCCAGCACCCGAGTACAGATCACCCAGCACCCTGAGTACTGATCACCCAGCACCCTGAGTACTGAGCACGCAGCACCCTGAGTACTGAGCACCCAGCACCCCGAGCACTAAGCACCCAGCACCCTGAGTACTGAGCACCGAGCACCCCGAGCACTGAGCACCCAGCACCCTGAGTACTGAGCTCCGAGCACCCGGAGCACAGAGCACCCAGCGCCCCGAGCACTGAGCACCCAGCACCCCGAGCACTGAGCCCCCAGCACCCCGAGCACTGAGCACCCAGCACCCCGAGCACTGAGCACCCAGCACCCTGAGTACTGAGCACCCAGCACCCTGAGTACTGAGCACCCAGCACCCTGAGAACTGAGCACCCAGCACCCTGAGTACTGAGCACCCAGCACCCTGAGAACTGAGCACCCAGCACCCTGAGTACTGAGCACCGAGCACCCTAAGTAATGAGCACCCAGCACCCTGAGTACTGAGCACCCAGCACCCTGAGCACTGAGCACCCAGCACCCTGTGTACTGAGCACCCAGCACCCCGAGTACTGAGCACCCAGCACCCCGAGCACTGAGCACCCAGCACCCTGAGTACTGAGCACTGAGCACCCTGAGTACTGAGCACCGAACACACTGAGTACTGAGCACCCAGCACCCTGAGTACTGAGCCCCCAGCACCCCGAGCACTGAGCACCCAGCACCCCGAGCACTGAGCACCCAGGACCCCGAGCACTGAGCACCCAGCACCCTGAGCACTGAGCACCCAGCACCCTGAGCACTGAGCACTGAGCACCCAGCACCCTGAGCACTGAGCACCCAGCACCCGGAGCACTGAGCACCCAGCACCCTGAGCACTGAGCACCCAGCACCCTGAGCACTGAGCACCCAGCTCCCTGAGTACTGAGTACCCAGTACCCTGAGCACTGAGCACAAAGCACTCTTAGTACTGATCACCGAGCAACCCGAGCACTGAGCACCCAGCACCCTGAGTACTGAGCACCCAGCACCCTGAGTACTGAGCAACCAGCACCCTGAGTACTGAGCACCCAGTACCCTGAGCACTGAACACACAGCACCCTGAGTACTGAGCACCCTGAGCACTGAGCACCCAGCACCCTGGGCACTGTGCACCCAGCACCCCGAGCACTGAGCACCCAGCACCCTGAGTACTGAGAACAGATCACGCTGAGTACTGAGCACCCAGCACGCTGAGTACTGAGCCCCCAGCACCCTTAGTACTGAGCACCAAGCACCCCGAGCACTGAGCACCTAGCACCCCGAGAATGAGCACCCAGCACCCTGAGTACTGAGAACCGAGCACCCTGAGTACTGAGCACCCAGCACCCTGAGTACTGAGCCCCCAGCACCCTGAGTACTGAGCACCCAGCACCCTGAGTACTGAGCACCCAGCACCCTGAGTACTGAGCACCCAGCACCCTGAGTACTGAGCCCCCAGCACCCTGAGTACTGAGCACCCAGCACACTGAGTACTGAGCACCCAGCACCCTGAGCACTGAGCACAAAGCACGCTGAGTAATGAGCACTGAGCACCCTGAGTACTGAGCACCGAGGACCCTGAGCACTGAGCACCCAGCACCCTGAGTACTGAGCACCCAGCACCCTGAGCACTGAGCACCCAGCACCCTGAGTACTGAGCACCCAGCACCCTGAGTACTGAGTACCCAGCACCCTGAGCACTCAGCAACCTGAGTACTGAGCACCGAGCACCCTAAGTAATGAGCACCCAGCACCCCGAGCACTGAGCACCCAGCACCCCGAGAATGAGCACCCAGCACCCTGAGTACTGAGCACCCAGCACCCTGAGTACTGAGCACCCAGCACCCTTAGTACTGAGCACTAAGCACCCAGAGCACTGAGCACCCAGCACCCCGAGCACTGAGCACCCAGCACCCTGAGCACTGAGCACCCAGCACCCCGAGCATTGAGCACCCAGCACCCTGAGTACTGAGCACCCAGCACCCTGAGTAATGAGCACCCAGCACCCCGAGCACTGAGCACCCAGCACCCTGAGTACTGAGCACCGAGTACCCTGAGTACTCAGCAGCCAGCACCCTGAGTACTGAGCACCCAGCGTACTGAGCACCGAGCCCCCAGCACCCTGAGTACTGAGCACCCAGCACCCTGAGCACTGAGCACCCAGCAACCTGAGTACTGAGCACCGAGCACCCCGAGTACTGAGCACCCAGCACCCCGAGCACTGAGCACCCAGAACCCTGAGCACTGAGCACCCAGCACCCCGAGCACTGAGCACCCAGCACCCCGAGCACTGAGCACCCAGCACCCCGAGCACTGAGCACCCAGCACACCGAGCACCGAGCACCCTGAGTACAAAGCACCGAGCACCCTGAGCAGTGAGCAACCAGCACCCTGAGCAGTGAGCACCCAGCACCCTGAGTACTGAGCACCCAGCACCCCGAGCACTGAGCACCCAGCACCCTGAGTACTGAGCACCCAGCACCCTGAGCACTGAGCACCGAGCACCCTGAGCACTGAGCACACAGCACACAGAGCACTGAGCACACAGCACACAGAGCACTGAGCACCCTGAGTACTGAGCACTGACCACCATGAGTACTGAGCACTGAGCTCCCTGAGTACTGAGCACCCAGCACCCTGAGTACTGAGCACCCAGCACCCCGAGCACTGAGTACCCAGCTCCCTGAGCACTGAGTACCCAGCACCCTGAGCACTGAGCACCCAGCACCCTGAGCACTGAGCACCCAGCACCCTGAGCACTGAGCACCCAGCACCCTGAGTACTGAGCACTGAGCACCCAGCACCCCGAGCACTGAGCACGCAGCACCCTGAGTACTGAGCACTGAGCACCCAGCACCCCGAGCACTGAGCACCCAGCACCCTGAGCACTGAGCACCCAGCACCCGAGTACAGATCACCCAGCACCCTGAGTACTGATCACCCAGCACCCTGAGTACTGAGCACGCAGCACCCTGAGTACTGAGCACCCAGCACCCCGAGCACTAAGCACCCAGCACCCTGAGTACTGAGCACCGAGCACCCCGAGCACTGAGCACCCAGCACCCTGAGTACTGAGCTCCAAGCACCCGGAGCACAGAGCACCCAGCGCCCCGAGCACTGAGCACCCAGCACCCCGAGCACTGAGCCCCCAGCACCCCGAGCACTGAGCACCCAGCACCCCGAGCACTGAGCACCCAGCACCTTGAGTACTGAGCACCCAGCACCTTGAGTACTGAGCACCCAGCACCCTGAGAACTGAGCACCCAGCACCCTGAGTACTGAGCACCCAGCACCCTGAGAACTGAGCACCCAGCACCCTGAGTACTGAGCACCGAGCACCATAAGTAATGAGCACCCAGCACCCTGAGTACTGAGCACCCAGCACCCTGAGCACTGAGCACCCAGCACCCTGTGTACTGAGCACACAGCACCCCGAGTACTGAGCACCCAGCACCCCGAGCACTGAGCACCCAGCACCCTGAGTACTGAGCACTGAGCACCCTGAGTACTGAGCACACAGCACCCTGAGCACTGAGCACCCAGCACCCTGAGTACTGAGCCCCAGCACCCCGAGCACTGAGCACCCAGCACCCCGAGCACTGAGCACCCAGCACCCCGAGCACTGAGCACCCAGCACCCTGAGCACTGAGCACCCAGCACCCTGAGCACTGAGCACTGAGCACCCAGCACCCCGAGCACTGAGCACCCAGCACCCTGAGCACTGAGCACCCAGCACCCGAGTACAGATCACCCAGCACCCTGAGTACTGATCACCCAGCACCCTGAGTACTGAGCACGCAGCACCCTGAGTACTGAGCACCCAGCACCCCGAGCACTAAGCACCCATCACCCTGAGTACTGAGCACCGAGCACCCCGAGCACTGAGCACCCAGCACACTGTGTACTGAGCTCCGAGCACCCCGAGCACAGAGCACCCAGCGCCCCGAGCACTGAGCACCCAGCACCCCGAGCAATGAGCCCCCAGCACCCCGAGCACTGAGCACCCAGCACCCCGAGCACTGAGCACCCAGCACCCTGAGTACTGAGCACCCAGCACCCTGAGTACTGAGCACCCAGCACCCTGAGCACTGAGCACCCAGCACCCTGAGTACTGAGCACCCAGCACCCTGAGTACTGAGTACCCAGCACCCTGAGCACTCAGCAACCTGAGTACTGAGCACCGAGCACCCTAAGTAATGAGCACCCAGCACCCTGAGTACGGAGCACCCAGCACCCTGAGTACTGAGCACCCAGCACCCCGAGCACTGAGCACCCAGCACCCCGAGAATGAGCACCCAGCACCCTGAGTACTGAGCACCCAGCACCCTGAGTACTGAGCACCCAGCACCCCGAGCACTAAGCACCCAGCACCCTGAGTACTGAGCACCGAGCACCCCGAGCACTGAGCACCCAGCACCCCGAGCACGGAGCACCCAGGACCCCGAGCACTGAGTACTGAGCACCCAGCACCCTGAGTACTGAGCACAGAGCACCCCGAGCACTGAGCACCCAGCACCCCGAGCACTAAGCACCCAGCACCCCGAGCACTGAGCACCCTGAGTACTGAGCACCCAGCACCCTTAGTACTGAGCACTAAGCACCCAGAGCACTGAGCACCCAGCACCCCGAGCACGGAGCACCCAGGACCCCGAGCACTGAGTACTGAGCACCCAGCACCCTGAGTACTGAGCACAGAGCTCCCCGAGCACTGAGCACCCTGAGTACTGAGCAACCAGCACCCCGATCACTGAGCACCCAGCACCCTGAGCACTGAGCACCCAGCACCCCGAGCATTGAGCACCCAGCACCCTGAGTACTGAGCACCCAGCACCCCGAGCACTGAGCACCCTGAGTACTGAGCACCCAGCACCCTGAGTAATGAGCACCCAGCACCCCGAGCACTGAGCACCCAGCACCCTGAGTACTGAGCACCGAGCACCCTGAGTACTCAGCAGCCAGCACCCTGAGTACTGAGCACCCAGCGTACTGAGCACCGAGCCCCCAGCACCCTGAGTACTGAGCACCCAGCACCCTGAGCACTGAGCACCCAGCAACCTGAGTACTGAGCACCGAGCACCAAGAGTACTGAGCACCCAGCACCCCGAGCACTGAGCACCCAGAACCCTGAGCACTGAGCACCCAGCACCCCGAGTACTGAGCACCCAGCACCCCGAGCACTGAGCACCCAGCACCCCGAGCACTGAGCACGCAGCACACCGAGCACCGAGCACCCTGAGTACAAAGCAACGAGCACCCTGAGCACTGAGCACCCAGCACCCTGAGCAGTGAGCACCCAGCAGCCTGAGCACTCAGCAACATGAGTACTGAGCACCGAGCACCCTAAGTAATGAGCACCCAGCACCCTGAGTACGGAGCACCCAGCACCCTGAGTACTGAGCACCCAGCACCCCGAGCACTGAGCACCCAGCACCCCGAGAGTGAGCACCCAGCACCCTGAGTACTGAGCACCCAGCACCCTGAGTACTGAGCACCCAGCACCCCGAGCACTGAGCACCCTGAGTACTGAGCACCCAGCACCCTTAGTACTGAGCACTAAGCACCCAGAGCACTGAGCACCCAGCACCCCGAGCACGGAGCACCCAGGACCCCGAGCACTGAGTACTGAGCACCCAGCACCCTGAGTACTGAGCACCGAGCTCCCCGAGCACTGAGCACCCTGAGTACTGAGCAACCAGCACCCCGATCACTGAGCACCCAGCACCCTGAGCACTGAGCACCCAGCACCCCGAGCATTGAGCACCCAGCACCCTGAGTACTGAGCACCCAGCACCCTGAGTAATGAGCACCCAGCACCCCGAGCACTGAGCACCCAGCACCCTGAGTACTGAGCACCGAGTACCCTGAGTACTCAGCAGCCAGCACCCTGAGTACTGAGCACCCAGCGTACTGAGCACCGAGCCCCCAGCACCCTGAGTACTGAGCACCCAGCACCCTGAGCACTGAGCACCCAGCAACCTGAGTACTGAGCACCGAGCACCCCGAGTACTGAGCACCCAGCACCCCGAGCACTGAGCACCCAGAACCCTGAGCACTGAGCACCCAGCACCCCGAGCACTGAGCACCCAGCACCCCGAGCACTGAGCACCCAGCACCCCGAGCACTGAGCACCCAGCACACCGAGCACCGAGCACCCTGAGTACAAAGCACCGAGCACCCTGAGCAGTGAGCACCCAGCACCCTGAGCAGTGAGCACCCAGCACCCTGAGTACTGAGCACCCAGCACCCCGAGCACTGAGCACCCAGCACCCTGAGTACTGAGCACCCAGCACCCTGAGCACTGAGCACCGAGCACCCTGAGCACTGAGCACCCAGCACCCTGAGGACTGAGCACCCAGCACCCCGAGCACTGAGCACACAGCACACAGAGCACTGAGCACCCTGAGTACTGAGCACTGAGCACCATGAGTACTGAGCACTGAGCTCCCTGAGTACTGAGCACCCAGCACCCTGAGTACTGAGCACCCAGCACCCCGAGCACTGAGTACCCAGCTCCCTGAGCACTGAGTACCCAGCACCCTGAGCACTGAGCACCCAGCACCCTGAGCACTGAGCACCCAGCACCCTGAGCACTGAGCACCCAGCACCCTGAGTACTGAGCACTGAGCACCCAGCACCCCGAGCACTGAGCACCCAGCACCCTGAGTACTGAGCACTGAGCACCCAGCACCCCGAGCACTGAGCACCCAGCACCCTGAGCACTGAGCACCCAGCACCCGAGTACAGATCACCCAGCACCCTGAGTACTGATCACCCAGCACCCTGAGTACTGAGCACGCAGCACCCTGAGTACTGAGCACCCAGCACCCCGAGCACTAAGCACCCAGCACCCTGAGTACTGAGCACCGAGCACCCCGAGCACTGAGCACCCAGCACCCTGAGTACTGAGCTCCGAGCACCCGGAGCACAGAGCACCCAGCGCCCCGAGCACTGAGCACCCAGCACCCCGAGCACTGAGCCCCCAGCACCCCGAGCACTGAGCACCCAGCACCCCGAGCACTGAGCACCCAGCACCCTGAGTACTGAGCACCCAGCACCCTGAGTACTGAGCACCCAGCACCCTGAGAACTGAGCACCCAGCACCCTGAGTACTGAGCACCCAGCACCCTGAGAACTGAGCACCCAGCACCCTGAGTACTGAGCACCGAGCACCCTAAGTAATGAGCACCCAGCACCCTGAGTACTGAGCACCCAGCACCCTGAGCACTGAGCACCCAGCACCCTGTGTACTGAGCACCCAGCACCCCGAGTACTGAGCACCCAGCACCCCGAGCACTGAGCACCCAGCACCCTGAGTACTGAGCACTGAGCACCCTGAGTACTGAGCACCGAACACACTGAGTACTGAGCACCCAGCACCCTGAGTACTGAGCCCCCAGCACCCCGAGCACTGAGCACCCAGCACCCCGAGCACTGAGCACCCAGCACCCCGAGCACTGAGCACCCAGCACCCTGAGCACTGAGCACCCAGCACCCTGAGCACTGAGCACTGAGCACCCAGCACCCTGAGCACTGAGCACCCAGCACCCGGAGCACTGAGCACCCAGCACGCTGAGCACTGAGCACCCAGCACCCTGAGCACTGAGCACCCAGCTCCCTGAGTACTGAGTACCCAGTACCCTGAGCACTGAGCACAAAGCACTCTTAGTACTGATCACCGAGCAACCCGAGCACTGAGCACCCAGCACCCTGAGTACTGAGCACCCAGCACCCTGAGTACTGAGCAACCAGCACCCTGAGTACTGAGCACCCAGTACCCTGAGCACTGAACACACAGCACCCTGAGTACTGAGCACCCTGAGCACTGAGCACCCAGCACCCTGGGCACTGTGCACCCAGCACCCCGAGCACTGAGCACCCAGCACCCTGAGTACTGAGAACAGATCACGCTGAGTACTGAGCACCCAGCACCCTGAGTACTGAGCCCCCAGCACCCTTAGTACTGAGCACCAAGCACCCCGAGCACTGAGCACCTAGCACCCCGAGAATGAGCACCCAGCACCCTGAGTACTGAGAACCGAGCACCCTGAGTACTGAGCACCCAGCACCCTGAGTACTGAGCCCCCAGCACCCTGAGTACTGAGCACCCAGCACCCTGAGTACTGAGCACCCAGCACCCTGAGTACTGAGCACCCAGCACCCTGAGTACTGAGCCCCCAGCACCCTGAGTACTGAGCACCCAGCACACTGAGTACTGAGCACCCAGCACCCTGAGCACTGAGCACAAAGCACGCTGAGTAATGAGCACTGAGCACCCTGAGTACTGAGCACCGAGGACCCTGAGCACTGAGCACCCAGCACCCTGAGTACTGAGCACCCAGCACCCTGAGCACTGAGCACCCAGCACCCTGAGTACTGAGCACCCAGCACCCTGAGTACTGAGTACCCAGCACCCTGAGCACTCAGCAACCTGAGTACTGAGCACCGAGCACCCTAAGTAATGAGCATCCAGCACCCCGAGCACTGAGCACCCAGCACCCCGAGAATGAGCACCCAGCACCCTGAGTACTGAGCACCCAGCACCCTGAGTACTGAGCACCCAGCACCCCGAGCACTGAGCACCCTGAGTACTGAGCACCCAGCACCCTTAGTACTGAGCACTAAGCACCCAGAGCACTGAGCACCCAGCACCCCGAGCACGGAGCACCCAGGACCCCGAGCACTGAGTACTGAGCACCCAGCACCCTGAGTACTGAGCACCGAGCTCCCCGAGCACTGAGCACCCTGAGTACTGAGCAACCAGCACCCCGATCACTGAGCACCCAGCACCCTGAGCACTGAGCACCCAGCACCCCGAGCATTGAGCACCCAGCACCCTGAGTACTGAGCACCCAGCACCCCGAGCACTGAGCACCCTGAGTACTGAGCACCCAGCACCCTGAGTAATGAGCACCCAGCACCCCGAGCACTGAGCACCCAGCACCCTGAGTACTGAGCACCGAGCACCCTGAGTACTCAGCAGCCAGCACCCTGAGTACTGAGCACCCAGCGTACTGAGCACCGAGCCCCCAGAACCCTGAGTACTGAGCACCCAGCACCCTGAGCACTGAGCACCCAGCACCCCGAGCACTGAGCACCCAGCACCCCGAGCACTGAGCACCCAGCACCCCGAGCACTGAGCACCAGCACCCCGAGCACTGAGCACCCAGCACCCCGAGCACCGAGCACCCTGATTACAAAGCACCGAGCACCCTGAGCACTGAGCACCCAGCACCCTGAGCAGTGAGCACCCAGCACCCTGAGTACTGAGCACCCAGCACCCCGAGCACTGAGCACGCAGCACCCTGAGTACTGAGCACCCAGCACCCTGAGCACTGAGCACTGAGCACCCTGAGCACTGAGCACCCAGCACCCTGAGGACTGAGCACCCAGCACCCCGAGCACTGAGCACACAGCACACAGAGCACTGAGCACCCTGAGTACTGAGCACTGAGCACCCTGAGTACTGAGCACTGAGCTCCCTGAGTACTGAGCACCCAGCACCCTGAGTACTGAGCACCCAGCACCCCGAGCACTGAGTACCCAGCTCCCTGAGCACTGAGTACCCAGCCACCCTGAGCACTGAGCACCCAGCACCCTGAGCACTGAGCACCCAGCACCCTGAGCACTGAGCACCCAGCACCCTGAGTACTGAGCACTGAGCACCCAGCACCCCGAGCACTGAGCACCCAGCACCCTGAGTACTGAGCACTGAGCACCCAGCACCCCGAGCACTGAGCACCCAGCACCCTGAGCACTGAGCACCCAGCACCCGAGTACAGATTACCCAGCACCCTGAGTACTGATCACCCAGCACCCTGAGTACTGAGCACGCAGCACCCTGAGTACTGAGCACCCAGCACCCCGAGCACTAAGCACCCAGCACCCTGAGTACTGAGCACCGAGCACCCCGAGCACTGAGCACCCAGCACCCTGTGTACTGAGCTCCGAGCACCCCGAGCACAGAGCACCCAGCGCCCCGAGCACTGAGCACCCAGCACCCCGAGCAATGAGCCCCCAGCACCCCGAGCACTGAGCACCCAGCACCCCGAGCACTGAGCATCCAGCACCCTGAGTACTGAGCACCCAGCACCCTGAGTACTGAGCACCCAGCACCCTGAGCACTGAGCACCCAGCACCCTGAGTACTGAGTACCCAGCACCCTGAGCACTCAGCACCCTGAGTCCTGAGCACCGAGCACCCTAAGTAATGAGCACCCAGCACCCTGAGTACGGAGCACCCAGCACCCTGAGTACTGAGCACCCAGCACCCCGAGCACTGAGCACCCAGCAACCAGAGAATGAGCACCCAGCACCCTGAGTACTGAGCACCCAGCACCCTGAGTACTGAGCACCCAGCACCCCGAGCACTGAGCACCCTGAGTACTGAGCACCCAGCACCCTTAGTACTGAGCACTAAGCACCCAGAGCACTGAGCACCCAGCACCCCGAGCACGGAGCACCCAGGACCCCGAGCACTGAGTACTGAGCACCCAGCACCCTGAGTACTGAGCACCGAGCTCCCCGAGCACTGAGCACCCTGAGTACTGAGCAACCAGCACCCCGATCACTGAGCACCCAGCACCCTGAGCACTGAGCACCCAGCACCCCGAGCACTGAGCACCCTCAGTACTGAGCACCCAGCACCCTGAGTAATGAGCACCCAGCACCCCGAGCACTGAGCACCCAGCACCCTGAGTACTGAGCACCGGGCACCCTGAGTACTCAGTAGCCAGCACCCTGAGTACTGAGCACCCAGCGTACTGAGCACCGAGCCCCCAGCACCCTGAGTACTGAGCACCCAGCACCCTGAGCACTGAGCACCCAGCAACCTAAGTACTGAGCACCGAGCACCCCGAGCACTGAGCACCCAGCACCCCGAGCACCGAGCACCCTGAGTACAAAGCACCAAGCACGCTGAGCACTGAGCACCCAGCACCCTGAGCAGTGAGCACCCAGCACCCTGAGTACTGAGCACCCAGCACCCCGAGCACTGAGCACCCAGCACCCTGAGTACTGAGCACCCAGCACCCTGAGCACTGAGCACCGAGCACCCTGAGCACTGAGCACCCAGCACCCTGAGGACTGAGCACCCAGCACCCCGAGCACTGAGCACACAGCACACAGAGCACTGAGCACCCTGAGTACTGAGCACTGAGCACCCTTAGTACTGAGCACTGAGCTCCCTGAGTACTGAGCACCCAGCACCCTGAGTACTGAGCACCCAGCACCCCGAGCACTGAGTACCCAGCTCCCTGAGCACTGAGTACCCAGCACCCTGAGCACTGAGCACCCAGCACCCTGAGCACTGAGCACCCAGCACCCTGAGCACTGAGCACCCAGCACCCTGAGTACTGAGCACTGAGCACCCAGCACCCCGAGCACTGAGCACCCAGCACCCTGAGTACTGAGCACTGAGCACCCAGCACCCCGAGCACTGAGCACCCAGCACCCTGAGCACTGAGCACCCAGCACCCGAGTACAGATCACCCAGCACCCTGAGTACTGATCACCCAGCACCCTGAGTACTGAGCACGCAGCACCCTGAGTACTGAGCACCCAGCACCCCGAGCACTAAGCACCCATCACCCTGAGTACTGAGCACCGAGCACCCCGAGCACTGAGCACCCAGCACCCTGTGTACTGAGCTCCGAGCACCCCGAGCACAGAGCACCCAGCGCCCCGAGCACTGAGCACCCAGCACCCCGAGCAATGAGCCCCCAGCACCCCGAGCACTGAGCACCCAGCACCCCGAGCACTGAGCACCCAGCACCCTGAGTACTGAGCACCCAGCACCCTGAGTACTGAGCACCCAGCACCCTGAGCACTGAGCACCCAGCACCCTGAGTACTGAGCACCCAGCACCCTGAGTACTGAGTACCCAGCACCCTGAGCACTCAGCAACCTGAGTACTGAGCACCGAGCACCCTAAGTAATGAGCACCCAGCACCCTGAGTACGGAGCACCCAGCACCCTGAGTACTGAGCACCCAGCACCCCGAGCACTGAGCACCCAGCACCCCGAGAATGAGCACCCAGCACCCTGAGTACTGAGCACCCAGCACCCTGAGTACTGAGCACCCAGCACCCCGAGCACTGAGCACCCTGAGTACTGAGCACCCAGCACCCTTAGTACTGAGCACTAAGCACCCAGAGCACTGAGCACCCAGCACCCCGAGCACGGAGCACCCAGGACCCCGAGCACTGAGTACTGAGCACCCAGCACCCTGAGTACTGAGCACCGAGCTCCCCGAGCACTGAGCACCCTGAGTACTGAGCAACCAGCACCCCGATCACTGAGCACCCAGCACCCTGAGCACTGAGCACCCAGCACCCCGAGCATTGAGCACCCAGCACCCTGAGTACTGAGCACCCAGCACCCCGAGCACTGAGCACTCTGAGTACTGAGCACCCAGCACCCTGAGTAATGAGCACCCAGCACCCCGAGCACTGAGCACCCAGCACCCTGAGTACTGAGCACCGAGCACCCTGAGTACTCAGCAGCCAGCACCCTGAGTACTGAGCACCCAGCGTACTGAGCACCGAGCCCCCAGCACCCTGAGTACTGAGCACCCAGCACCCTGAGCACTGAGCACGGAGCAACCTGAGTACTGAGCACCGAGCACCCCGAGTACTGAGCACCCAGCACCCCGAGCACTGAGCACCCAGAACCCTGAGCACTGAGCACCCAGCACCCCGAGCACTGAGCACCCAGCACCCCGAGCACTGAGCACCCAGCACCCCGAGCACTGAGCACCCAGCACACCGAGCACCGAGCACCCTGAGTACAAAGCACCGAGCACCCTGAGCACTGAGCACCCAGCACCCTGAGCAGTGAGCACCCAGCACCCTGAGCACTCAGCAACCTGAGTACTGAGCACCGAGCACCCTAAGTAATGAGCACCCAGCACCCTGAGTACGGAGCACCCAGCACCCTGAGTACTGAGCACCCAGCATCCCGAGCACTGAGCACCCAGCACCCCGAGAATGAGCACCCAGCACCCTGAGTACTGAGCACCCAGCACCCTGAGTACTGAGCACCCAGCACCCCGAGCACTGAGCACCCTGAGTACTGAGCACCCAGCACCCTTAGTACTGAGCACTAAGCACCCAGAGCACTGAGCACCCAGCACCCCGAGCACGGAGCACCCAGGACCCCGAGCACTGAGTACTGAGCACCCAGCACCCTGAGTACTGAGCACCGAGCTCCCCGAGCACTGAGAACCCTGAGTACTGAGCAACCAGCACCCCGATCACTGAGCACCCAGCACCCTGAGCACTGAGCACCCAGCACCCCGAGCATTGAGCACCCAGCACCCTGAGTACTGAGCACCCAGCACCCCGAGCACTGAGCACCCTGAGTACTGAGCACCCAGCACCCTGAGTAATGAGCACCCAGCACCCCGAGCACTGAGCACCCAGCACCCTGAGTACTGAGCACCGAGCACCCTGAGTACTCAGCAGCCAGCACCCTGAGTACTGAGCACCCAGCGTACTGAGCACCGAGCCCCCAGCACCCTGAGTACTGAGCACCCAGCACCCTGAGCACTGAGCACCCAGCAACCTGAGTACTGAGCACCGAGCACCCCGAGTACTGAGCACCCAGCACCCCGAGCACTGAGCACCCAGAACCCTGAGCACTGAGCACTCAGCACCCCGAGCACTGAGCACCCAGCACACCGAGCACTGAGCACCCAGCACCCCGAGCACTGAGCACCCAGCACACCGAGCACCGAGCACCCTGAGTACAAAGCACCGAGCACCCTGAGGACTGAGCACCCAGCACCCCGAGCACTGAGCACACAGCACACAGAGCACTGAGCACCCTGAGTACTGAGCACTGAGCACCCTGAGTACTGAGCACTGAGCTCCCTGAGTACTGAGCACCCAGCACCCTGAGTACTGAGCACCCAGCACCCCGAGCACTGAGTACCCAGCTCCCTGAGCACTGAGTACCCAGCACCCTGAGCACTGAGCACCCAGCACCCTGAGCACTGAGCACCCAGCACCCTGAGCACTGAGCACCCAGCACCCTGAGTACTGAGCACTGAGCACCCAGCACCCCGAGCACTGAGCACCCAGCACCCTGAGTACTGAGCACTGAGCACCCAGCACCCCGAGCACTGAGCACCCAGCACCCTGAGCACTGAGCACCCAGCACCCGAGTACAGATCACCCAGCACCCTGAGTACTGATCACCCAGCACCCTGAGTACTGAGCACGCAACACCCTGAGTACTGAGCACCCAGCACCCCGAGCACTAAGCACCCAGCACCCTGAGTACTGAGCACCGAGCACCCCGAGCACTGAGCACCCAGCACCCTGTGTACTGAGCTCCGAGCACCCCGAGCACAGAGCACCCAGCGCCCCGAGCACTGAGCACCCAGCACCCCGAGCAATGAGCCCCCAGCACCCCGAGCACTGAGCACCCAGCACCCCGAGCACTGAGCATCCAGCACCCTGAGTACTGAGCACCCAGCACCCTGAGTACTGAGCACCCAGCACCCTGAGCACTGAGCACCCAGCACCCTGAGTACTGAGCACCCAGCACCCTGAGTACTGAGTACCCAGCACCCTGAGCACTCAGCACCCTGAGTACTGAGCACCGAGCACCCTAAGTAATGAGCACCCAGCACCCTGAGTACGGAGCACCCAGCACCCTGAGTACTGAGCACCCAGCACCCCGAGCACTGAGCACCCAGTAACCAGAGAATGAGCACCCAGCACCCTGAGTACTGAGCACCCAGCACCCTGAGTACTGAGCACCCAGCACCCCGAGCACTGAGCACCCTGAGTACTGAGCACCCAGCACCCTTAGTACTGAGCACTAAGCACCCAGAGCACTGAGCACCCAGCACCCCGAGCACGGAGCACCCAGGACCCCGAGCACTGAGTACTGAGCACCCAGCACCCTGAGTACTGAGCACCGAGCTCCCCGAGCACTGAGCACCCTGAGTACTGAGCAACCAGCACCCCGATCACTGAGCACCCAGCACACTGAGCACTGAGCACCCAGCACCCCGAGCACTGAGCACCCTGAGTACTGAGCACCCAGCACCCTGAGTAATGAGCACCCAGCACCCCGAGCACTGAGCACCCAGCACCCTGAGTACTGAGCACCGGGCACCCTGAGTACTCAGTAGCCAGCACCCTGAGTACTGAGCACCCAGCGTACTGAGCACCGAGCCCCCAGCACCCTGAGTACTGAGCACCCAGCACCCTGAGCACTGAGCACCCAGCAACCTAAGTACTGAGCACCGAGCACCCCGAGCACTGAGCACCCAGCACCCCGAGCACCGAGCACCCTGAGTACAAAGCACCAAGCACGCTGAGCACTGAGCACCCAGCACCCTGAGCAGTGAGCACCCAGCACCCTGAGTACTGAGTACCCAGCACCCCGAGCACTGAGCACCCAGCACCCTGAGTAATGAGCACCCAGCACCCTGAGCACTGAGCACCGAGCACCCTGAGCACTGAGCACCCAGCACCCTGAGGACTGAGCACCCAGCACCCCGAGCACTGAGCACACAGCACACAGAGCACTGAGCACCCTGAGTACTGAGCACTGAGCACCCTGAGTACTGAGCACTGAGCTCCCTGAGTACTGAGCACCCAGCACCCTGAGTACTGAGCACCCAGCACCCCGAGCACTGAGTACCCAGCTCCCTGAGCACTGAGTACCCAGCACCCTGAGCACTGAGCACCCAGCACCCTGAGCACTGAGCACCCAGCACCCTGAGCACTGAGCACCCAGCACCCAGAGTACTGAGCACTGAGCACCCAGCACCCCGAGCACTGAGCACCCAGCACCCTGAGTACTGAGCACTGAGCACCCAGCACCCCGAGCACTGAGCACCCAGCACCCTGAGCACTGAGCACCCAGCACCCGAGTACAGATCACCCAGCACCCTGAGTACTGATCACCCAGCACCCTGAGTACTGAGCACGCAGCACCCTGAGTACTGAGCACCCAGCACCCCGAGCACTAAGCACCCATCACCCTGAGTACTGAGCACCGAGCACCCCGAGCACTGAGCACCCAGCACCCTGTGTACTGAGCTCCGAGCACCCCGAGCACAGAGCACCCAGCGCCCCGAGCACTGAGCACCCAGCACCCCGAGCAATGAGCCCCCAGCACCCCGAGCACTGAGCACCCAGCACCCCGAGCACTGAGCACCCAGCACCCTGAGTTCTGAGCACCCAGCACCCTGAGTACTGAGCACCCAGCACCCTGAGCACTGAGCACCCAGCACCCTGAGTACTGAGCACCCAGCACCCTGAGTACTGAGTACCCAGCACCCTGAGCACTCAGCAACCTGAGTACTGAGCACCGAGCACCCTAAGTAATGAGCACCCAGCACCCTGAGTACGGAGCACCCAGCACCCTGAGTACTGAGCACCCAGCACCCCGAGCACTGAGCACCCAGCACCCCGAGAATGAGCACCCAGCACCCTGAGTACTGAGCACCCAGCACCCTGAGTACTGAGCACCCAGCACCCCGAGCACTGAGCACCCTGAGTACTGAGCACCCAGCACCCTTAGTACTGAGCACTAAGCACCCAGAGCACTGAGCACCCAGCACCCCGAGCACGGAGCACCCAGGACCCCGAGCACTGAGTACTGAGCACCCAGCACCCTGAGTACTGAGCACCGAGCTCCCCGAGCACTGAGCACCCTGAGTACTGAGCAACCAGCACCCCGATCACTGAGCACCCAGCACCCTGAGCACTGAGCACCCAGCACCCCGAGCATTGAGCACCCAGCACCCTGAGTACTGAGCACCCAGCACCCCGAGCACTGAGCACCCTGAGTACTGAGCACCCAGCACCCTGAGTAATGAGCACCCAGCACCCCGAGCACTGAGCACCCAGCACCCTGAGTACTGAGCACCGAGCACCCTGAGTACTCAGCAGCCAGCACCCTGAGTACTGAGCACCCAGCGTACTGAGCACCGAGCCCCCAGCACCCTGAGTACTGAGCACCCAGCACCCTGAGCACTGAGCACGGAGCAACCTGAGTACTGAGCACCGAGCACCCCGAGTACTGAGCACCCAGCACCCCGAGCACTGAGCACCCAGAACCCTGAGCACTGAGCACCCAGCACCCCGAGCACTGAGCACCCAGCACCCCGAGCACTGAGCACCCAGCACCCCGAGCACTGAGCACCCAGCACACCGAGCACCGAGCACCCTGAGTACAAAGCACCGAGCACCCTGAGCACTGAGCACCCAGCACCCTGAGCAGTGAGCACCCAGCACCCTGAGCACTCAGCAACCTGAGTACTGAGCACCGAGCACCCTAAGTAATGAGCACCCAGCACCCTGAGTACGGAGCACCCAGCACCCTGAGTACTGAGCACCCAGCATCCCGAGCACTGAGCACCCAGCACCCCGAGAATGAGCACCCAGCACCCTGAGTACTGAGCACCCAGCACCCTGAGTACTGAGCACCCAGCACCCCGAGCACTGAGCACCCTGAGTACTGAGCACCCAGCACCCTTAGTACTGAGCACTAAGCACCCAGAGCACTGAGCACCCAGCACCCCGAGCACGGAGCACCCAGGACCCCGAGCACTGAGTACTGAGCACCCAGCACCCTGAGTACTGAGCACCGAGCTCCCCGAGCACTGAGCACCCTGAGTACTGAGCAACCAGCACCCCGATCACTGAGCACCCAGCACCCTGAGCACTGAGCACCCAGCACCCCGAGCATTGAGCACCCAGCACCCTGAGTACTGAGCACCCAGCACCCCGAGCACTGAGCACCCTGAGTACTGAGCACCCAGCACCCTGAGTAATGAGCACCCAGCACCCCGAGCACTGAGCACCCAGCACCCTGAGTACTGAGCACCGAGCACCCTGAGTACTCAGCAGCCAGCACCCTGAGTACTGAGCACCCAGCGTACTGAGCACCGAGCCCCCACCACCCTGAGTACTGAGCACCCAGCACCCTGAGCACTGAGCACCCAGCAACCTGAGTACTGAGCACCGAGCACCCCGAGTACTGAGCACCCAGCACCCCGAGCACTGAGCACCCAGAACCCTGAACACTGAGCACTCAGCACCCCGAGCACTGAGCACCCAGCAACCCGAGCACTGAGCACCCAGCACCCCGAGCACTGAGCACCCAGCACACCGAGCACCGAGCACCCTGAGTACAAAGCACCGAGCACCCTGAGCACTGAGCACCCAGCACCCTGAGCAGTGAGCACCCAGCACCCTGAGTACTGAGCACCCAGCACCCCGAGCACTGAGCACCCAGCACCCTGAGTACTGAGCACCCAGCACCCTGAGCACTGAGCACCGAGCACCCTGAGCACTGAGCACCCAGCACCCTGAGGACTGAGCACCCAGCACCCCGAGCACTGAGCACACAGCACACAGAGCACTGAGCACCCTGAGTACTGAGCACTGAGCACCATGAGTACTGAGCACTGAGCTCCCTGAGTACTGAGCACCCAGCACCCTGAGTACTGAGCACCCAGCACCCCGAGCACTGAGTACCCAGCTCCCTGAGCACTGAGTACCCAGCAACCTGAGCACTGAGCACCCAGCACCCTGAGCACTGAGCACCCAGCACCCTGAGCACTGAGCACCCAGCACCCTGAGTACTGAGCACTGAGCACCCAGCACCCCGAGCACTGAGCACCCAGCACCCTGAGTACTGAGCACTGAGCACCCAGCACCCCGAGCACTGAGCACCCAGCACCCTGAGCACTGAGCACCCAGCACCCGAGTACAGATCACCCAGCACCCTGAGTACTGATCACCCAGCACCCTGAGCACTGAGCACCCAGCACCCGAGCACAGAGCACCCAGCGCCCCGAGCACTGAGCACCCAGCACCCCGAGCACTGAGCCCCCAGCACCCCGAGCACTGAGCACCCAGCACCCCGAGGACTGAGCACCCAGCACCCTGAGTACTGAGCACCCAGCACCCTGAGTACTGAGCACCCAGCACCCTGAGAACTGAGCACCCAGCACCCTGAGTACTGAGTACCCAGCACCCTGAGCACTCAGCAACCTGAGTACTGAGCACCGAGCACCCGAAGTAATGAACACCCAGCACCCTGAGTACTGAGCACCCAGCACCATGAGCACTGAGCACCCAGCACCCTGAGTACTGAGCACCCAGCACCCGGAGTACTGAGCACCCAGCACCCCGAGCACTGAGCACCCAGCACCCTGAGTACTGAGCACTGAGCACCCTGAGTACTGAGCACCGAACACACTGAGTACTGAGCACCCAGCACCCTGAGTACTGAGCCCCCAGCACCCCGAGCACTGAGCACCCAGCACCCCGAGCACTGAGCACCCAGCACCCCGAGCACTGAGCACCCAGCACCCCGAGCACTGAGCACCCAGCACCCTGAGCACTGAGCACCCAGCACCCTGAGCACTGAGCACCCAGCACCCCGAGCACTGAGCACCCAGCACCCTGAGCACTGAGCACCCAGCACCCTGAGCACTGAGCACCCAGCTCCCTGAGTACTGAGTACCCAGTACCCTGAGCACTGAGCACCCAGCACTCTTAGTACTGATCACCGAGCAACCCGAGCACTGAGCACCCAGCACCCTGAGTACTGAGCACCCAGCACCCTGAGTACTGAGCAACCAGCACCCTGAGTACTGAGCACCCAGTACCCTGAGCACTGAACACACAGCACCCTGAGTACTGAGCACCCTGAGCACTGAGCACCCAGCACCCTGGGCACTGTGCACGCAGCACCCCGAGCACTGAGCACCCAGCACCCTGAGTACTGAGAACAGATCACGCTGAGTACTGTGCACCCAGCACCCTGAGTACTGAGCCCCCAGCACCCTTAGTACTGAGCACCAAGCACCCCGAGCACTGAGCACCTAGCACCCCGAGAATGAGCACCCAGCACCCTGAGTACTGAGAACCGAGCACCCTGAGTACTGAGCACCCAGCACCCTGAGTACTGAGCCCGCAGCACCCTGAGTACTGAGCACCCAGCACCCTGAGTACTGAGCACCCAGCACCCTGAGTACTGAGCACCCAGCACCCTGAGTACTGAGCCCCCAGCACCCTGAGTACTGAGCACCCAGCACACTGAGTACTGAGCACCCAGCACCCTGAGCACTGAGCACAAAGCACGCTGAGTAATGAGCACTGAGCACCCTGAGTACTGAGCACCGAGGACCCTGAGCACTGAGCACCCAGCACCCTGAGTACTGAGCACCCAGCACCCTGAGTACTGAGCACCCAGCACCCCGAGCACTGAGCACCCTGAGTACTGAGCACCCAGCACCCTGAGTACTGAGCACTAAGCACCCAGAGCACTGAGCACCCAGCACCCCGAGCACGGAGCACCCAGGACCCCGAGCACTGAGTACTGAGCACCCAGCACCCTGAGTACTGAGCACCGAGCTCCCCGAGCACTGAGCACCCTGAGTACTGAGCACCCAGCACCCCGATCACTGAGCACCCAGCACCCTGAGCACTGAGCACCCAGCACCCCGAGCACTGAGCACCCAGCACCCTGAGTACTGAGCACCCAGCACCCCGAGCACTGAGCACCCAGCACCCTGAGTACTGAGCACTGAGCACCCAGCACCCCGAGCACTGAGCACCCAGCACCCTGTGTACTGAGCACTGAGCACCCTGAGTACAAAGCACCCAGCACCCTGAGTACTGAGCACCCAGGACCCTGAGCACTGAGCACCGAGCACCCCGAGCACTGAGCACCCTGCACCCTGAGCACTCAGCACCCAGCACCCCGAGCATTGAACACCCAGCACCCTGAGCACTGAGCACCCAGCACCTTAAGCACTGAGCACCCAGCAACCAGAGCACTGAGCACCCAGCACACTGAGCACTGAGCACCCAGCATCCTGACTACTGAGCACCCAGCACCCTGAGTACTGAGCACCCAGACCCCGAGCTCTGAGCACCCAGCACGCCTAGCACTGTGCACCCAGCACCCTGAGTAATGAGAACCCAGCACCCTGAGTACTGAGCACCCAGCACCCTGAGCACTGAGCACCCAGCAGCCCGAGCACTGAGCACCCAGCATCCTGAGCACTGAGTACTGAGCACCCAGCACGCTGAGCACTGAGCACCCAGGACCCTGAGCACTGAGCACCCAGCACCCTGAGTACTGAGCACCCAGCGTACTGAGCACCGAGCCCCCAGCACCCTGAGTACTGAGCACCCAGCACCCTGAGCACTGAGCACCCAGCAACCTGAGTACTGAGCACCGAGCACCCCGAGTACTGAGCACCCAGCACCCCGAGCACTGAGCACCCAGAACCCTGAGCACTGAGCACCCAGCACCCCGAGCACTGAGCACCCAGCACCCCGAGCACTGAGCACCCAGCACCCCGAGCACTGAGCACCCAGCACACCGAGCACCGAGCACCCTGAGTACAAAGCACCGAGCACCCTGAGCACTGAGCACCCAGCACCCTGAGCAGTGAGCACCCAGCACCCTGAGTACTGAGCACCCAGCACCCCGAGCACTGAGCACCCAGCACCCTGAGTACTGAGCACCCAGCACCCTGAGCACTGAGCACCGAGCACCCTGAGCACTGAGCACCCAGCACCCTGAGGACTGAGCACCCAGCACCCCGAGCACTGAGCACACAGCACACAGAGCACTGAGCACCCTGAGTACTGAGCACTGAGCACCCTGAGTACTGAGCACTGAGCACCCTGAGTACTGAGCACCCAGCACCCTGAGTACTGAGCACCCAGCACCCCGAACACTGAGTACCCAGCTCCCTGAGCACTGAGTACCCAGCACCCTTAGCACTGAGCACCCAGCACCCTGAGCACTGAGCACCCAGCACCCTGAGCACTGAGCACCCAGCACCCTGAGTACTGAGCACTGAGCACCCAGCACCCCGAGCACTGAGCACCCAGCACCCTGAGTACTGAGCACTGAGCACCCAGCACCCCGAGCACTGAGCACCCAGCACCATGAGCACTGAGCACCCAGCACCCGAGTACAGATCACCCAGCACCCTGAGTACTGATCACCCAGCACCCTGAGTACTGAGCACGCAGCACCCTGAGTACTGAGCACCCAGCACCCCGAGCACTAAGCACCCAGCACCCTGAGTACTGAGCACCGAGCACCCCGAGCACTGAGCACCCAGCACCCTGAGTACTGAGCTCTGAGCACCCGGAGCACAGAGCACCCAGCACCAGGAGCACTGAGCACCCAGCACCCCGAGCACTGAGCCCCCAGCACCCCGAGCACTGAGCACCCAGCACCCCGAGCACTGAGCACCCAGCACCCTGAGTACTGAGCACCCAGCACCCTGAGTACTGAGCACCCAGCACCCTGAGAACTGAGCACCCAGCACCCTGAGTACTGAGCACCCAGCACCCTGAGTACTGAGTTCCCAGCACCCTGAGCATTCAGCAACCTGAGTACTGAGCACCGAGCACCCTAAGTAATGAGCACCCAGCACCCTGAGTACTGAGCACCCAGCACCCTGAGCACTGAGCACCCAGCACCCTGAGTACTGAGCACCCAGCACCCCGAGTACTGAGCACCCAGCACCCCGAGCACTGAGCACCCAGCACCCTGAGTACTGAGCACTGAGCACCCTGAGTACTGAGCACCGAACACACTGAGTACTGAACACCCAGCACCCTGAGTACTGAGATCCCAGCACCCCGAGCACTGAGCACCCAGCACCCCGAGCACTGAGCACCCAGCACCCCGAGCACTGAGCACCCAGCACCCTGAGCACTGAGCACCCAGCACCCTGAGCACTGAGCACTGAGCACCCAGCACCCTGAGCACTGAACACCCAGCACCCCGAGCACTGAGCACGCAGCACCCTGAGCACTGAGCACCCAGCACCCTGAGTACTGAGCACCCAGCAACCTGAGCACTGAGCACAAATCACGCTGAGTACTGAGCACTGAGCTCCCTGAGTACAGAGCACCGAGGAACCTGAGGACTGAGCACCCAGCACGCTGAGTACTGAGCACTGAGCACCCTGAGTACTAAGCACCCAGCACCCTGAGCACTGAGCAGCCAGCAGCCTGAGCACTGAGCACCCAGCACCCCAAGCACTGAGCACCCAGCACCCTGAGCACTGTGCACGCAGCACCCCGAGTACTGAGCACCCAGCACCCTGAGCACTGAGCACGGAGCAACCTGAGTACTGAGCACCGAGCACCCCGAGTACTGAGCACCCAGCACCCCGAGCACTGAGCACCCAGAACCCTGAGCACTGAGCACCCAGCACCCAGAGCACTGAGCACCCAGCACCCCGAGCACTGAGCACCCAGCACCCCGAGCACTGAGCACCCAGCACACCGAGCACCGAGCACCCTGAGTACAAAGCACCGAGCACCCTGAGCACTGAGCACCCAGCACCCTGAGCAGTGAGCACCCAGCACCCTGAGCACTCAGCAACCTGAGTACTGAGCACCGAGCACCCTAAGTAATGAGCACCCAGCACCCTGAGTACGGAGCACCCAGCACCCTGAGTACTGAGCACCCAGCATCCCGAGCACTGAGCACCCAGCACCCCGAGAATGAGCACCCAGCACCCTGAGTACTGAGCACCCAGCACCCTGAGTACTGAGCACCCAGCACCCCGAGCACTGAGCACCCTGAGTACTGAGCACCCAGCACCCTTAGTACTGAGCACTAAGCACCCAGAGCACTGAGCACCCAGCACCCCGAGCACGGAGCACCCAGGACCTCGAGCACTGAGTACTGAGCACCCAGCACCCTGAGTACTGAGCACCGAGCTCCCCGAGCACTGAGCACCCTGAGTACTGAGCAACCAGCACCCCGATCACTGAGCACCCAGCACCCTGAGCACTGAGCACCCAGCACCCCGAGCATTGAGCACCCAGCACCCTGAGTACTGAGCACCCAGCACCCCGAGCACTGAGCACCCTGAGTACTGAGCACCCAGCACCCTGAGTAATGAGCACCCAGCACCCCGAGCACTGAGCACCCAGCACCCTGAGTACTGAGCACCGAGCACCCTGAGTACTCAGCAGCCAGCACCCTGAGTACTGAGCACCCAGCGTACTGAGCACCGAGCCCCCAGCACCCTGAGTACTGAGCACCCAGCACCCTGAGCACTGAGCACCCAGCAACCTGAGTACTGAGCACCGAGCACCCCGAGTACTGAGCACCCAGCACCCCGAGCACTGAGCACCCAGCACCCTGAGTACTGAGCTCCGAGCACCCGGAGCACAGAGCACCCAGCGCCCCGAGCACTGAGCACCCAGCACCCCGAGCACTGAGCCCCCAGCACCCCGAGCACTGAGCACCCAGCACCCCGAGCACTGAGCACCCAGCACCCTGAGTACTGAGCACCCAGCACCCTGAGTACTGAGCACCCAGCACCCTGAGTACTGAGTACCCAGCACCCTGAGCACTCAGCAACCTGAGTACTGAGCACCGAGCACCCGAAGTAATGAACACCCAGCACCCTGAGTACTGAGCAGCCAGCACCATGAGCACTGAGCACCCAGCAACCTGAGTACTGAGCACCCAGCACCCCGAGTACTGAGCACCCAGCACCCCGAGCACTGAGCACCCAGCACCCTGAGTACTGAGCACTGAGCACCCTGAGTACTGAGCACCGAACACACTGAGTACTGAGCACCCAGCACCCTGAGTACTGAGCCCCCAGCACCCCGAGCACTGAGCACCCAGCACCCCGAGCACTGAGCACCCAGCACCCCGAGCACTGAGCACCCAGCACCCAGAGCACTGAGCACCCAGCACCCTGAGAACTGAGCACTGAGCACCCAGCACCCTGAGCACTGAGCACCCAGCACCCCGAGCACTGAGCACCCAGCACCCTGAGCACTGAGCACCCAGCACCCTGAGCACTGAGCACCCAGCTCCCTGAGTACTGAGTACCCAGTACCCTGAGCACTGAGCACCCAGCACTCTTAGTACTGATCACCGAGCAACCCGAGCACTGAGCACCCAGCACCCTGAGTACTGAGCACCCAGCACCCTGAGTACTGAGCAACCAGCACCCTGAGTACTGAGCACCCAGTACCCTGAGCACTGAACACACAGCACCCTGAGTACTGAGCACCCTGAGCACTGAGCACCCAGCACCCTGGGCACTGTGCACGCAGCACCCCGAGCACTGAGCACCCAGCACCCTGAGTACTGAGAACAGATCACGCTGAGTACTGAGCACCCAGCACCCTGAGTACTGAGCCCCCAGCACCCTTAGTACTGAGCACCAAGCACCCCGAGCACTGAGCACCTAGCACCCCGAGAATGAGCACCCAGCACCCTGAGTACTGAGAACCGAGCACCCTGAGTACTGAGCACCCAGCACCCTGAGTACTGAGCCCCCAGCACCCTGAGTACTGAGCACCCAGCACCCTGAGTACTGAGCACCCAGCACCCTGAGTACTGAGCACCCAGCACCCTGAGTACTGAGCCCCCAGCACCCTGAGTACTGAGCACCCAGCACACTGAGTACTGAGCACCCAGCACCCTGAGCACTGAGCACAAAGCACGCTGAGTAATGAGCACTGAGCACCCTGAGTACTGAGCACCGAGGACCCTGAGCACTGAGCACCCAGCACCCTGAGTACTGAGCACCCAGCACCCTGAGTACTGAGCACCCAGCACCCCGAGCACTGAGTACCCAGCTCCCTGAGCACTGAGTACCCAGCACCCTTAGCACTGAGCACCCAGCACCCTGAGCACTGAGCACCCAGCACCCTGAGCACTGAGCACCCAGCACCCTGAGTACTGAGCACTGAGCACCCAGCACCCCGAGCACTGAGCACCCAGCACCCTGAGTACTGAGCACTGAGCACCCAGCACCCCGAGCACTGAGCACCCAGCACCATGAGCACTGAGCACCCAGCACCCGAGTACAGATCACCCAGCACCCTGAGTACTGATCACCCAGCACCCTGAGTACTGAGCACGCAGCACCCTGAGTACTGAGCACCCAGCACCCCGAGCACTAAGCACCCAGCACCCTGAGTACTGAGCACCGAGCACCCCGAGCACTGAGCACCCAGCACCCTGAGTACTGAGCTCTGAGCACCCGGAGCACAGAGCACCCAGCACCAGGAGCACTGAGCACCCAGCACCCCGAGCACTGAGCCCCCAGCACCCCGAGCACTGAGCACCCAGCACCCCGAGCACTGAGCACCCAGCACCCTGAGTACTGAGCACCCAGCACCCTGAGTACTGAGCACCCAGCACCCTGAGAACTGAGCACCCAGCACCCTGAGTACTGAGCACCCAGCACCCTGAGTACTGAGTTCCCAGCACCCTGAGCATTCAGCAACCTGAGTACTGAGCACCGAGCACCCTAAGTAATGAGCACCCAGCACCCTGAGTACTGAGCACCCAGCACCCTGAGCACTGAGCACCCAGCACCCTGAGTACTGAGCACCCAGCACCCGGAGTACTGAGCACCCAGCACCCCGAGCACTGAGCACCCAGCACCCTGAGTACGGAGCACTGAGCACCCTGAGTACTGAGCACCGAACCCACTGAGTACTGAGCACCCAGCACCCTGAGTACTGAGCCCCCAGCACCCCGAGCACTGAGCACCCAGCACCCCGAGCACTGAGCACCCAGCACCCCGAGCACTGAGCACCCAGCACCCTGAGCACTGAGCACCCAGCACCCTGAGCACTGAGCACTGAGCACCCAGCACCCTGAGCACTGAACACCCAGCACCCCGAGCACTGAGCACGCAGCACCCTGAGCACTGAGCACCCAGCACCCTGAGTACTGAGCACCCAGCAACCTGAGCACTGAGCACAAATCACGCTGAGTACTGAGCACTGAGCTCCCTGAGTACAGAGCACCGAGGAACCTGAGGACTGAGCACCCAGCACGCTGAGTACTGAGCACTGAGCACCCTGAGTACTGAGCACCCAGCACCCTGAGCACTGAGCAGCCAGCAGCCTGAGCACTGAGCACCCAGCACCCCAAGCACTGAGCACCCAGCACCCTGAGCACTGTGCACGCAGCACCCCGAGTACTGAGCACCCAGCACCCTGAGCACTGAGCACGGAGCAACCTGAGTACTGAGCACCGAGCACCCCGAGTACTGAGCACCCAGCACCCCGAGCACTGAGCACCCAGAACCCTGAGCACTGAGCACCCAGCACCCCGAGCACTGAGCACCCAGCACCCCGAGCACTGAGCACCCAGCACCCCGAGCACTGAGCACCCAGCACACCGAGCACCGAGCACCCTGAGTACAAAGCACCGAGCACCCTGAGCACTGAGCACCCAGCACCCTGAGCAGTGAGCACCCAGCACCCTGAGCACTCAGCAACCTGAGTACTGAGCACCGAGCACCCTAAGTAATGAGCACCCAGCACCCTGAGTACGGAGCACCCAGCACCCTGAGTACTGAGCACCCAGCATCCCGAGCACTGAGCACCCAGCACCCCGAGAATGAGCACCCAGCACCCTGAGTACTGAGCACCCAGCACCCTGAGTACTGAGCACCCAGCACCCCGAGCACTGAGCACCCTGAGTACTGAGCACCCAGCACCCTTAGTACTGAGCACTAAGCACCCAGAGCACTGAGCACCCAGCACCCCGAGCACGGAGCACCCAGGACCCCGAGCACTGAGTACTGAGCACCCAGCACCCTGAGTACTGAGCACCGAGCTCCCCGAGCACTGAGCACCCTGAGTACTGAGCAACCAGCACCCCGACCACTGAGCACCCAGCACCCTGAGCACTGAGCACCCAGCACCCCGAGCATTGAGCACCCAGCACCCTGAGTACTGAGCACCCAGCACCCCGAGCACTGAGCACCCTGAGTACTGAGCACCCAGCACCCTGAGTAATGAGCACCCAGCACCCCGAGCACTGAGCACCCAGCACCCTGAGTACTGAGCACCGAGCACCCTGAGTACTCAGCAGCCAGCACCCTGAGTACTGAGCACCCAGCGTACTGAGCACCGAGCCCCCAGCACCCTGAGTACTGAGCACCCAGCACCCTGAGCACTGAGCACCCAGCAACCTGAGTACTGAGCACCGAGCACCCCGAGTACTGAGCACCCAGCACCCCGAGCACTGAGCACCCAGAACCCTGAGCACTGAGCACTCAGCACCCCGAGCACTGAGCACCCAGCACCCCGAGCACTGAGCACCCAGCACCCCGAGCACTGAGCACCCAGCACACCGAGCACCGAGCACCCTGAGTACAAAGCACCGAGCACCCTGAGCACTGAGCACCCAGCACCCTGAGCAGTGAGCACCCAGCACCCTGAGTACTGAGCACCCAGCACCCCGAGCACTGAGCACCCAGCACCCTGAGTACTGAGCACCCAGCACCCTGAGCACTGAGCACCGAGCACCCTGAGCACTGAGCACCCAGCACCCTGAGGACTGAGCACCCAGCACCCCGAGCACTGAGCACACAGCACACAGAGCACTGAGCACCCTGAGTACTGAGCACTGAGCACCATGAGTACTGAGCACTGAGCTCCCTGAGTACTGAGCACCCAGCACCCTGAGTACTGAGCACCCAGCACCCCGAGCACTGAGTACCCAGCTCCCTGAGCACTGAGTACCCAGCACCCTGAGCACTGAGCACCCAGCAACCTGAGCACTGAGCACCCAGCACCCTGAGCACTGAGCACCCAGCACCCTGAGTACTGAGCACTGAGCACCCAGCACCCCGAGCACTGAGCACCCAGCACCCTGAGTACTGAGCACTGAGCACCCAGCACCCCGAGCACTGAGCACCCAGCACCCTGAGCACTGAGCACCCAGCACCCGAGTACAGATCACCCAGCACCCTGAGTACTGATCACCCAGCACCCTGAGTACTGAGCACGCAGCACCCTGAGTACTGAGCACCCAGCACCCCGAGCACTAAGCACCCAGCACCCTGAGTACTGAGCACCGAGCACCCCGAGCACTGAGCACCCAGCACCCTGAGTACTGAGCTCCGAGCACCCGGAGCACAGAGCACCCAGCGCCCCGAGCACTGAGCACCCAGCACCCCGAGCACTGAGCTCCCAGCACCCCGAGCACTGAGCACCCAGCACCCCGAGCACTGAGCACCCAGCACCCTGAGTACTGAGCACCCAGCACCCTGAGTACTGAGCACCCAGCACCCTGAGTACTGAGTACCCAGCACCCTGAGCACTCAGCAACCTGAGTACTGAGCACCGAGCACCCGAAGTAATGAACACCCAGCACCCTGAGTACTGAGCAGCCAGCACCATGAGCACTGAGCACCCAGCACCCTGAGTACTGAGCACCCAGCACCCCGAGTACTGAGCACCCAGCACCCCGAGCACTGAGCACCCAGCACCCTGAGTACTGAGCACTGAGCACCCTGAGTACTGAGCACCGAACACACTGAGTACTGAGCTCCCAGCACCCTGAGTACTGAGCCCCCAGCACCCCGAGCACTGAGCACCCAGCACCCCGAGCACTGAGCACCCAGCACCCTGAGCACTGAGCACCCAGCACCCTGAGAACTGAGCACTGAGCACCCAGCACCCTGAGCACTGAGCACCCAGCACCCCGAGCACTGAGCACCCAGCACCCTGAGCACTGAGCACCCAGCACCCTGAGCACTGAGCACCCAGCTCCCTGAGAACTGAGTACCCAGTACCCTGAGCACTGAGCACCCAGCACTCTTAGTACTGATCACCGAGCAACCCGAGCACTGAGCACCCAGCACACTGAGTACTGAGCACCCAGCACCCTGAGTACTGAGCAACCAGCACCCTGAGTACTGAGCACCCAGTACCCTGAGCACTGAACACACAGCACCCTGAGTACTGAGCACCCTGAGCACTGAGCACCCAGCACCCTGGGCACTGTGCACGCAGCACCCCGAGCACTGAGCACCCAGCACCCTGAGTACTGAGAACAGATCACGCTGAGTACTGAGCACCCAGCACCCTGAGTACTGAGCCCCCAGCACCCTTAGTACTGAGCACCAAGCACCCCGAGCACTGAGCACCTAGCACCCCGAGAATGAGCACCCAGCACCCTGAGTACTGAGAACCGAGCACCCTGAGTACTGAGCACCCAGCACCCTGAGTACTGAGCCCCCAGCACCCTGAGTACTGAGCACCCAGCACCCTGAGTACTGAGCACCCAGCACCCTGAGTACTGAGCACCCAGCACCCTGAGTACTGAGCCCCCAGCACCCTGAGTACTGAGCACCCAGCACACTGAGTACTGAGCACCCAGCACCCTGAGCACTGAGCACAAAGCACGCTGAGTAATGAGCACTGAGCACCCTGAGTACTGAGCACCGAGGACCCTGAGCACTGAGCACCCAGCACCCTGAGTACTGAGCACCCAGCACCCTGAGTACTGAGCACCCAGCACCCCGAGCACTGAGCACCCTGAGTACTGAGCACCCAGCACCCTGAGTACTGAGCACTAAGCACCCAGAGCACTGAGCACACAGCACCCCGAGCACGGAGCACCCAGGACCCCGAGCACTGAGTACTGAGCACCCAGCACCCTGAGTACTGAGCACCGAGCTCCCCGAGCACTGAGCACCCTGAGTACTGAGCACCCAGCACCCCGATCACTGAGCACCCAGCACCCTGAGCACTGAGCACCCAGCACCCCGAGCACTGAGCACCCAGCACCCTGAGTACTGAGCACCCAGCACCCCGAGCACTGAGCACCCAGCACCCTGAGTACTGAGCACTGAGCACCCAGCACCCCGAGCACTGAGCACCCAGCACCCTGTGTACTGAGCACTGAGCACCCTGAGTACAAAGCACCCAGCACCCTGAGTACTGAGCACCCAGGACACTGAGCACTGAGCACCGAGCACCCCGAGCACTGAGCACCCTGCACCCTGAGCACTCAGCACCCAGCACCCCGAGCATTGAACACCCAGCACCCTGAGCACTGAGCACCCAGCACCCTGAGTACTGAGCACCCAGCACCCTGAGCACTGAGCACCGAGCACCCTGAGCACTGAGCACCCAGCACCCTGAGGACTGAGCACCCAGCACCCCGAGCACTGAGCACACAGCACACAGAGCACTGAGCACCCTGAGTACTGAGCACTGAGCACCCTGAGTACTGAGCACTGAGCACCCTGAGTACTGAGCACCCAGCACCCTGAGTACTGAGCACCCAGCACCCCGAACACTGAGTACCCAGCTCCCTGAGCACTGAGTACCCAGCACCCTTAGCACTGAGCACCCAGCACCCTGAGCACTGAGCACCCAGCACCCTGAGCACTGAGCACCCAGCACCCTGAGTACTGAGCACTGAGCACCCAGCACCCCGAGCACTGAGCACCCAGCACCCTGAGTACTGAGCACTGAGCACCCAGCACCCCGAGCACTGAGCACCCAGCACCATGAGCACTGAGCACCCAGCACCCGAGTACAGATCACCCAGCACCCTGAGTACTGATCACCCAGCACCCTGAGTACTGAGCACGCAGCACCCTGAGTACTGAGCACCCAGCACCCCGAGCACTAAGCACCCAGCACCCTGAGTACTGAGCACCGAGCACCCCGAGCACTGAGCACCCAGCACCCTGAGTACTGAGCTCTGAGCACCCGGAGCACAGAGCACCCAGCACCAGGAGCACTGAGCACCCAGCACCCCGAGCACTGAGCCCCCAGCACCCCGAGCACTGAGCACCCAGCACCCCGAGCACTGAGCACCCAGCACCCTGAGTACTGAGCACCCAGCACCCTGAGTACTGAGCACCCAGCACCCTGAGAACTGAGCACCCAGCACCCTGAGTACTGAGCACCCAGCACCCTGAGTACTGAGTTCCCAGCACCCTGAGCATTCAGCAACCTGAGTACTGAGCACCGAGCACCCTAAGTAATGAGCACCCAGCACCCTGAGTACTGAGCACCCAGCACCCTGAGCACTGAGCACCCAGCACCCTGAGTACTGAGCACCCAGCACCCCGAGTACTGAGCACCCAGCACCCCGAGCACTGAGCACCCAGCACCCTGAGTACTGAGCACTGAGCACCCTGAGTACTGAGCACCGAACACACTGAGTACTGAGCACCCAGCACCCTGAGTACTGAGATCCCAGCACCCCGAGCACTGAGCACCCAGCACCCCGAGCACTGAGCACCCAGCACCCCGAGCACTGAGCACCCAGCACCCTGAGCACTGAGCACCCAGCACCCTGAGCACTGAGCACTGAGCACCCAGCACCCTGAGCACTGAACACCCAGCACCCCGAGCACTGAGCACGCAGCACCCTGAGCACTGAGCACCCAGCACCCTGAGTACTGAGCACCCAGCAACCTGAGCACTGAGCACAAATCACGCTGAGTACTGAGCACTGAGCTCCCTGAGTACAGAGCACCGAGGAACCTGAGGACTGAGCACCCAGCACGCTGAGTACTGAGCACTGAGCACCCTGAGTACTAAGCACCCAGCACCCTGAGCACTGAGCAGCCAGCAGCCTGAGCACTGAGCACCCAGCACCCCAAGCACTGAGCACCCAGCACCCTGAGCACTGTGCACGCAGCACCCCGAGTACTGAGCACCCAGCACCCTGAGCACTGAGCACGGAGCAACCTGAGTACTGAGCACCGAGCACCCCGAGTACTGAGCACCCAGCACCCCGAGCACTGAGCACCCAGAACCCTGAGCACTGAGCACCCAGCACCCCGAGCACTGAGCACCCAGCACCCCGAGCACTGAGCACCCAGCACCCCGAGCACTGAGCACCCAGCACACCGAGCACCGAGCACCCTGAGTACAAAGCACCGAGCACCCTGAGCACTGAGCACCCAGCACCCTGAGCAGTGAGCACCCAGCACCCTGAGCACTCAGCAACCTGAGTACTGAGCACCGAGCACCCTAAGTAATGAGCACCCAGCACCCTGAGTACGGAGCACCCAGCACCCTGAGTACTGAGCACCCAGCATCCCGAGCACTGAGCACCCAGCACCCCGAGAATGAGCACCCAGCACCCTGAGTACTGAGCACCCAGCACCCTGAGTACTGAGCACCCAGCACCCCGAGCACTGAGCACCCTGAGTACTGAGCACCCAGCACCCTTAGTACTGAGCACTAAGCACCCAGAGCACTGAGCACCCAGCACCCCGAGCACGGAGCACCCAGGACCCCGAGCACTGAGTACTGAGCACCCAGCACCCTGAGTACTGAGCACCGAGCTCCCCGAGCACTGAGCACCCTGAGTACTGAGCAACCAGCACCCCGATCACTGAGCACCCAGCACCCTGAGCACTGAGCACCCAGCACCCCGAGCATTGAGCACCCAGCACCCTGAGTACTGAGCACCCAGCACCCCGAGCACTGAGCACCCTGAGTACTGAGCACCCAGCACCCTGAGTAATGAGCACCCAGCACCCCGAGCACTGAGCACCCAGCACCCTGAGTACTGAGCACCGAGCACCCTGAGTACTCAGCAGCCAGCACCCTGAGTACTGAGCACCCAGCGTACTGAGCACCGAGCCCCCAGCACCCTGAGTACTGAGCACCCAGCACCCTGAGCACTGAGCACCCAGCAACCTGAGTACTGAGCACCGAGCACCCCGAGTACTGAGCACCCAGCACCCCGAGCACTGAGCACCCAGCACCCTGAGTACTGAGCTCCGAGCACCCGGAGCACAGAGCACCCAGCGCCCCGAGCACTGAGCACCCAGCACCCCGAGCACTGAGCCCCCAGCACCCCGAGCACTGAGCACCCAGCACCCCGAGCACTGAGCACCCAGCACCCTGAGTACTGAGCACCCAGCACCCTGAGTACTGAGCACCCAGCACCCTGAGTACTGAGTACCCAGCACCCTGAGCACTCAGCAACCTGAGTACTGAGCACCGAGCACCCGAAGTAATGAACACCCAGCACCCTGAGTACTGAGCAGCCAGCACCATGAGCACTGAGCACCCAGCAACCTGAGTACTGAGCACCCAGCACCCCGAGTACTGAGCACCCAGCACCCCGAGCACTGAGCACCCAGCACCCTGAGTACTGAGCACTGAGCACCCTGAGTACTGAGCACCGAACACACTGAGTACTGAGCACCCAGCACCCTGAGTACTGAGCCCCCAGCACCCCGAGCACTGAGCACCCAGCACCCCGAGCACTGAGCACCCAGCACCCCGAGCACTGAGCACCCAGCACCCAGAGCACTGAGCACCCAGCACCCTGAGAACTGAGCACTGAGCACCCAGCACCCTGAGCACTGAGCACCCAGCACCCCGAGCACTGAGCACCCAGCACCCTGAGCACTGAGCACCCAGCACCCTGAGCACTGAGCACCCAGCTCCCTGAGTACTGAGTACCCAGTACCCTGAGCACTGAGCACCCAGCACTCTTAGTACTGATCACCGAGCAACCCGAGCACTGAGCACCCAGCACCCTGAGTACTGAGCACCCAGCACCCTGAGTACTGAGCAACCAGCACCCTGAGTACTGAGCACCCAGTACCCTGAGCACTGAACACACAGCACCCTGAGTACTGAGCACCCTGAGCACTGAGCACCCAGCACCCTGGGCACTGTGCACGCAGCACCCCGAGCACTGAGCACCCAGCACCCTGAGTACTGAGAACAGATCACGCTGAGTACTGAGCACCCAGCACCCTGAGTACTGAGCCCCCAGCACCCTTAGTACTGAGCACCAAGCACCCCGAGCACTGAGCACCTAGCACCCCGAGAATGAGCACCCAGCACCCTGAGTACTGAGAACCGAGCACCCTGAGTACTGAGCACCCAGCACCCTGAGTACTGAGCCCCCAGCACCCTGAGTACTGAGCACCCAGCACCCTGAGTACTGAGCACCCAGCACCCTGAGTACTGAGCACCCAGCACCCTGAGTACTGAGCCCCCAGCACCCTGAGTACTGAGCACCCAGCACACTGAGTACTGAGCACCCAGCACCCTGAGCACTGAGCACAAAGCACGCTGAGTAATGAGCACTGAGCACCCTGAGTACTGAGCACCGAGGACCCTGAGCACTGAGCACCCAGCACCCTGAGTACTGAGCACCCAGCACCCTGAGTACTGAGCACCCAGCACCCCGAGCACTGAGTACCCAGCTCCCTGAGCACTGAGTACCCAGCACCCTTAGCACTGAGCACCCAGCACCCTGAGCACTGAGCACCCAGCACCCTGAGCACTGAGCACCCAGCACCCTGAGTACTGAGCACTGAGCACCCAGCACCCCGAGCACTGAGCACCCAGCACCCTGAGTACTGAGCACTGAGCACCCAGCACCCCGAGCACTGAGCACCCAGCACCATGAGCACTGAGCACCCAGCACCCGAGTACAGATCACCCAGCACCCTGAGTACTGATCACCCAGCACCCTGAGTACTGAGCACGCAGCACCCTGAGTACTGAGCACCCAGCACCCCGAGCACTAAGCACCCAGCACCCTGAGTACTGAGCACCGAGCACCCCGAGCACTGAGCACCCAGCACCCTGAGTACTGAGCTCTGAGCACCCGGAGCACAGAGCACCCAGCACCAGGAGCACTGAGCACCCAGCACCCCGAGCACTGAGCCCCCAGCACCCCGAGCACTGAGCACCCAGCACCCCGAGCACTGAGCACCCAGCACCCTGAGTACTGAGCACCCAGCACCCTGAGTACTGAGCACCCAGCACCCTGAGAACTGAGCACCCAGCACCCTGAGTACTGAGCACCCAGCACCCTGAGTACTGAGTTCCCAGCACCCTGAGCATTCAGCAACCTGAGTACTGAGCACCGAGCACCCTAAGTAATGAGCACCCAGCACCCTGAGTACTGAGCACCCAGCACCCTGAGCACTGAGCACCCAGCACCCTGAGTACTGAGCACCCAGCACCCGGAGTACTGAGCACCCAGCACCCCGAGCACTGAGCACCCAGCACCCTGAGTACGGAGCACTGAGCACCCTGAGTACTGAGCACCGAACCCACTGAGTACTGAGCACCCAGCACCCTGAGTACTGAGCCCCCAGCACCCCGAGCACTGAGCACCCAGCACCCCGAGCACTGAGCACCCAGCACCCCGAGCACTGAGCACCCAGCACCCTGAGCACTGAGCACCCAGCACCCTGAGCACTGAGCACTGAGCACCCAGCACCCTGAGCACTGAACACCCAGCACCCCGAGCACTGAGCACGCAGCACCCTGAGCACTGAGCACCCAGCACCCTGAGTACTGAGCACCCAGCAACCTGAGCACTGAGCACAAATCACGCTGAGTACTGAGCACTGAGCTCCCTGAGTACAGAGCACCGAGGAACCTGAGGACTGAGCACCCAGCACGCTGAGTACTGAGCACTGAGCACCCTGAGTACTGAGCACCCAGCACCCTGAGCACTGAGCAGCCAGCAGCCTGAGCACTGAGCACCCAGCACCCCAAGCACTGAGCACCCAGCACCCTGAGCACTGTGCACGCAGCACCCCGAGTACTGAGCACCCAGCACCCTGAGCACTGAGCACGGAGCAACCTGAGTACTGAGCACCGAGCACCCCGAGTACTGAGCACCCAGCACCCCGAGCACTGAGCACCCAGAACCCTGAGCACTGAGCACCCAGCACCCCGAGCACTGAGCACCCAGCACCCCGAGCACTGAGCACCCAGCACCCCGAGCACTGAGCACCCAGCACACCGAGCACCGAGCACCCTGAGTACAAAGCACCGAGCACCCTGAGCACTGAGCACCCAGCACCCTGAGCAGTGAGCACCCAGCACCCTGAGCACTCAGCAACCTGAGTACTGAGCACCGAGCACCCTAAGTAATGAGCACCCAGCACCCTGAGTACGGAGCACCCAGCACCCTGAGTACTGAGCACCCAGCATCCCGAGCACTGAGCACCCAGCACCCCGAGAATGAGCACCCAGCACCCTGAGTACTGAGCACCCAGCACCCTGAGTACTGAGCACCCAGCACCCCGAGCACTGAGCACCCTGAGTACTGAGCACCCAGCACCCTTAGTACTGAGCACTAAGCACCCAGAGCACTGAGCACCCAGCACCCCGAGCACGGAGCACCCAGGACCCCGAGCACTGAGTACTGAGCACCCAGCAACCTGAGTACTGAGCACCGAGCTCCCCGAGCACTGAGCACCCTGAGTACTGAGCAACCAGCACCCCGACCACTGAGCACCCAGCACCCTGAGCACTGAGCACCCAGCACCCCGAGCATTGAGCACCCAGCACCCTGAGTACTGAGCACCCAGCACCCCGAGCACTGAGCACCCTGAGTACTGAGCACCCAGCACCCTGAGTAATGAGCACCCAGCACCCCGAGCACTGAGCACCCAGCACCCTGAGTACTGAGCACCGAGCACCCTGAGTACTCAGCAGCCAGCACCCTGAGTACTGAGCACCCAGCGTACTGAGCACCGAGCCCCCAGCACCCTGAGTACTGAGCACCCAGCACCCTGAGCACTGAGCACCCAGCAACCTGAGTACTGAGCACCGAGCACCCCGAGTACTGAGCACCCAGCACCCCGAGCACTGAGCACCCAGAACCCTGAGCACTGAGCACTCAGCACCCCGAGCACTGAGCACCCAGCACCCCGAGCACTGAGCACCCAGCACCCCGAGCACTGAGCACCCAGCACACCGAGCACCGAGCACCCTGAGTACAAAGCACCGAGCACCCTGAGCACTGAGCACCCAGCACCCTGAGCAGTGAGCACCCAGCACCCTGAGTACTGAGCACCCAGCACCCCGAGCACTGAGCACCCAGCACCCTGAGTACTGAGCACCCAGCACCCTGAGCACTGAGCACCGAGCACCCTGAGCACTGAGCACCCAGCACCCTGAGGACTGAGCACCCAGCACCCCGAGCACTGAGCACACAGCACACAGAGCACTGAGCACCCTGAGTACTGAGCACTGAGCACCATGAGTACTGAGCACTGAGCTCCCTGAGTACTGAGCACCCAGCACCCTGAGTACTGAGCACCCAGCACCCCGAGCACTGAGTACCCAGCTCCCTGAGCACTGAGTACCCAGCACCCTGAGCACTGAGCACCCAGCAACCTGAGCACTGAGCACCCAGCACCCTGAGCACTGAGCACCCAGCACCCTGAGTACTGAGCACTGAGCACCCAGCACCCCGAGCACTGAGCACCCAGCACCCTGAGTACTGAGCACTGAGCACCCAGCACCCCGAGCACTGAGCACCCAGCACCCTGAGCACTGAGCACCCAGCACCCGAGTACAGATCACCCAGCACCCTGAGTACTGATCACCCAGCACCCTGAGTACTGAGCACGCAGCACCCTGAGTACTGAGCACCCAGCACCCCGAGCACTAAGCACCCAGCACCCTGAGTACTGAGCACCGAGCACCCCGAGCACTGAGCACCCAGCACCCTGAGTACTGAGCTCCGAGCACCCGGAGCACAGAGCACCCAGCGCCCCGAGCACTGAGCACCCAGCACCCCGAGCACTGAGCTCCCAGCACCCCGAGCACTGAGCACCCAGCACCCCGAGCACTGAGCACCCAGCACCCTGAGTACTGAGCACCCAGCACCCTGAGTACTGAGCACCCAGCACCCTGAGTACTGAGTACCCAGCACCCTGAGCACTCAGCAACCTGAGTACTGAGCACCGAGCACCCGAAGTAATGAACACCCAGCACCCTGAGTACTGAGCAGCCAGCACCATGAGCACTGAGCACCCAGCACCCTGAGTACTGAGCACCCAGCACCCCGAGTACTGAGCACCCAGCACCCCGAGCACTGAGCACCCAGCACCCTGAGTACTGAGCACTGAGCACCCTGAGTACTGAGCACCGAACACACTGAGTACTGAGCTCCCAGCACCCTGAGTACTGAGCCCCCAGCACCCCGAGCACTGAGCACCCAGCACCCCGAGCACTGAGCACCCAGCACCCTGAGCACTGAGCACCCAGCACCCTGAGAACTGAGCACTGAGCACCCAGCACCCTGAGCACTGAGCACCCAGCACCCCGAGCACTGAGCACCCAGCACCCTGAGCACTGAGCACCCAGCACCCTGAGCACTGAGCACCCAGCTCCCTGAGAACTGAGTACCCAGTACCCTGAGCACTGAGCACCCAGCACTCTTAGTACTGATCACCGAGCAACCCGAGCACTGAGCACCCAGCACACTGAGTACTGAGCACCCAGCACCCTGAGTACTGAGCAACCAGCACCCTGAGTACTGAGCACCCAGTACCCTGAGCACTGAACACACAGCACCCTGAGTACTGAGCACCCTGAGCACTGAGCACCCAGCACCCTGGGCACTGTGCACGCAGCACCCCGAGCACTGAGCACCCAGCACCCTGAGTACTGAGAACAGATCACGCTGAGTACTGAGCACCCAGCACCCTGAGTACTGAGCCCCCAGCACCCTTAGTACTGAGCACCAAGCACCCCGAGCACTGAGCACCTAGCACCCCGAGAATGAGCACCCAGCACCCTGAGTACTGAGAACCGAGCACCCTGAGTACTGAGCACCCAGCACCCTGAGTACTGAGCCCCCAGCACCCTGAGTACTGAGCACCCAGCACCCTGAGTACTGAGCACCCAGCACCCTGAGTACTGAGCACCCAGCACCCTGAGTACTGAGCCCCCAGCACCCTGAGTACTGAGCACCCAGCACACTGAGTACTGAGCACCCAGCACCCTGAGCACTGAGCACAAAGCACGCTGAGTAATGAGCACTGAGCACCCTGAGTACTGAGCACCGAGGACCCTGAGCACTGAGCACCCAGCACCCTGAGTACTGAGCACCCAGCACCCTGAGTACTGAGCACCCAGCACCCCGAGCACTGAGCACCCTGAGTACTGAGCACCCAGCACCCTGAGTACTGAGCACTAAGCACCCAGAGCACTGAGCACACAGCACCCCGAGCACGGAGCACCCAGGACCCCGAGCACTGAGTACTGAGCACCCAGCACCCTGAGTACTGAGCACCGAGCTCCCCGAGCACTGAGCACCCTGAGTACTGAGCACCCAGCACCCCGATCACTGAGCACCCAGCACCCTGAGCACTGAGCACCCAGCACCCCGAGCACTGAGCACCCAGCACCCTGAGTACTGAGCACCCAGCACCCCGAGCACTGAGCACCCAGCACCCTGAGTACTGAGCACTGAGCACCCAGCACCCCGAGCACTGAGCACCCAGCACCCTGTGTACTGAGCACTGAGCACCCTGAGTACAAAGCACCCAGCACCCTGAGTACTGAGCACCCAGGACCCTGAGCACTGAGCACCGAGCACCCCGAGCACTGAGCACCCTGCACCCTGAGCACTCAGCACCCAGCACCCCGAGCATTGAACACCCAGCACCCTGAGCACTGAGCACCCAGCACCTTTAGCACTGAGCACCCAGCAACCAGAGCACTGAGCACCCAGCACCCTGAGCACTGAGCACCCAGCATCCTGAGTACTGAGCACCCAGCACCCTGAGTACTGAGCACCCAGACCCCGAGCTCTGAGCACCCAGCACCCCTAGCACTGTGCACCCAGCACCCTGAGTAATGAGAACCCAGCACCCTGAGTACTGAGCACCCAGCACCCTGAGCACTGAGCACCCAGCAGCCCGAGCACTGAGCACCCAGCATCCTGAGCACTGAGTACTGAGCACCCAGCACGCTGAGCACTGAGCACCCAGCACCCTGAGCACTGAGCACCCAGCACCCTGAGTACTGAGCACCCAGCGTACTGAGCACCGAGCCCCCAGCACCCTGAGTACTGAGCACCCAGCACCCTGAGCACTGAGCACCCAGCAACCTGAGTACTGAGCACCGAGCACCCCGAGTACTGAGCACCCAGCACCCCGAGCACTGAGCACCCAGAACCCTGAGCACTGAGCACCCAGCACCCCGAGCACTGAGCACCCAGCACCCCGAGCACTGAGCACCCAGCACCCCGAGCACTGAGCACCCAGCACACCGAGCACCGAGCACCCTGAGTACAAAGCACCGAGCACCCTGAGCACTGAGCACCCAGCACCCTGAGCAGTGAGCACCCAGCACCCTGAGTACTGAGCACCCAGCACCCCGAGCACTGAGCACCCAGCACCCAGAGTACTGAGCACCCAGCACCCTGAGCACTGAGCACCGAGCACCCTGAGCACTGAGCACCCAGCACCCTGAGGACTGAGCACCCAGCACCCCGAGCACTGAGCACACAGCACACAGAGCACTGAGCACCCTGAGTACTGAGCACTGAGCACCCTGAGTACTGAGCACTGAGCACCCTGAGTACTGAGCACCCAGCACCCTGAGTACTGAGCACCCAGCACCCCGAGCACTGAGTACCCAGCTCCCTGAGCACTGAGTACCCAGCACCCTTAGCACTGAGCACCCAGCACCCTGAGCACTGAGCACCCAGCACCCTGAGCACTGAGCACCCAGCACCCTGAGTACTGAGCACTGAGCACCCAGCACCCCGAGCACTGAGCACCCAGCACCCTGAGTACTGAGCACTGAGCACCCAGCACCCCGAGCACTGAGCACCCAGCACCCTGAGCACTGAGCACCCAGCACCCGAGTACAGATCACCCAGCACCCTGAGTACTGATCACCCAGCACCCTGAGTACTGAGCACGCAGCACCCTGAGTACTGAGCACCCAGCACCCCGAGCACTAAGCACCCAGCACCCTGAGTACTGAGCACCGAGCACCCCGAGCACTGAGCACCCAGCACCCTGAGTACTGAGCTCTGAGCACCCGGAGCACAGAGCACCCAGCACCAGGAGCACTGAGCACCCAGCACCCCGAGCACTGAGCCCCCAGCACCCCGAGCACTGAGCACCCAGCACCCCGAGCACTGAGCACCCAGCACCCTGAGTACTGAGCACCCAGCACCCTGAGTACTGAGCACCCAGCACCCTGAGAACTGAGCACCCAGCACCCTGAGTACTGAGCACCCAGCACCCTGAGTACTGAGTACCCAGCACCCTGAGCACTCAGCAACCTGAGTACTGAGCACCGAGCACCCTAAGTAATGAGCACCCAGCACCCTGAGTACTGAGCACCCAGCACCCTGAGCACTGAGCACCCAGCACCCTGAGTACTGAGCACCCAGCACCCCGAGTACTGAGCACCCAGCACCCCGAGCAATGAGCACCCAGCACCCTGAGTACTGAGCACTGAGCACCCTGAGTACTGAGCACCGAACACACTGAGTACTGAGCACCCAGCACCCTGAGTACTGAGCCCCCAGCACCCCGAGCACTGAGCACCCAGCACCCCGAGCACTGAGCACCCAGCACCCCGAGCACTGAGCACCCAGCACCCTGAGCACTGAGCACCCAGCACCCTGAGCACTGAGCACTGAGCACCCAGCACCCTGAGCACTGAACACCCAGCACCCCGAGCACTGAGCACCCAGCACCCTGAGCACTGAGCACCCAGCACCCTGAGCACTGAGCACCCAGCTCCCTGAGTACTGAGAACAGATCACGCTGAGCACTGTGCACGCAGCACCCTGAGTACTGAGCACACTGAGCACTGAGCACCCAGCACCCTGGGCACTGTGCACCCAGCACCCCGAGCACTGAGCACCCAGCACCCTGAGTACTGAGAACAGATCACGCTGAGTACTGAGCACCCAGCACCCTGAGTACTGAGCCCCCAGCACCCTTAGTACTGAGCACCAAGCACCCCGAGCACTGAGCACCTAGCACCCCGAGAATGAGCACCCAGCACCCTGAGTACTGAGAACCGAGCACCCTGAGTACTGAGCACCCAGCACCCTGAGTACTGAGCCCCCAGCACCCTGAGTACTGAGCACCCAACACCCTGAGTACTGAGCACCCAGCACCCTGAGTACTGAGCACCCAGCACCCTGAGTACTGAGCCCCCAGCACCCTGAGTACTGAGCACCCAGCACACTGAGTACTGAGCACCCAGCACCCTGAGCACTGAGCACAAAGCACGCTGAGTAATGAGCACTGAGCACCCTGAGTACTGAGCACCGAGGACCCTGAGCACTGAGCACCCAGCACCCTGAGTACTGAGCACCCAGCACCCTGAGTACTGAGCACCCAGCACCCCGAGCACTGAGCACCCTGAGTACTGAGCACCCAGCACCCTGAGTACTGAGCACTAAGCACCCAGAGCACTGAGCACCCAGCACCCCGAGCACGGAGCACCCAGGACCCCGAGCACTGAGTACTGAGCACCCAGCACCCTGAGTACTGAGCACCGAGCTCCCCGAGCACTGAGCACCCTGAGTACTGAGCACCCAGCATCCCGATCACTGAGCACCCAGCACCCTGAGCACTGAGCACCCAGCACCCCGAGCACTGAGCACACAGCACCCTGAGTACTGAGCACCCAGCACCCCGAGCACTGAGCACCCAGCACCCTGAGTACTGAGCACTGAGCACCCAGCACCCCGAGCACTGAGCACCCAGCACCCTGTGTACTGAGCACTGAGCACCCTGAGTACAAAGCACCCAGCACCCTGAGTACTGAGCACCCAGGACCCTGAGCACTGAGCACCGAGCACCCCGAGCACTGAGCACCCTGCACCCTGAGCACTCAGCAACCAGCACCCCGAGCATTGAACACCCAGCACCCTGAGCACTGATCACCCAGCACCTTAAGCACTGAGCACCCAGCAACCAGAGCACTGAGCACCCAGCACCCTGAGCACTGAGCACCCAGCATCCTGAGTACTGAGCACCCAGCACCCTGAGTACTGAGCACCCAGACCCCGAGCTCTGAGCACCCAGCACCCCTAGCACTGTGCACCCAGCACCCTGAGTAATGAGAACCCAGCACCCTGAGTACTGAGCACCCAGCACCCTGAGCACTGAGCACCCAGCAGCCGGAGCACTGAGCACCCAGCATCCTGAGCACTGAGTACTGAGCACCCAGCACCCTGAGCACTGAGCACCCAGCACCCTGAGCACTGAGCACCCAGCACCCTGAGTACTGAGCACCCAGCACCCCAAGCACTGAGCACCGAGCACCCTGAGTACTGAGCAACCAGCACGCTGAGCACTGAGCACCCAGCACCCCGAGTACTGAGCACCCAGCACCCTGAGTACTGAGCAACCAGCACCCTGAGTACTGAGCACCCAGCACCCCGAGCACTGAGCACCCAGCACCCTGAGCACTGAGCACCCAGCACCCTGAGTACTGAGCACCAAGCACCCTGAGCACTGAGCACCCAGCACCCTGAGCACTGAGCACCAAACACCCTGAGCACTGAGCACCCAGCACCCTGAGCACTGAGCACCCAGCACCCTGAGCACTGAGCACCCAGCACCCTGAGTACTGAGCACCCAACGTACTGAGCACCGAGCACCCCGAGCACTGAGCACCCAGCACCCTGAGTACTGAGCACCCAGCACCGCGAGCACTGAGCACCCAGCACCCTGAGTACTGAGCACCGAGCACCCTGAGTACTGAGCACCCAGCACCCCGAGCACTGAGCACCCAGCACCCGGAGCACTGAGCACCCAGCAATGAGCACCCAGCACCCTGAGTACTGAGCACCCAGCACCCTGAGAACTGAGCACCGAGCACCCCGAGCACTAAGCACCGTGCACCCCGAGCACTGACCACCCAGCACCCTGAGTACTGAGCACCCAGCACCCTGAGTACTGAGCACTGAGCACGCTGAGCACTGAGCACCCAGCACCCAGAGCACTGAGCACACAGCATCCTGAGCACTGAGTACTGAGCACCCAGCACCCTGAGCACTGATCACACAGCACCCTGAGCACTGAGCACCCAGCACGCTGAGTACTGAGCACCCAGCACCCCAAACACTGAGCACCGAGCACCCTGAGAACTGAGCACCGAGCACCCTGAGTACTGAGCACCCAGAACCATGAGTACTGAGCTCCGAGTACCCAGAGCACTGAGCAACCTGAGTACTGAGCACCCAGCACCCTGAGTACTGAGCACCAAGCACCCCGAGAATGAGCACCCAGCACCATGAGTACTGAGCACCGAGCACCCTGAGCACTGAGCACCCAGCACCCTGAGTACTGAGCACCAAGCACCCTGAGTACTGAGCACCCAGCACCCTGAGTACTGAGCACCCAGCACCCTGAGTTCTGAGCACCCAGCACCCTGAGCACTGAGCACACTGAGTACTGAGCAACCAGCACCCTGAGCACTGAGCACCCAGCACTGAGCAACCAGCACCCTGAGTACTGAGCACCCAGCACCCTGAGAACTGAGCACCGAGCACCCCGAGCACTGAGCACCGGGCACCCCGAGCACTGACCACCCAGCACCCTGAGTACTGAGCACCCAGCACCCTGAGTACTGAGCACTGAGCACCCTGAGCACTGAGCACCCAGCACCCAGAGCACTGAGCACACAGCATCCTGAGCACTGAGTACTGAGCACCCAGCACCCTGAGCACTGATCACCCAGCACCCCGAGCACTGAGCACCCAGCACCCTGAGTACTGAGAACAGATCACGCTGAGTACTGAGCACCCAGCACCCTGAGTACTGAGCCCCCAGCACCCTTAGTACTGAGCACCAAGCACCCCGAGCACTGAGCACCCAGCACCCCGAGAATGAGCACCCAGCAGCCTGAGTACTGAGAACCGAGCACCCTGAGTACTGAGCACCCAGCACCTTGAGTACTGAGCCCCCAGCACCCTGAGTACTGAGCACCCAGCACCCTGAGTACTGAGCACCCAGCACCCTGAGTACTGAGCACCCAGCACCCTGAGTACTGAGCCCCCAGCACCCTGAGTACTGAGCACCCAGCACACTGAGGACTGAGCACCCAGCACCCTGAGCACTGAGCACAAAGCACGCTGAGTAATGAGCACTGAGCACCCACAGCACTGAGCACCCAGCACCCTCAGCACTGAGCACCCAGCACCCCGAGCAGTGAGCACCCAGCACCCTGAGCACTGAGCACCCAGCACCCTGAGCACTGAGCACCCAGCACCCTGAGTACTGAGTACCCAGTACCCTGAGCACTGAGCACCCAGCACTCTTAGTACTGATCACCGAGCACCCCGAGCACTGAGCACCCAGCACCCTGAGTACTGAGCACCCAGCACCCTGAGTACTGAGCACCCAGCACCCTGAGTACTGAGCACCCAGCACCCTGAGCACTGAGCACAAAGCACGCTGAGTGCTGAGCACTGAGCACACTGAGTACTGAGCACCGAGGACCCTGAGGACTGAGCACCCAGCACGCTGAGTACTGAGCACTGAGCACCCTGAGTACTGAGCCCCCAGCACCCTGAGCACTGAGCAGCCAGCAGCCTGAGCACTGAGCACCCAGCACCCTGAGCACTGAGCACCCAGCACCCTGAGCACTGTGCACCCAGCACCCCGAGTACTGAGCACCCAGCACCCCGAGTACTGAGCACCCAGCACACTGAGTACTGAGCACCAAGCACCCTGAGTACTGAGCACCCAGTAACCTGAGCACTGAACACACAGCACCCTGAGTACTGAGCACCCAGCACCCCGAGAATGAGCACCCAGCACCCTTAGTACTGAGCACCAAGCACCCCGAGCACTGAGCACCCAGCACCCCGAGAATGAGCACCCAGCACCCTGAGTACTGAGAACCGAGCACCCTGAGTACTGAGCACCCAGCACCCTGAGTACTGAGCCCCCAGCACCCTGAGTACTGAGCATCCAGCACCCTGAGTACTGAGCACCCAGCACCCTGTGTACTGAGCACCCAGCACCCTGAGTACTGAGACCCCAGCACCCTGAGTACTGAGCACCCAGCACACTGAGTAATGAGCACCCAGCACCCTGAGCACTGAGCACAAAGCACGCTGAGTAATGAGCACTGAGCACCCTGAGTACTGAGCACCGAGGACCCTGAGCACTGAGCACCGAGCACCCTGAGTACTGAGCACCCAGCACCCTGAGTACTGAGCACCCAGCACCCTGAGTACTGAGCACCCAGCACCCCGAGCACTGAGCACCCTGAGTACTGAGCACCCAGCACCCTGAGTACTGAGCACTAAGCACCCAGAGCACTGAGCACCCAGCACCCCGAGCACGGAGCACCCAGGACCCCGAGCACTGAGTACTGAGCACCCAGCACCCTGAGTACTGAGCACCGAGCTCCCCGAGCACTAAGCACCCTGAGTACTGAGCACCCAGCACCCCGTACACTGAGCACCCAGCACCCTGAGCACTGAGCACCCAGCACCCCGAGCACTGAGCACCCAGCACACTGAGTACTGAGCACCAAGCACCCCGAGCACTGAGCACCCAGCACCCTGAGTACTGAGCACCCAGCACCCTAAGCACTGAGCACCCAGCACCCAGAGCACTGAGCACCCAGCACCCTGAGCACTGAGCACCCTGCACCCTAAGCACGGAGCACCCAGGACCCTGAGCACTGAGCACCGAGCACCCCGAGCACTGAGCACCCTGCACCCTGAGCACTCAGCACCCAGCACCCCGAGCATTGAACACCCAGCACCCTGAGCACTGAGCACCCAGCACCTTAAGCACTGAGCACCCAGCACCCAGAGCACTGAGCACCCAGCACCCTGAGCACTGAGCACCCAGCATCCTGAGTACTGAGCACCCAGCACCCTGAGTACTGAGCACCCAGACCCCGAGCTCTGAGCACCCAGCACCCCTAGCACTGTGCACCCAGCACCCTGAGTAATGAGAACCCAGCACCCTGAGTACTGAGCACCCAGCACCCTGAGCACTGAGCACCCAGCAGCCCGAGCACTGAGCACCCAGCATCCTGAGCACTGAGTACTGAGCACCCAGCACCCTGAGCACTGAGCACCCAGCACCCTGAGCACTGAGCACCCAGCACCCTGAGTACTGAGCACCCAGCACCCCAAGCACTGAGCACCGAGCACCCTGAGTACTGAGCACCCAGCACCCTGAGCACTGAGCACCCAGCACCCTGAGTACTGAGCACCAAGCACCCTGAGCACTGAGCACCCAGCACCCTGAGCACTGAGCACCAAACACCCTGAGCACTGAGCACCCAGCACCCTGAGCACTGAGCACCCAGCACCCTGAGCACTGAGCACCCAGCACCCTGAGTACTGAGCACCCAACGTACTGAGCACCGAGCACCCCGAGCACTGAGCACCCAGCACCCTGAGTACTGAGCACCCAGCACCGCGAGCACTGAGCACCCAGCACCCTGAGTACTGAGCACCGAGCACCCTGAGTACTGAGCACCCAGCACCGCGAGCACTGAGCACCCAGCACCCGGAGCACTGAGCACCCAGCACTGAGCACCCAGCACCCTGAGTACTGAGCACCCAGCACCCTGAGAACTGAGCACCGAGCACCCCGAGCACTAAGCACCGTGCACCCCGAGCACTGACCACCCAGCACCCTGAGTACTGAGCACCCAGCACCCTGAGTACTGAGCACTGAGCACCCTGAGCACTGAGCACCCAGCACCCAGAGCACTGAGCACACAGCATCCTGAGCACTGAGTACTGAGCACCCAGCACCCTGAGCACTGATCACCCAGCACCCTGAGCACTGAGCACCCAGCACGCTGAGTACTGAGCACCCAGCACCCCAAACACTGAGCACCGAGCACCCTGAGAACTGAGCACCGAGCACCCTGAGTACTGAGCACCCAGAACCGTGAGTACTGAGCTCCGAGTACCCAGAGCACTGAGCAACCTGAGTACTGAGCACCCAGCACCCTGAGTACTGAGCACCAAGCACCCCGAGAATGAGCACCCAGCACCATGAGTACTGAGCACCGAGCACCCTGAGCACTGAGCACCCAGCACCCTGAGTACTGTGCACCAAGCACCCTGAGTACTGAGCACCCAGCACCCTGAGTACTGAGCACCCAGCAACCTGAGCACTGAGCACACTGAGTACTGAGCAACCAGCACCCAGAGCACTGAGCACACAGCATCCTGAGCACTGAGTACTGAGCACCCAGCACCCTGAGCACTGATCACCCAGCACCCCGAGCACTGAGCACCCAGCACCCTGAGTACTGAGAACAGATCACGCTGAGTACTGAGCACCCAGCACCCTGAGTACTGAGCCCCCAGCACCCTTAGTACTGAGCAACAAGCACCCCGAGCACTGAGCACCCAGCACCCCGAGAATGAGCACCCAGCAGCCTGAGTACTGAGAACCGAGCACCCTGAGTACTGAGCACCCAGCACCCTGAGTACTGAGCCCCCAGCACCCTGAGTACTGAGCACCCAGCACCCTGAGTACTGAGCACCCAGCACCCTGAGTACTGAGCACCCAGCACCCTGAGTACTGAGCCCCCAGCACCCTGAGCACTGAGCACAAAGCATGCTGAGTAATGAGCACTGAGCACCCTCAGCACTGAGCACCCAGCACCCTGAGCACTGAGCACCCAGCACCCCGAGCACTGAGCACCCAGCACCCTGAGCACTGAGCACCCAGCACCCTGAGCACTGAGCACCCAGCACCCTGAGTACTGAGTACCCAGTACCCTGAGCACTGAGCACCCAGCACTCTTAGTACTGATCACCGAGCACCCCGAGCACTGAGCAACCAGCACCCTGAGTACTGAGCACCCAGCACCCTGAGTACTGAGCACCCAGCACCCTGAGTACTGAGCACCCAGCACCCTGAGCACTGAGCACAAAGCACGCTGAGTGCTGAGAACTGAGCACACTGAGTACTGAGCACCGAGGACCCTGAGGACTGAGCACCCAGCACGCTGAGTACTGAGCACTGAGCACCCTGAGTACTGAGCCCCCAGCACCCTGAGCACTGAGCAGCCAGCAGCCTGAGCACTGAGCACCCAGCACCCTGAGCACTGAGCACCCAGCACCCTGAGCACTGTGCACCCAGCACCCCGAGTACTGAGCACCCAGCACCCCGAGTACTGAGCACCCAGCACCCTGAGTACTGAGCACCAAGCAGCCTGAGTACTGAGCACCCAGTAACCTGAGCACTGAACACACAGCACCCTGAGTACTGAGCACCCAGCACCCCGAGAATGAGCACCCAGCACCCCGAGAATGAGCACTCAGCACCCTTAGTACTGAGCACCAAGCACCCTGAGCACTGAGCACCCAGCACCCCGAGAATGAGCACCCAGCACCCTGAGTACTGAGAACCGAGCACCCTGAGTACTGAGCACCCAGCACCCTGAGTACTGAGCCCCCAGCACCCTGAGTACTGAGCATCCAGCACCCTGAGTACTGAGCACCCAGCACCCTGTGTACTGAGCACCCAGCACCCTGAGTACTGAGCCCCCAGCACCCTGAGTACTGAGCACCCAGCACCCTGAGTACTGAGCACCCAGCACCCTGAGTACTGAGCACCCAGCACCCTGAGCACTGAGCACCCAGCACCCTGAGTACTGAGCACCCAGCACCCTGAGTACTGAGCACCCAGCACCCTGAGTACTGAGCACCCAGCACCCCGAGCACTGAGCACCCTGAGTACTGAGCACCCAGCACCCTGAGTACTGAGCACTAAGCACCAAGAGCACTGAGCACCCAGCACCCCGAGCACGGAGCACCCAGGACCCCGAGCACTGAGTACTGAGCACCCAGCACCCTGAGTAATGAGCACCGAGCTCCCCGAGCACTAAGCACCCTGAGTACTGAGCACCCAGCACCCCGTACACTGAGCACCCAGCACCCTGAGCACTGAGCACCCAGCACCCCGAGCACTGAGCACCCAGCACCCTGAGTACTGAGCACCAAGCACCCCGAGCACTGAGCACCCAGCACCCTGAGTACTGAGCACTGAGCACCCAGCACCCCGAGCACTGAGCACCCAGCACCCTGTGTACTGAGCACTGAGCACCCTGAGTACAAAGCACCCAGGACCCTGAGTACTGAGCACCCAGGACCCTGAGCACTGAGCACCGAGCACCCCGAGCACTGAGCACCCTGCACCCTGAGCACTCAGCACCCAGCACCCCGAGCACTGAACACCCAGCACCCTGAGCACTGAGCACCCAGCACCCTAAGCACTGAGCACCCAGAACCCAGAGCACTGAGCACCCAGCACCCTGAGCACTGAGCACCCTGCACCCTAAGCACGGAGCACCCAGCACCCAGAGCACTGAGCACCCAGCACCCTGAGCACTGAGCACCCATCACCCTGAGCACTAAGCACCCAGAACCCTGAGTACTGAGCACCCAGCACCCTGAGTACTGAGCTCCGAGCACCCCGAGCACAGAGCACCCAGCGCCCCGAGCACTGAGCACCCAGCACCCAGAGCACTGAGCCCCCAGCACCCCGAGCACTGAGCACAAAGCACCCTGGGTACTGAGCCCCCAGCACCCTGAGTACTGAGCACCCAGCACACTGAGTACTGAGCACCCAGCACCCTGAGCACTGAGCACAAAGCACGCTGAGTAATGAGCACTGAGCACCCTGAGTACTGAGCACCGAGGACCCTGAGCACTGAGCACCCAGCACCCTGAGTACTGAGCACACAGCACCCTGAGTACTGAGCACCCAGCACCCTGAGTACTGAGCACCCAGCACCCCGAGCACTGAGCACCCTGAGTACTGAGCACCCAGCACCCTGAGTACTGAGCACTAAGCACCCAGAGCACTGAGCACCCAGCACCCCGAGCTCGGAGCACCCAGGACCCCGAGCACTGAGTACTGAGCACCCAGCACCCTGAGTACTGAGCACCGAGCTCCCCGAGCACTAAGCACCCTGAGTACAGAGCACCCAGCACCCCGTACACTGAGCACCCAGCACCCTGAGCACTGAGCACCCAGCACCCTGAGCACTGAGCACCCAGCACCCTGAGTACTGAGCACCAAGCACCCCGAGCACTGAGCACCCAGCACCCTGAGTACTGAGCACTGAGCACGCAGCACCCCGAGCACTGAGCACCCAGCACCCTGTGTACTGAGCACTGAGCACCCTGAGTACAAAGCACCCAGGACCCTGAGTACTGAGCACCCAGGACCCTGAGCACTGAGCACCGAGCACCCCGAGCACTGAGCACCCTGCACCCTGAGCACTCAGCACCCAGCACCCCGAGCACTGAACACCCAGCACCCTGAGCACTGAGCACCCAGCACCCTAAGCACTGAGCACCCAGCACCCAGAGCACTGAGCACCCAGCACCCTGAGCACTGAGCACCCTGCACCCTAAGCACTGAGCACCCAGCACCCAGAGCACTGAGCACCCAGCACCCTGAGCACTGAGCACCCAGCACCCTGAGCACTAAGCACCCAGAACCCTGAGTACTGAGCACCCAGCACCCTGAGTACTGAGCTCCGAGCACCCCGAGCACAGAGCACCCAGCGCCCCGAGCACTGAGCACCCAGCACCGAGAGCACTGAGCCCCCAGCACCCCGAGCACTGAGCACCCAGCACCCTGGGTACTGAGCACCCAGCACCCTGAGTACTGAGCACCCAGCACCCTGAGTACTGAGCACCTAGCACCCTGAGCACTGAGCACCCAGCACCCTGAGTACTGAGCACCCAGCACCCTGAGTACTGAGTACCCAGCACCCTGTGCACTCAGCAACCTGAGTACTGAGCACCGAGCACCCTAAGTACTGAGCACCCAGCACCCTGAGTACTGAGCACCCAGCACCCTGAGCACTGAGCACCCAGCACCCTGAGTACTGAGCACCCAGCACCCCGAGTACTGAGCACCCAGCACCCCGAGCACTGAGCACCCAGCACCCTGAGTACTGAGCACTGAGCACCCTGAGTACTGAGCACCGAACACACTGAGTACTGAGCTCCCAGCACCCTGAGTACTGAGCACCCAGCACCCCGAGCACTGAGCACCCAGCACCCCGAGCACTGAGAACCCAGCACCCTGAGCACTGAGCACCCAGCACCCTGAGCACTGAGCACTGAGCACCCAGCACCCTGAGCACTGAGCACCCAGCACCCCAAGCACTGAGCACCCAGCACCCTGAGCACTGAGCACCCAGCACCCTGAGCACTGAGCACCCAGCACCCTGAGTACTGAGTACCCAGTACCCTGAGCACTGAGCACCCAGCACTCTTAGTACTGATCACCGAGCACCCAGAGCACTGAGCACCCAGCACCCTGAGTACTGAGCACCCAGCACCCTGAGTACTGAGCACCCAGCACCCTGAGTACTGAGCACCCAGCACCCTGAGCACTGAGCACAAAGCACGTTGAGTACTGAGCACTGAGCACCCTGAGTACTGAGCACCGAGGACCCTGAGGACTGAGCACCCAGCACGCTGAGTACTGAGCACTGAGCACCCTGAGTACTGAGCACCCAGCACCCTGAGCACTGAGCAGCCAGCAGCCTGAGCACTGAGCACCCAGCACCCCGAGCACTGAGCACCCAGCACCCTGAGCACTGTGCACCCAGCACCCCGAGTACTGAGCACCCAGCACCCTGAGTACTGAGCACCCAGCACCCAGAGCACTGAGCACACAGCATCCTGAGCACTGAGTACTGAGCACCCAGCACCCTGAGCACTGATCACGCAGCACCCTGAGCACTGAGCACCCAGCACCCAGAGCACTGAGCACACAGCATCCTGAGCACTGAGTACTGAGCACCCAGCACCCTGAGCACTGATCACGCAGCACCCTGAGCACTGAGCACCCAGCACGCTGAGTACTGAGCACCCAGCACCCCAAACACTGAGCACCGAGCACCCTGAGAACTGAGCACCGAGCACCCTGAGTACTGAGCACCCAGAACCGTGAGTACTGAGCTCCGAGTACCCAGAGCACTGAGCAACCTGAGTACTGAGCACCCAGCACCCTGAGTACTGAGCACCAAGCACCCCGAGAATGAGCACCCAGCACCATGAGTACTGAGCACCGAGCACCCTGAGCACTGAGCACCCAGCACCCTGAGTACTGAGCACCAAGCACCCTGAGTACTGAGCACCCAGCACCCTGAGTACTGAGCACCCAGCACCCTGAGTTCTGAGCACCCAGCACCCTGAGCACTGAGCACACTGAGTACTGAGCAACCAGCACCCTGAGCACTGAGCACCCAGCACTGAGCACCCAGCACCCTGAGTACTGAGCACCCAGCACCCTGAGAACTGAGCACCGAGCACCCCGAGCACTGAGCACCGGGCACCCCGAGCACTGACCACCCAGCACCCTGAGTACTGAGCACCCAGCACCCTGAGTACTGAGCACTGAGCACCCTGAGCACTGAGCACCCAGCACCCAGAGCACTGAGCACACAGCATCCTGAGCACTGAGTACTGAGCACCCAGCACCCTGAGCACTGATCACCCAGAACCCCGAGCACTGAGCACCCAGCACCCTGAGTACTGAGAACAGATCACGCTGAGTACTGAGCACCCAGCACCCTGAGTACTGAGCCCCCAGCACCCTTAGTACTGAGCACCAAGCACCCCGAGCACTGAGCACCCAGCACCCCGAGAATGAGCACCCAGCAGCCTGAGTACTGAGAACCGAGCACCCTGAGTACTGAGCACCCAGCACCCTGAGTACTGAGCCCCCAGCACCCTGAGTACTGAGCACCCAGCACCCTGAGTACTGAGCACCCAGCACCCTGAGTACTGAGCACCCAGCACCCTGAGTACTGAGCAACCAGCACCCTGAGTACTGAGCACCCAGCACACTGAGTACTGAGCACCCAGCACCCTGAGCACTGAGCACAAAGCATGCTGAGTAATGAGCACTGAGCACCCTCAGCACTGAGCACCCAGCACCCTCAGCACTGAGCACCCAGCACCCCGAGCAGTGAGCACCCAGCACCCTGAGCACTGAGCACCCAGCACCCTGAGCACTGAGCACCCAGCACCCTGAGTACTGAGTACCCAGTACCCTGAGCACTGAGCACCCAGCACTCTTATTACTGATCACCGAGCACCCCGAGCACTGAGCACCCAGCACCCTGAGTACTGAGCACCCAGCACCCTGAGTACTGAGCACCCAGCACCCTGAGTACTGAGCACCCAGCACCCTGAGTACTGAGCACCCAGCACCCTGAGCACTGAGCACAAAGCACGCTGAGTGCTGAGCACTGAGCACACTGAGTACTGAGCACTGAGCACCCTGAGTACTGAGCCCCCAGCACCCTGAGCACTGAGCAGCCAGCAGCCTGAGCACTGAGCACCCAGCACCCTGAGCACTGAGCACCCAGCACCCTGAGCACTGTGCACCCAGCACCCCGAGTACTGAGCACCCAGCACCCCGAGTACTGAGCACCCAGCACCCTGAGTACTGAGCACCAAGCACCCTGAGTACTGAGCACCCAGTAACCTGAGCACTGAACACACAGCACCCTGAGTTCTGAGCACCCAGCACCCCGAGAATGAGCACCCAGCACCCTTAGTACTGAGCACCAAGCACCCCGAGCACTGAGCACCCAGCACCCCGAGAATGAGCACCCAGCACCCTGAGTACTGAGAACCGAGCACCCTGAGTACTGAGCACCCAGCACCCTGAGTACTGAGCCCCCAGCACCCTGAGTACTGAGCATCCAGCACCCTGAGTACTGAGCACCCAGCACCCTGTGTACTGAGCACCCAGCACCCTGAGTACTGAGCCCCCAGCACCCTGAGTACTGAGCACCCAGCACACTGAGTACTGAGCACCCAGCACCCTGAGCACTGAGCACAAAGCACGCTGAGTAATGAGCACTGAGCACCCTGAGTACTGATCACCGAGGACCCTGAGCACTGAGCACCGAGCACCCTGAGTACTGAGCACCCAGCACCCTGAGCACTGAGCACCCAGCACCCTGAGTACTGAGCACCCAGCACCCCGAGCACTGAGCACCCTGAGTACTGAGCACCCAGCACCCTGAGTACTGAGCACTAAGCACCCAGAGCACTGAGCACCCAGCACCCCGAGCACGGAGCACCCAGGACCCCGAGCACTGAGTACTGAGCACCCAGCACCCTGAGTACTGAGCACCGAGCTCCCCGAGCACTAAGCACCCTGAGTACTGAGCACCCAGCACCCCGTACACTGAGCACCCAGCACCCTGAGCACTGAGCACCCAGCACCCCGAGCACTGAGCACCCAGCACACTGAGTACTGAGCACCAAGCACCCCGAGCACTGAGCACCCAGCACCCTGAGTACTGAGCACCCAGCACCCTAAGCACTGAGCACCCAGCACCCAGAGCACTGAGCACCCAGCACCCTGAGCACTGAGCACCCTGCACCCTAAGCACGGAGCACCCAGGACCCTGAGCACTGAGCACCGAGCACCCCGAGCACTGAGCACCCTGCACCCTGAGCACTCAGCACCCAGCACCCCGAGCATTGAACACCCAGCACCCTGAGCACTGAGCACCCAGCACCTTAAGCACTGAGCACCCAGCACCCAGAGCACTGAGCACCCAGCACCCTGAGCACTGAGCACCCAGCATCCTGAGTACTGAGCACCCAGCACCCTGAGTACTGAGCACCCAGACCCCGAGCTCTGAGCACCCAGCACCCCTAGCACTGTGCACCCAGCACCCTGAGTAATGAGAACCCAGCACCCTGAGTACTGAGCACCCAGCACCCTGAGCACTGAGCACCCAGCAGCCCGAGCACTGAGCACCCAGCATCCTGAGCACTGAGTACTGAGCACCCAGCACCCTGAGCACTGAGCACCCAGCACCCTGAGCACTGAGCACCCAGCACCCTGAGTACTGAGCACCCAGCACCCCAAGCACTGAGCACCGAGCACCCTGAGTACTGAGCACCCAGCACGCTGAGCACTGAGCACCCAGCACCCCGAGTACTGAGCACCCAGCACCCTGAGTACTGAGCACCCAGCACCCTGAGTACTGAGCACCCAGCACCCCGAGCACTGAGCACCCAGCACCCTGAGCACTGAGCACCCAGCACCCTGAGTACTGAGCACCAAGCACCCTGAGCACTGAGCACCCAGCACCCTGAGCACTGAGCACCAAACACCCTGCGCACTGAGCACCCAGCACCCTGAGCACTGAGCACCCAGCACCCTGAGCACTGAGCACCCAGCACCCTGAGTACTGAGCACCCAACGTACTGAGCACCGAGCACCCCGAGCACTGAGCACCCAGCACCCTGAGTACTGAGCACCCAGCACCGCGAGCACTGAGCACCCAGCACCCTGAGTACTGAGCACCGAGCACCCTGAGTACTGAGCACCCAGCACCCCGAGCACTGAGCACCCAGCACCCGGAGCACTGAGCACCCAGCACTGAGCACCCAGCACCCTGAGTACTGAGCACCCAGCACCCTGAGAACTGAGCACCGAGCACCCCGAGCACTAAACACCGTGCACCCTGAGCACTGACCACCCAGCACCCTGAGTACTGAGCACCCAGCACCCTGAGTACTGAGCACTGAGCACCCTGAGCACTGAGCAACCAGCACCCAGAGCACTGAGCACACAGCATCCTGAGCACTGAGTACTGAGCACCCAGCACCCTGAGCACTGATCACCCAGCACCCTGAGCACTGAGCACCCAGCACGCTGAGTACTGAGCACCCAGCACCCCAAACACTGAGCACCGAGCACCCTGAGAACTGAGCACCGAGCACCCTGAGTACTGAGCACCCAGAACCGTGAGTACTGAGCTCCGAGTACCCAGAGCACTGAGCAACCTGAGTACTGAGCACCCAGCACCCTGAGTACTGAGCACCAAGCACCCCGAGAATGAGCACCCAGCACCATGAGTACTGAGCACCGAGCACCCTGAGCACTGAGCACCCAGCACCCTGAGTACTGTGCACCAAGCACCCTGAGTACTGAGCACCCAGCACCCTGAGTACTGAGCACCCAGCACCCTGAGTTCTAAGCACCCAGCACCCTGAGCACTGAGCACACTGAGTACTGAGCAACCAGCACCCTGAGCACTGAGCACCCAGCACTGAGCACCCAGCACCCTGAGTACTGGGCACCCAGCACCCTGAGAACTGAGCACCGAGCACCCCGAGCACTGAGCACCGGGCACCCCGAGCACTGACCACCCAGCACCCTGAGTACTGAGCACCCAGCACCCTGAGTACTGAGCACTGAGCACCCTGAGCACTGAGCACCCAGCACCCAGAGCACTGAGCACACAGCATCCTGAGCACTGAGTACTGAGCACCCAGCACCCTGAGCACTGATCACCCAGCACCCCGAGCACTGAGCACCCAGCACCCTGAGTACTGAGAACAGATCACGCTGAGTACTGAGCACCCAGCACCCTGAGTACTGAGCCCCCAGCACCCTTAGTACTTAGCACCAAGCACCCCGAGCACTGAGCACCCAGCACCCCGAGAATGAGCACCCAGCAGCCTGAGTACTGAGAACCGAGCACCCTGAGTACTGAGCACCCAGCACCCTGAGTACTGAGCCCCCAGCACCCTGAGTACTGAGCACCCAGCACCCTGAGTACTGAGCACCCAGCACCCTGAGTACTGAGCACCCAGCACCCTGAGTACTGAGCCCCCAGCACCCTGAGCACTGAGCACAAAGCATGCTGAGTAATGAGCACTGAGCACCCTCAGCACTGAGCACCCAGCACCCTGAGCACTGAGCACCCAGCACCCCGAGCACTGAGCACCCAGCACCCTGAGCACTGAGCACCCAGCACCCTGAGCACTGAGCACCCAGCACCCTGAGTACTGAGTACCCAGTACCCTGAGCACTGAGCACCCAGCACTCTTAGTACTGATCACCGAGCACCCCGAGCACTGAGCACCCAGCACCCTGAGTACTGAGCACCCAGCACCCTGAGTACTGAGCACCCAGCACCCTGAGTACTGAGCACCCAGCACCCTGAGCACTGAGCACAAAGCACGCTGAGTGCTGAGCACTGAGCACACTGAGTACTGAGCACCGAGGACCCTGAGGACTGAGCACCCAGCACGCTGAGTACTGAGCACTGAGCACCCTGAGTACTGAGCCCCCAGCACCCTGAGCACTGAGCAGCCAGCAGCCTGAGCACTGAGCACCCAGCACCCTGAGCACTGAGCACCCAGCACCCTGAGCACTGTGCACCCAGCACCCCGAGTACTGAGCACCCAGCACCCCGAGTACTGAGCACCCAGCACCCTGAGTACTGAGCACCAAGCAGCCTGAGTACTGAGCACCCAGTAACCTGAGCACTGAACACACAGCACCCTGAGTACTGAGCACCCAGCACCCCGAGAATGAGCACCCAGCACCCCGAGAATGAGCACTCAGCACCCTTAGTACTGAGCACCAAGCACCCTGAGCACTGAGCACCCAGCACCCCGAGAATGAGCACCCAGCACCCTGAGTACTGAGAACCGAGCACCCTGAGTACTGAGCACCCAGCACCCTGAGTACTGAGCCCCCAGCACCCTGAGTACTGAGCATCCAGCACCCTGAGTACTGAGCACACAGCACCCTGTGTACTGAGCACCCAGCACCCTGAGTACTGAGCCCCCAGCACCCTGAGTACTGAGCACCCAGCACACTGAGTACTGAGCACCCAGCACCCTGAGCACTGAGCACAAAGCACGCTGAGTAATGAGCACTGAGCACCCTGAGTACTGAGCACCGAGGACCCTGAGCACTGAGCACCCAGCACCCTGAGTACTGAGCACCCAGCACCCTGAGTACTGAGCACCCAGCACCCTGAGTACTGAGCACCCAGCACCCCGAGCACTGAGCACCCTGAGTACTGAGCACCCAGCACCCTGAGTACTGAGCACTAAGCACCCAGAGCACTGAGCACCCAGCACCCCGAGCACGGAGCACCCAGGACCCCGAGCACTGAGTACTGAGCACCCAGCACCCTGAGTACTGAGCACCGAGCTCCCCGAGCACTAAGCACCCTGAGTACTGAGCACCCAGCACCCCGTACACTGAGCACCCAGCACCCTGAGCACTGAGCACCCAGCACCCCGAGCACTGAGCACCCAGCACCCTGAGTACTGAGCACCAAGCACCCCGAGCACTGAGCACCCAGCACCCTGAGTACTGAGCACTGAGCACCCAGCACCCCGAGCACTGAGCACCCAGCACCCTGTGTACTGAGCACTGAGCACCCTGAGTACAAAGCACCCAGGACCCTGAGTACTGAGCACCCAGGACCCTGAGCACTGAGCACCGAGCACCCCGAGCACTGAGCACCCTGCACCCTGAGCACTCAGCACCCAGCACCCCGAGCACTGAACACCCAGCACCCTGAGCACTGAGCACCCAGCACCCTAAGCACTGAGCACCCAGAACCCAGAGCACTGAGCACCCAGCACCCTGAGCACTGAGCACCCTGCACCCTAAGCACGGAGCACCCAGCACCCAGAGCACTGAGCACCCAGCACCCTGAGCACTGAGCACCCAGCACCCTGAGCACTAAGCACCCAGAACCCTGAGTACTGAGCACCCAGCACCCTGAGTACTGAGCTCCGAGCACCCCGAGCACAGAGCACCCAGCGCCCCGAGCACTGAGCACCCAGCACCCAGAGCACTGAGCCCCCAGCACCCCGAGCACTGAGCACAATGCACCCTGGGTACTGAGCCCCCAGCACCCTGAGTACTGAGCACCCAGCACCCTGAGTACTGAGCACCCAGCACCCTGAGTACTGAGCACCCAGCACCCTGAGTACTGAGCACCCAGCACCCCGAGCACTGAGCACCCTGAGTACTGAGCACCCAGCACCCTGAGTACTGAGCACTAAGCACCCAGAGCACTGAGCACCCAGCACCCCAAGCACGGAGCACCCAGGACCCCGAGCACTGAGTACTGAGCACCCAGCACCCTGAGTACTGAGCACCGAGCTCCCCGAGCACTAAGCACCCTGAGTACAGAGCACCCAGCACCCCGTACACTGAGCACCCAGCACCCTGAGCACTGAGCACCCAGCACCCTGAGCACTGAGCACCCAGCACCTGAGTACTGAGCACCAAGCACCCCGAGCACTGAGCACCCAGCACCCTGAGTATTGAGCACTGAGCACCCAGCACCCCGAGCACTGAGCACCCAGCACCCTGTGTACTGAGCACTGAGCACCCTGAGTACAAAGCACCCAGGACCCTGAGTACTGAGCACCCAGGACCCTGAGCACTGAGCACCGAGCACCCCCGAGCACTGAGCACCCTGCACCCTGAGCACTCAGCACCCAGCACCCCGAGCACTGAACACCCAGCACCCTGAGCACTGAGCACCCAGCACCCTAAGCACTGAGCACCCAGCACCCAGAGCACTGAGCACCCAGCACCCTGAGCACTGAGCACCCTGCACCCTAAGCACTGAGCACCCAGCACCCAGAGCACTGAGCACCCCAGCACCCTGAGCACTGAGCACCCAGCACCCTGAGCACTAAGCACCCAGAACCCTGAGTACTGAGCACCCAGCACCCTGAGTACTGAGCTCCGAGCACCCCGAGCACAGAGCACCCAGCGCCCCGAGCACTGAGCACCCAGCCCCGAGAGCACTGAGCCCCCCAGCACCCCGAGCACTGAGCACCCAGCACCCTGGGTACTGAGCACCCAGCACCCTGAGTACTGAGCACCCAGCACCCTGAGTACTGAGCACCTAGCACCCTGAGCACTGAGCACCCAGCACCCTGAGTACTGAGCACCCAGCACCCTGAGTACTGAGTACCCAGCACCCTGAGCACTCAGCAACCTGAGTACTGAGCACCGAGCACCCTAAGTACTGAGCACCCAGCACCCTGAGTACTGAGCACCCAGCACCCTGAGCACTGAGCACCCAGCACCCTGAGTTCTGAGCACCCAGCACCCCGAGTACTGAGCACCCAGCACCCCGAGCACTGAGCACCCAGCACCCTGAGTACTGAGCACTGAGCACCCTGAGTACTGAGCACCGAACACACTGAGTACTGAGCTCCCAGCACCCTGAGTACTGAGCACCCAGCACCCCGAGCACTGAGCACCCAGCACCCCGAGCACTGAGCACCCAGCACCCTGAGCACTGAGCACCCAGCACCCTGAGCACTGAGCACTGAGCACCCAGCACCCTGAGCACTGAGCACCCAGCACCCCAAGCACTGAGCACCCAGCACCCTGAGCACTGAGCACCCAGCACCCTGAGCACTGAGCACCCAGCACCCTGAGTACTGAGTACCCAGTACCCTGAGCACTGAGCACCCAGCACTCTTAGTACTGATCACCGAGCACCCCGAGCACTGAGCACCCAGCACCCTGAGTACTGAGCACCCAGCACCCTGAGTACTGAGCACCCAGCACCCTGAGTACTGAGCACCCAGCACCCTGAGCACTGAGCACAAAGCACGTTGAGTACTGAGCACTGAGCACCCTGAGTACTGAGCACCGAGGACCCTGAGGACTGAGCACCCAGCACGCTGAGTACTGAGCACTGAGCACCCTGAGTACTGATCACCCAGCACCCTGAGCACTGAGCAGCCAGCAGCCTGAGCACTGAGCACCCAGCACCCCGAGCACTGAGCACCCAGCACCCTGAGCACTGTGCACCCAGCACCCCGAGTACTGAGCACCCAGCACCCTGAGTACTGAGCACCCAGCACCCTGAGTACTGAGCACCAAGCACCCTGAGTACTGAGCACCCAGTACCCTGAGCACTGAACACACAGCACCCTGAGTACTGAGCACCCTGAGCACTGAGCACGGATCACCCTGGGCACTGTGCACCCAGCACCCCGAGCACTGAGCACCCAGCACCCTGAGTACTGAGCACCGAGCACCCTGAGTACTGAGCACCGAGCACCCCGAGCACTGAGCACCCCGGCACCCGGAGTACTGAGCACCCAGCACGCTGAGTACTAAGCACAGAGCACCCTGAGTACTGAGCACCCAGCACCCTGAGCACTGAGCACCCAGCACCCTGAGTACTGTGCAGCGAGCACCCCGAGTACTGAGCACCCAGCACCCCGAGCACTGAGCACCCAGCACACCGAGCACTGAGCACCCAGCACCCTGAGTACAGAGCACCCAGCACCCTGAGTACTGAGCTCCCAGCACCCTGAGTACTGAGCACCCAGCACCCCGAGCACTGAGTACCCAGCACCCTGAGCACTGAGCACCCAGCACCCTGAGCACTGAGCACCCAGCACCCTGAGCACTGAGCACCCAGCACCCTGAGTACTGAGCACTGAGCACCCTGCACCCTGAGCACTGAGCACCCAGCACCCTGAGGACTGAGCACCCAGCACCCCGAGCACTGAGCACCTAGCACCCTGAGCACTGAGCACCCTGAGTACTGAGCACTGAGCACCCTGAGTACTGAGCACCCTGAATACTGAGCACTGAGCACCCTGAGTATTGAGCACCCAGCACCCTGAGTACTGAGCACCCAGGACCCGGAGCAAAGAGCACCCTGAGTACTGAGCACCCAGCACCCTGAGCATTGAGCACCGAGCACCCCGAGCACTGAGCACCCAGCACCCGGAGTACTGAGCACCCAGCACCCTGAGTACTGAGCACCGAGCACCCCGAGCACTGAACACCCAGCACCCTGAGTACTGAGCACCCAGCACCCTGATCACTGAGCACCCAGCACCCTGAGTACTGAGCACCCAGCACCCTGAGCACTGAGCACCCAGCACCCTGAATACTGAGCATCCAGCACCCCTAGCACTGAGCAGCCAGCACCCTGAGTACTGAGCACTGAGCACAGAGCACCCACAGCACTGAGCACTCAGCACCCTGTGTACTGAGCACTGAGCACCCAGCACCCTGAGCACTGAGCACCGTGAGTACTGAGCACCCAGCACCCTGAGCACTGAGCACCCAGCACCCCGAGCACTGAGCACCCAGCACCCAGAGAACTGAGCACTGAGCACCCTGAGTACTGAGCACTGAGCACCCTGAGCACTGAGCACCGAGCACCCTGAGCACTGAGCACCCAGCACCCCGAGCACTGAGCACCCAGCACCCCGAGCACTGAGCACTGAGCACCCTAAGTACTGAGCACTGAGCACCCTGAGTACTGAGCACCCAGCGTACTGAGCACCGAGCACCCAGCACCCTGAGTACTGAGCACCCAGCACCCTGAGCACTGAGCACCCAGCACCCTGAGTACTGAGCACTGAGCACCCTGAGTACTGAGCACCGAGCACACCGAGCAAAGAGCACCCAGCACCCCGAGCACCGAGCACCCAGCACCCTGAGCACTGAGCACCCAGCACCCTGAGCACCGAGCACCGAGCACCCAGCACCCTGAGTACTGAGCACCCAGCACCCTGAGCACTGAGCACCCAGCTCCCTGAGTACTGAGCACTGAGCACCCTGAGTACTGAGCACCCAGCACCATGAGTACTGAGCACCCAGCACCCTGAGCAATGAGCACCCTGAGTACTGATCACCCAGCACCCTGAGCACTGAGCACCGAGCACCCCGAGCACTGAGCACCCAGCACCCTGAGCACTGAGGACCCAGCACCCTGAGTACTGAGCACCCAGCACCCTGAGCACTGAGCACCCAGCACCCTGTGTACTGAGCACTGAGTACCCAGCACCCCGAGCACTGAGCACCCAGCACCCTGAGCACTGAGCACCCTGAGTACTGAGCACCCAGCATCCTGAGCACTGAGCACCCAGCACCCTGAGCACTGAGCACCCAGCACCCAGAGCACTGAGCACTGAGCACCCTGAGTACTGAGCACTGAGCACCATGAGCACTGAGCACCCAGCACCATGAGTACTGAGCACCCAGCACCCTGAGCACTGAGCACCCTGAATACTAAGAACCCAGAACCCTGAGTACTGAGCACCCAGCACCCTGAGTACTGAGCACCCAGCACCCCGAGTACTGAGCACCCAGCGTAATGAGCACCGAGCACCCCGAGCACTGAGCAATCAGCACCCCTTGCACTGAGCACCCAGCAGCCGGAGTACTGAGCAGTGAGCACCCTGAGTACTGAGCACCGAGCACCCCGAGCACTGAGCACCCAGCACCCTGAGCACTGAGCACCCAGCACCCCGAGCACTGAGCACCCAGCACCCTGAGCACCCAGCACCCTGAGCACTGAGCACCCTGAGCACTGAGCACTGAGCACCCAGCACCCTGAGTACTGAGCACCCAACACTCTGAGCACTGAGCACCCAGCACGCTGAGTACTGAGCCCTGAGCACCCAGCACCCTGAGTACTGAGCACCCAGCACCCCGAGCACTGAGCACCCAGCACCCTGTGTACTGAGCATCGAGCACCCCGAGCACTGAGCAACCAGCACCCTGAGTACTGAGCACCCAGCACCCCGAGAATGAGCACCCAGCACCCCGAGCACTGAGCACCCATCACCCTGAGCACTGAGCACCCAGCACCCCGAGAATGAGCACCCAGCACCCCGAGCACTGAGCAACCAGCACCCTGAGTACTGAGCACCCAGCACCCCGAGAATGAGCACCCAGCACCCCGAGCACTGAGCACCCATCACCCTGAGCACTGAGCACACAGCACCCTGAGTACTGAGCACCCTGAGTACTGACCACCCAGCACCCTGAGTACTGAGCACCCAGCACCCTGAGTACTGAGCACACAGCACCCTGAGTACTGAGCACTGAGCACCCAGAGAACTGAGCACCCAGCACCCCGAGGACTGAGCACCCAGCACCCTGTGCACTGAGCACTGAGCATTCAGCACCCCGAGCACTGAGCACCCTGAGCTCTTAGCACCCTGAGTACTGAGCACCCAGCACCCTGAGTACTGAGCACCCAGCACCCTGAGCACTGAGCACCCAGCACCCTGAGTACTGAGCACCCAGCACCCTGAGTACTGAGCACCGAGCACCCCGAGCACTGAGCACCCAGCACCCTGAGCACTGAGCACCCAGCACCCCGAGTACTGAGCACCGAGCACCCCGAGCACTGAGCACCCAGCACCCCGAGAACTGAGCACCCAGCACCCTGAGCACTGAGCACCCAGCACCCCGAGTACTGAGCACCCAGCACCCCGAGTACTGAGCACTGAGCACCCTGAGTATTGAGCACCCAGCACCCCGAGTACTGAGCACTGAGCACTATGAGTACTGAGCACCCAGCACCCTGAGTACTGAGCACCCAGTACCCTGAGCACTGAACACACAGAACCCTGAGTACTGAGCACCCCGAGCACTGAGCACCCAGCACCCTGAGCACTGAGGACCCAGCACCCTGAGTACTGAGCACCCAGCACCCTGAGCACTGAGCACCCAGCACCCTGAGTACTGAGCACGTGGCACCCTGAGCACTGAGCACCCAGCACCCTAAGTACTGAGCATCCAGCACCCCGAGCACTGAGCACCCAGCACCCTGAGTACAGAGCACTGAGCACCCAGCACCCCGAGCACTGAGCACTCAGCACCCTGTGTACTGAGCACTGAGTACCCAGCACCCCGAGCACTGAGCACCGAGCACCCTGAGTACTGAGCACCCAGCACCCCGAGTACTGAGCACCCAGCACCCTGAGTACTGAGCACCCAGCACCCCGAGCACTGAGCACCGAGCACCCCGAGCACTGAGCACCCAGCACCCCGAGCACTGAGCACCCAGCACCCTGAGTACTGAGCACCCAGCACCCCGAGCACTGAGCACCCAGCACCCTGAGTACTGAGCACCGAGCACCCTGAGTACTGAGCACCCAGCACCCTGAGCACTGAGCACCCAGCACCCTGAGCACTGAGCACCCAGCACCCTGAGCACTGAGCACCCAGCACCCTGAGTACTGAGCACCCAATGTACTGAGCACTGAGCACCCTGAGCACTGAGCACCCAGCACCCTGAGTACTGAGCACCCAGCACCCTGAGTACTGAGCACCCAATGTACTGAGCACCGAGCACCCTGAGCACTGAGCACCCAGCACCCTGAGTACTGAGCACCCAGCACCCTGAGCACTGAGCACCCTGAGTACTGAGCACTGAGCACCCTGAGTACTGAGCAATGAGCACCCTGAGTACTGAGCACCCAGCACCCTGAGTACTGAGCACCCAGCAACCTGAGCACTGAGCACCGAGCACCCTGAGGACTGAGCACACAGCACCCTGAGCACTGAGCACCCAGCACCCTGAGCACTGAGCACCCAGCACCCCGAGCACTGAGCACCCAGCACCCTGAGCACTGAGAACCCTGAGTACTGAGCACTGAGCACCCTGAGTACTGAGCACTGAGCACCCTGAGTATTGAGCACCCAGCACCCTGAGTAATGAGCACCCAGGACCCGGAGCAATGAGCACCGTGAGCACTGAGCACCCAGCACCCTGAGTACTGAGCACCCCGAGCACTGAGCACCCAGCACCCTGAGCACTGAGGACCCAGCATACTGAGTACTGAGCACCCAGCACCCTGAGCACTGATCACCCAGCACCCTGAGTACTGAGCACCCAGCACCCTGAGCACTGAGCACCCAGCACCCTGAGTACTGAGCACTGAGCACCCAGCACCCTGTGTACTGAGCACTGGGTACCCAGCACCCCGAGCACTGAGCACCCAGCACCCTGACCACTGAGCACCCTGAGTACTGAGCACCCAGCACCCTGAGCACTGAGCAACCAGCACCCGAGCACTGAGCACCCAGCACCCAGAGCACTGAGCACCCTGAGTACTGAGCACTGAGCACCCTGAGCACTGAGCAACGAGCACCCTGAGTACTGAGCACTGAGCACCCTGAGCACTGAGCACACTGCACCCTGAGGACTGAGCACCCAGCACCCTGAGCACTGAGGACCGAGCACCCTGAGTACTAAGCACCCAGCACCCTGAGTACTGAGCACCCAGCACCCTGAGTACTGAGCACCGAGCACCCTGAGCACTGAGCACTCAGCACGCTGCGTACTGAGCACTGAGCACCCTGAGTACTGAGCACCCAGCACTCTGAGCACTGAGCACAAAGCACGCTGAGTACTGAGCACCCTGAGTACTGAGCCCCGAGGACCCTGAGCACTGAGCACCCAGCACCCTGTATACTGAGCACCGTGCACCCCGAGTACTGAGCACCCAGCACCCTGAGCACTGAGCACCCAGAACCCTGAGCACTGAGCACCCAGCACCCTGAGTACTGAGCACCGAGCACCCCGAGCACTGAGCACCCAGCACCCTGAGCACAGAGCACCCAGCACCCTGAGTATTGAGGACCCAGCACCCTGAGTGCTGAGCACTGAGCACCCTGACCACTGAGCACCCAGCACCCTGAGTACTGAGCACCCAGCACCCTGAGCACTGAGGACCGAGCACCCTGAGTACTAAGCACCCAGCACCCTGAGCACTGAGCACCCAGCACCCCGAGTACTGAGCACCCAGCACCGTGAGTACTGAGCACCCAGCACCCTGAGCACTGAGCACCCAGCACCCTGAGTACTGAGCACCCAGCACCCTGAGTACTGAGCACCGAGCACCCCGAGCACTGAGCACCCAGCACCCTGAGCACTGAGCACCCAGCACCCCGAGTACTGAGCACCGAGCACCCCGAGCACTGAGCACCCAGCACCCCGAGAACTGAGCACCCAGCACCCTGAGCACTGAGCACCCAGCACCCCGAGTACTGAGCACCCAGCACCCCGAGTACTGAGCACTGAGCACCCTGAGTATTGAGCACCCAGCACCCCGAGTACTGAGCACTGAGCACTATGAGTACTGAGCACCCAGCACCCTGAGTACTGAGCACCCAGTACCCTGAGCACTGAACACACAGAACCCTGAGTACTGAGCACCCCGAGCACTGAGCACCCAGCACCCTGAGCACTGAGGACCCAGCACCCTGAGTACTGAGCACCCAGCACCCTGAGCACTGAGCACCCAGCACCCTGAGTACTGAGCACGTGGCACCCTGAGCACTGAGCACCCAGCACCCTAAGTACTGAGCATCCAGCACCCCGAGCACTGAGCACCCAGCACCCTGAGTACAGAGCACTGAGCACCCAGCACCCCGAGCACTGAGCACTCAGCACCCTGTGTACTGAGCACTGAGTACCCAGCACCCCGAGCACTGAGCACCGAGCACCCTGAGTACTGAGCACCCAGCACCCCGAGTACTGAGCACCCAGCACCCTGAGTACTGAGCACCCAGCACCCCGAGCACTGAGCACCGAGCACCCCGAGCACTGAGCACCCAGCACCCCGAGCACTGAGCACCCAGCACCCTGAGTACTGAGCACCCAGCACCCCGAGCACTGAGCACCCAGCACCCTGAGTACTGAGCACCGAGCACCCTGAGTACTGAGCACCCAGCACCCTGAGCACTGAGCACCCAGCACCCTGAGCACTGAGCACCCAGCACCCTGAGCACTGAGCACCCAGCACCCTGAGTACTGAGCACCCAATGTACTGAGCACTGAGCACCCTGAGCACTGAGCACCCAGCACCCTGAGTACTGAGCACCCAGCACCCTGAGTACTGAGCACCCAATGTACTGAGCACCGAGCACCCTGAGCACTGAGCACCCAGCACCCTGAGTACTGAGCACCCAGCACCCTGAGCACTGAGCACCCTGAGTACTGAGCACTGAGCACCCTGAGTACTGAGCAATGAGCACCCTGAGTACTGAGCACCCAGCACCCTGAGTACTGAGCACCCAGCAACCTGAGCACTGAGCACCGAGCACCCTGAGGACTGAGCACACAGCACCCTGAGCACTGAGCACCCAGCACCCTGAGCACTGAGCACCCAGCACCCCGAGCACTGAGCACCCAGCACCCTGAGCACTGAGAACCCTGAGTACTGAGCACTGAGCACCCTGAGTACTGAGCACTGAGCACCCTGAGTATTGAGCACCCAGCACCCTGAGTAATGAGCACCCAGGACCCGGAGCAATGAGCACCGTGAGCACTGAGCACCCAGCACCCTGAGTACTGAGCACCCCGAGCACTGAGCACCCAGCACCCTGAGCACTGAGGACCCAGCATACTGAGTACTGAGCACCCAGCACCCTGAGCACTGATCACCCAGCACCCTGAGTACTGAGCACCCAGCACCCTGAGCACTGAGCACCCAGCACCCTGAGTACTGAGCACTGAGCACCCAGCACCCTGTGTACTGAGCACTGGGTACCCAGCACCCCGAGCACTGAGCACCCAGCACCCTGACCACTGAGCACCCTGAGTACTGAGCACCCAGCACCCTGAGCACTGAGCAACCAGCACCCGAGCACTGAGCACCCAGCACCCAGAGCACTGAGCACCCTGAGTACTGAGCACTGAGCACCCTGAGCACTGAGCAACGAGCACCCTGAGTACTGAGCACTGAGCACCCTGAGCACTGAGCACACTGCACCCTGAGGACTGAGCACCCAGCACCCTGAGCACTGAGGACCGAGCACCCTGAGTACTAAGCACCCAGCACCCTGAGTACTGAGCACCCAGCACCCTGAGTACTGAGCACCGAGCACCCTGAGCACTGAGCACTCAGCACGCTGCGTACTGAGCACTGAGCACCCTGAGTACTGAGCACCCAGCACTCTGAGCACTGAGCACAAAGCACGCTGAGTACTGAGCACCCTGAGTACTGAGCCCCGAGGACCCTGAGCACTGAGCACCCAGCACCCTGTATACTGAGCACCGTGCACCCCGAGTACTGAGCACCCAGCACCCTGAGCACTGAGCACCCAGAACCCTGAGCACTGAGCACCCAGCACCCTGAGTACTGAGCACCGAGCACCCCGAGCACTGAGCACCCAGCACCCTGAGCACAGAGCACCCAGCACCCTGAGTATTGAGGACCCAGCACCCTGAGTGCTGAGCACTGAGCACCCTGACCACTGAGCACCCAGCACCCTGAGTACTGAGCACCCAGCACCCTGAGCACTGAGGACCGAGCACCCTGAGTACTAAGCACCCAGCACCCTGAGCACTGAGCACCCAGCACCCTGAGTACTGAGCACCCAGCACCCCGAGTACTGAGCACCCAGCACCGTGAGTACTGAGCACCCAGCACCCTGAATACTGAGCACCCAGCACCCTGAGTACTGTGCACTAAGCACCCAGAGCGCTGAGCACCCAGGACCCCGAGCAATGAGTACTGAGCACCCAGCACCCTGAGTACTGAGCACCGAGCTCCCCGAGCACTGAGCACCCTGAGTACTGAGCACCCAGCACCCTGAGTACTGAGCACCCAGCACCCTGAGCACTGAGCACCCAGCACCCCGAGCACTGAGCACCCAGCACCCTGAGTACTGAGCACTCAGCACCCTGAGTACTGAGCAACCCGAGCACTGAGCACCCAGCACCCTGAGTACTGAGCACCCTGAGGACTGAGCACCGATCTCCCTGAGCACTGAGCACCCAGCAACCTGAGTACTGAGCACCCAGCACCCTGAGCACTGAGCACCCAGCACCCTGAGTACTGAGCAGCGAGCACCCTGAGTACTGAGCACCCAGCACCCTGAGTACTGAGCACCCAGCATCCTGAGTACTGAGCACCGAGCACCCCGAGTACTGAGCACCCAGAACCCTGAGCACTCAGCAACCCGAGCACTGAGCAAACAGCACACTGAGTACTGAGCTCCCAGCACCCCGAGCCCTGAGCACCCAGCACCCTGAGTACTGAGCACCCTGAGTACTGAGCACCGATCACCCTGAGCGCTGAGCACCCAGCAACCTGAGTACTGAACACCCAACGTACTGAGCACCGAGCACACCGAGCACTGAGCACCCAGCACCCTGAGTACTGAGCACCGAGCACCCTGAGCACTGAGCACACAGAACCCTGAGTACTGAGCACCGAGCACCCCGAGCCCTGAGCACCCAGCACCCTGAGCACTGAGCACCCAGCACCCCGAGCACTGAGCACCCAGCACCCGGAGTACTGAGCACCCAGCACCCTGAGTACTAAGCACCGAGCACCCTGAGTACTGAGCACCCAGTACCCTGAGCACTGAACACACAGCACCCTGAGTACTGAGCACCCCGAGCACTGAGCACCCAGCACCATGAGCACTGAGGACCCAGCACCCTGAGTACTGAGCACCCAGCAGCCTGAGCACTGAGCACCCAGCACCCTGATTACTGAGCACCCAGCACCCTGAGCACTGAGCACCCAGCACCCTGAGTACTGAGCACTGAGCACCCAGCACCCCGAGCACTGAGCACTCAGCACCCTGTGTACTGAGCACTGGGTACCCAGCACCCCGAGAACTCAGCACCCAGCACCCTGAGCACTGAGCACCCAGCACCCGAGCAGTGAGCACCCAGCACCCAGAGCACTGAGCACCCTGAGTACTGAGCACTGAGCACCTTGAGCAATGAGCACCGAGCACCCTGAGTACTGAGCACTGAGCACCCTGAGCACTGAGCACCCAGCACCCTGAGTACTGAGCACCCAGCACCCGGAGCACTGAGGACCGAGCACCCTGAGTACTAAGCACCCAGCACCCTGAGGACTGAGCACCCAGCACCCTGATTACTGAGCACTGAGCACCCTGAGTACTGAGCACCCAGCACCCTGAGCACTGAGCACCCAGCACCCCGAGAATGAGCAGCCAGCAGACTGAGTACTGAGCACCCAGCACCCTGAGTACTGAGCACCCAGCACCCCGAGCACTGAGCACCCTGAATACTGAGCACCCAGCACCCTGAGTACTGTGCACTAAGCACCCAGTGCGCTGAGCACCCAGGACCCCGAGCACTGAGTACTGAGCACCCAGCACCCTGAGTACTGAGCACCGAGCTGGCCGAGCACTGAGCACCCTGAGTACTGAGCACCCAGCACACTGAGTACTGAGCACCCAGCACCCTGAGCACTGAGCACCCAGCACCCCGAGCACTGAGCACCCAGCACCCTGAGTACTGAGCACCCAGCACCCTGAGTACTGAGCAACCCGAGCACTGAGCACCCAGCACCCTGAGTACTGAGCACCCTGAGGACTGAGCACCGATCTCCCTGAGCACTGAGCACCCAGCACCCTGAGTACTGAGCACCCAGCACCCTGAGCACTGAGCACCCAGCACCCTGAGTACTGAGCAGCGAGCACCCTGAGTATTGAGCACCCAGCACCCTGAGTACTGAGCACCCAGCACCCTGAGTACTGAGCACCGAGCACCCCGAGTACTGAGCACCCAGCACCCTGAGCACTCAGCACTCAGCACCCCGAGCACTGAGCACCCAGCACCCTGAGTACTGAGCTCCCAGCACCCCGAGCCTTGAGCACCCAGCACCCTGAATACTGAGCACCCTGAGTACTGAGCACCGATCACCCTGAGCACTGAGCACCCAGCACCCTGAGTACTGAGCACCCAACGTACTGAGCACCGAGCACACCGAGCACTGAGCACCCAGCACCCTGAGTACTGAGCACCGAGCACCCTGAGCACTGAGCACACAGAACCCTGAGTACTGAGCACCGAGAACCCCGAGCACTGAGCACCCAGCACCCTGAGCACTGAGCACCCAGCACCCCGAGCACTGAGCACCCAGCACCCGGAGCACTGAGCACCCAGCACCCCGAGCAATGAGCACCCAGCACACTGCGTACTGAGCACCCAGCACCCCGAGTACTGAGCACCCAGCAACCTGAGCACCGAGCACCCAGCACCCCGAGCACTGAGCACCCAGCACCCCGAGCACTGAGCACCCAGCACCCCGAGCACTCAGCACCCAGCACCCCGAGCACTGAGCACCCACCACACCGAGCACTGAGCACCCAGCACCTCGAGCACCGAGCACCATGAGTACTAAGCACCGAGCATTCTGAGCACTGAGCACCCAGCACCCCGAGCACTGAGCACCCAGCACCCTGAGCACTGAGCACCCAGCACCCTGAGTACTGAGCACCCAGCACCCTGAGCACTGAGCACCCAGCACCCTGAGTACTGTGCATCCAGCACCCCAAGCACTGAGCACCCAGCACCCTGAGTACTGAGCACCGAGGACCCTGAGCACTGAGCACCCAGCACCCTGAGTACTGAGCACCGAGCACCCCGAGTACTGAGCAGGCAGCACCCTGAGCACTGAGCACCCAGCACCCTGAGCACTGAGCACCCAGCAACCCAAGCACTGAGCACCCAGCACCCTGAGTACTGAGTACTGAGCACCCTGAGTACTGAGCACCCAGCACCCTGAGCACTGAGCACCCAGCACCCTGAGTACTGAGCACCAAGCACCCCGAGCACTGAGCACCCAGCACCAAGAGTACTGAGCAGCGAGCACCCCGAGTACTGAGCACCCAGCACCCTGAGTAATGAGCACCGAGCACCCCGAGTACTGAGCACCCAGCACCGTGAGTACTGAGTACCCAGCACCCTGAGTACTGAGCACCCAGCACCCTGAGAACTGAGCACAAAGCACGCTGAGTACTGAGCACCCTGAGTAATGAGCACCGAGGACCCTGAGCACTGAGCACCCAGCACCCCGAGCACTGAGGACCCAGCACCCCGAGAATGAGCACCCAGCACCCTGAGTACTGAGAACCGAGCACCCTGAGTACTGACCACCCAGCATGCTGAGCACTGAGCACCCAGCACCCCGAGTACTGAGCACCCAGCACCCCGAGAACTGAGCACCCAGCACCCCGAGAATGAGCACCCAGCACCCTGACTACTGAGCACCCAGCACCCTGAGTACTGAGCACCCAGCACCCTGAGCACTGAGCACCCAGCACCCTGAGTACTGAGCAGCGAGCACCCTGAGTATTGAGCACCCAGCACCCTGAGTACTGAGCACCCAGCACCCTGAGTACTGAGCACCGAGCACCCCGAGTACTGAGCACCCAGCACCCTGAGCACTCAGCACTCAGCACCCCGAGCACTGAGCACCCAGCACCCTGAGTACTGAGCTCCCAGCACCCCGAGCCCTGAGCACCCAGCACCCTGAATACTGAGCACCCTGAGTACTGAGCACCGATCACCCTGAGCACTGAGCACCCAGCACCCTGTGTACTGAGCACCCAACGTACTGAGCACCGAGCACACCGAGCACTGAGCACACAGCACCCTGAGTACTGAGCACCGAGCACCCTGAGCACTGAGCACACAGAACCCTGAGTACTGAGCACCGAGCACCCCGAGCACTGAGCACCCAGCACCCTGAGCACTGAGCACCCAGCACCCCGAGCACTGAGCACCCAGCACCCGGAGCACTGAGCACCCAGCACCCCGAGCAATGAGCACCCAGCACACTGCGTACTGAGCACCCAGCACCCCGAGTACTGAGCACCCAGCAACCTGAGCACCGAGCACCCAGCACCCCGAGCACTGAGCACCCAGCACCCCGAGCACTGAGCACCCAGCACACCGAGCACTCAGCACCCAGCACCCCGAGCACTGAGCACCCAGCACACCGAGCACTGAGCACCCAGCACCTCGAGCACCGAGCACCATGAGTACTAAGCACCGAGAATTCTGAGCACTGAGCACAAAGCACCCCGAGCACTGAGCACCCAGCACCCTGAGCAATGAGCACCCAGCACCCTGAGTACTGAGCACCCAGCACCCTGAGCACTGAGCACCCAGCACCCTGAGTACTGTGCATCCAGCACCCCAAGCACTGAGCACCCAGCACCCTGAGTACTGAGCACCGAGTACCCTGAGCACTGAGCACCCAGCAACCTGAGTACTGAGCACCGAGCACCCCGAGTACTGAGCACCCAGCACCCTGAGCACTGAGCACCCAGCACCCTGAGCACTGAGCACCCAGCACCCCAAGCACTGAGCACCCATCACCCTGAGTACTGAGTACTGAGCACCCTGAGTACTGAGCACCCAGCACCCTGAGCACTGAGCACCCAGCACCCTGAGTACTGAGCACCAATCACCCCGAGCACTGAGCACCCAGCACCAAGAGTACTGAGCAGCGAGCACCCCGAGTACTGAGCACCCAGGACCCTGAGTAATGAGCACCGAGCACCCCGAGTACTGAGCACCCAGCACTGTGAGTACTGAGTACCCAGCACCCTGAGTACTGAGCACCCAGCACCCTGAGAACTGAGCACAAAGCACGCTGAGTACTGAGCACCCTGAGTAATGAGCCCCGAGGACCCTGAGCACTGAGCACCCAGCACCCCGAGCACTGAGGACCCAGCACCCCGAGAATGAGCACCCAGCACCCTGAGTACTGAGAACCGAGCACCCTGAGTACTGACCACCCAGCATGCTGAGCACTGAGCACCCAGCACCCCGAGTACTGAGCACCCAGCACCCCGAGAACTGAGCACCCAGCACCCCGAGAATGAGCACCCAGCACCCTGACTACTGAGCACCCAGCACCCTGAGTACTGAGCACCCAGCACCCCGAGCACTGAGCACCCTGAATACTGAGCACCCAGCACCCTGAGTACTGTGCACTAAGCACCCAGAGCGCTGAGCAACCAGGACCCCGAGCACTGAGTACTGAGCACCCAGCACCCCAAGCACTGAGCACCCTGAGTACTGAGCACCCAGCACCCCAAGCACTGAGCACCCTGAGTACTGAGCACCGAGCACCCTGATTAATGAGCACCGAGCACTGAGTACTGAGCACCCAGCACCCTGAGTACTGAGCACCGAGCTGGCCGAGCACTGAGCACCCTGAGTACTGAGCACCCAGCACACTGAGTACTGAGCACGCAGCACCCTGAGCACTGAGCACCCAGCACCCCGAGCACTGAGCACCCAGCACCCTGAGTACTGAGCACCCAGCACCCTGAGTACTGAGCAACCCGAGCACTGAGCACCCAGCACCCTGAGTACTGAGCACCCTGAGGACTGAGCACCGATCTCCCTGAGCACTGAGCACCCAGCACCCTGAGTACTGAGCACCCAGCACCCTGAGCACTGAGCACCCAGCACCCTGAGTACTGAGCAGCGAGCACCCTGAGTATTGAGCACCCAGCACCCTGAGTACTGAGCACCCAGCACCCTGAGTACTGAGCACCGTGCACCCCGAGTACTGAGCACCCAGCACCCTGAGCACTCAGCACTCAGCACCCCGAGCACTGAGCACCCAGCACCCTGAGTACTGAGCTCCCAGCACCCCGAGCCCTGAGCACCCAGCACCCTGAATACTGAGCACCCTGAGTACTGAGCACCGATCACCCTGAGCACTGAGCACCCAGCACCCTGAGTACTGAGCACCCAACGTACTGAGCACCGAGCACACCGAGCACTGAGCACCCAGCACCCTGAGTACTGAGCACCGAGCACCCTGAGCACTGAGCACACAGAACCCTGAGTACTGAGCACCGAGCACCCTGAGCACTGAGCACCCAGCACCCTGAGCACTGAGCACCCAGCACCCCGAGCACTGAGCACCCAGCACCCGGAGCACTGAGCACCCAGCACCCCGAGCAATGAGCACCCAGCACACTGCGTACTGAGCACCCAGCACCCCGAGTACTGAGCACCCAGCAACCTGAGCACCGAGCACCCAGCACCCCGAGCACTGAGCACCCAGCACACCGAGCACTCAGCACCCAGCACCCCGAGCACTGAGCACCCAGCACACCGAGCACTGAGCACCCAGCACCTCGAGCACCGAGCACCATGAGTACTAAGCACCGAGCATTCTGAGCACTGAGCACCCAGCACCCCGAGCACTGAGCACCCAGCACCCTGAGCACTGAGCACCCAGCACCCTGAGTACTGAGCACCCAGCACCCTGAGCACTGAGCACCCAGCACCCTGAGTACTGTGCATCCAGCACCCCAAGCACTGAGCACCCAGCACCCTGAGTACTGAGCACCGAGGACCCTGAGCACTGAGCACCCAGCACCCTGAGTACTGAGCACCGAGCACCCCGAGTACTGAGCACCCAGCACCCTGAGCACTGAGCACCCAGCACCCTGAGCACTGAGCACCCAGCACCCCAAGCACTGAGCACCCAGCACCCTGAGTACTGAGTACTGAGCACCCTGAGTACTGAGCACCCAGCACCCTGAGCACTGAGCACCCAGCACCCTGAGTACTGAGCAACCCGAGCACTGAGCACCCAGCACCCTGAGTACTGAGCACCCTGAGGACTGAGCACCGATCTCCCTGAGCACTGAGCACCCAGCACCCTGAGTACTGAGCACCCAGCACCCTGAGCACTGAGCACCCAGCACCCTGAGTACTGAGCAGCGAGCACCCTGAGTATTGAGCACCCAGCACCCTGAGTACTGAGCACCCAGCACCCTGAGTACTGAGCACCGTGCACCCCGAGTACTGAGCACCCAGCACCCTGAGCACTCAGCACTCAGCACCCCGAGCACTGAGCACCCAGCACCCTGAGTACTGAGCTCCCAGCACCCCGAGCCCTGAGCACCCAGCACCCTGAATACTGAGCACCCTGAGTACTGAGCACCGATCACCCTGAGCACTGAGCACCCAGCACCCTGAGTACTGAGCACCCAACGTACTGAGCACCGAGCACACCGAGCACTGAGCACCCAGCACCCTGAGTACTGAGCACCGAGCACCCTGAGCACTGAGCACACAGAACCCTGAGTACTGAGCACCGAGCACCCCGAGCACTGAGCACCCAGCACCCTGAGCACTGAGCACCCAGCACCCCGAGCACTGAGCATTCAGCACCCGGAGCACTGAGCACCCAGCACCCCGAGCAATGAGCACCCAGCACCCTGAGCACTGAGCACCCAGCACCCCGAGTACTGAGCACCCAGCACCCCGAGAACTGAGCACCCAGCACCCCGAGAATGAGCACCCAGCACCCTGAGTACTGAGCACCCAACGTACTGAGCACCGAGCACACCGAGCACTGAGCACCCAGCACCCTGAGTACTGAGCACCGAGCACCCTGAGCACTGAGCACACAGAACCCTGAGTACTGAGCACCGAGCACCCCGAGCACTGAGCACCCAGCACCCTGAGCACTGAGCACCCAGCACCCCGAGTACTGAGCACCCAGCACCCCGAGAACTGAGCACCCAGCACCCCGAGAATGAGCACCCAGCACCCTGACTACTGAGCACCCAGCACCCTGAGTACTGAGCACCCAGCACCCCGAGCACTGAGCACCCTGAATACTGAGCACCCAGCACCCTGAGTACTGTGCACTAAGCACCCAGAGCGCTGAGCAACCAGGACCCCGAGCACTGAGTACTGAGCACCCAGCACCCCAAGCACTGAGCACCCTGAGTACTGAGCACCCAGCACCCCAAGCACTGAGCACCCTGAGTACTGAGCACCGAGCACCCTGATTAATGAGCACCGAGCACTGAGTACTGAGCACCCAGCACCCTGAGTACTGAGCACCGAGCACCCCGAGTACTGAGCACCCAGCACCGTGAGTACTGAGTACTGAGCACCCTGAGTACTGAGCACCCAGCACCCTGAGCACTGAGCACCCAGCACCCTGAGTACTGAGCACCGAGCACCCCGAGTACTGAGCAGGCAGCACCCTGAGCACTGAGCACCCAGCACCCTGAGCACTGAGCACCCAGCAACCCAAGCACTGAGCACCCAGCACCCTGAGTACTGAGTACTGAGCACCCTGAGTACTGAGCACCCAGCACCCTGAGCACTGAGCACCCAGCACCCTGAGTACTGAGCACCAAGCACCCCGAGCACTGAGCACCCAGCACCAAGAGTACTGAGCAGCGAGCACCCCGAGTACTGAGCACCCAGCACCCTGAGTAATGAGCACCGAGCACCCCGAGTACTGAGCACCCAGCACCGTGAGTACTGAGTACCCAGCACCCTGAGTACTGAGCACCCAGCACCCTGAGAACTGAGCACAAAGCACGCTGAGTACTGAGCACCCTGAGTAATGAGCACCGAGGACCCTGAGCACTGAGCACCCAGCACCCCGAGCACTGAGGACCCAGCACCCCGAGAATGAGCACCCAGCACCCTGAGTACTGAGAACCGAGCACCCTGAGTACTGACCACCCAGCATGCTGAGCACTGAGCACCCAGCACCCCGAGTACTGAGCACCCAGCACCCCGAGAACTGAGCACCCAGCACCCCGAGAATGAGCACCCAGCACCCTGACTACTGAGCACCCAGCACCCTGAGTACTGAGCACCCAGCACCCTGAGCACTGAGCACCCAGCACCCTGAGTACTGAGCAGCGAGCACCCTGAGTATTGAGCACCCAGCACCCTGAGTACTGAGCACCCAGCACCCTGAGTACTGAGCACCGAGCACCCCGAGTACTGAGCACCCAGCACCCTGAGCACTCAGCACTCAGCACCCCGAGCACTGAGCACCCAGCACCCTGAGTACTGAGCTCCCAGCACCCCGAGCCCTGAGCACCCAGCACCCTGAATACTGAGCACCCTGAGTACTGAGCACCGATCACCCTGAGCACTGAGCACCCAGCACCCTGTGTACTGAGCACCCAACGTACTGAGCACCGAGCACACCGAGCACTGAGCACACAGCACCCTGAGTACTGAGCACCGAGCACCCTGAGCACTGAGCACACAGAACCCTGAGTACTGAGCACCGAGCACCCCGAGCACTGAGCACCCAGCACCCTGAGCACTGAGCACCCAGCACCCCGAGCACTGAGCACCCAGCACCCGGAGCACTGAGCACCCAGCACCCCGAGCAATGAGCACCCAGCACACTGCGTACTGAGCACCCAGCACCCCGAGTACTGAGCACCCAGCAACCTGAGCACCGAGCACCCAGCACCCCGAGCACTGAGCACCCAGCACCCCGAGCACTGAGCACCCAGCACACCGAGCACTCAGCACCCAGCACCCCGAGCACTGAGCACCCAGCACACCGAGCACTGAGCACCCAGCACCTCGAGCACCGAGCACCATGAGTACTAAGCACCGAGAATTCTGAGCACTGAGCACAAAGCACCCCGAGCACTGAGCACCCAGCACCCTGAGCAATGAGCACCCAGCACCCTGAGTACTGAGCACCCAGCACCCTGAGCACTGAGCACCCAGCACCCTGAGTACTGTGCATCCAGCACCCCAAGCACTGAGCACCCAGCACCCTGAGTACTGAGCACCGAGTACCCTGAGCACTGAGCACCCAGCAACCTGAGTACTGAGCACCGAGCACCCCGAGTACTGAGCACCCAGCACCCTGAGCACTGAGCACCCAGCACCCTGAGCACTGAGCACCCAGCACCCCAAGCACTGAGCACCCATCACCCTGAGTACTGAGTACTGAGCACCCTGAGTACTGAGCACCCAGCACCCTGAGCACTGAGCACCCAGCACCCTGAGTACTGAGCACCAATCACCCCGAGCACTGAGCACCCAGCACCAAGAGTACTGAGCAGCGAGCACCCCGAGTACTGAGCACCCAGGACCCTGAGTAATGAGCACCGAGCACCCCGAGTACTGAGCACCCAGCACTGTGAGTACTGAGTACCCAGCACCCTGAGTACTGAGCACCCAGCACCCTGAGAACTGAGCACAAAGCACGCTGAGTACTGAGCACCCTGAGTAATGAGCCCCGAGGACCCTGAGCACTGAGCACCCAGCACCCCGAGCACTGAGGACCCAGCACCCCGAGAATGAGCACCCAGCACCCTGAGTACTGAGAACCGAGCACCCTGAGTACTGACCACCCAGCATGCTGAGCACTGAGCACCCAGCACCCCGAGTACTGAGCACCCAGCACCCCGAGAACTGAGCACCCAGCACCCCGAGAATGAGCACCCAGCACCCTGACTACTGAGCACCCAGCACCCTGAGTACTGAGCACCCAGCACCCCGAGCACTGAGCACCCTGAATACTGAGCACCCAGCACCCTGAGTACTGTGCACTAAGCACCCAGAGCGCTGAGCAACCAGGACCCCGAGCACTGAGTACTGAGCACCCAGCACCCCAAGCACTGAGCACCCTGAGTACTGAGCACCCAGCACCCCAAGCACTGAGCACCCTGAGTACTGAGCACCGAGCACCCTGATTAATGAGCACCGAGCACTGAGTACTGAGCACCCAGCACCCTGAGTACTGAGCACCGAGCTGGCCGAGCACTGAGCACCCTGAGTACTGAGCACCCAGCACACTGAGTACTGAGCACGCAGCACCCTGAGCACTGAGCACCCAGCACCCCGAGCACTGAGCACCCAGCACCCTGAGTACTGAGCACCCAGCACCCTGAGTACTGAGCAACCCGAGCACTGAGCACCCAGCACCCTGAGTACTGAGCACCCTGAGGACTGAGCACCGATCTCCCTGAGCACTGAGCACCCAGCACCCTGAGTACTGAGCACCCAGCACCCTGAGCACTGAGCACCCAGCACCCTGAGTACTGAGCAGCGAGCACCCTGAGTATTGAGCACCCAGCACCCTGAGTACTGAGCACCCAGCACCCTGAGTACTGAGCACCGTGCACCCCGAGTACTGAGCACCCAGCACCCTGAGCACTCAGCACTCAGCACCCCGAGCACTGAGCACCCAGCACCCTGAGTACTGAGCTCCCAGCACCCCGAGCCCTGAGCACCCAGCACCCTGAATACTGAGCACCCTGAGTACTGAGCACCGATCACCCTGAGCACTGAGCACCCAGCACCCTGAGTACTGAGCACCCAACGTACTGAGCACCGAGCACACCGAGCACTGAGCACCCAGCACCCTGAGTACTGAGCACCGAGCACCCTGAGCACTGAGCACACAGAACCCTGAGTACTGAGCACCGAGCACCCTGAGCACTGAGCACCCAGCACCCTGAGCACTGAGCACCCAGCACCCCGAGCACTGAGCACCCAGCACCCGGAGCACTGAGCACCCAGCACCCCGAGCAATGAGCACCCAGCACACTGCGTACTGAGCACCCAGCACCCCGAGTACTGAGCACCCAGCAACCTGAGCACCGAGCACCCAGCACCCCGAGCACTGAGCACCCAGCACACCGAGCACTCAGCACCCAGCACCCCGAGCACTGAGCACCCAGCACACCGAGCACTGAGCACCCAGCACCTCGAGCACCGAGCACCATGAGTACTAAGCACCGAGCATTCTGAGCACTGAGCACCCAGCACCCCGAGCACTGAGCACCCAGCACCCTGAGCACTGAGCACCCAGCACCCTGAGTACTGAGCACCCAGCACCCTGAGCACTGAGCACCCAGCACCCTGAGTACTGTGCATCCAGCACCCCAAGCACTGAGCACCCAGCACCCTGAGTACTGAGCACCGAGGACCCTGAGCACTGAGCACCCAGCACCCTGAGTACTGAGCACCGAGCACCCCGAGTACTGAGCACCCAGCACCCTGAGCACTGAGCACCCAGCACCCTGAGCACTGAGCACCCAGCACCCCAAGCACTGAGCACCCAGCACCCTGAGTACTGAGTACTGAGCACCCTGAGTACTGAGCACCCAGCACCCTGAGCACTGAGCACCCAGCACCCTGAGTACTGAGCAACCCGAGCACTGAGCACCCAGCACCCTGAGTACTGAGCACCCTGAGGACTGAGCACCGATCTCCCTGAGCACTGAGCACCCAGCACCCTGAGTACTGAGCACCCAGCACCCTGAGCACTGAGCACCCAGCACCCTGAGTACTGAGCAGCGAGCACCCTGAGTATTGAGCACCCAGCACCCTGAGTACTGAGCACCCAGCACCCTGAGTACTGAGCACCGTGCACCCCGAGTACTGAGCACCCAGCACCCTGAGCACTCAGCACTCAGCACCCCGAGCACTGAGCACCCAGCACCCTGAGTACTGAGCTCCCAGCACCCCGAGCCCTGAGCACCCAGCACCCTGAATACTGAGCACCCTGAGTACTGAGCACCGATCACCCTGAGCACTGAGCACCCAGCACCCTGAGTACTGAGCACCCAACGTACTGAGCACCGAGCACACCGAGCACTGAGCACCCAGCACCCTGAGTACTGAGCACCGAGCACCCTGAGCACTGAGCACACAGAACCCTGAGTACTGAGCACCGAGCACCCCGAGCACTGAGCACCCAGCACCCTGAGCACTGAGCACCCAGCACCCCGAGCACTGAGCATTCAGCACCCGGAGCACTGAGCACCCAGCACCCCGAGCAATGAGCACCCAGCACCCTGAGCACTGAGCACCCAGCACCCCGAGTACTGAGCACCCAGCACCCCGAGAACTGAGCACCCAGCACCCCGAGAATGAGCACCCAGCACCCTGAGTACTGAGCACCCAACGTACTGAGCACCGAGCACACCGAGCACTGAGCACCCAGCACCCTGAGTACTGAGCACCGAGCACCCTGAGCACTGAGCACACAGAACCCTGAGTACTGAGCACCGAGCACCCCGAGCACTGAGCACCCAGCACCCTGAGCACTGAGCACCCAGCACCCCGAGTACTGAGCACCCAGCACCCCGAGAACTGAGCACCCAGCACCCCGAGAATGAGCACCCAGCACCCTGACTACTGAGCACCCAGCACCCTGAGTACTGAGCACCCAGCACCCCGAGCACTGAGCACCCTGAATACTGAGCACCCAGCACCCTGAGTACTGTGCACTAAGCACCCAGAGCGCTGAGCAACCAGGACCCCGAGCACTGAGTACTGAGCACCCAGCACCCCAAGCACTGAGCACCCTGAGTACTGAGCACCCAGCACCCCAAGCACTGAGCACCCTGAGTACTGAGCACCGAGCACCCTGATTAATGAGCACCGAGCACTGAGTACTGAGCACCCAGCACCCTGAGTACTGAGCACCGAGCTGGCCGAGCACTGAGCACCCTGAGTACTGAGCACCCAGCACACTGAGTACTGAGCACGCAGCACCCTGAGCACTGAGCACCCAGCACCCCGAGCACTGAGCACCCAGCACCCTGAGTACTGAGCACCCAGCACCCTGAGTACTGAGCAACCCGAGCACTGAGCACCCAGCACCCTGAGTACTGAGCACCCTGAGGACTGAGCACCGATCTCCCTGAGCACTGAGCACCCAGCACCCTGAGTACTGAGCACCCAGCACCCTGAGCACTGAGCACCCAGCACCCTGAGTACTGAGCAGCGAGCACCCTGAGTATTGAGCACCCAGCACCCTGAGTACTGAGCACCCAGCACCCTGAGTACTGAGCACCGTGCACCCCGAGTACTGAGCACCCAGCACCCTGAGCACTCAGCACTCAGCACCCCGAGCACTGAGCACCCAGCACCCTGAGTACTGAGCTCCCAGCACCCCGAGCCCTGAGCACCCAGCACCCTGAATACTGAGCACCCTGAGTACTGAGCACCGATCACCCTGAGCACTGAGCACCCAGCACCCTGAGTACTGAGCACCCAACGTACTGAGCACCGAGCACACCGAGCACTGAGCACCCAGCACCCTGAGTACTGAGCACCGAGCACCCTGAGCACTGAGCACACAGAACCCTGAGTACTGAGCACCGAGCACCCTGAGCACTGAGCACCCAGCACCCTGAGCACTGAGCACCCAGCACCCCGAGCACTGAGCACCCAGCACCCGGAGCACTGAGCACCCAGCACCCCGAGCAATGAGCACCCAGCACACTGCGTACTGAGCACCCAGCACCCCGAGTACTGAGCACCCAGCAACCTGAGCACCGAGCACCCAGCACCCCGAGCACTGAGCACCCAGCACACCGAGCACTCAGCACCCAGCACCCCGAGCACTGAGCACCCAGCACACCGAGCACTGAGCACCCAGCACCTCGAGCACCGAGCACCATGAGTACTAAGCACCGAGCATTCTGAGCACTGAGCACCCAGCACCCCGAGCACTGAGCACCCAGCACCCTGAGCACTGAGCACCCAGCACCCTGAGTACTGAGCACCCAGCACCCTGAGCACTGAGCACCCAGCACCCTGAGTACTGTGCATCCAGCACCCCAAGCACTGAGCACCCAGCACCCTGAGTACTGAGCACCGAGGACCCTGAGCACTGAGCACCCAGCACCCTGAGTACTGAGCACCGAGCACCCCGAGTACTGAGCACCCAGCACCCTGAGCACTGAGCACCCAGCACCCTGAGCACTGAGCACCCAGCACCCCAAGCACTGAGCACCCAGCACCCTGAGTACTGAGTACTGAGCACCCTGAGTACTGAGCACCCAGCACCCTGAGCACTGAGCACCCAGCACCCTGAGTACTGAGCAACCCGAGCACTGAGCACCCAGCACCCTGAGTACTGAGCACCCTGAGGACTGAGCACCGATCTCCCTGAGCACTGAGCACCCAGCACCCTGAGTACTGAGCACCCAGCACCCTGAGCACTGAGCACCCAGCACCCTGAGTACTGAGCAGCGAGCACCCTGAGTATTGAGCACCCAGCACCCTGAGTACTGAGCACCCAGCACCCTGAGTACTGAGCACCGTGCACCCCGAGTACTGAGCACCCAGCACCCTGAGCACTCAGCACTCAGCACCCCGAGCACTGAGCACCCAGCACCCTGAGTACTGAGCTCCCAGCACCCCGAGCCCTGAGCACCCAGCACCCTGAATACTGAGCACCCTGAGTACTGAGCACCGATCACCCTGAGCACTGAGCACCCAGCACCCTGAGTACTGAGCACCCAACGTACTGAGCACCGAGCACACCGAGCACTGAGCACCCAGCACCCTGAGTACTGAGCACCGAGCACCCTGAGCACTGAGCACACAGAACCCTGAGTACTGAGCACCGAGCACCCCGAGCACTGAGCACCCAGCACCCTGAGCACTGAGCACCCAGCACCCCGAGCACTGAGCACCCAGCACCCGGAGCACTGAGCACCCAGCACCCCGAGCAATGAGCACCCAGCACACTGCGTACTGAGCACCCAGCACCCCGAGTACTGAGCACCCAGCAACCTGAGCACCGAGCACCCAGCACCCCGAGCACTGAGCACCCAGCACACCGAGCACTCAGCACCCGGCACCCCGAGCACTGAGCACCCAGCACACCGAGCACTGAGCACCCAGCACCTCGAGCACCGAGCACCATGAGTACTAAGCACCGAGCATTCTGAGCACTGAGCACCCAGCACCCCGAGCACTGAGCACCCAGCACCCTGAGCACTGAGCACCCAGCACCCTGAGTACTGAGCACCCAGCACCCTGAGCACTGAGCACCCAGCACCCTGAGTACTGTGCATCCAGCACCCCAAGCACTGAGCACCCAGCACCCTGAGTACTGAGCACCGAGGACCCTGAGCACTGAGCACCCAGCACCCTGAGTACTGAGCACCGAGCACCCCGAGTACTGAGCACGCAGCACCCTGAGCACTGAGCACCCAGCACCCTGAGCACTGAGCACCCAGCACCCCAAGCACTGAGCACCCAGCACCCTGAGTACTGAGTACTGAGCACCCTGAGTACTGAGCACCCAGCACCCTGAGCACTGAGCACCCAGCACCCTGAGTACTGAGCACCAAGCACCCCGAGCACTGAGCACCCAGCACCAAGAGTACTGAGCAGCGAGCACCCTGAGCACTGAGCACCCAGCACCCGAGCACTGAGCACCCAGCACCCAGAGCACTGAGCACCCTGAGTACTGAGCACTGAGCACCCTGAGCACTGAGCACCGAGCACCCTGAGTACTGAGCACAGACCACCCTGAGCACTGAGCACCCAGCACCCTGAGTACTGAGCACTGAGCACCCTTAGCACTGAGCACCCAGGACCCTGAGCACTGAGGACCGAGCACCCTGAGTACTAAGCACCCAGCACCCCGAGCACTGAGCACCCAGCACCCCGAGCACTGAGCACCCAGCACACCGAGCACTCAGCACCCAGCACCCCGAGCACTGAGCACAAAGCACACCGAGCAATGAGCACCCAGCACCCCGAGCACCAAGCACCATGAGTACTAAGCACCGAGCATTCTGAGCACTGAGCACCCAGCACCCCGAGCACTGCGCACCCAGCACCCTGAGCACTGAGCACCCAGCACCCTGAGCACTGAGCACCCAGCACCCTGAGTACTGAGCACCGAGCACCCCGAGCACTGAGCACCCAGCACCATGAGTACTGAGCACCCAGCACCAAGAGTACTGAGCAGCGAGCACCCCGAGCACTGAGCACCCAGCACCCTGAGTAATGAGCACCGAGCACCCCGAGTACTGAGCACCCAGCACCGTGAGTACTGAGCACCCAGCACCCTGAGTACTGAGCACCCAGCACCCTGAGCACTGAGCACAAAGGACGCTGAGTACTGAGCACCCTGAGTACTGAGCACCGAGGACCCTAAGCACTGAGCACCCAGCACCCCGAGCACTGAGCACCCAGCACCCCGAGAATGAGCACACAGCACCCTGAGTACTGAGAACCGAGCACCCTGAGTACTGAGCATCCAGCATGCTGAGCACTGAGGACCCAGAACCCCGAGTACTGAGCACCCAGCACCCTGAGCACTGAGCACCCAGCACCCCGAGAATGAGCACCCATCACCCTGAGTACTGAGCACCCAGCACCCTGAGTACTGAGCACCCAGCTCCCCGAGCACTGAGCACCCTGCATACTGAGCACCCAGCACCCTGAGTACTGTGCACTAAGCACCCAGAGCGCTGAGCACCCAGGACCCCGAGCACTGAGTACTGAGCACCCAGCACCCTGAGTACTGAGCACCGAGCTCCCCGAGCACTGAGCACCCTGAGTACTGAGCACCCAGCACCCTGAGCACTGAGCACCCAGCACCTCGAGCACTGAGCACCCAGCACCCTGAGTACTGAGCACCCAGCACCCTGAGTACTGAGCATCCCGAGCACTGAGCACCGAGCACCCTGAGTACTGAGCACCCTGAGGACTGAGCACCGATCTCCCTGAGCACTGAGCACCCAGCACCTTGACTACTGAGCACCCAGCAACCTGAGCACTGAGCACCCAGCACCCTGAGTACTGAGCAGCGAGCAGCCTGAGTACTGAGCACCCAGCACCCTGAGTACTGAGCACCCAGCACCCTGAGTACTGAGCACCGAGCACCCCGAGTACTGAGCACCCAGCACCCTGAGCACTCAGCACTCAGCACCCCGAGCACTGAGCACCCAGCACCCTGAGTACTGAGCTCCCAGCACCCCGAGCCCTGAGCACCCAGCACCCTGAATACTGAGCACCCTGAGTACTGAGCAACGGTCACCCTGAGCACTGAGCACCCAGCACACTGAGTACTGAGCACCCAGCACCCTGAGTACTGAGCACCGAGCACCCTGAGCACTGAGCACACAGAACCCTGAGTACTGAGCACCGAGCACCCCGAGCACTGAGCACCCAGCACCCTGAGCACCGAGCACCCAGCAAACCGAGCACTGAGCACCCAGCACCCGGAGCACTGAGCACCCAGCACCCCGAGCATTGAGCACCCAGCACCCTGAGTACTGAGCACCCAGCACCCCGAGTACTGAGCACCCAGCACCCTGAGCACCGAGCACCCGGCACCCCGAGCACTGAGCACCCAGCACCCCGAGCACTGAACACCCAGCACACCGAGCACTCAGCACCCAGCACCCCGAGCACTGAGCACCCAGCACACCGAGCACTGAGCACCCAGCACCCCGAGCACCGAGCACCATGAGTACTAAGCACCGAGCATTCTGAGCACTGAGCACCCAGCACCCCGAGCACTGAGCACCCAGCACCCTGAGCACTGAGCACTCAGCACCCTGAGCACTGAGCACCCAGCACCCTGAGTACTGAGCACCGAGCACCCCGAGCACTGAGCACCCAGCACCCTGAGTACTGAGCACCCAGCACCAAGAGTACTGAGCAGCGAGCAACCCGAGCACTGAGCACCCAGCACCCTGAGTAATGAGCACCGAGCACCCCGAGTACTGAGCACCCAGCACCGTGAGTACTGAGCACCCAGCACCCTGAGTACTGAGCACCCAGCACCCTGAGCACTGAGCACAAAGGACGCTGAGTACTGAGCACAATGAGTACTGAGCACCGAGGACCCTGAGCACTGAGCACCCAGCACCCCGAGCACTGAGCACACAGCACCCCGAGAATGAGCACACAGCACCCTGAGTAATGAGAACCGAGCACCCTGAGTACTGAGCATCCAGCATGCTGAGCACTGAGCACCCAGAACCCCGAGTACTGAGCACCCAGCACCCTGAGCACTGAGCACCCAGCACCCCGAGAATGAGCAGCCAGCAGACTGAGTACTGAGCACCCAGCACCCTGAGTACTGAGCACCCAGCACCCCGAGCACTGAGCACCCTGAATACTGAGCACCCAGCACCCTGAGTACTGTGCACTAAGCACCCAGAGCGCTGAGCACCCAGGACCCCGAGCACTGAGTACTGAGCACCCAGCACCTTGAGTACTGAGCACCGAGCTGGCCGAGCACTGAGCACCCTGAGTACTGAGCACCCAGCACACTGAGTACTGAGCACCCAGCACCCTGAGCACTGAGCACCCAGCACCCCGAGCACTGAGCACCCAGCACCCTGAGTACTGAGCACCCAGCACCCTGAGTACTGAGCAACCCGAGCACTGAGCACCCAGCACCCTGAGTACTGAGCACCCTGAGGACTGAGCACCGATCTCCCTGAGCACTGAGCACCCAGCACCCTGAGTACTGAGCACCCAGCACCCTGAGCACTGAGCACCCAGCACCCTGAGTACTGAGCAGCGAGCACCCTGAGTATTGAGCACCCAGCACCCTGAGTACGGAGCACCCAGCACCCTGAGTACTGAGCACCGAGCACCCCGAGTACTGAGCACCCAGCACCCTGAGCACTCAGCACTCAGCACCCCGAGCACTGAGCACCCAGCACCCTGAGTACTGAGCTCCCAGCACCCCGAGCCCTGAGCACCCAGCTCCCTGAATACTGAGCACCCTGAGTACTGAGCACCGATCACCCTGAGCACTGAGCACCCAGCACCCTGAGTACTGAGCACCCAACGTACTGAGCACCGAGCACACCGAGCACTGAGCACACAGCACCCTGAGTACTGAGCACCGAGCACCCTGAGCACTGAGCACACAGAACCCTGAGTACTGAGCACCGAGCACCCCGAGCACTGAGCACCCAGCACCCTGAGCACTGAGCACCCAGCACCCCGAGCACTGAGCACCCAGCACCCGGAGCACTGAGCACCCAGCACCCCGAGCAATGAGCACCCAGCACACTGCGTACTGAGCACCCAGCACCCCGAGTACTGAGCACCCAGCAACCTGAGCACCGAGCACCCAGCACCCCGAGCACTGAGCACCCAGCACCCCGAGCACTGAGCACCCAGCACACCGAGCACTGAGCACCCAGCACCCCGAGCACTGAGCACCCAGCACACCGAGCACTCAGCACCCAGCACCCCGAGCACTGAGCACCCAGCACACCGAGCACTGAGCACCCAGCACCTCGAGCACCGAGCACCATGAGTACTAAGCACCGAGAATTCTGAGCACTGAGCACAAAGCACCCCGAGCACTGAGCACCCAGCACCCTGAGCAATGAGCACCCAGCACCCTGAGTACTGAGCACCCAGCACCCTGAGCACTGAGCACCCAGCACCCTGAGTACTGTGCATCCAGCACCCCAAGCACTGAGCACCCAGCACCCTGAGTACTGAGCACCGAGTACCCTGAGCACTGAGCACCCAGCAACCTGAGTACTGAGCACCGAGCACCCCGAGTACTGAGCACCCAGCACCCTGAGCACTGAGCACCCAGCACCCTGAGCACTGAGCACCCAGCACCCCAAGCACTGAGCACCCATCACCCTGAGTACTGAGTACTGAGCACCCTGAGTACTGAGCACCCAGCACCCTGAGCACTGAGCACCCAGCACCCTGAGTACTGAGCACCAATCACCCCGAGCACTGAGCACCCAGCACCAAGAGTACTGAGCAGCGAGCACCCCGAGTACTGAGCACCCAGGACCCTGAGTAATGAGCACCGAGCACCCCGAGTACTGAGCACCCAGCACTGTGAGTACTGAGTACCCAGCACCCTGAGTACTGAGCACCCAGCACCCTGAGAACTGAGCACAAAGCACGCTGAGTACTGAGCACCCTGAGTAATGAGCCCCGAGGACCCTGAGCACTGAGCACCCAGCACCCCGAGCACTGAGGACCCAGCACCCCGAGAATGAGCACCCAGCACCCTGAGTACTGAGAACCGAGCACCCTGAGTACTGACCACCCAGCATGCTGAGCACTGAGCACCCAGCACCCCGAGTACTGAGCACCCAGCACCCCGAGAACTGAGCACCCAGCACCCCGAGAATGAGCACCCAGCACCCTGACTACTGAGCACCCAGCACCCTGAGTACTGAGCACCCAGCACCCCGAGCACTGAGCACCCTGAATACTGAGCACCCAGCACCCTGAGTACTGTGCACTAAGCACCCAGAGCGCTGAGCAACCAGGACCCCGAGCACTGAGTACTGAGCACCCAGCACCCCAAGCACTGAGCACCCTGAGTACTGAGCACCCAGCACCCCAAGCACTGAGCACCCTGAGTACTGAGCACCGAGCACCCTGATTAATGAGCACCGAGCACTGAGTACTGAGCACCCAGCACCCTGAGTACTGAGCACCGAGCTGGCCGAGCACTGAGCACCCTGAGTACTGAGCACCCAGCACACTGAGTACTGAGCACGCAGCACCCTGAGCACTGAGCACCCAGCACCCCGAGCACTGAGCACCCAGCACCCTGAGTACTGAGCACCCAGCACCCTGAGTACTGAGCAACCCGAGCACTGAGCACCCAGCACCCTGAGTACTGAGCACCCTGAGGACTGAGCACCGATCTCCCTGAGCACTGAGCACCCAGCACCCTGAGTACTGAGCACCCAACGTACTGAGCACCGAGCACACCGAGCACTGAGCACACAGCACCCTGAGTACTGAGCACCGAGCACCCTGAGCACTGAGCACACAGAACCCTGAGTACTGAGCACCGAGCACCCCGAGCACTGAGCACCCAGCACCCTGAGCACTGAGCACCCAGCACCCCGAGCACTGAGCACCCAGCACCCGGAGCACTGAGCACCCAGCACCCCGAGCAATGAGCACCCAGCACACTGCGTACTGAGCACCCAGCACCCCGAGTACTGAGCACCCAGCAACCTGAGCACCGAGCACCCAGCACCCCGAGCACTGAGCACCCAGCACCCCGAGCACTGAGCACCCAGCACACCGAGCACTGAGCACCCAGCACCCCGAGCACTGAGCACCCAGCACACCGAGCACTCAGCACCCAGCACCCCGAGCACTGAGCACCCAGCACACCGAGCACTGAGCACCCAGCACCTCGAGCACCGAGCACCATGAGTACTAAGCACCGAGAATTCTGAGCACTGAGCACAAAGCACCCCGAGCACTGAGCACCAAGCACCCTGAGCAATGAGCACCCAGCACCCTGAGTACTGAGCACCCAGCACCCTGAGCACTGAGCACCCAGCACCCTGAGTACTGTGCATCCAGCACCCCAAGCACTGAGCACCCAGCACCCTGAGTACTGAGCACCGAGTACCCTGAGCACTGAGCACCCAGCAACCTGAGTACTGAGCACCGAGCACCCCGAGTACTGAGCACCCAGCACCCTGAGCACTGAGCACCCAGCACCCTGAGCACTGAGCACCCAGCACCCCAAGCACTGAGCACCCATCACCCTGAGTACTGAGTACTGAGCACCCTGAGTACTGAGCACCCAGCACCCTGAGCACTGAGCACCCAGCACCCTGAGTACTGAGCACCAATCACCCCGAGCACTGAGCACCCAGCACCAAGAGTACTGAGCAGCGAGCACCCCGAGTACTGAGCACCCAGGACCCTGAGTAATGAGCACCGAGCACCCCGAGTACTGAGCACCCAGCACTGTGAGTACTGAGTACCCAGCACCCTGAGTACTGAGCACCCAGCACCCTGAGAACTGAGCACAAAGCACGCTGAGTACTGAGCACCCTGAGTAATGAGCCCCGAGGACCCTGAGCACTGAGCACCCAGCACCCCGAGCACTGAGGACCCAGCACCCCGAGAATGAGCACCCAGCACCCTGAGTACTGAGAACCGAGCACCCTGAGTACTGACCACCCAGCATGCTGAGCACTGAGCACCCAGCACCCCGAGTACTGAGCACCCAGCACCCCGAGAACTGAGCACCCAGCACCCCGAGAATGAGCACCCAGCACCCTGACTACTGAGCACCCAGCACCCTGAGTACTGAGCACCCAGCACCCCGAGCACTGAGCACCCTGAATACTGAGCACCCAGCACCCTGAGTACTGTGCACTAAGCACCCAGAGCGCTGAGCAACCAGGACCCCGAGCACTGAGTACTGAGCACCCAGCACCCCAAGCACTGAGCACCCTGAGTACTGAGCACCCAGCACCCCAAGCACTGAGCACCCTGAGTACTGAGCACCGAGCACCCTGATTAATGAGCACCGAGCACTGAGTACTGAGCACCCAGCACCCTGAGTACTGAGCACCGAGCTGGCCGAGCACTGAGCACCCTGAGTACTGAGCACCCAGCACACTGAGTACTGAGCACGCAGCACCCTGAGCACTGAGCACCCAGCACCCCGAGCACTGAGCACCCAGCACCCTGAGTACTGAGCACCCAGCACCCTGAGTACTGAGCAACCCGAGCACTGAGCACCCAGCACCCTGAGTACTGAGCACCCTGAGGACTGAGCACCGATCTCCCTGAGCACTGAGCACCCAGCACCCTGAGTACTGAGCACCCAGCACCCTGAGCACTGAGCACCCAGCACCCTGAGTACTGAGCAGCGAGCACCCTGAGTATTGAGCACCCAGCACCCTGAGTACTGAGCACCCAGCACCCTGAGTACTGAGCACCGTGCACCCCGAGTACTGAGCACCCAGCACCCTGAGCACTCAGCACTCAGCACCCCGAGCACTGAGCACCCAGCACCCTGAGTACTGAGCTCCCAGCACCCCGAGCCCTGAGCACCCAGCACCCTGAATACTGAGCACCCTGAGTACTGAGCACCGATCACCCTGAGCACTGAGCACCCAGCACCCTGAGTACTGAGCACCCAACGTACTGAGCACCGAGCACACCGAGCACTGAGCACCCAGCACCCTGAGTACTGAGCACCGAGCACCCTGAGCACTGAGCACACAGAACCCTGAGTACTGAGCACCGAGCACCCCGAGCACTGAGCACCCAGCACCCTGAGCACTGAGCACCCAGCACCCCGAGCACTGAGCACCCAGCACCCGGAGCACTGAGCACCCAGCACCCCGAGCAATGAGCACCCAGCACACTGCGTACTGAGCACCCAGCACCCCGAGTACTGAGCACCCAGCAACCTGAGCACCGAGCACCCAGCACCCCGAGCACTGAGCACCCAGCACACCGAGCACTCAGCACCCAGCACCCCGAGCACTGAGCACCCAGCACACCGAGCACTGAGCACCCAGCACCTCGAGCACCGAGCACCATGAGTACTAAGCACCGAGCATTCTGAGCACTGAGCACCCAGCACCCCGAGCACTGAGCACCCAGCACCCTGAGCACTGAGCACCCAGCACCCTGAGTACTGAGCACCCAGCACCCTGAGCACTGAGCACCCAGCACCCTGAGTACTGTGCATCCAGCACCCCAAGCACTGAGCACCCAGCACCCTGAGTACTGAGCACCGAGGACCCTGAGCACTGAGCACCCAGCACCCTGAGTACTGAGCACCGAGCACCCCGAGTACTGAGCACCCAGCACCCTGAGCACTGAGCACCCAGCACCCTGAGCACTGAGCACCCAGCACCCCAAGCACTGAGCACCCAGCACCCTGAGTACTGAGTACTGAGCACCCTGAGTACTGAGCACCCAGCACCCTGAGCACTGAGCACCCAGCACCCTGAGTACTGAGCAACCCGAGCACTGAGCACCCAGCACCCTGAGTACTGAGCACCCTGAGGACTGAGCACCGATCTCCCTGAGCACTGAGCACCCAGCACCCTGAGTACTGAGCACCCAGCACCCTGAGCACTGAGCACCCAGCACCCTGAGTACTGAGCAGCGAGCACCCTGAGTATTGAGCACCCAGCACCCTGAGTACTGAGCACCCAGCACCCTGAGTACTGAGCACCGTGCACCCCGAGTACTGAGCACCCAGCACCCTGAGCACTCAGCACTCAGCACCCCGAGCACTGAGCACCCAGCACCCTGAGTACTGAGCTCCCAGCACCCCGAGCCCTGAGCACCCAGCACCCTGAATACTGAGCACCCTGAGTACTGAGCACCGATCACCCTGAGCACTGAGCACCCAGCACCCTGAGTACTGAGCACCCAACGTACTGAGCACCGAGCACACCGAGCACTGAGCACCCAGCACCCTGAGTACTGAGCACCGAGCACCCTGAGCACTGAGCACACAGAACCCTGAGTACTGAGCACCGAGCACCCCGAGCACTGAGCACCCAGCACCCTGAGCACTGAGCACCCAGCACCCCGAGCACTGAGCACCCAACACCCGGAGCACTGAGCACCCAGCACCCCGAGCAATGAGCACCCAGCACACTGCGTACTGAGCACCCAGCACCCCGAGTACTGAGCACCCAGCAACCTGAGCACCGAGCACCCAGCACCCCGAGCACTGAGCACCCAGCACACCGAGCACTCAGCACCCAGCACCCCGAGCACTGAGCACCCAGCACACCGAGCACTGAGCACCCAGCACCTCGAGCACCGAGCACCATGAGTACTAAGCACCGAGCATTCTGAGCACTGAGCACCCAGCACCGCGAGCACTGAGCACCCAGCACCCTGAGCACTGAGCACCCAGCACCCTGAGTACTGAGCACCCAGCACCCTGAGCACTGAGCACCCAGCACCCTGAGTACTGTGCATCCAGCACCCCAAGCACTGAGCACCCAGCACCCTGAGTACTGAGCACCGAGGACCCTGAGCACTGAGCACCCAGCACCCTGAGTACTGAGCACCGAGCACCCCGAGTACTGAGCACCCAGCACCCTGAGCACTGAGCACCCAGCACCCTGAGCACTGAGCACCCAGCACCCCAAGCACTGAGCACCCAGCACCCTGAGTACTGAGTACTGAGCACCCTGAGTACTGAGCACCCAGCACCCTGAGCACTGAGCACCCAGCACCCTGAGTACTGAGCACCAAGCACCCCGAGCACTGAGCACCCAGCACCAAGAGTACTGAGCAGCGAGCACCCTGAGCACTGAGCACCCAGCACCCGAGCACTGAGCACCCAGCACCCAGAGCACTGAGCACCCTGAGTACTGAGCACTGAGCACCCTGAGCACTGAGCACCGAGCACCCTGAGTACTGAGCACCCAGCTCCCCGAGCACTGAGCACCCTGCATACTGAGCACCCAGCACCCTGAGTACTGTGCACTAAGCACCCAGAGCGCTGAGCACCCAGGACCCCGAGCACTGAGTACTGAGCACCCAGCACCCTGAGTACTGAGCACCGAGCTCCCCGAGCACTGAGCACCCTGAGTACTGAGCACCCAGCACCCTGAGCACTGAGCACCCAGCACCTCGAGCACTGAGCACCCAGCACCCTGAGTACTGAGCACCCAGCACCCTGAGTACTGAGCATCCCGAGCACTGAGCACCGAGCACCCTGAGTACTGAGCACCCTGAGGACTGAGCACCGATCTCCCTGAGCACTGAGCACCCAGCACCTTGACTACTGAGCACCCAGCAACCTGAGCACTGAGCACCCAGCACCCTGAGTACTGAGCAGCGAGCAGCCTGAGTACTGAGCACCCAGCACCCTGAGTACTGAGCACCCAGCACCCTGAGTACTGAGCACCGAGCACCCCGAGTACTGAGCACCCAGCACCCTGAGCACTCAGCACTCAGCACCCCGAGCACTGAGCACCCAGCACCCTGAGTACTGAGCTCCCAGCACCCCGAGCCCTGAGCACCCAGCACCCTGAATACTGAGCACCCTGAGTACTGAGCAACGGTCACCCTGAGCACTGAGCACCCAGCACACTGAGTACTGAGCACCCAGCACCCTGAGTACTGAGCACCGAGCACCCTGAGCACTGAGCACACAGAACCCTGAGTACTGAGCACCGAGCACCCCGAGCACTGAGCACCCAGCACCCTGAGCACCGAGCACCCAGCAAACCGAGCACTGAGCACCCAGCACCCGGAGCACTGAGCACCCAGCACCCCGAGCATTGAGCACCCAGCACCCTGAGTACTGAGCACCCAGCACCCCGAGTACTGAGCACCCAGCACCCTGAGCACCGAGCACCCGGCACCCCGAGCACTGAGCACCCAGCACCCCGAGCACTGAACACCCAGCACACCGAGCACTCAGCACCCAGCACCCCGAGCACTGAGCACCCAGCACACCGAGCACTGAGCACCCAGCACCCCGAGCACCGAGCACCATGAGTACTAAGCACCGAGCATTCTGAGCACTGAGCACCCAGCACCCCGAGCACTGAGCACCCAGCACCCTGAGCACTGAGCACTCAGCACCCTGAGCACGGAGCACCCAGCACCCTGAGTACTGAGCACCGAGCACCCCGAGCACTGAGCACCCAGCACCCTGAGTACTGAGCACCCAGCACCAAGAGTACTGAGCAGCGAGCACCCCGAGCACTGAGCACCCAGCACCCTGAGTAATGAGCACCGAGCACCCCGAGTACTGAGCACCCAGCACCGTGAGTACTGAGCACCCAGCACCCTGAGTACTGAGCACCCAGCACCCTGAGCACTGAGCACAAAGGACGCTGAGTACTGAGCACAATGAGTACTGAGCACCGAGGACCCTGAGCACTGAGCACCCAGCACCCCGAGCACTGAGCACACAGCACCCCGAGAATGAGCACACAGCACCCTGAGTAATGAGAACCGAGCACCCTGAGTACTGAGCATCCAGCATGCTGAGCACTGAGCACCCAGAACCCCGAGTACTGAGCACCCAGCACCCTGAGCACTGAGCACCCAGCACCCCGAGAATGAGCAGCCAGCAGACTGAGTACTGAGCACCCAGCACCCTGAGTACTGAGCACCCAGCACCCCGAGCACTGAGCACCCTGAATACTGAGCACCCAGCACCCTGAGTACTGTGCACTAAGCACCCAGAGCGCTGAGCACCCAGGACCCCGAGCACTGAGTACTGAGCACCCAGCACCTTGAGTACTGAGCACCGAGCTGGCCGAGCACTGAGCACCCTGAGTACTGAGCACCCAGCACACTGAGTACTGAGCACCCAGCACCCTGAGCACTGAGCACCCAGCACCCCGAGCACTGAGCACCCAGCACCCTGAGTACTGAGCACCCAGCACCCTGAGTACTGAGCAACCCGAGCACTGAGCACCCAGCACCCTGAGTACTGAGCACCCTGAGGACTGAGCACCGATCTCCCTGAGCACTGAGCACCCAGCACCCTGAGTACTGAGCACCCAGCACCCTGAGCACTGAGCACCCAGCACCCTGAGTACTGAGCAGCGAGCACCCTGAGTATTGAGCACCCAGCACCCTGAGTACGGAGCACCCAGCACCCTGAGTACTGAGCACCGAGCACCCCGAGTACTGAGCACCCAGCACCCTGAGCACTCAGCACTCAGCACCCCGAGCACTGAGCACCCAGCACCCTGAGTACTGAGCTCCCAGCACCCCGAGCCCTGAGCACCCAGCTCCCTGAATACTGAGCACCCTGAGTACTGAGCACCGATCACCCTGAGCACTGAGCACCCAGCACCCTGAGTACTGAGCACCCAACGTACTGAGCACCGAGCACACCGAGCACTGAGCACACAGCACCCTGAGTACTGAGCACCGAGCACCCTGAGCACTGAGCACACAGAACCCTGAGTACTGAGCACCGAGCACCCCGAGCACTGAGCACCCAGCACCCTGAGCACTGAGCACCCAGCACCCCGAGCACTGAGCACCCAGCACCCGGAGCACTGAGCACCCAGCACCCCGAGCAATGAGCACCCAGCACACTGCGTACTGAGCACCCAGCACCCCGAGTACTGAGCACCCAGCAACCTGAGCACCGAGCACCCAGCACCCCGAGCACTGAGCACCCAGCACCCCGAGCACTGAGCACCCAGCACACCGAGCACTCAGCACCCAGCACCCCGAGCACTGAGCACCCAGCACCTCGAGCACTGAGCACCATGAGTACTAAGCACCGAGCATTCTGAGCACTGAGCACCCAGCACCCCGAGCACTGAGCACCCAGCACCCTGAGCACTGAGCACCCAGCACCCTGAGTACTGAGCACCCAGCACCCTGAGCACTGAGCACCCAGCACCCTGAGTACTGTGCATCCAGCACCCCAAGCACTGAGCACCCAGCACCCTGAGTACTGAGCACCGAGGACCCTGAGCACTGAGCACCCAGCACCCTGAGTACTGAGCACCGAGAACCCCGAGTACTGAGCACCCAGCACCCTGAGCACTGAGCACCCAGCACCCTGAGCACTGAGCACCCAGCACCCCAAGCACTGAGCACCCACCACCCTGAGTACTGAGTACTGAGCACCCTGAGTACTGAGCACCCAGCACCCTGAGCACTGAGCACCCAGCACCCTGAGTACTGAGCACCAAGCACCCCGAGCACTGAGCACCCAGCACCAAGAGTACTGAGCAGCGAGCACCCCGAGTACTGAGCACCCAGCACCCTGAGTAATGAGCACCGAGCACCCCGAGTACTGAGCACCCAGCACCGTGAGTACTGAGTACCCAGCACCCTGAGTACTGAGCACCCAGCACCCTGAGAACTGAGCACAAAGCACGCTGAGTACTGAGCACCCTGAGTAATGAGTACCGAGGACCCTGAGCACTGAGCACCCAGCACCCCGAGCACTGAGGACCCAGCACCCCGAGAATGAGCACCCAGCACCCTGAGTACTGAGAACCGAGCACCCTGAGTACTGACCACCCAGCATGCTGAGCACTGAGCACCCAGCACCCCGAGTACTGAGCACCCAGCATCCCGAGAACTGAGCACCCAGCACCCCGAGAATGAGCACCCAGCACCCTGACTACTGAGCACCCAGCACCCTGAGTACTGAGCACCCAGCACCCCGAGCACTGAGCACCCTGAATACTGAGCACCCAGCACCCTGAGTACTGTGCACTAAGCACCCAGAGCGCTGAGCAACCAGGACCCCGAGCACTGAGTACTGAGCACCCAGCACCCCAAGCACTGAGCACCCTGAGTACTGAGCACCCAGCACCCCAAGCACTGAGCACCCTGAGTACTGAGCACCGAGCACCCTGATTAATGAGCACCGAGCACTGAGTACTGAGCACCCAGCACCCTGAGTACTGAGCACCGAGCTGGCCGAGCACTGAGCACCCTGAGTACTGAGCACCCAGCACACTGAGTACTGAGCACCCAGCACCCTGAGCACTGAGCACCCAGCACCCCGAGCACTGAGCACCCAGCACCCTGAGTACTGAGCACCCAGCACCCTGAGTACTGAGCAACCCGAGCACTGAGCACCCAGCACCCTGAGTACTGAGCACCCTGAGGACTGAGCACCGATCTCCCTGAGCACTGAGCACCCAGCACCCTGAGTACTGAGCACCCAGCACCCTGAGCACTGAGCACCCAGCACCCTGAGTACTGAGCAGCGAGCACCCTGAGTATTGAGCACCCAGCACCCTGAGTACTGAGCACCCAGCACCCTGAGTACTGAGCACCGAGCACCCCGAGTACTGAGCACCCAGCACCCTGAGCACTCAGCACTCAGCACCCCGAGCACTGAGCACCCAGCACCCTGAGTACTGAGCTCCCAGCACCCCGAGCCCTGAGCACCCAGCACCCTGAATACTGAGCACCCTGAGTACTGAGCACCGATCACCCTGAGCACTGAGCACCCAGCACCCTGAGTACTGAGCACCCAACGTACTGAGCACCGAGCACACGAGCACTGAGCACCCAGCACCCTGAGTACTGAGCACCGAGCACCCTGAGCACTGAGCACACAGAACCCTGAGTACTGAGCACCGAGCACCCCGAGCAATGAGCACCCAGCACCCTGAGCACTGAGCACCCAGCACCCCGAGCACTGAGCACCCAGCACCCGGAGCACTGAGCACCCAGCACCCCGAGCAATGAGCACCCAGCACACTGCGTACTGAGCACCCAGCACCCCGAGTGCTGAGCACCCAGCAACCTGAGCACCGAGCACCCAGCACCCCGAGCACTGAGCACCCAGCACCCCGAGCACTGAGCACCCAGCACACCGAGCACTCAGCACCCAGCACCCCGAGCACTGAGCACCCAGCACACCGAGCACTGAGCACCCAGCACCTCGAGCACCGAGCACCATGAGTACTAAGCACCGAGCATTCTGAGCACTGAGCACCCAGCACAGCGAGCACTGAGCACCCAGCACCCTGAGCACTGAGCACCCAGCACCCTGAGTACTGAGCACCCAGCACCCTGAGCACTGAGCACCCAGCACCCTGAGTACTGTGCATCCAGCACCCCAAGCACTGAGCACCCAGCACCCTGAGTACTGAGCACCGAGGACCCTGAGCACTGAGCACCCAGCACCCTGAGTACTGAGCACCGAGCACCCCGAGTACTGAGCACCCAGCACCCTGAGCACTGAGCACCCAGCACCCTGAGCACTGAGCACCCAGCACCCCAAGCACTGAGCACCCAGCACCCTGAGTACTGAGTACTGAGCACCCTGAGTACTGAGCACCCAGCACCCTGAGCACTGAGCACCCAGCACCCTGAGTACTGAGCACCAAGCACCCCGAGCACTGAGCACCCAGCACCGTGAGTACTGAGTACCCAGCACCCTGAGTACTGAGCACCCAGCACCCTGAGAACTGAGCACAAAGCACGCTGAGTACTGAGCACCCTGAGTATTGAGCACCGAGGACCCTGAGCACTGAGCACCCAGCACCCCGAGCACTGAGGACCCAGCACCCCGAGAATGAGCACCCAGCACCCTGAGTACTGAGAACCGAGCACCCTGAGTACTGACCACCCAGCATGCTGAGCACTGAGCACCCAGCACCCCGAGTACTGAGCACCCAGCACCCCGAGAAATGAGCACCCAGCACCCCGAGAATTAGCACCCAGCACCCTGACTACTGAGCACCCAGCACCCTGAGTACTGAGCACCCAGCACCCCGAGCACTGAGCACCCTGAATACTGAGCACCCAGCACCCTGAGTACTGTGCACTAAGCACCCAGAGCGCTGAGCAACCAGGACCCCGAGCACTGAGTACTGAGCACCCAGCACCCCAAGCACTGAGCACCCTGAGTACTGAGCACCCAGCACCCCAAGCACTGAGCACCCTGAGTACTGAGCACCGAGCACCCTGATTAATGAGCACCGAGCACCCAGAGCACTGAGCACCCAGCACCCTGAGTACTGAGCACCGAGCACCCTGAGTACTGAGCACCCAGCACCCTGAGTACTGAGCACCCAGCGTACTGAGCACCGAGCACCCAGCACACTGAGTACTGAGCACCCAGCACCCTGAGCACTGAGCACCCAGCACCCTGAGTACTGAGCACCAAGCACCCCGAGTACTGAGCACCCAGCACCCCGAGCACTGAGCACCCAGCACCCCGAGCACTGAGCACCCAGCACACCGAGCACTGAGCACCCAGCACCCTGAGTACTGAGCACCCAGCACCCTGAGCACTGAGCACCCAGCCCCCTGAGTACTGAGCATCCAGCACCCCGAGCACTGAGCACCCAGCACGCTGAATACTGAGCACTGAGCACCCAGCACCCCGAGCACTGAGCACTCAGCACCCTGTGTACTGAGCACTGAGTACCCAGCACCCCGAGCACTGAGCACCCAGCACCCTGAGCACTGAGCACCCTGAGTACTGAGCAACCAGCACCCTGAGCACTGAGCAACCAGCACCCCAAGCACTGAGCACCCAGCACCCAGAGCACTGAGCACCCTGAGTACTGAGCACTGAGCACCCTGAGCACTGAGCACCGAGCACCCTGAGTACTGAGCACTGAGCACCCTGAGCACTGAGCACCCAGCACCCTGAGTACTGAGCACCCAGCACCCTGAGCACTGAGCACCCAGCACGCTGAGTACTGAGCACTGAGCACCCTGAGTACTGAGCACCGAGCACCCTGAGCACTGAGCACCCAGCACGCTGAGTACTGAGCACTGAGCACCCTGAGTACTGAGCACCGAGCACCCTGAGTACTGAGCACCCAGCACTCTGAGCACTGAGCACAAAGCACGCTGAGTAATGAGCACCCTGAGTACTGAGCACCGAGGACCCTGAGCACTTAGCACCCAGCACCCTGAGTACTGAGCACCAAGCACCCCGAGTACTGAGCACCCAGCACCCTGAGCACTGAGCACCCAGCACCCTGAGCACTGAGCACCCAGCACCCCAAGCAATGAGCACCCAGCACCCTGAGTACTGAGTACTGAGCAGCCTGAGTACTGAGCACCCAGCACCCTGAGCACTGAGCACCCAGCACCCTGAGTACTGAGCACCGAGCACCCCGAGCACTGAGCACCCAGCACCAAGAGTACTGAGCAGCGAGCACCCCGAGCACTGAGCACCCAGCACCCTGAGTAATGAGCACCGAGCACCCCGAGTACTGAGCACCCAGCACCGTGAGTACTGAGCACCCAGCACCCTGAGTACTGAGCACCCAGCACCCTGAGCACTGAGCACCCAGCACACCGAGAATGAGCACCCAGCACCCTGATTACTGAGAACCGAGCACCCCGAGTACTGAGCACCCAGCACCCTGAGCACTGAGCACCCAGCACCCTGAGCACTGAGCACCCAGCACCCCAAGCACTGAGCACCCAGCACCCTGAGTACTGAGTACTGAGCACCCTGAGTACTGAGCACCCAGCACCCTGAGCACTGAGCACCCAGCACCCTGAGTACTGAGCACCAAGCACCCCGAGCACTGAGCACCCAGCACCAAGAGTACTGAGCAGCGAGCACCCCGAGTACTGAGCACCCAGCACCCTGAGTAATGAGCACCGAGCACCCCGAGTACTGAGCACCCAGCACCGTGAGTACTGAGTACCCAGCACCCTGAGTACTGAGCACCCAGCACCCTGAGAACTGAGCACAAAGCACGCTGAGTACTGAGCACCCTGAGTATTGAGCACCGAGGACCCTGAGCACTGAGCACCCAGCACCCCGAGCACTGAGGACCCAGCACCCCGAGAATGAGCACCCAGCACCCTGAGTAATGAGCACCGAGCACCCCGAGTACTGAGCACCCAGCACCGTGAGTACTGAGTACCCAGCACCCTGAGTACTGAGCACCCAGCACCCTGAGAACTGAGCACAAAGCACGCTGAGCACCCAGCACCCCGAGAAATGAGCACCCAGCACCCCGAGAATTAGCACCCAGCACCCTGACTACTGAGCACCCAGCACCCTGAGTACTGAGCACCCAGCACCCCGAGCACTGAGCACCCTGAATACTGAGCACCCAGCACCCTGAGTACTGTGCACTAAGCACCCAGAGCGCTGAGCAACCAGGACCCCGAGCACTGAGTACTGAGCACCCAGCACCCCAAGCACTGAGCACCCTGAGTACTGAGCACCCAGCACCCCAAGCACTGAGCACCCTGAGTACTGAGCACCGAGCACCCTGATTAATGAGCACCGAGCACCCAGAGCACTGAGCACCCAGCACCCTGAGTACTGAGCACCGAGCACCCTGAGTACTGAGCACCCAGCACCCTGAGTACTGAGCACCCAGCGTACTGAGCACCGAGCACCCAGCACACTGAGTACTGAGCACCCAGCACCCTGAGCACTGAGCACCCAGCACCCTGAGTACTGAGCACCAAGCACCCCGAGTACTGAGCACCCAGCACCCCGAGCACTGAGCACCCAGCACCCCGAGCACTGAGCACCCAGCACACCGAGCACTGAGCACCCAGCACCCTGAGTACTGAGCACCCAGCACCCTGAGCACTGAGCACCCAGCCCCCTGAGTACTGAGCATCCAGCACCCCGAGCACTGAGCACCCAGCACGCTGAATACTGAGCACTGAGCACCCAGCACCCCGAGCACTGAGCACTCAGCACCCTGTGTACTGAGCACTGAGTACCCAGCACCCCGAGCACTGAGCACCCAGCACCCTGAGCACTGAGCACCCTGAGTACTGAGCAACCAGCACCCTGAGCACTGAGCAACCAGCACCCCAAGCACTGAGCACCCAGCACCCAGAGCACTGAGCACCCTGAGTACTGAGCACTGAGCACCCTGAGCACTGAGCACCGAGCACCCTGAGTACTGAGCACTGAGCACCCTGAGCACTGAGCACCCAGCACCCTGAGTACTGAGCACCCAGCACCCTGAGCACTGAGCACCCAGCACGCTGAGTACTGAGCACTGAGCACCCTGAGTACTGAGCACCGAGCACCCTGAGCACTGAGCACCCAGCACGCTGAGTACTGAGCACTGAGCACCCTGAGTACTGAGCACCGAGCACCCTGAGTACTGAGCACCCAGCACTCTGAGCACTGAGCACAAAGCACGCTGAGTAATGAGCACCCTGAGTACTGAGCACCGAGGACCCTGAGCACTTAGCACCCAGCACCCTGAGTACTGAGCACCAAGCACCCCGAGTACTGAGCAACCAGCACCCTGAGCACTGAGCACCCAGCACCCTGAGCACTGAGCACCCAGCACCCCAAGCAATGAGCGCCCAGCACCCTGAGTACTGAGTACTGAGCAGCCTGAGTACTGAGCACCCAGCACCCTGAGCACTGAGCACCCAGCACCCTGAGTACTGAGCACCGAGCACCCCGAGCACTGAGCACCCAGCACCAAGAGTACTGAGCAGCGAGCACCCCGAGCACTGAGCACCCAGCACCCTGAGTAATGAGCACCGAGCACCCCGAGTACTGAGCACCCAGCACCGTGAGTACTGAGCACCCAGCACCCTGAGTACTGAGCACCCAGCACCCTGAGCACTGAGCACAAAGCACGCTGAGTACTGAGCACCCTGAGTACTGAGCACCGAGGACCCTGAGCACTGAGCACCCAGCACCCCGAGCACTGAGCACCCAGCACACCGAGAATGAGCACCCAGCACCCTGATTACTGAGAACCGAGCACCCTGAGTACTGAGCACCCAGCATGCTGAGCACTGAGCACCCAGCACCCCGAGTACTGAGCACCCAGCACCCCGAGCACTGAGCACCCAACACCCCGAGAATGAGCACCCAGCACCGTGACTACTGAGCACCCAGCACCCTGAGTACTGAGCACCCAGCACCCCGAGCACTGAGCACCCTGAATACTGAGCACCCAGCACCCTGAGTACTGAGCACCGAGCTCCCCGACCACTGAGCACCCTGAGTACTGAGCACCCAGCACCCTGAGTACTGAGCACCCAGCACCCTGAGCACAGAGCACCCAGCACCCCGAGCACTGAGCACCCAGCACCCTGAGTACTGAGCACCCAGCACCCTGAGTACTGAGCAACCCGAGCACTGAGCACCCAGCACCCTGAGTACTGAGCACCCTGAGGACTGAGCACCGATCTCCCTGAGCACTGAGCACCCAGCACCCTGAGTAATGAGCACCCAGCACACTGAGCACTGAGCACCCAGCACCCTGAGTACTGAGCAGCGAGCACCCTGAGTACTGAGCACCCAGCACCCCGAGCACTGAGCACCCAGCACCCTGAGTACTGAGCTCCCAGCACCCCGAGCCCTGAGCACCCAGCACCCTGAGTACTGAGCACCCTGAGTACTGAGCACCGATCACCCTGAGCACTGAGCACCCAGCACCCTGAGTACTGAGCACCCAACGTACTGAGCACCGAGCACACCGAGCACTGAGCACCCAGCACCCTGAGTACTGAGCACCCAGCACCCCGAGTATTGAGCACCCAGCAACCTGAGCACCGAGCACCCAGCACCACGAGCACTGAGCACCCAGCACCCCGAGCACTGAGCACCCAGCACACCGAGCACTCAGCAACCAGCACCCCGCGCACTGAGCACCCAGCACACCGAGCACTGAGCACCCAGCACCCCGAGCACCGAGCACCATGAGTACTAAGCACCGAGCATTCTGAGCACTGAGCACCCAGCACCCCGAGCACTGAGCACCCAGCATCCTGAGCACTGAGCACCCAGCACCCTAAGTACTGAGCACCCAGCACCCTGAGCACTGTGCACCCAGCACCCTGAGTACTGACCATCCAGCACCCCAAGCACTGAGCACCCAGCACCCTGAGTACTGAGCACCGAGGAACCTGAGCACTGAGCACCCAGCACCCTGAGTACTGAGCACCGAGCACCCCGAGCACTGAGCACCCAGCACGCTGAGTAATGAGCACCGAGCACCCCGAGTACTGAGCACCCAGCACCCTGAGTACTGAGCACCCAGCACCCTGAGCACTGAGCACAAAGCACGCTGAGTACTGAGCACCCTGAGTACTGAGCACCGAGGACCCTGAGCACTGAGCACCCAGCACCCCGAGCACTGAGCACCCAGCACCACGAGAATGAGCACCAAGCACCCTGAGTACTGAGAACCGAGCACCCTGAGTACTGAGCACCCAGCATGCTGAACACTGAGCACCCAGCACCCCGAGTACTGAGCACCCAGCACCCCGAGCACTGAGCACCCAGCACCCCGGGAATGAGCACCCAGCACCCTGACTACTGAGCACCCAGCACCCTGAGTACTGAGCACCCAGCACCCCGAGCACTGAGCACCCTGAATACTGAGCACCCAGCACCCTGAGTACTGTGCACTAAGCACCCAGAGCGCTGAGCACCCAGGACCCCGAGCACTGAGTACTGAGCACCCAGCACGCCAAGCACTGAGCACCCTGATTAATGAGCACCCAGCACCCCGAGCACTGAGCTCCCAGCACCCTGAGTACTGAGCACCGAGCACCCTGAGTACTGAGCACCCAGCACCCTGAATACTGAGCACCCAGCGTACTGAGCACCGAGCACCCAGCACCCTGAGTACTGAGCACCCAGCACCCTGAGCACTGAGCACCCAGCACCCTGAGTACTGAGCACCAAGCACCCCGAGTACTGAGCACCCAGCACCCCGAGCACTGAGCACCCAGCACCCTGAGCACTGAGCACCCAGCACACCGAGCACCCAGCACCCAGCACCTCGAGCACTGAGCACCCAGCACACCGAGCACTGAGCACCCAGCACCAATAGCACCGAGCACCATGAGTACTAAGCACCGAGCATTCTGAGCACTGAGCACCCAGCACCCCGAGAACTGAGCACCCAGCACCCTGAGCACTGAGCACCCAGCACCCTGAGTACTGAGCACCCAGCACCCTGAGCACTGAGCACCCAGCACCCTGAGTACTGAGCATCCAGCACCCCGAGCACTGAGCACCCAGCACGCTGAGTACTGAGCACTGAGCACTCAGCACCCTGTGTACTGGGCACTGAGTACCCATCACCCTGAGCACTGAGCACCCAGCACCCCGAGCACTGAGCACCCAGCACCCAGAGCACTGAGCACCCTGAGTACTGAGCACTGAGCACCCTGAGCACTGAGCACCGAGCACCCTGAGTACTGAGAACTGAGCACCCTGAGCACTGAGCACCCAGCACCCTGAGCACTGAGGACCGAGCACCCTGAGTACTAAGCACCCAGCACCCTGAGTACTGAGCACCCAGCACCCTGAGCACTGAGCACCCAACAGGCTGAGTACTGAGCACTGAGCACCCTGAGTACTGAGCACCGAGCACCCTGAGCACTGAGCACCCAGCACGCTGAGTACTGAGCACTGAGCACCCTGAGTACTGAGCACCGAGCACCCTGAGTACTGAGCACCCAGCACTCTGAGCACTGAGCACAAAGCACGCTGAGTACTGAGCACCCTGAGTACTGAGCACCGAGGACCGTGAGCACTGAGCACCCAGCACCCTGAGTACTGAGCACCAAGCACCCCGAGTACTGAGCACCCAGCACCCTGAGTAATGAGCACCCAGCACCCTGAGTACTGAGCACCGAGCACCCCGAGCTCTGAGCACGCAGCACCCTGAGCACTGAGCACCCAGCACCCAGAGTACTGAGCACCGAGCACCCCGAGCACTGAGCACCCAGCACCAAGAGTACTGAGCAGCGAGCACCTCGAGCACTGATCACCCAGCACCCTGAGTAATGAGCACCGAGCACCCCGAGTACTGAGCACCCAGCACCGTGAGTACTGAGCACCCAGCACCCTGAGTACTGATCACCCAGCACCCTGAGCCCTGAGCACAAAGCACGCTGCGTACTGAGCACCCTGAGTACTGAGCACCGAGGACCCTGAGCACTAAGCACCCAGCACCCCGAGCACTGAGCACCCAGCACCCCGAGAATGAGCACACAGCACCCTGAGTACTGAGAACGGAGCACCCGGAGTACTGAGCACCCAGCATGCTGAGCACTGAGCACCCAGCACCCCGAGTACTGAGCACCCAGCACCCCGAGCACTGAGCACCCAGCACCCCGAGAATGAGCACCCAGCACCCTGAGTACTGAGCACCCAGCACCCTGAGTACTGAGCACCCAGCACCCCGAGCACTGAGCACCCTGAATACTGAGCACCCAGCACCCTGAGTACTGTGCACTAAGCACCCAGAGCGCTGAGCACCCAGGACCCCGAGCACTGAGTACTGAGCACCCAGCACCCTGAGTACTGAGCACCGAGCTCCCCGAGCACTGAGCACCCTGAGTACTGAGCACCCAGCACCCTGAGTACTGAGCACCCAGCACCCTGAGCACTGAGCACCCAGCACCCCGAGCACTGAGCACCCAGCACCATGAGTACTGAGCACCCAGCACCCTGAGTACTGAGCAACCCGAGCACTGAGCACCCAGCACCCTGAGTACTGAGCACCCTGAGTACTGAGCACCCAGCACCCTGAGCACTGAGCACCCAGCACCCTGAGTACTGAGCAGCGAGCACCCTGAGTACTGAGCACCCAGCACCCTGAGTACTGAGCACCCAGCACCCTGATTACTGAGCACTGAGAACCCCGAGTACTGAGCACCCAGCACCCTGAGCACTCAGCACCCAGCACTCCGAGCACTGAACACCCAGCACCCTGAGTACTGAGCTCCCAGCACCCCGAGCCCTGAGCACCCAGCACCCTGAGTACTGAGCACCCTGAGTACTGAGCACCGATCACCCTGAGCACTGAGCACCCAGCACCCTGAGTACTGAGCACCCAACGTACTGAGCACCGAGCACACCGAGCACTGAGCACCCAGCACCCCGAATACTGAGCACCAAGCACCCTGAGCCCTGAGCACACAGAACCCTGAGTACTGAGCACCGAGCACCCCGAGCACTGAGCACCCAGCACCCTGAGCACTGAGCACCCAGCACCCCGAGCACTGAGCACCCAGCACCCGGAGCACTGAGCACCCAGCACCCCGAGCAATGAGCACCCAGCACCCTGAGTACTGAGCACCCAGCACCCCGAGTACTGAGCACCCAGCAACCTGAGCACCGAGCACCCAGCACCCCGAGCACTGAGCACCCAGCACCCTGGGCACTGAGCACCCAGCACCCTGAGTACTGAGCAATGAGCAACCCGAGTACTGAGCACCCAGCACCCCGAGCACTGAGCACCGAGCACCCCGAGCACTGAGCACCCAGCACCCGGAGCAGTGAGCACCCAGCACCCTGAGCACTGAGCACCCAGCACCCTGAGCACTGAGCACCAGGCACCCCGAGCACTGAGCAACCAGCACCCCGAGCAATGAGCACCCAGCACCCCGAGCACTGAGCAGCCAGCACCCTGAGTACTGAGCACCCAGCACCCTGAGTACTCAGCACACAGCACCCTGAGCACTGTGCAACCAGCACCCTGAGTACTGAGCACCCAGCACCCCAAGCACTGAGCACCCTGAGTACTGAGCACGCAGCACCCGAAGCACCGAGCACCCTGAGTACTGAGCACTGAGCACCCTGATTAATGAGCACCCAGCACCCCGAGTACTGAGCAACCAGAACCCCGAGCACTGAGCACCGAGCACCCCGAGCACTGAGCACCCAGCACCCCGAGGACTGAGCACCCAGCACACCGAGCACTCAGAACCCAGCACCCCGAGCACTGAGCACCCAGCACACTGAGCACTGAGCACCCAGCACCCCGAGCACCGAGCACCATGAGTACTAAGCACCGAGCACCCTGACCACTGAGCACCCAGCACCCAGAGCACTGAGCACCCAGCACCCTGAGTACTGAGCACCCAGCACCCTTAGCACTGAGCACCGAGCACCCTGAGCACTGAGCACACAGCAGCCTGTGGACTGAGTACCCAGCACCCCGAGCACTGAGCACCCAGCACCCTGAGCACTGAGCACCCTGAGTACTGAGCACTGAGCACCCTGAGAACTGAGCACTGAGCACCCTGAGTACTGAGCACCCAGCACCCTGAGTACTGAGCACCCAGCAACCTGAGCACCGAGCACCGAGCACCCTGAGCACTGAGCACCCAGCACCCTGAGCACTGAGCACCCAGCACCCTGAGCATTGAGCACCCAGCACCCTGAGTACTGAGCACCCTGAGTACTGAGCACACAGCACCCTGAGCACTGAGCACCCAGCACCCCGAGCACTGAGCACCCAGCACCCTGAGCAATGAGCACCCTGAGTACTGAGCACCCAGCACCCTGAGCACTGAGCACCCAGCACCCTGAGCACTGAGCACCCAGCACCCTGAGCATTGAGCACCCAGCACCCTGAGTACTGAGCACCCTGAGTACTGAGCACACAGCACCCTGAGCACTGAGCACCCAGCAACCCGAGCACTGAGCACCCAGCACCCTGAGCACTGAGCACCCTGAGTAGTGAGCACTGAGCACCCTGAGTACTGAGCACTGAGCACCCTGAGTACTGAGCACCCAGCACCCGGAGTACTGAGCACCCAGCACCCTGAGTACTAAGCACCTAGCACCCGGAGTACTGAGCACCCAGTACCCTGAGCACTGAACACACAGCACCCTGAGTACTGAGCACCCCGAGCACTGAGCACCCAGCACCCTGAGCACTGAGGACCCAGCACCCTGAGTACTGAGCACCCAGCACCCTGAGCACTGAGCACCCAGCACCCTGAGTACTGAGCATCCAGCACCCCGAGCACCGAGCACCTAGCACCCTGAGTACTGAGCACTGAGCACCCAGCACCCCGAGCACTGAGCACTCAGCACCCTGTGTACTGAGCACTGAGTACCCAGCACCCCGAGCACTGAGCACCCAGCACCCTGAGCACTGAGCACCCTGAGTACTGAGCACCCAGCACCCTGAGCACTGAGCACCCAGCACCCCGAGCACTGAGCACCCAGCACCCAGAGCACTGAGCACTGAGCACCCTGAGTACTGAGCACTGAGCACCCTGAGCACTGAGCACCCAGCACCCTGAGTACTGAGCACCCAGCACCCTGAGCACTGAGGACCGAGCACCCTGAGTACTAAGCACCCAGCACCCTGAGTACTGAGCACCCAGAACGCTGAGCACTGAGCACCCAGCACGCTGAGTACTGAGCACTGAGCACCCTGAGTACTGAGCACCGAGCACCCTGAGTACTGAGCACCCAGCACTCTGAGGACTGAGCACCCAGCACCCTGAGCACAGAGCACCCAGCACCCCGAGCACTGAGCACCCAGCACCCCGAGCACTGAGCACCCAGCACCCCGAGCACTGAGCACTGAGCACCCTGAGTACTGAGCACCGAGCACCCTGAGTACTGAGCACCCAGCACACTGAGTACAGAGAACCCAGCACCCTGAGTACTGAGCACCCAGCACCCCGAGCACTGAGCAACGAGCACCCCGAGCACTGAGCACCCAGCACCCTGAGTACTGAGCACCCAGCACCCCGAGCAGTGAGCACCCAGCACCCTGAGTACTGAGCACTGAGCACCCTGAGTACTGAGCACCCAGCACCCTGAGTACTGAGCACCCAGCGTACTGAGCACCGAGCACCGAGCACCCTGAGTACTGAGCACCCAGCACCCTGAGCACTGAGCACCCAGCACCCTGAGTACTGAGCACTGAGCACCCAGCACCCTGAGCACTGAGCAGCCAGCACCCTGAGCACTGAGCACCCAGCACCCTGAGCACTGAGCACCCAGCACCCTGAGTACTGAGCACCCAACGTACTGAGCACCGAGCACCCTGAGCACTGAGCACCCAGCACCCTGAGTACTGAGCACCCAGCACCCTGTGCAATGAGCACCCTGAGTACTGAGCACCCAGCACCTTGAGCACTGAGCACCGAGCACCCCGAGCACTGAGCACCCAGCACCCGCAGTACTGAGCACCCAGCACCCTGAGTACAAAGCACCGAGCACCCTGAGTACCTAGCACCCAGTACCCTGAGCACTGAACACACAGCACCCTGAGTACTGAGCACCCCGAGCACTGAGCACCCAGCACCCTGAGCACTGAGGACCCAGCACCCTGAGTACTGAGCACCCAGCACCCTGAGCACTGAGCACCCAGCACCCTGAGTACTGAGCATCCAGCACCCCGAGCACCGAGCACCTAGCACCCTGAGTACTGAGCACTGAGCACCCAGCACCCCGAGCACTGAGCACTCAGCACCCTGTGTACTGAGCACTGAGTACCCAGCACCCCGAGCACTGAGCACCCAGCACCCTGAGCACTGAGCACCCTGAGTACTGAGCACCCAGCACCCTGAGCACTGAGCACCCAGCACACCGAGCACTGAGCACCCAGCACCCAGAGCACTGAGCACTGAGCACCCTGAGTACTGAGCACTGAGCACCCTGAGCACTGAGCACCCAGCACCCTGAGTACTGAGCACCCAGCACCCTGAGCACTGAGGACCGAGCACCCTGAGTACTAAGCACCCAGCACCCTGAGTACTGAGCACCCAGCACCCTGAGCACTGAGCACCCAGCACGCTGAGTACTGAGCACTGAGCACCCTGAGTACTGAGCACCGAGCACCCTGAGTACTGAGCACCCAGCACTCTGAGGACTGAGCACCCAGCACCCTGAGCACAGAGCACCCAGCACCCCGAGCACTGAGCACCCAGCACCCCGAGCACTGAGCACCCAGCACCCCGAGCACTGAGCACTGAGCACCCTGAGTACTGAGCACCGAGCACCCTGAGTACTGAGCACCCAGCACACTGAGTACAGAGAACCCAGCACCCTGAGTACTGAGCACCCAGCACCCCGAGCACTGAGCAACGAGCACCCCGAGCACTGAGCACCCAGCACCCTGAGTACTGAGCACCCAGCACCCCGAGCAGTGAGCACCCAGCACCCTGAGTACTGAGCACTGAGCACCCTGAGTACTGAGCACCCAGCACCCTGAGTACTGAGCACCGAGCACCCCGAGCACTGAGCACCCAGCACCCTGAGCACTGAGCACCCAGCACCCCGAGCACTGAGCACCCAGCACCCGGAGCACTGAGCACCCAGCACCCCGAGCAATGAGCACCCAGCACCCTGAGTACTGAGCACCCAGCACCCCGAGTACTGAGCACCCAGCAACCTGAGCACCGAGCACCCAGCACCCCGAGCACTGAGCACCCAGCACCCTGGGCACTGAGCACCCAGCACCCTGAGTACTGAGCAATGAGCAACCCGAGTACTGAGCACCCAGCACCCCGAGCACTGAGCACCGAGCACCCCGAGCACTGAGCACCCAGCACCCGGAGCAGTGAGCACCCAGCACCCTGAGCACTGAGCACCCAGCACCCTGAGCACTGAGCACCAGGCACCCCGAGCACTGAGCAACCAGCACCCCGAGCAATGAGCACCCAGCACCCCGAGCACTGAGCAGCCAGCACCCTGAGTACTGAGCACCCAGCACCCTGAGTACTCAGCACACAGCACCCTGAGCACTGTGCAACCAGCACCCTGAGTACTGAGCACCCAGCACCCCAAGCACTGAGCACCCTGAGTACTGAGCACGCAGCACCCGAAGCACCGAGCACCCTGAGTACTGAGCACCCAGCACCCTGATTAATGAGCACCCAGCACCCCGAGTACTGAGCAACCAGAACCCCGAGCACTGAGCACCGAGCACCCCGAGCACTGAGCACCCAGCACCCCGAGGACTGAGCACCCAGCACACCGAGCACTCAGAACCCAGCACCCCGAGCACTGAGCACCCAGCACACTGAGCACTGAGCACCCAGCACCCCGAGCACCGAGCACCATGAGTACTAAGCACCGAGCACCCTGACCACTGAGCACCCAGCACCCAGAGCACTGAGCACCCAGCACCCTGAGTACTGAGCACCCAGCACCCTTAGCACTGAGCACCGAGCACCCTGAGCACTGAGCACACAGCAGCCTGTGGACTGAGTACCCAGCACCCCGAGCACTGAGCACCCAGCACCCTGAGCACTGAGCACCCTGAGTACTGAGCACTGAGCACCCTGAGAACTGAGCACTGAGCACCCTGAGTACTGAGCACCCAGCACCCTGAGTACTGAGCACCCAGCAACCTGAGCACCGAGCACCGAGCACCCTGAGCACTGAGCACCCAGCACCCTGAGCACTGAGCACCCAGCACCCTGAGCATTGAGCACCCAGCACCCTGAGTACTGAGCACCCTGAGTACTGAGCACACAGCACCCTGAGCACTGAGCACCCAGCACCCCGAGCACTGAGCACCCAGCACCCTGAGCAATGAGCACCCTGAGTACTGAGCACCCAGCACCCTGAGCACTGAGCACCCAGCACCCTGAGCACTGAGCACCCAGCACCCTGAGCATTGAGCACCCAGCACCCTGAGTACTGAGCACCCTGAGTACTGAGCACACAGCACCCTGAGCACTGAGCACCCAGCAACCCGAGCACTGAGCACCCAGCACCCTGAGCACTGAGCACCCTGAGTAGTGAGCACTGAGCACCCTGAGTACTGAGCACTGAGCACCCTGAGTACTGAGCACCCAGCACCCGGAGTACTGAGCACCCAGCACCCTGAGTACTAAGCACCTAGCACCCGGAGTACTGAGCACCCAGTACCCTGAGCACTGAACACACAGCACCCTGAGTACTGAGCACCCCGAGCACTGAGCACCCAGCACCCTGAGCACTGAGGACCCAGCACCCTGAGTACTGAGCACCCAGCACCCTGAGCACTGAGCACCCAGCACCCTGAGTACTGAGCATCCAGCACCCCGAGCACCGAGCACCTAGCACCCTGAGTACTGAGCACTGAGCACCCAGCACCCCGAGCACTGAGCACTCAGCACCCTGTGTACTGAGCACTGAGTACCCAGCACCCCGAGCACTGAGCACCCAGCACCCTGAGCACTGAGCACCCTGAGTACTGAGCACCCAGCACCCTGAGCACTGAGCACCCAGCACCCCGAGCACTGAGCACCCAGCACCCAGAGCACTGAGCACTGAGCACCCTGAGTACTGAGCACTGAGCACCCTGAGCACTGAGCACCCAGCACCCTGAGTACTGAGCACCCAGCACCCTGAGCACTGAGGACCGAGCACCCTGAGTACTAAGCACCCAGCACCCTGAGTACTGAGCACCCAGAACGCTGAGCACTGAGCACCCAGCACGCTGAGTACTGAGCACTGAGCACCCTGAGTACTGAGCACCGAGCACCCTGAGTACTGAGCACCCAGCACTCTGAGGACTGAGCACCCAGCACCCTGAGCACAGAGCACCCAGCACCCCGAGCACTGAGCACCCAGCACCCCGAGCACTGAGCACCCAGCACCCCGAGCACTGAGCACTGAGCACCCTGAGTACTGAGCACCGAGCACCCTGAGTACTGAGCACCCAGCACACTGAGTACAGAGAACCCAGCACCCTGAGTACTGAGCACCCAGCACCCCGAGCACTGAGCAACGAGCACCCCGAGCACTGAGCACCCAGCACCCTGAGTACTGAGCACCCAGCACCCCGAGCAGTGAGCACCCAGCACCCTGAGTACTGAGCACTGAGCACCCTGAGTACTGAGCACCCAGCACCCTGAGTACTGAGCACCCAGCGTACTGAGCACCGAGCACCGAGCACCCTGAGTACTGAGCACAGAGCACCCTGAGCACTGAGCACCCAGCACCCTGAGTACTGAGCACTGAGCACCCAGCACCCTGAGCACTGAGCAGCCAGCACCCTGAGCACTGAGCACCCAGCACCCTGAGCACTGAGCACCCAGCACCCTGAGTACTGAGCACCCAACGTACTGAGCACCGAGCACCCTGAGCACTGAGCACCCAGCACCCTGAGTACTGAGCACCCAGCACCCTGTGCAATGAGCACCCTGAGTACTGAGCACCCAGCACCTTGAGCACTGAGCACCGAGCACCCCGAGCACTGAGCACCCAGCACCCGCAGTACTGAGCACCCAGCACCCTGAGTACTAAGCACCGAGCACCCTGAGTACCTAGCACCCAGTACCCTGAGCACTGAACACACAGCACCCTGAGTACTGAGCACCCCGAGCACTGAGCACCCAGCACCCTGAGCACTGAGGACCCAGCACCCTGAGTACTGAGCACCCAGCACCCTGAGCACTGAGCACCCAGCACCCTGAGTACTGAGCATCCAGCACCCCGAGCACCGAGCACCTAGCACCCTGAGTACTGAGCACTGAGCACCCAGCACCCCGAGCACTGAGCACTCAGCACCCTGTGTACTGAGCACTGAGTACCCAGCACCCCGAGCACTGAGCACCCAGCACCCTGAGCACTGAGCACCCTGAGTACTGAGCACCCAGCACCCTGAGCACTGAGCACCCAGCACCCCGAGCACTGAGCACCCAGCACCCAGAGCACTGAGCACTGAGCACCCTGAGTACTGAGCACTGAGCACCCTGAGCACTGAGCACCCAGCACCCTGAGTACTGAGCACCCAGCACCCTGAGCACTGAGGACCGAGCACCCTGAGTACTAAGCACCCAGCACCCTGAGTACTGAGCACCCAGCACCCTGAGCACTGAGCACCCAGCACGCTGAGTACTGAGCACTGAGCACCCTGAGTACTGAGCACCGAGCACCCTGAGTACTGAGCACCCAGCACTCTGAGGACTGAGCACCCAGCACCCTGAGCACAGAGCACCCAGCACCCCGAGCACTGAGCACCCAGCACCCCGAGCACTGAGCACCCAGCACCCCGAGCACTGAGCACTGAGCACCCTGAGTACTGAGCACCGAGCACCCTGAGTACTGAGCACCCAGCACACTGAGTACAGAGAACCCAGCACCCTGAGTACTGAGCACCCAGCACCCCGAGCACTGAGCAACGAGCACCCCGAGCACTGAGCACCCAGAACCCTGAGTACTGAGCACCCAGCACCCCGAGCAGTGAGCACCCAGCACCCTGAGTACTGAGCACTGAGCACCCTGAGTACTGAGCACCCAGCACCCTGAGTACTGAGCACCCAGCGTACTGAGCACCGAGCACCGAGCACCCTGAGTACTGAGCACCCAGCACCCTGAGCACTGAGCACCCAGCATCCTGAGTACTGAGCACTGAGCACCCAGCACCCTGAGCACTGAGCAGCCAGCACCCTGAGCACTGAGCACCCAGCACCCTGAGCACTGAGCACCCAGCACCCTGAGTACTGAGCACCCAACGTACTGAGCACCGAGCACCCTGAGCACTGAGCACCCAGCACCCTGAGTACTGAGCACCCAGCACCCTGTGCAATGAGCACCCTGAGTACTGAGCACCCAGCACCTTGAGCACTAAGCACCGAGCACCCCGAGCACTGAGCACCCAGCACCCGCAGTACTGAGCACCCAGCACCCTGAGTACTAAGCACCGAGCACCCTGAGTACCTAGCACCCAGCACCCTGAGCACTGAACACACAGCACCCTGAGTAGTGAGCACCCGGAGCACTGAGCACCCAGCACCCTGAGTAATGAGCAGCGAGCACCCCGAGCACTGAGCACCCAGCACCCCGAGCACTGAGCACCCAGCACCCTGAGTACTGAGCACCCAGCACCCTGAGTACTGAGCACCCAGCACCCCGAGCACTGAGCACCCAGCACCCTGAGCACTGAGCACCCAGCACCCTGAGCACTGAGCACCCAGCACCCTGAGTACTGAGCACCCAGAACCCCGAGCACTGAGCATCCTGAATACTGAGCACTGAGCACCCAGCAACCTGAGCACCGAGCACCCAGCACCCCGAGCACTGAGCACCCAGCACCCTGAGCACTGAGCACCCAGCACCCATAGTACTGAGCACTGAGCACCACGAGTACTGAGCACCCAGCACCCCGAGCACTGAGCACCGAGCACCCAGAGCACTGAGCACCCAGCACCCCGAGCACTGAGCACCCAGCATCCTGAGCACTGAGCACCCAGCACCCCGAGCACTGAGCACCCAGCACCCCGAGCACTGAGCACCCAGCACCCCGAGCACTGAGCACCCAGCACCCTGAGTACTGAGCACCCTGCGCCCCAAGCACTGAGCACCCTGAGTACTGAGCACCCAGCACCCCAAGCACTGAGCACCCTGAGTACTGAGCACCCAGCACCCTGATTAATGAGCACCCAGCACCCCGAGCACTGAGCACCCAGCACCCTGAGTACTGAGCACCGAGCACCCTGAGTACTGAGCACCCAGCACCCTGAGTACTGAGCACCCATTGTACTGAGCACCGAGCACCCAGCACCCTGAGTATTGAGCACCCAGCACCCTGAGCACTGAGCACCCAGCACACCGAGCACTGAGCACCCAGCACCCTGAGCACTGAGCACCCTGAGTACTGAGCACTGAGCAGCCTGAGTACTGAGCACTGAGCACCCTGAGTACTGAGCACCCAACACCCTGAGTACTGAGCACCCAGCACCCTGAGCAATGAGCACCCTGAGTACTGAGCACCCAGCACCCTGAGCACTGAGCACCGAGCACCCCGAGCACTGAGCACCCAGCACCCGGAGTACTGAGCACCCAGCACCCTGAGTACTAAGCACCTAGCACCCTGAGTACTGAGCACCCAGTACCCTGAGCACTGAACACACAGCACACTGAGTACTGAGCACCCCGAGCACTGAGCACCCAGCACCCTGAGCACTGAGGACCCAGCACCCTGAGTACTGAGCACCCAGCACCCTGAGCACTGAGCACCCAGCACCCTGAGTACTGAGCACCCAGCACCCTGAGCACTGAGCACCCAGCACCCTGAGTACTGAGCATCCAGCAACCCGAGCACCGAGCACCCAGCACCCTGAGTACTGAGCACTGAGCACCCAGCACCCCGAGCACTGAGCACTCAGCACCCTGTGTACTGAGCACTGAGTACCCAGCACCCCGAGCACTGAGCACCCAGCACCCTGAGCACTGAGCACCCTGAGTACTGAGCACCCAGCACCCTGAGCACTGAGCACCCAGCACCCCGAGCACTGAGCACCCAGCACCCAGAGCACTGAGCACTGAGCACCCTGAGTACTGAACACTGAGAACCCTGAGCACTGAGCACCCAGCACCCTGAGTACTGAGCACCCAGCACCCTGAGCACTGAAGACCGAGCACCCTGAGTACTAAGCACCCAGCACCCTGAGTACTGAGCACCCAGCACCCTGAGCACTGAGCACCCAGCACGCTGAGTACTGAGCACTGAGCACCCTGAGTACTGAGCACCGAGCACCCTGAGCACTGAGCACCCAGCACGCTGAGTACTGAGCACTGAGCACCCTGAGTACTGAGCACTGAGCACCCTGAGTACTGAGCACCCAGCACTCTGAGCACTGAGCACCCAGCACCCTGAGCACTGAGCACCCAGCGCCCCGAGCACTGAGCACCCAGCACCCCGAGCACTGAGCACCCACCACCCCGAGCACTGAGCACTGAGCACCCTGCGTACTGAGCACTGAGCACCCTGAGTACTGAGCACCGAGCACCCTGAGTACTGAGCACCGAGCACCCTGAGCACTGAGCACTGAGCAGCCTGAGTACTGAGCACTGAGCACCCTGAGTACTGAGCACCCAGCACTCTGAGCACTGAGCACCCAGCACCCTGAGCACTGAGCACCCAGCACCCCGAGCACTGATCACCCATCACCCTGAGCACTGAGCACCCAGCACCCCGAGCACTGAGCACTGAGCACCCAGCACCCTGAGCACTGAGCACCCAGCACGCTGAGTACTGAGCACTGAGCACCCTGAGTACTGAGCACCGAGCACCCTGAGCACTCAGCACCCAGCACGCTGAGTACTGAGCACTGAGCACCCTGAGTACTGAGCACCCAGCACCCTGAGCACTGAGCACCCAGCACCCCGAGCACTGAGCACCCAGCACCCAGAGCACTGAGCACTGAGCACCCTGAGTACTGAGCACTGAGCACCCTGAGCACTGAGCACCCAGCACCCTGAGTACTGAGCACCCAGCACCCTGAGCACTGAGGAACGAGCACCCTGAGTACTAAGCACCCAGCACCCTGAGTACTGAGCACCCAGCACCTTGAGCACTGAGCACCCAGCACGCTGAGTACTGAGCACTGAGCACCCTGAGTACTGAGCACCGAGCACCCTGAGTACTGAGCACCCAGCACTCTGAGCACTGATCACCCAGCACCCTGAGCACTGAGCACCCAGCACCCCGAGCACTGAGCACCCAGCACCCCGAGCACTGAGCACCCAGCACCCCGAGCACTGAGCACTGAGCACCCTGCGTACTGAGCACTGAGCACCCTGAGTACTGAGCACCGAGCACCCTGAGTACTGAGCACCCAGCACCCCGAGCACTGAGCACCGAGCACCCTGAGTACTGAGCACCCAGCACACTGAGTACAGAGAACCCAGCACCCTGAGTACTGAGCACCCAGCACCCCGAGCACTGAGCAACGAGCACCCCGAGCACTGAGCACCCAGCACCCTGAGCACTGAGCACCCAGCACCCCGAGCAGTGAGCACCCAGCACCCTGAGTACTGAGCACCCAGCACCCCGAGCACTGAGCACTGAGCACCCTGAGTACTGAGCACCCAGCACCCTGAGTACTGAGCACCCAGCGTACTGAGCACCGAGCACCGAGCACCCGGAGTACTGAGCACCCAGCACCCTGAGCACTGAGCACCCAGCACCCTGAGTACTGAGCACTGAGCACCCTGAGTACTGAGCACCGAGCACCCCGAGCACTGAGCACCCAGCACCCTGAGCAATGAGCACCCAGCACCCTGAGTACTGAGCACCCAACGTACTGAGCACCGAGCACCCTGAGCACTGAGCACCCAGCACCGTGAGTACTGAGCACCCAGCACCCTGAGCAATGAGCACCCTGAGTACTGAGCACCCAGCACCTTGAGCACTGAGCACCGAGCACCCCGCGCACTGAGCACCCAGCACCCGCAGTACTGAGCACCCAGCACCCTGAGTACTAAGCACCGAGCACCCTGAGTACTGAGCACCCAGCACCCTGAGCACTGAACACACAGCACCCTGAGTAGTGAGCACCCGGAGCACTGAGCACCCAGCACCCTGAGTACTGAGCAGCGAGCACCCCGAGCACTGAGCACCCAGCACCCAGAGCACTGATCACCCAGCACCCCGAGCACTGAGCATCCAGCACCCTGAGTACTGAGCACCCAGCACCCTGAGTACTGAACACCCAGCACCCCGAGCACTGAGTACCCAGCACCCTGAGCACTGAGCACCCAGCACCCTGAGCACTGAGCACCCAGCACCCTGAGCACTGAGCACCCAGCACCCTGAGAACTGAGCACCCAGCACCCCGAGCACTGAGCACCCTGAATACTGAGCACTGAGCACCCAGCAACCTGAGCACCGAGCACCCAGCACCCCGAGCACTGAGCACCCAGCACCCTGAGCACTGAGCACCCAGCACCCATAGTACTGAGCACTGAGCACCACGAGTACTGAGCACCCAGCACCCCGAGCACTGCGCACCGAGCACCCCGAGCACTGAGCACCCAGCACCCCGAGCACTGAGCACCCAGCACCCCGAGCACTGAGCACCCAGCACCCCGAGCACTGAGCACCCAGCACCCCGAGCACTGAGCACCCAGCACCCCGAGCACTGAGCACCCAGCACCCCGAGCACTGAGCACCCAGCACCCTGAGTACTGAGCACCCAGCACCCTGAGTACTCAGCACCCAGCACCCTGAGCACTGAGCAACCAGCACCCTGAGTAATGAGCACCCTGCGCCCCAAGCACTGAGCACCCTGAGTACTGAGCACCCAGCACCCCAAGCACTGAGCACCCTGAGTACTGAGCACCCAGCACCCTGATTAATGAGCACCCAGCACCCCGAGCACTGAGGACCCAGCACCCTGAGTACTGAGCACCGAGCACTCTGAGTACTGAGCACCCAGCACCCTGAGTACTGAGCACCCATTGTACTGAGCACCGAGCACCCAGTACCCTGAGTATTGAGCACCCAGCACCCTGAGCACTGAGCACCCAGCACACCGAGCACTGAGCACCCAGCACCCTGAGCACTGAGCACCCTGAGTACTGAGCACTGAGCAGCCTGAGTACTGAGCACTGAGCACCCTGAGTACTGAGCACCCAGCACCCTGAGTACTGAGCACCCAGCACCCTGAGCAATGAGCACCCTGAGTACTGAGCACCCAGCACCCTTAGCACTGAGCACCGAGCACCCGGAGTACTGAGCACCCAGCACCCTGAGTACTAAGCACCTAGCACCCTGAGTACTGAGCACCCAGTACCCTGAGCACTGAACACACAGCACCCTGAGTACTGAGCACCCCGAGCACTGAGCACCCAGCAACCTGAGCACTGAGGACCCAGCACCGTGAGTACTGAGCACCCAGCACCCTGAGCACTGAGCACCCAGCACCCTGAGTACTGACCACCCAGCACCCTGAGCACTGAGCACCCAGCACCCTGAGTACTGAGCATCCAGCACCCCGAGCACCGAGTACCCAGCACCCTGAGTACTGAGCACTGAGCACCCAGCACCCCGAGCACTGAGCACTCAGCACCCTGTGTACTGAGCACTGAGTACCTAGCACCCCGAGCACTGAGCACCCAGCACCCTGAGCACTGAGCACCCTGAGTACTGAGCACCCAGCACCCTGAGCACTGAGCACCCAGCATCCCGAGCACTGAGCACCCAGCACCCAGAGCACTGAGCACTGAGCACCCTGAGTACTGAGCACTGAGGACCCTGAGCACTGAGCACCCAGCACCCTGAGTACTGAGCACCCAGCACCCTGAGCACTGAAGACCGAGCACCCTGAGTACTAAGCACCCAGCACCCTGAGTACTGAGCACCCAGCACCCTCCGCACTGAGCACCCAGCACGCTGAGTACTGAGCACTGTGCACCCTGAGTACTGAGCACCGAGCACCCTGAGCACTGAGCACCCAGCACGGTGAGTACTGAGCACTGAGCACCCTGAGTACTGAGCACTGAGCACCCTGAGTACTGAGCACCCAGCACTCTGAGCACTGAGCACCCAGCACCCTGAGCACTGAGCACCCAGCACCCCGAGCACTGAGCACCCAGCACCCCGAGCACTGAGCACCCAGCAACCCGAGCACTGAGCACTGAGCACCCTGCGTACTGAGCACTGAGCACCCTGAGTACTGAGCACCGAGCACCCTGAGTACTGAGCACCGAGCACCCTTAGCACTGAGCACTGAGCACCCTGAGTACTGAGCACTGAGCACCCTGAGTACTGAGCACCCAGCACCCCGAGCACTGAGCACCCAGCACCCTGAGCACTGAGCACCCAGCACCCCGAGCACTGAGCACTGAGCACCCAGCACCCTGAGCACTGAGCACCCAGCACGCTGAGTACTGAGCACTGAGCACACTGAGTACTGAGCACCGAGCACCCTGAGCACTGAGCACCCAGCACCTGAGTACTGAGCACTGAGCACCCTGAGTACTGAGCACTGAGCACCCTGAGTACTGAGCACCCAGCACTCTGAGCACTGAGCACCCAGCACCCTGAGCACTGAGCACCCAGCACCCCGAGCACTGAGCACCCAGCACCCCGAGCACTGAGCACCCAGCACCCCGAGCACTGAGCACTGAGCACCCAGCACCCTGAGCACTGAGCACCGAGCACACTGAGTACTGAGCACCCAGCACACCGAGTACTGAGCACCCAGCACCCTGAGTACTGAGCACCCAGCACCCCGAGCACTGAGCACCGAGCACCCCGAGCACTGAGCACCCAGCAACCTGAGTACTGAGCACCCAGCACCCCGAGCACTGAGCACCCAGCACCCTGAGTATTGAGCACTGAGCACCCTGAGTACTGAGCACCCAGCACCCTGAGTACTGAGCACCCAGCGTACTGAGCACCGAGCACCCAGCACCCTGAGTACTGAGCACCCAGCACCCTGAGCACTGAGCACCCAGCACCCTTAGTAATGAGCACTGAGCACCCTGAGTACTGAGCACCGAGCACCCCGAGCACTGAGCACCCAGCACCCCGAGCACCGAGCAGCCAGCATCCTGAGCACTGAGCACCCAGCACCCTGAGCACTGAGCACCCAGCACCCTGAGCACTGAGCACCCAGCACCCTGAGTACTGAGCACCCAACGTACTGAGCACCGAGCACCCTGAGCACTGAGCACCGAGCACCCTGAGTACTGAGCACCCAGCACCCTGAGCAATGAGCACCCTGAGTATTGAGCACCCAGCACCTTGAGCACTGAGCACCGAGCACCCCGAGCACTGAGCACCCAGCACCCGGAGTACTGAGCACCCAGGACCCTGAGTACTAAGCACCGAGCACCCTGAGTACTGAGCACCCAGCACCCTGAGCACTGAACACACAGCACCCTGAGTACTGAGCACCCGGAGCACTGAGCACCCAGCACCCTGAGTACTGAGCAGCGAGCACCCCGAGCACTGAGCACCTTGCACCCCGAGCACGGAGCACCCAGCACTCCGAGCACTGAGCACCCAGCACACTGAGCACTGAGCACCCAGCACCCTGAGCACTGAGCACCCAGCACCCCGGGCACTGAGCACCCAGCACCGCGAGCACTGAGCACCCAGCACCCCGAGCACTGAGCACCCAGCAGCCTGAGTACTGAGCACCCAGCACCCTGAGTACTCAGCACCCAGCAACCTGAGCACTGAGCAACCAGCACCCTGAGTACTGAGCACCCTGCACCCCAAGCACTGAGCACCCTGAGTACTGAGCACCCAGCACCCCAAGCACTGAGCACCCTGAGTACTGAGCACCCAGCACCCTGATTAATGAGCACCCAGCACCCAGAGCACTGAGCACCCTGCACCCTGAGTACTGAGCACCGAGAACCCTGCGTACTGAGCACCCAGCACCCTGAGTACTGAGCACCCAGCGTACTGAGCACCGAGCACCCAGCACCCTGAGTACTGAGCACCCAGCACCCTGAGCACTGAGCAAACAGCACCCTGAGTAATGAGCACTGAGCACCCTGAGTACTGAGCACCCAGCACCCTGAGTACTGAGCACCCAGCAACCTGAGCACTGAGCACCGAGCACCCTGAGCACTGAGGACCCAGCACCCTGAGCACTGAGCACCCAGCACCCCGAGCACTGAGCACCAAGCACCCTCAGCACTGAGCACCCTGAGTACTGAGCACTGAGCACACTGAGTACTGAGCACTGAGCACCCTGAGTACTGAGCACCCAGCACCCTGAGTACTGAGCACCCAGCACCCTGAGCAATGAGCACCCAGCACCCCGAGCACTGAGCACCAAGCACCCTCAGCACTGAGCACCCTGAGTACTGAGCACTGAGCACACTGAGTACTGAGCACCGAGCACCCCGAGCACTGAGCACCCAGCACCCTGAGTACTGAGCACCCAGCACCCTGAGTACTGAGCACTGAGCACCCCGAGCACTGAGCACCCAGCGCCCCGAGCACTGAGCACCCAGCACCCCGAGCACTGAGCACCCAGCACCCGTAGCACTGTGCACCCAGCACCCCGAGCAATGAGCACCCAGCACCGTGAGTACTGAGCACCCAGCACCCCGAGTACTGAGCACCCAGCAACCTGAGCACCGAGCACCCGGCACCCCGAGCACTGAGCACCCAGCACCCTGAGCACTGAGCACCCAGCACCCTGAGTACTGAGCACAGAGCACCCTGAGTACTGAGCACCCAGCACCCTGAGTACTGAGCACCCAGCACCCTGAGCAATGAGCACCCTGAGTACTGAGCACCCAGCACCCTGAGCACTGAGCACCGAGCACCCCGAGCACTGAGCACGCAGCACCCGGAGTACTGAGCACCCAGCACCCTGAGTACTGAGAACCGAGCACCCTGAGTACTGAGCACCCAGCACCCTGAGTACTGAGCCCCCAGCACCCTGAGTACTGAGAACTGAGCACCCCGAGCACTGAGCACCCAGCACCCCGAGATTGAGCACCCAGCACCCTGAGTACTGAGCACCCAGCACCCTGAGTACTGAGTACAAAGCACCCAGAGCACTGAGCACCCAGCACCCCGAGCACGGAGCACCCAGGACCCCGAGCACTGAGTACTGAGCACCCAGCACCCTGAGTACTGAGCACCGAGCTCCCCGAGCACTGAGCACCCTGAGTACTGAGCACCCAGCACCCCGATCACTGAGTACCCAGCACCCTGAGCACTGAGCACCCAGCACCCTGAGCACTGAGCACCCAGCACCCTGAGTACTGAGCACACAGCACGCTGAGTACTGAGCACCCAGCACCCCGAGCACTGAGAACCCAGCACACAGAGTACTGAGCACTGAACACCCAGCACCCCGAGCACTGAGCACCCAGCACCCTGTGTACTGAGCACTGAGCACCCTGAGTACTAAGCACCCAGCACCCTGAGTACTGAGTACCCAGGACCCTGAGCACTGAGCCCCGAGCACCCCGAGCACTGAGCACCCAGCACCCTGAGCACTCAGCACCCAGCACCCCGAGCACTGAGCACCCAGCACCCTGAGCACTGAGCACCCAGCACCCTGAGCACGGAGCACCACGAGGAGTGAGCACCCAGCACCCTGAGCACTGAGCACCCAGCACCTTTAGTACTGAGCACCGAGCACCTCGAGCACTAAGCACCCAGCACCCTGAGTACTGAGCACAAAGCACCCTGAGTACTGAGCACCCAGCACCCTGAGCACTGAGCACCCAGCACCCCGAGCACTGAGCACCCAGCACCGTGAGTACTGAGCACCCAGCACCCCGAGCACTGAGCACCGAGCACCCCGAGCACTGAGCACCCAGCAACCTGAGTACTGAGCACCCAGCACCCCGAGCACTGAGCACCCAGCACCCTGAGTATTGAGCACTGAGCACCCTGAGTACTGAGCACCCAGCACCCTGAGTACTGAGCACCCAGCGTACTGAGCACCGAGCACCCAGCACCCTGAGTACTGAGCACCCAGCACCCTGAGCACTGAGCACCCAGCACCCTTAGTAATGAGCACTGAGCACCCTGAGTACTGAGAACCGAGCACCCCGAGCACTGAGCACCCAGCACCCCGAGCACCGAGCAGCCAGCATCCTGAGCACTGAGCACCCAGCACCCTGAGCACTGAGCACCCAGCACCCTGAGCACTGAGCACCCAGCACCCTGAGTACTGAGCACCCAACGTACTGAGCACCGAGCACCCTGAGCACTGAGCACCGAGCACCCTGAGTACTGAGCACCCAGCACCCTGAGCAATGAGCACCCTGAGTATTGAGCACCCAGCACCTTGAGCACTGAGCACCGAGCACCCCGAGCACTGAGCACCCAGCACCCGGAGTACTGAGCACCCAGGACCCTGAGTACTAAGCACCGAGCACCCTGAGTACTGAGCACCCAGCACCCTGAGCACTGAACACACAGCACCCTGAGTACTGAGCACCCGGAGCACTGAGCACCCAGCACCCTGAGTACTGAGCAGCGAGCACCCCGAGCACTGAGCACCTTGCACCCCGAGCACGGAGCACCCAGCACTCCGAGCACTGAGCACCCAGCACACTGAGCACTGAGCACCCAGCACCCTGAGCACTGAGCACCCAGCACCCCGGGCACTGAGCACCCAGCACCGCGAGCACTGAGCACCCAGCACCCCGAGCACTGAGCACCCAGCAGCCTGAGTACTGAGCACCCAGCACCCTGAGTACTCAGCACCCAGCAACCTGAGCACTGAGCAACCAGCACCCTGAGTACTGAGCACCCTGCACCCCAAGCACTGAGCACCCTGAGTACTGAGCACCCAGCACCCCAAGCACTGAGCACCCTGAGTACTGAGCACCCAGCACCCTGATTAATGAGCACCCAGCACCCAGAGCACTGAGCACCCTGCACCCTGAGTACTGAGCACCGAGAACCCTGCGTACTGAGCACCCAGCACCCTGAGTACTGAGCACCCAGCGTACTGAGCACCGAGCACCCAGCACCCTGAGTACTGAGCACACAGCACCCTGAGCACTGAGCAAACAGCACCCTGAGTAATGAGCACTGAGCACCCTGAGTACTGAGCACCCAGCACCCTGAGTACTGAGCACCCAGCAACCTGAGCACTGAGCACCGAGCACCCTGAGCACTGAGGACCCAGCACCCTGAACACTGAGCACCCAGCACCCCGAGCACTGAGCACCAAGCACCCTCAGCACTGAGCACCCTGAGTACTGAGCACTGAGCACACTGAGTACTGAGCACTGAGCACCCTGAGTACTGAGCACCCAGCACCCTGAGTACTGAGCACCCAGCACCCTGAGCAATGAGCACCCAGCACCCCGAGCACTGAGCACCAAGCACCCTCAGCACTGAGCACCCTGAGTACTGAGCACTGAGCACACTGAGTACTGAGCACCGAGCACCCCGAGCACTGAGCACCCAGCACCCTGAGTACTGAGCACCCAGCACCCTGAGTACTGAGCACTGAGCACCCCGAGCACTGAGCACCCAGCGCCCCGAGCACTGAGCACCCAGCACCCCGAGCACTGAGCACCCAGCACCCGTAGCACTGTGCACCCAGCACCCCGAGCAATGAGCACCCAGCACCGTGAGTACTGAGCACCCAGCACCCCGAGTACTGAGCACCCAGCAACCTGAGCACCGAGCACCCGGCACCCCGAGCACTGAGCACCCAGCACCCTGAGCACTGAGCACCCAGCACCCTGAGTACTGAGCACAGAGCACCCTGAGTACTGAGCACCCAGCACCCTGAGTACTGAGCACCCAGCACCCTGAGCAATGAGCACCCTGAGTACTGAGCACCCAGCACCCTGAGCACTGAGCACCGAGCACCCCGAGCACTGAGCACGCAGCACCCGGAGTACTGAGCACCCAGCACCCTGAGTACTGAGAACCGAGCACCCTGAGTACTGAGCACCCAGCACCCTGAGTACTGAGCCCCCAGCACCCTGAGTACTGAGAACTGAGCACCCCGAGCACTGAGCACCCAGCACCCCGAGATTGAGCACCCAGCACCCTGAGTACTGAGCACCCAGCACCCTGAGTACTGAGTACAAAGCACCCAGAGCACTGAGCACCCAGCACCCCGAGCACGGAGCACCCAGGACCCCGAGCACTGAGTACTGAGCACCCAGCACCCTGAGTACTGAGCACCGAGCTCCCCGAGCACTGAGCACCCTGAGTACTGAGCACCCAGCACCCCGATCACTGAGTACCCAGCACCATGAGCACTGAGCACCCAGCACCCTGAGCACTGAGCACCCAGCACCCTGAGTACTGAGCACACAGCACGCTGAGTACTGAGCACCCAGCACCCCGAGCACTGAGAACCCAGCACACAGAGTACTGAGCACTGAGCACCCAGCACCCCGAGCACTGAGCACCCAGCACCCTGTGTACTGAGCACTGAGCACCCTGAGTACTAAGCACCCAGCACCCTGAGTACTGAGTACCCAGGACCCTGAGCACTGAGCCCCGAGCACCCCGAGCACTGAGCACCCAGCACCCTGAGCACTCAGCACCCAGCACCCCGAGCACTGAGCACCCAGCACCCTGAGCACTGAGCACCCAGCACCCTGAGCACGGAGCACCACGAGGAGTGAGCACCCAGCACCCTGAGCACTGAGCACCCAGCACCTTTAGTACTGAGCACCGAGCACCTCGAGCACTAAGCACCCAGCACCCTGAGTACTGAGCACAAAGCACCCTGAGTACTGAGCACCCAGCACCCTGAGCACTGAGCACCCAGCACCCCGAGCACTGAGCACCCAGCACCCTGAGTACTGAGCACCCAGCACCCTGAGTACTGAACACCCAGCACCCTGAGCACTGAGCACTGAGCACCCTGAGCACTGAGTACTGAGCACTGAGCACCCTGAGCACTGAGCACCCAGCACCCCGAGTACTGAGCACCCAGCACCCCGAGCACTGAGCACCCAGCGCCCCGAGCACTGAGCACCCAGCACCCCGAGCACTGAGCACTGAGCACCCTGAGCACTGAGCACCCAGCACCCCGAGTACTGAGCACTGAGCACCCTGAGTACTGAGCACCAAGCACCCCGAGTACTGAGGACTGAGCACCCTGAGCACGGAGTACCCTGCACCCTGAGCACTGAGCACCCAGCACCCTGAGTACTGAGCACCCAGCACCCTGAGTACTGAGCACCCAGCACCCTGAGCACTGAGCACCCAGCACCCTGAGTACTGAACACCCAGCACCCTGAGCACTGAGCACCCAGCACCCTGAGCACTGATCACCCAGCACCTTGAGCACTGAGCACCCAGCACCCTGAGTAGTGAGCACCCAGCACCCTGAGTACTGAGCACTCAGCACCCTGAGTACTGAGCACCGAGCACCTCGAGCACTGAGCACCCAGCACCCTGAGCACTGAGCACCCTGAGGACTGAGCACCCAGCACCCTGAGCACTGAGCACAAAGCACCCTGAGTACTGAGCACCGATCACCCTGAGCACTGAGCACCCAGAACCATGAGCACTGAGCACCCAGCACCCTGAGTACTGAGCACCCAGCACCCCGAGAATGAGCAACCAGCACCCTGAGTACTGAGAACTGAGCACCCTGAGTACTGAGCACCCAGCACCCTGAGTACTGAGCCCCCAGCACCCTGAGTACTGAGAACCGAGCACCCCGAGCACTGAGCACCCAGCACCCCGAGAATGAGCACCCAGCACCCTGAGTACTGAGCACCGAGCACCCTGAGTACTGAGTACTAAGCACCCAGAGCACTGAGCACCCAGCACCCCGAGCACGGAGCACCCAGGACACCGAGCACTGAGTACTGAGCACCCAGCACCCTGAGTACTGAGCACCGAGCTCCCCGAGCACTGAGCACCCTGAGTATTGAGCACCCAGCACCCCGATCACTGAGTACCCAGCACACTGAGCACTGAGCACCCAGCACCCTGAGCACTGAGCACCCAGCACCCTGAGTACTGAGCACACAGCACGCTGAGTACTGAGCACCCAGCACCCCGAGCACTGAGAACCCAGCACACAGAGTACTGAGCACTGAGCACCCAGCACCCCGAGCACTGAGCACCCAGCACCCAGAGCACTGAGCACTGAGCACCCTGAGTACTGAGCACTGAGCACCCTGAGCACTGAGCACCCAGCACCCTGAGCACTGAGCACCCAGCTCCCTGAGTACTGAGCACCCTGAGTACTGAGCACCGATCACCCTGAGCACTGAGCTCCCAGCACCCTGAGTACTGAGCACCCAGCACGCTGAGCACTGAGCACCCAGCACCCTGAGTACTGAGCACCCAGCACCCTGAGTACTGAACACCCAGCACCCTGAGCACTGAGCACTGAGCACCCTGAGCACTGAGTACTGAGCACTGAGCACCCTGAGCACTGAGCACCCAGCACCCCGAGTACTGAGCACCCAGTACCCCGAGCACTGAGCACCCAGCGCCCCGAGCACTGAGCACCCAGCACCCCGAGGACTGAGCACTGAGCACCCTGAGCACTGAGCCCCCAGCACCCCGAGTACTGAGCACTGAGCACCCTGAGTACAGAGCACCAAGCACCCCGAGTACTGAGCACTGAGCACCCTGAGTACTGAGCACCCAGCACCCTGAGCACTGAGCACCCAGCACCCTGAGTACTGAGCACTGAGAACCCTAAGTACTGAGCACCGAGCACCCTGAGTACTGAGCACCCAGCACCCTGATCACTGAGCACGGAGCACCCCGAGGACTGAGCACCCCGCACCCTGAGCACTGAGCACCCAGCACCTTCAGTACTGAGCACCTAGCACCCCGAGCACTGAACACCCAGCACCCTGAGTACTGAGCACCCAGCACCCTGAGCACTGAGCACCCAGCACCCTGAGCACTGAGCACGCAGCACCCTGAGCACTGAGCACCCAGCACCCTGAGTACTGAGCACCTAGCACCCTGAGTACTGAGCACCCAGCACCCTGAGTACTGAGCACCCAGCACCCTGAGCACTGAGCACCCAGCACCCTGAGTACTGAGCACCCAGGACCCTGAGTACTGAGCAACCAGCTCCATGAGCACTGAGCACTGAGCACCCAGCACCCTGAGCACTGAGCACTGAGCACCCAGCACCCCGAGCACTGAGCACACAGCACCCCGAGCACTGAGCACCCAGCACCATGAGCACTGAGCACCCAGCACCCTGAGCACTGAGCACACAGCACCCTGAGTATTGAGCACCCAGCACCCTGAGTACTGAGCACCCAGCACCCTGAGTACGGAGCACGGAGAACCCTGAGTACTGAGCACCGAGCACCCTGTGTACTGAGCACCCAGCACCCTGATCACTGAGCACCCAGCACCCTGAGCACTGAGCACCCAGCACCTTGAGTACTGAGCACCGAGCACCCCGAGCACTGAACACCCAGCACCCTGAGTACTGAGCAACCAGCTCCCTGATCACTGAGCACCCAGCACCCTGAGCACTGAGCACCCAGCACCTTGAGTACTGATCACCGAGCACCCCGAGCACTGATCACCCAGCACCCTGAGAACTGAGCACCCAGCACCCTGAGCACTGAGCACCCAGCACCCTGAGTACTGAGCTCCCAGCACCCTGAGTACTGAGCAACCAGCAACCAGAGCACTGAGCACTGAGCACCCAGCACCCTGAGCACTGAGCACTGAGCACCCAGCACCCCGAGCACTGAGCACCCAGCACCCTGAGCACTGAGCACCCTGAGGACTGAGCACCCAGCACCCTGAGCACTGAGCACCCAGCACCCTGAGTACTGAGCACCGATCACCCTGAGCACTGAGCACCCAGCACCCCGAGCACTGAGCACCCAGCACCCTGAGTACTGAGCACCCAGCACCCCGAGCACTGAGCACCCAGCACCCTGAGTACTGAGCACCCTGAGTACTGAGCACCGATCACCCTGAGCACTGAGCTCCCAGCACCCTGAGTACTGAGCATCCAGCACCCCGAGAATGAGCACCCAGCACCCCGAGCAGTGAGCATCCAGCACCCCGAGAATGAGCACCCAGCACCCCGAGTACTGAGCACCGAGCACCCTGAGCACTGAGTACCCTGCACCCTGAGCACTGAGCACCCAGCACCCTGAGTACTGAGCACAAATCACCCTGAGTACTGAGCACCCAGCACCCTGAGCACTGAGCACCCAGCACCCTGAGTACTGAACACCCAGCACCCTGAGCACTGAGCACCCAGGACCCTGAGCACTGAGCACCCAGCACCCTGAGCACTGAGCACCCAGCACCCTGAGTAGTGAGCACCCAACGTATTGAGCACAGAGCACCCCGAGCACTGAGCACCCAGCACCCTGAGTACTGACCACCGATCACCCAAGCACTGAGCACCCAGCACCCTGAGTAGTGAGCACCCAACGTACTGAGCACCGAGCACCCCGAGCACTGAGCACCCAGCACCCTGAGTACTGAGCACCCAGCACCCTGAGTACTGAGCACCCAGCACACTGAGTACTGAGCACCCAGCACCCTGAGTAGTGAGCACCCAGCACCCTGAGTACTGAGCACTCAGCACCCTGAGTACTGAGCGCTCAGCACCCTGAGTACTGAGCACCGAGCACCACGAGCACTGAGCACCCAGCACCCTGAGCACTGAGCACCCTGAGGACTGAGCACCCAGCACGTTGAGGACTGAGCACCCAGCACCCTGAGCACTGAGCACCCAGCACCCTGAGTACTGAGCACCGATCACCCTGAGCACTGAGCACCCAGAACCCCGAGCACTGAGCACCCAGCACCCTGAGTACTGAGCACCCAGCACCCCGAGAATGAGCAACCAGCACCCTGAGTACTGAGAACCGAGCACCCTGAGTACTGAGCACCCAGCACCCTGAGTACTGAGCCCCCAGCACCCTGAGTACTGAGAACTGAGCACCCCGAGCACTGAGCACCCAGCACCCCGAGATTGAGCACCCAGCACCCTGAGTACTGAGCACCCAGCACCCTGAGTACTGAGTACAAAGCACCCAGAGCACTGAGCACCCAGCACCCCGAGCACGGAGCACCCAGGACCCCGAGCACTGAGTACTGAGCACCCAGCACCCTGAGTACTGAGCACCGAGCTCCCCGAGCACTGAGCACCCTGAGTACTGAGCACCCAGCACCCCGATCACTGAGTACCCAGCACCCTGAGCACTGAGCACCCAGCACCCTGAGCACTGAGCACCCAGCACCCTGAGTACTGAGCACACAGCACGCTGAGTACTGAGCACCCAGCACCCCGAGCACTGAGAACCCAGCACACAGAGTACTGAGCACTGAGCACCCAGCACCCCGAGCACTGAGCACCCAGCACCCTGTGTACTGAGCACTGAGCACCCTGAGTACTAAGCACCCAGCACCCTGAGTACTGAGTACCCAGGACCCTGAGCACTGAGCCCCGAGCACCCCGAGCACTGAGCACCCAGCACCCTGAGCACTCAGCACCCAGCACCCCGAGCACTGAGCACCCAGCACCCTGAGCACTGAGCACCCAGCACCCTGAGCACGGAGCACCATGAGGAGTGAGCACCCAGCACCCTGAGCACTGAGCACCCAGCACCTTTAGTACTGAGCACCGAGCACCTCGAGCACTAAGCACCCAGCACCCTGAGTACTGAGCACAAAGCACCGTGAGTACTGAGCACCCAGCACCCTGAGCACTGAGCACCCAGCACCCCGAGCACTGAGCACCCAGCACCCTGAGTACTGAGCACCCAGCACCCTGAGTACTGAACACCCAGCACCCTGAGCACTGAGCACTGAGCACCCTGAGCACTGAGTACTGAGCACTGAGCACCCTGAGCACTGAGCACCCAGCACCCCGAGTACTGAGCACCCAGCACCCCGAGCACTGAGCACCCAGCGCCCCGAGCACTGAGCACCCAGCACCCCGAGCACTGAGCACTGAGCACCCTGAGCACTGAGCACCCAGCACCCCGAGTACTGAGCACTGAGCACCCTGAGTACTGAGCACCAAGCACCCCGAGTACTGAGCACTGAGCACCCTGAGTACTGAGCACCCAGCACCCTGAGCACTGAGCACCCAGCACCCTGAGCACTGAGCACGCAGCACCCCGAGCACTGAGCACCCAGCACCCTGAGTAGTGAGCACCCAGCACCCTGAGTACTGAGCACCCAGCACCCTGAGTACTGAGCACCCAGCACCCTGAGCACTGAGCACCCAGCACCCTGAGTACTGAGCACCCAGCACCCTGAGTACTGAGCACCCAGCACCATGAGCACTGAGCACTGAGCACCCAGCACCCTGAGCACTGAGCACTGAGCACCCAGCACCCCGAGCACTGAGCACCCAGCACCCCGAGCACTGAGCACCCAGCACCCTGAGCACTGAGCACCCAGCACCCTGAGCACTGAGCACACAGCACCCTTAGTATTGAGCACCCAGCACCCTGAGTACTGAGCACCCAGCACCCTGAGTACTGAGCACTGAGAACCCTGAGTACTGAGCACCGAGCACCCTGAGTACTGAGCAACCAGCACCCTGATCACTGAGCACACAGCACCCTGAGCACTGAGCACCCAGCACCTTGAGTACTGAGCACCGAGCACCCCGAGCACTGAACACCCAGCACCCTGAGTACTGAGCACCCAGCACCCTGATCACTGAGCACCCAGCACCCTGAGCACTGAGCACCCAGCACCTTGAGTACTGAGCACAGAGCACCCCGAGCATTTATCACCCAGCACCCTGAGTACTGAGCACCCAGCACCCTGAGCACTGAGCACCCAGCACCCTGAGTACTGAGCACCCAGCACCCTGAATACTGAGCAACCAGCACCCTGAGCACTGAGCACTGAGCACTCAGCACCCTGAGCACTGAGCACTGAGCACCCAGCACCCCGAGCACTGAGCACCCAGCACCCTGAGCACTGAGCACCCTGAGGACTGAGCACCCAGCACACAGAGCACTGAGCACCCAGCACCCTGAGTACTGAGCACCCAGCACCCTGAGCACTGAGCACCCAGCACCCCAAGCACTGAGCACCCAGCACCCTGAGTACTGATCACCCAGCACCCCGAGCACTGAGCACCCAGCACCCTGAGTACTGAGCACCCAGCACCCTGAGCACTGAGCACCCAGCACCCTGAGTACTGAGCACCCAGCACCCTGAGCCCTGAGCACCCAGCACCCTGAGTACTGAGCACCCAGCACCCTGAGCACTGAGCACCCAGCACACTGAGTACTGAGCACCCAGCACCCCGAGCAGTGAGCATCATGCACCCCGAGAATGAGCACCCAGCACACCGAGTACTGAGCACCGAGCACCCTGAGCACTGAGCTCCCAGCACCCTGAGTACTGAGCACCCAGCACCCTGAGCACTGAGCACCCAGCACCCTGAGTACTGAGCACCCAGCACCCTGAGCCCTGAGCACCCAGCACCCTGAGTACTGAGCACCCAGCACCCTGAGCACTGAGCACCCAGCACCCTGAGTAATGAGCACCCAGCACCCCGAGCAGTGAGCATCATGCACCCCGAGAATGAGCACCCAGCACACCGAGTACTGAGCACCGAGCACCCTGAGCACTGAGTACCCTGTACCCTGAGCACTGAGCACCCAGCACCCTTAGTACTGAGCACCCTGCACCCTCAGTACTGAGCACCCAGCACCCTGAGCACTGAGCACCCAGCACCCTGAGCACTGAGCACCCAGCACCCTGAGTAGTGAGCACCCAACGTATTAAGCACAGAGCACCCCGAGCACTGAGCACCCAGCACCGTGAGTACTGAGCACCGATCACCCAAGCACTGAGCACCCAGCACCCTGAGTAGTGAGCACCCAACGTACTGAGCACCGAGCACCCCGAGCACTGAGCACCCAGCACCCTGAGTACTGAGCACCGATCACCCCGAGCACTGAGCACCCAGCAACCTGAGTACTGAGCTCCGAGCACCCCGAGCACTGAGCACCCAGCGCCCCGAGCACTGAGCACCCAGCACCCTGAGCACTTAGCACCCAGGACCCTGAGTACTGAGCACCCAGCACCCCGAGCACTGAGCACCCAGCACCCTGAGCACTGATCACCCAGCACCCTGAGCACTGAGCACCCAGCACCCTGAGTAGTGAGCACCCAGCACCCTGAGTACTGAGCACTCAGCACCCTGAGTACTGAGCACCGAGCACCACGAGCACTGAGCACCCAGCACCCTGAGCACTGAGCACCCTGAGGACTGAGCACCCAGCACCCTGAGCACTGAGCACCCAGCACCCTGAGTACTGAGCACCGATCACCCTGAGCACTGAGCACCCAGAACCCCGAGCACTGAGCACCCAGCACCCTGAGTACTGAGCACCCAGCACCCCGAGAATGAGCAACCAGCACCCTGAGTACTGAGAACCGAGCACCCTGAGTACTGAGCACCCAGCACCCTGAGTACTGAGCCCCCAGCACCCTGAGTACTGAGAACCGAGCACCCCGAGCACTGAGCACCCAGCACCCTGAGCACTCAGCACCCAGCACCCCGAGCACTGAGCACCCAGCACCCTGAGCACTGAGCACCCAGCACCCTGAGCACGGAGCACCATGAGGAGTGAGCACCCAGCACCCAGAGCACTGAGCACCCAGCACCTTTAGTACTGAGCACCGAGCACCTCGAGCACTAAGCACCCAGCACCCTGAGTACTGAGCACAAAGCACCGTGAGTACTGAGCACCCAGCACCCTGAGCACTGAGCACCCAGCACCCCGAGCACTGAGCACCCAGCACCCTGAGTACTGAGCACCCAGCACCCTGAGTACTGAACACCCAGCACCCTGAGCACTGAGCACTGAGCACCCTGAGCACTGAGTACTGAGCACTGAGCACCCTGAGCACTGAGCACCCACCACCCCGAGTACTGAGCAACCAGCACCCCGAGCACTGAGCACCCAGCGCCCCGAGCACTGAGCACCCAGCACCCCGAGCACTGAGCACTGAGCACCCTGAGCACTGAGCACCCAGCACCCCGAGTACTGAGCACTGAGCACCCTGAGTACTGAGCACCAAGCACCCCGAGTACTGAGCACTGAGCACCCTGAGTACTGAGCACCCAGCACCCTGAGCACTGAGCACCCAGCACCCTGGGCAGTGAGCACGCAGCACCCCGAGCACTGAGCACCCAGCACCCTGAGTAGTGTGCACCCAGCACCCTGAGTACTGAGCACCCAGCACCCTGAGTACTGAGCACCCAGCACCCTGAGCACTGAGCACCCAGCACCCTGAGTACTGAGCACCCAGCACCCTGAGTACTGAGCACCCAGCACCATGAGCACTGAGCACTGAGCACCCAGCACCCTGAGCACTGAACACTGAGCACCCAGCACCCCGAGCACTGAGCACCCAGCACCCCGAGCACTGAGCACCCAGCACCCTGAGCACTGAGCACCCAGCACCCTGAGCACTGAGCACACAGCACCCTTAGTATTGAGCACCCAGCACCCTGAGTACTGAGCACCCAGCACCCTGAGTACTGAGCACTGAGAACCCTGAGTACTGAGCACCGAGCACCCTGAGTACTGAGCACCCAGCACCCTGATCACTGAGCACACAGCACCCTGAGCACTGAGCACCCAGCACCTTGAGTACTGAGCACCGAGCACCCCGAGCACTGAACACCCAGCACCCTGAGTACTGAGCACCCAGCACCCTGATCACTGAGCACCCAGCACCCTGAGCACTGAGCACCCAGCACCTTGAGTACTGAGCACAGAGCACCCCGAGCATTTATCACCCAGCACCCTGAGTACTGAGCACCCAGCACCCTGAGCACTGAGCACCCAGCACCCTGAGTACTGAGCACCCAGCACCCTGAATACTGAGCAACCAGCACCCTGAGCACTGAGCACTGAGCACCCAGCACCCTGAGCACTGAGCACTGAGCACCCAGCACCCCGAGCACTGAGCACCCAGCACCCTGAGCACTGAGCACCCTGAGGACTGAGCACCCAGCACACAGAGCACTGAGCACCCAGCACCCTGAGTACTGAGCACCGATCACCCTGAGCACTGAGCACCCAGCACCCCAAGCACTGAGCACCCAGCACCCTGAGTACTGATCACCCAGCACCCCGAGCACTGAGCACCCAGCACCCTGAGTACTGAGCACCCAGCACCCTGAGCACTGAGCACCCAGCACCCTGAGTACTGAGCACCCAGCACCCTGAGCCCTGAGCACCCAGCACCCTGAGTACTGAGCACCCAGCACCCTGAGCACTGAGCACCCAGCACCCTGAGTACTGAGCACCCAGCACCACGAGCAGTGAGCATCATGCACCCCGAGAATGAGCACCCAGCACACCGAGTACTGAGCACCGAGCACCCTGAGCACTGAGCTCCCAGCACCCTGAGTACTGAGCACCCAGCACCCTGAGCACTGAGCACCCAGCACCCTGAGTACTGAGCACCCAGCACCCTGAGCCCTGAGCACCCAGCACCCTGAGTACTGAGCACCCAGCACCCTGAGCACTGAGCACCCAGCACCCTGAGTACTGAGCACCCAGCACCCCGAGCAGTGAGCATCATGCACCCCGAGAATGAGCACCCAGCACACCGAGTACTGAGCACCGAGCACCCTGAGCACTGAGTACCCTGTACCCTGAGCAATGAGCACCCAGCACCCTGAGTACTGAGCACCCGGCACCCTGAGTACTGAGCAACCAGCACCCTGAGCACTGAGCACCCAGCACCCTGAGCACTGAGCACCCAGCACCCTGAGTAGTGAGCACCCAACGTATTAAGCACAGAGCACCCTGAGCACTGAGCACCCAGCACCGTGAGTACTGAGCACCGATCACCCAAGCACTGAGCACCCAGCACCCTGAGTAGTGAGCACCCAACGTACTGAGCACCGAGCACCCCGAGCACTGAGCACCCAGCACCCTGAGTACTGAGCACCGATCACCCCGAGCACTGAGCACCCAGCAACCTGAGTACTGAGCTCCGAGCACCCCGAGCACTGAGCACCCAGCGCCCCGAGCACTGAGCACCCAGCACCCTGAGCACTTAGCACCCAGGACCCTGAGTACTGAGCACCCAGCACCCCGAGCACTGAGCACCCAGCACCCTGAGCACTGATCACCCAGCACCCTGAGCACTGAGCACCCAGCACCCTGAGTAGTGAGCACCCAGCACCCTGAGTACTGAGCACTCAGCACCCTGAGTACTGAGCACCGAGCACCACGAGCACTGAGCACCCAGCACCCTGAGCACTGATCACCCTGAGGACTGAGCACCCAGCACCCTGAGCACTGAGCACCCAGCACCCTGAGTACTGAGCACCGATCACCCTGAGCACTGAGCACCCAGAACCCCGAGCACTGAGCACCCAGCACCCTGAGTACTGAGCACCCAGCACCCCGAGAATGAGCAACCAGCACCCTGAGTACTGAGAACCGAGCACCCTGAGTACTGAGCACCCAGCACCCTGAGTACTGAGCCCCCAGCACCCTGAGTACTGAGAACCGAGCACCCCGAGCACTGAGCACCCAGCACCCCGAGAATGAGCACCCAGCACCCTGAGTACTGATTACTAAGCACCCAGAGCACTGAGCACCCAGCACCCCGAGCATGGAGCACCCAGGACCCCGAGCACTGAGTACTGAGCACCCAGCACCCTGAGTACTGTGCACCGAGCTCCCCGAGCACTGAGCACCCTGAGTACTGAGCACCCAGCACCCCGATCACTGAGTACCCAGCACCCTGAGCACTGAGCACCCAGCACCCTGAGTACTGAGCACACAGCATGCTGAGTACTGAGCACCCAGCACCCCGAGCACTGAGCACCCAGCACACAGAGTACTGAGCACTGAGCACCCAGCACCCCGAGCACTGAGCACCCAGCACCCTGTGTACTGAGCACTGAGCACCCTGAGTACTAAGCACCCAGCACCCTGAGTACTGAGTACCCAGGACCCTGAGCACTGAGCACCGAGCACCCCGAGCACTGAGCACCCAGCACCCCGAGAATGAGCACCCAGCACCATGAGTACTGAGCACCGAGCACCCTGAGTACTGAGTACTAAGCACCCAGAGCACTGAGCACCCAGCACCCCGAGCACGGAGCACAAAGGACCCCGAGCACTGAGTACTGAGCACCCAGCACCCTGAGTACTGAGCACCGAGCTCCCCGAGCACTGAGCACCCTGAGTATTGAGCACCCAGCACCCCGATCACTGAGTACCCAGCACCCTGAGCACTGAGCACCCAGCACCCTGAGCACTGAGCACCCAGCACCCTGAGTACTGAGCACACAGCACGCTGAGTACTGAGCACCCAGCACCCCGAGCACTGAGAACCCAGCACACAGAGTACTGAGCACTGAGCACCCAGCACCCCGAGCACTGAGCACCCAGCACCCTGTGTACTGAGCACTGAGCACCCTGAGTACTAAGCACCCAGCACCCTGAGTACTGAGTACCCAGCACCCTGAGCACTGAGCACCCAGCAACCCAAGCACTGAGCACCCAGCACCCAGAGTACTGAGCACCCAGCACGCTGAGCACTGAGCACCCAGCACCCTGAGTACTGAGCACCCAGCACCCTGAGTACTGAACACCCAGCACCCTGAGCACTGAGCACTGAGCACCCTGAGCACTGAGTACTGAGCACTGAGCACCCTGAGCACTGAGCACCCAGCACCCCGAGTACTGAGCACCCAGCACCCAAAGCACTGAGCACCCAGCGCCCCGAGCACTGAGCACCCAGCACCCCGAGCACTGAGCACTGAGCACCCTGAGCACTGAGCCCCCAGCACCCCGAGTACTGAGCACTGAGCACCCTGAGTACTGAGCACCAAGCACCCCTAGTACTGAGCACTGAGCACCCTGAGTACTGAGCACCCAGCACCCTGAGCACTGAGCACCCAGCACCCTGAGTACTGAGCACTGAGAACCCTGAGTACTGAGCACCGAGCACCCTGAGTACTGAGCACCCAGCACCCTGATCACTGAGCACGGAGCACCCCGAGGACTGAGCACCCCGCACCCTGAGCACTGAGCACCCAGCACCTTCAGTACTGAGCACCTAGCACCCCGAGCACTGAACACCCAGCACCCTGAGTACTGAGCACCCAGCACCCTGAGCACTGAGCACCCAGCACCCTGAGCACTGAACACGCAGCACCCCGAGAACTGAGCACCCAGCACCCTGAGTACTGAGCACCTAGCACCCTGAGTACTGAGCACCCAGCACCCTGAGTACTGAGCACCCAGCACCCTGAGCACTGAGCACCCAGCACCCTGAGTACTGAGCACCCAGGACCCTGAGTACTGAGCAACCAGCACCATGAGCACTGAGCACTGAGCACCCAGCACCCTGAGCACTGAGCACTGAGCACCCAGCACCCCGAGCACTGAGCACACAGCATCCCGAGCACTGAGCACCCAGCACCATGAGCACTGAGCACCCAGCACCCTGAGCACTGAGCACACAGCACCCTGAGTACTGAGCACCCAGCACCCTGAGTACTGAGCACCCAGCACCCTGAGTACTGAGCACGGAGAACCCTGAGTACTGAGCACCGAGCACCCTGAGTACTGAGCACCCAGCACCCTGATCACTGAGCACCCAGCACCCTGAGCACTGAGCACCCAGCACCTTGAGTACTGAGCACCGAGCACCCCGAGCACTGAACACCCAGCACCCTGAGTACTGAGCAACCAGCTCCCTGATCACTGAGCACCCAGCACCCTGAGCACTGAGCACCCAGCACCTTGAGTACTGATCACCGAGCACCCCGAGCACTGATCACCCAGCACCCTGAGAACTGAGCACCCAGCACCCTGATCACTGAGCACCCAGCACCCTGAGTACTGAGCTCCCAGCACCCTGAGTACTGAGCAACCAGCAACCTGAGCACTGAGCACTGAGCACCCAGCACCCTGAGCACTGAGCACTGAGCACCCAGCACCCCGAGCACTGAGCACCCAGCACCCTGAGCACTGAGCACCCTGAGGACTGAGCACCCAGCACCCTGAGCACTGAGCACCCAGCACCCTGAGTACTGAGCACCGATCACCCTGAGCACTGAGCCCCCAGCACCCCGAGCACTGAGCACCCAGCACCCTGAGTACTGAGCACCCAGCACCCCGAGCACTGAGCACCCAGCACCCTTAGTACTGAGCACCCTGAGTACTGAGCACCGATCACCCTGAGCACTGAGCTCCCAGCACCCTGAGTACTGAGCATCCAGCACCCCGAGAATGAGCACCCAGCACCCCGAGCAGTGAGCATCCAGCACCCCGAGAATGAGCACCCAGCACCCCGAGTACTGAGCACCGAGCACCCTGAGCACTGAGTACCCTGCACCCTGAGCACTGAGCACCCAGCACCCTGAGTACTGAGCACAAAGCACCCTGAGTACTGAGCACCCAGCACCCTGAGCACTGAGCACCCAGCACCCTGAGTACTGAACACCCAGCACCCAGAGCACTGAGCACCCAGGACCCTGAGCACTGAGCACCCAGTACCCTGAGCACTGAGCACCCAGCACCCTGAGTAGTGAGCACCCAACGTATTGAGCACAGAGCACCCCGAGCACTGAGCACCCAGCACCCTGAGTACTGACCACCGATCACCCAAGCACTGAGCACCCAGCACCCTGAGTAGTGAGCACCCAACGTACTGAGCACCGAGCACCCCGAGCACTGAGCACCCAGCACCCTGAGTACTGAGCACCCAGCACCCTGATTACTGAGCACCCAGCACCCTGAGTACTGAGCACCCAGCACCCTGAGTAGTGAGCACCCAGCACCCTGAGTCCTGAGCACTCAGCACCCTGAGTACTGAGCACTCAGCACCCTGAGTACTGAGCACCGAGCACCACGAGCACTGAGCACCCAGCACCCTGAGCACTGAGCACCCTGAGGACTGAGCACCCAGCACCCTGAGGACTGAGCACCCAGCACCCTGAGCACTGAGCACCCAGCACCCTGAGTACTGAGCACCGATCACCCTGAGCACTGAGCACCCAGCACCCCGATCACTGAGTACCCAGCACCCTGAGCACTGAGCACCCAGCACCCTGAGCACTGAGCACCCAGCACCCTGAGTACTGAGCACACAGCACGCTGAGTACTGAGCACCCAGCACCCCGAGCACTGAGAACCCAGCACACAGAGTACTGAGCACTGAGCACCCAGCACCCCGAGCACTGAGCACCCAGCACCCTGTGTACTGAGCACTGAGCACCCTGAGTACTAAGCACCCAGCACCCTGAGTACTGAGTACCCAGCACCCTGAGCACTGAGCACCCAGCAACCCAAGCACTGAGCACCCAGCACCCAGAGTACTGAGCACCCAGCACGCTGAGCACTGAGCACCCAGCACCCTGAGTACTGAGCACCCAGCACCCTGAGTACTGAACACCCAGCACCCTGAGCACTGAGCACTGAGCACCCTGAGCACTGAGTACTGAGCACTGAGCACCCTGAGCACTGAGCACCCAGCACCCCGAGTACTGAGCACCCAGCACCCCGAGCACTGAGCACCCAGCGCCCCGAGCACTGAGCCCCCAGCACCCCGAGTACTGAGCACTGAGCACCCTGAGTACTGAGCACCAAGCACCCCTAGTACTGAGCACTGAGCACCCTGAGTACTGAGCACCCAGCACCCTGAGCACTGAGCACCCAGCACCCTGAGTACTGAGCACTGAGAACCCTGAGTACTGAGCACCGAGCACCCTGAGTACTGAGCACCCAGCACCCTGATCACTGAGCACGGAGCACCCCGAGGACTGAGCACCCCGCACCCTGAGCACTGAGCACCCAGCACCTTCAGTACTGAGCACCTAGCACCCCGAGCACTGAACACCCAGCACCCTGAGTACTGAGCACCCAGCACCCTGAGCACTGAGCACCCAGCACCCTGAGCACTGAGCACGCAGCACCCCGAGCACTGAGCACCCAGCACCCTGAGTACTGAGCACCTAGCACCCTGAGTACTGAGCACCCAGCACCCTGAGTACTGAGCACCCAGCACCCTGAGCACTGAGCACCCAGCACCCTGAGTACTGAGCACCCAGGACCCTGAGTACTGAGCAACCAGCACCATGAGCACTGAGCACTGAGCACCCAGCACCCTGAGCACTGAGCACTGAGCACCCAGCACCCCGAGCACTGAGCACACAGCACCCCGAGCACTGAGCACCCAGCACCATGAGCACTGAGCACCCAGCACCCTGAGCACTGAGCACACAGCACCCTGAGTACTGAGCACCCAGCACCCTGAGTACTGAGCACCCAGCACCCTGAGTACTGAGCACGGAGAACCCTGAGTACTGAGCACCGAGCACCCTGAGTACTGAGCACCCAGCACCCTTATCACTGAGCACCCAGCACCCTGAGCACTGAGCACCCAGCACCTTGAGTACTGAGCACCGAGCACCCCGAGCACTGAACACCCAGCACCCTGAGTACTGAGCAACCAGCTCCCTGATCACTGAGCACCCAGCACCCTGAGCACTGAGCACCCAGCACCTTGAGTACTGATCACCGAGCACCCCGAGCACTGATCACCCAGCACCCTGAGAACTGAGCACCCAGCACCCTGATCACTGAGCACCCAGCACCCTGAGTACTGAGCTCCAGCACCCTGAGTACTGAGCAACCAGCAACCTGAGCACTGAGCACTGAGCACCCAGCACCCTGAGCACTGAGCACTGAGCACCCAGCACCCCGAGCACTGAGCACCCAGCACCCTGAGCACTGAGCACCCTGAGGACTGAGCACCCAGCACCCTGAGCACTGAGCACCCAGCACCCTGAGTACTGAGCACCGATCACCCTGAGCACTGAGCCCCCAGCACCCCGAGCACTGAGCACCCAGCACCCTGAGTACTGAGCACCCAGCACCCCGAGCACTGAGCACCCAGCACCCTGAGTACTGAGCACCCTGAGTACTGAGCACCGATCACCCTGAGCACTGAGCTCCCAGCACCCTGAGTACTGAGCATCCAGCACCCCGAGAATGAGCACCCAGCACCCCGAGCAGTGAGCATCCAGCACCCCGAGAATGAGCACCCAGCACCCCGAGTACTGAGCACCGAGCACCCTGAGCACTGAGTACCCTGCACCCTGAGCACTGAGCACCCAGCACCCTGAGTACTGAGCACAAAGCACCCTGAGTACTGAGCACCCAGCACCCTGAGCACTGAGCACCCAGCACCCTGAGTACTGAACACCCAGCACCCTGAGCACTGAGCACCCAGGACCCTGAGCACTGAGCACCCAGTACCCTGAGCACTGAGCACCCAGCACCCTGAGTAGTGAGCACCCAACGTATTGAGCACAGAGCACCCCGAGCACTGAGCACCCAGCACCCTGAGTACTGACCACCGATCACCCAAGCACTGAGCACCCAGCACCCTGAGTAGTGAGCACCCAACGTACTGAGCACCGAGCACCCCGAGCACTGAGCACCCAGCACCCTGAGTACTGAGCACCCAGCACCCTGAGTACTGAGCACCCAGCACCCTGAGTACTGAGCACCCAGCACCCTGAGTAGTGAGCACCCAGCACCCTGAGTCCTGAGCACTCAGCACCCTGAGTACTGAGCACTCAGCACCCTGAGTACTGAGCACCGAGCACCACGAGCACTGAGCACCCAGCACCCTGAGCACTGAGCACCCTGAGGACTGAGCACCCAGCACCCTGAGGACTGAGCACCCAGCACCCTGAGCACTGAGCACCCAGCACCCTGAGTACTGAGCACCGATCACCCTGAGCACTAAGCACCCAGAACCCCGAGCACTGAGCACCCAGCACCCTGAGTACTGAGCACCCAGCACCCCGAGAATGAGCAACCAGCACCCTGAGTACTGAGAACCGAGCACCCTGAGTACTGAGCACCCAGCACCCTGAGTACTGAGCCCCCAGCACCCTGAGTACTGAGAACTGAGCACCCCGAGCACTGAGCACCCAGCACCCCGAGATTGAGCACCCAGCACCCTGAGTACTGAGCACCCAGCACCCTTAATACTGAGTACAAAGCACCCAGAGCACTGAGCACCCAGCACCCCGAGCACTGAGTACTGAGCACCCAGCACCCTGAGTACTGAGCACCGAGCTCCCCGAGCACTGAGCACCCTGAGTACTGAGCACCCAGCACCCTGAGTACTGAGCCCCCAGCACCCTGAGTACTGAGAACTGAGCACCCCGAGCACTGAGCACCCAGCACCCCGAGATTGAGCACCCAGCACCCTGAGTACTGAGCACCCAGCACCCTGAGTACTGAGTACAAAGCACCCAGAGCACTGAGCACCCAGGACCCCGAGCACTGAGTACTGAGCACCCAGCACCCTGAGTACTGAGCACCGAGCTCCCCGAGCACTGAGCACCCTGAGTACTGAGCACCCAGCACCCCGATCACTGAGTACCCAGCACCCTGAGCACTGAGCACCCAGCACCCTGAGCACTGAGCACCCAGCACCCTGAGTACTGAGCACACAGCACGCTGAGTACTGAGCACCCAGCACCCCGAGCACTGAGAACCCAGCACACAGAGTACTGAGCACTGAGCACCCAGCACCCCGAGCACTGAGCACCCAGCACCCTGTGTACTGAGCACTGAGCACCCTGAGTACTAAGCACCCAGCACCCTGAGTACTGAGTACCCAGGACCCTGAGCACTGAGCCCCGAGCACCCCGAGCACTGAGCACCCAGCACCCTGAGCACTCAGCACCCAGCACCCCGAGCACTGAGCACCCAGCACCCTGAGCACTGAGCACCCAGCACCCTGAGCACGGAGCACCATGAGGAGTGAGCACCCAGCACCCTGAGCACTGAGCACCCAGCACCTTTAGTACTGAGCACCGAGCACCTCGAGCACTAAGCACCCAGCACCCTGAGCACTGAGCACCCAGCATCCTGAGCACTGAGCACGCAGCACCCCGAGCACTGAGCACCCAGCACCCTGAGTAGTGAGCACCCAGCACCCTGAGTACTGAGCACCCAGCCCCCTGAGTACTGAGCACCCAGCACCCTGAGCACTGAGCACCCAGCACCCTGAGTACTGAGCACCCAGCACCCTGAGTACTGAGCACCCAGCACCATGAGCACTGAGCACTGAGCACCCAGCACCCTGAGCACTGAGCACTGAGCACCCAGCACCCCGAGCACTGAGCACCCAGCACCCCGAGCACTGAGCACCCAGCACCCTGAGCACTGAGCACCCAGCACCCTGAGCACTGAGCACACAGCACCCTTAGTATTGAGCACCCAGCACCCTGAGTACTGAGCACCCAGCACCCTGAGTACTAAGCACTGAGAACCCTGAGTACTGAGCACCGAGCACCCTGAGTACTGAGCACCCAGCACCCTGATCACTGAGCACACAGCACCCTGAGCACTGAGCACCCTGAGGACTGAGCACCCAGCACACAGAGCACTGAGCACCCAGCACCCTGAGTACTGAGCACCCAGCACCCCGAGCAGTGAGCATCATGCACCCCGAGAATGAGCACCCAGCACACCGAGTACTGAGCACCGAGCACCCTGAGCACTGAGCTCCCAGCACCCTGAGTACTGAGCACCCAGCACCCTGAGCACTGAGCACCCAGCACCCTGAGTACTGAGCACCCAGCACCCTGAGCCCTGAGCACCCAGCACCCTGAGTACTGAGCACCCAGCACCCTGAGCACTGAGCACCCAGCACCCTGAGTACTGAGCACCCAGCACCCCGAGCAGTGAGCATCATGCACCCCGAGAATGAGCACCCAGCACCCCGAGTACTGAGCACCGAGCACCCTGAGCACTGAGTACCCTGTACCCTGAGCACTGAGCACCCAGCACCCTGAGTACTGAGCACCCTGCACCCTGAGTACTGAGCAACCAGCACCCTGAGCACTGAGCACCCAGCACCCTGAGCACTGAGCACCCAGCACCCTGAGTAGTGAGCACCCAACGTATTAAGCACAGAGCACCCTGAGCACTGAGCACCCAGCACCGTGAGTACTGAGCACCGATCACCCAAGCACTGAGCACCCAGCACCCTGAGTAGTGAGCACCCAACGTACTGAGCACCGAGCACCCCGAGCACTGAGCACCCAGCACCCTGAGTACTGAGCACTGATCACCCCGAGCACTGAGCACCCAGCACCCTGAGTACTGAGCACCCAGCACCCTGATTACTGAGCACCCAGCACCCTGAGTACTGAGCACCCAGCACCCTGAGTAGTGAGCACCCAGCACCCTGAGTCCTGAGCACTCAGCACCCTGAGTACTGAGCACTCAGCACCCTGAGTACTGAGCACCGAGCACCACGAGCACTGAGCACCCAGCACCCTGAGCACTGAGCACCCTGAGGACTGAGCACCCAGCACCCTGAGGACTGAGCACCCAGCACCCTGAGCACTGAGCACCCAGCACCCTGAGTACTGAGCACCGATCACCCTGAGCACTGAGCACCCAGCACCCCGATCACTGAGTACCCAGCACCCTGAGCACTGAGCACCCAGCACCCTGAGCACTGAGCACCCAGCACCCTGAGTACTGAGCACACAGCACGCTGAGTACTGAGCACCCAGCACCCCGAGCACTGAGAACCCAGCACACAGAGTACTGAGCACTGAGCACCCAGCACCCCGAGCACTGAGCACCCAGCACCCTGTGTACTGAGCACTGAGCACCCTGAGTACTAAGCACCCAGCACCCTGAGTACTGAGTACCCAGCACCCTGAGCACTGAGCACCCAGCAACCCAAGCACTGAGCACCCAGCACCCAGAGTACTGAGCACCCAGCACGCTGAGCACTGAGCACCCAGCACCCTGAGTACTGAGCACCCAGCACCCTGAGTACTGAACACCCAGCACCCTGAGCACTGAGCACTGAGCACCCTGAGCACTGAGTACTGAGCACTGAGCACCCTGAGCACTGAGCACCCAGCACCCCGAGTACTGAGCACCCAGCACCCCGAGCACTGAGCACCCAGCGCCCCGAGCACTGAGCCCCCAGCACCCCGAGTACTGAGCACTGAGCACCCTGAGTACTGAGCACCAAGCACCCCTAGTACTGAGCACTGAGCACCCTGAGTACTGAGCACCCAGCACCCTGAGCACTGAGCACCCAGCACCCTGAGTACTGAGCACTGAGAACCCTGAGTACTGAGCACCGAGCACCCTGAGTACTGAGCACCCAGCACCCTGATCACTGAGCACGGAGCACCCCGAGGACTGAGCACCCCGCACCCTGAGCACTGAGCACCCAGCACCTTCAGTACTGAGCACCTAGCACCCCGAGCACTGAACACCCAGCACCCTGAGTACTGAGCACCCAGCACCCTGAGCACTGAGCACCCAGCACCCTGAGCACTGAGCACGCAGCACCCCGAGCACTGAGCACCCAGCACCCTGAGTACTGAGCACCTAGCACCCTGAGTACTGAGCACCCAGCACCCTGAGTACTGAGCACCCAGCACCCTGAGCACTGAGCACCCAGCACCCTGAGTACTGAGCACCCAGGACCCTGAGTACTGAGCAACCAGCACCATGAGCACTGAGCACTGAGCACCCAGCACCCTGAGCACTGAGCACTGAGCACCCAGCACCCCGAGCACTGAGCACACAGCACCCCGAGCACTGAGCACCCAGCACCATGAGCACTGAGCACCCAGCACCCTGAGCACTGAGCACACAGCACCCTGAGTACTGAGCACCCAGCACCCTGAGTACTGAGCACCCAGCACCCTGAGTACTGAGCACGGAGAACCCTGAGTACTGAGCACCGAGCACCCTGAGTACTGAGCACCCAGCACCCTTATCACTGAGCACCCAGCACCCTGAGCACTGAGCACCCAGCACCTTGAGTACTGAGCACCGAGCACCCCGAGCACTGAACACCCAGCACCCTGAGTACTGAGCAACCAGCTCCCTGATCACTGAGCACCCAGCACCCTGAGCACTGAGCACCCAGCACCTTGAGTACTGATCACCGAGCACCCCGAGCACTGATCACCCAGCACCCTGAGAACTGAGCACCCAGCACCCTGATCACTGAGCACCCAGCACCCTGAGTACTGAGCTCCAGCACCCTGAGTACTGAGCAACCAGCAACCTGAGCACTGAGCACTGAGCACCCAGCACCCTGAGCACTGAGCACTGAGCACCCAGCACCCCGAGCACTGAGCACCCAGCACCCTGAGCACTGAGCACCCTGAGGACTGAGCACCCAGCACCCTGAGCACTGAGCACCCAGCACCCTGAGTACTGAGCACCGATCACCCTGAGCACTGAGCCCCCAGCACCCCGAGCACTGAGCACCCAGCACCCTGAGTACTGAGCACCCAGCACCCCGAGCACTGAGCACCCAGCACCCTGAGTACTGAGCACCCTGAGTACTGAGCACCGATCACCCTGAGCACTGAGCTCCCAGCACCCTGAGTACTGAGCATCCAGCACCCCGAGAATGAGCACCCAGCACCCCGAGCAGTGAGCATCCAGCACCCCGAGAATGAGCACCCAGCACCCCGAGTACTGAGCACCGAGCACCCTGAGCACTGAGTACCCTGCACCCTGAGCACTGAGCACCCAGCACCCTGAGTACTGAGCACAAAGCACCCTGAGTACTGAGCACCCAGCACCCTGAGCACTGAGCACCCAGCACCCTGAGTACTGAACACCCAGCACCCTGAGCACTGAGCACCCAGGACCCTGAGCACTGAGCACCCAGTACCCTGAGCACTGAGCACCCAGCACCCTGAGTAGTGAGCACCCAACGTATTGAGCACAGAGCACCCCGAGCACTGAGCACCCAGCACCCTGAGTACTGACCACCGATCACCCAAGCACTGAGCACCCAGCACCCTGAGTAGTGAGCACCCAACGTACTGAGCACCGAGCACCCCGAGCACTGAGCACCCAGCACCCTGAGTACTGAGCACCCAGCACCCTGAGTACTGAGCACCCAGCACCCTGAGTACTGAGCACCCAGCACCCTGAGTAGTGAGCACCCAGCACCCTGAGTCCTGAGCACTCAGCACCCTGAGTACTGAGCACTCAGCACCCTGAGTACTGAGCACCGAGCACCACGAGCACTGAGCACCCAGCACCCTGAGCACTGAGCACCCTGAGGACTGAGCACCCAGCACCCTGAGGACTGAGCACCCAGCACCCTGAGCACTGAGCACCCAGCACCCTGAGTACTGAGCACCGATCACCCTGAGCACTAAGCACCCAGAACCCCGAGCACTGAGCACCCAGCACCCTGAGTACTGAGCACCCAGCACCCCGAGAATGAGCAACCAGCACCCTGAGTACTGAGAACCGAGCACCCTGAGTACTGAGCACCCAGCACCCTGAGTACTGAGCCCCCAGCACCCTGAGTACTGAGAACTGAGCACCCCGAGCACTGAGCACCCAGCACGCCGAGATTGAGCACCCAGCACCCTGAGTACTGAGCACCCAGCACCCTTAATACTGAGTACAAAGCACCCAGAGCACTGAGCACCCAGCACCCCGAGCACTGAGTACTGAGCACCCAGCACCCTGAGTACTGAGCACCGAGCTCCCCGAGCACTGAGCACCCTGAGTACTGAGCACCCAGCACCCTGAGTACTGAGCCCCCAGCACCCTGAGTACTGAGAACTGAGCACCCCGAGCACTGAGCACCCAGCACCCCGAGATTGAGCACCCAGCACCCTGAGTACTGAGCACCCAGCACCCTGAGTACTGAGTACAAAGCACCCAGAGCACTGAGCACCCAGGACCCCGAGCACTGAGTACTGAGCACCCAGCACCCTGAGTACTGAGCACCGAGCTCCCCGAGCACTGAGCACCCTGAGTACTGAGCACCCAGCACCCCGATCACTGAGTACCCAGCACCCTGAGCACTGAGCACCCAGCACCCTGAGCACTGAGCACCCAGCACCCTGAGTACTGAGCACACAGCACGCTGAGTACTGAGCACCCAGCACCCCGAGCACTGAGAACCCAGCACACAGAGTACTGAGCACTGAGCACCCAGCACCCCGAGCACTGAGCACCCAGCACCCTGTGTACTGAGCACTGAGCACCCTGAGTACTAAGCACCCAGCACCCTGAGTACTGAGTACCCAGGACCCTGAGCACTGAGCCCCGAGCACCCCGAGCACTGAGCACCCAGCACCCTGAGCACTCAGCACCCAGCACCCCGAGCACTGAGCACCCAGCACCCTGAGCACTGAGCACCCAGCACCCTGAGCACGGAGCACCATGAGGAGTGAGCACCCAGCACCCTGAGCACTGAGCACCCAGCACCTTTAGTACTGAGCACCGAGCACCTCGAGCACTAAGCACCCAGCACCCTGAGCACTGAGCACCCAGCATCCTGAGCACTGAGCACGCAGCACCCCGAGCACTGAGCACCCAGCACCCTGAGTAGTGAGCACCCAGCACCCTGAGTACTGAGCACCCAGCCCCCTGAGTACTGAGCACCCAGCACCCTGAGCACTGAGCACCCAGCACCCTGAGTACTGAGCACCCAGCACCCTGAGTACTGAGCACCCAGCACCATGAGCACTGAGCACTGAGCACCCAGCACCCTGAGCACTGAGCACTGAGCACCCAGCACCCCGAGCACTGAGCACCCAGCACCCCGAGCACTGAGCACCCAGCACCCTGAGCACTGAGCACCCAGCACCCTGAGCACTGAGCACACAGCACCCTTAGTATTGAGCACCCAGCACCCTGAGTACTGAGCACCCAGCACCCTGAGTACTAAGCACTGAGAACCCTGAGTACTGAGCACCGAGCACCCTGAGTACTGAGCACCCAGCACCCTGATCACTGAGCACACAGCACCCTGAGCACTGAGCACCCTGAGGACTGAGCACCCAGCACACAGAGCACTGAGCACCCAGCACCCTGAGTACTGAGCACCCAGCACCCCGAGCAGTGAGCATCATGCACCCCGAGAATGAGCACCCAGCACACCGAGTACTGAGCACCGAGCACCCTGAGCACTGAGCTCCCAGCACCCTGAGTACTGAGCACCCAGCACCCTGAGCACTGAGCACCCAGCACCCTGAGTACTGAGCACCCAGCACCCTGAGCCCTGAGCACCCAGCACCCTGAGTACTGAGCACCCAGCACCCTGAGCACTGAGCACCCAGCACCCTGAGTACTGAGCACCCAGCACCCCGAGCAGTGAGCATCATGCACCCCGAGAATGAGCACCCAGCACACCGAGTACTGAGCACCGAGCACCCTGAGCACTGAGTACCCTGTACCCTGAGCACTGAGCACCCAGCACCCTGAGTACTGAGCACCCTGCACCCTGAGTACTGAGCAACCAGCACCCTGAGCACTGAGCACCCAGCACCCTGAGCACTGAGCACCCAGCACCCTGAGTAGTGAGCACCCAACGTATTAAGCACAGAGCACCCTGAGCACTGAGCACCCAGCACCGTGAGTACTGAGCACCGATCACCCAAGCACTGAGCACCCAGCACCCTGAGTAGTGAGCACCCAACGTACTGAGCACCGAGCACCCCGAGCACTGAGCACCCAGCACCCTGAGTACTGAGCACCGATCACCCCGAGCACTGAGCACCCAGCAACCTGAGTACTGAGCTCCGAGCACCCCGAGCACTGAGCACCCAGCGCCCCGAACACTGAGCACCCAGCACCCTGAGCACTTAGCACCCAGGACCCTGAGTACTGAGCACCCAGCACCCCGAGCACTGAGCACCCAGCACCCTGAGCACTGATCACCCAGCACCCTGAGCACTGAGCACCCAGCACCCTGAGTAGTGAGCACCCAGCACCCTGAGTACTGAGCACTCAGCACCCTGTGTACTGAGCACCGAGCACCACGAGCACTGAGCACCCAGCACCCTGAGCACTGAGCACCCTGAGGACTGAGCACCCAGCACCCTGAGCACTGAGCACCCAGCACCCTGAGTACTGAGCACCGATCACCCTGAGCACTGAGCACCCAGAACCCCGAGCACTGAGCACCCAGCACCCTGAGTACTGAGCACCCAGCACCCCGAGAATGAGCAACCAGCACCCTGAGTACTGAGAACCGAGCACCCTGAGTACTGAGCACCCAGCACCCTGAGTACTGAGCCCCCAGCACCCTGAGTACTGAGAACCGAGCACCCCGAGCACTGAGCACCCAGCACCCCGAGAATGAGCACCCAGCACCCTGAGTACTGAGTACTAAGCACCCAGAGCACTGAGCACCCAGCACCCCGAGCATGGAGCACCCAGGACCCCGAGCACTGAGTACTGAGCACCCAGCACCCTGAGTACTGTGCACCGAGCTCCCCGAGCACTGAGCACCCTGAGTACTGAGCACCCAGCACCCCGATCACTGAGTACCCAGCACCCTGAGCACTGAGCACCCAGCACCCTGAGTACTGAGCACACAGCATGCTGAGTACTGAGCACCCAGCACCCCGAGCACTGAGCACCCAGCACACAGAGTACTGAGCACTGAGCACCCAGCACCCCGAGCACTGAGCACCCAGCACCCTGTGTACTGAGCACTGAGCACCCTGAGTACTAAGCACCCAGCACCCTGAGTACTGAGTACCCAGGACCCTGAGCACTGAGCACCGAGCACCCCGAGCACTGAGCACCCAGCACCCCGAGAATGAGCACCCAGCACCCTGAGTACTGAGCACCGAGCACCCTGAGTACTGAGTACTAAGCACCCAGAGCACTGAGCACCCAGCACCCCGAGCACGGAGCACAAAGGACCCCGAGCACTGAGTACTGAGCACCCAGCACCCTGAGTACTGAGCACCGAGCTCCCCGAGCACTGAGCACCCTGAGTATTGAGCACCCAGCACCCCGATCACTGAGTACCCAGCACCCTGAGCACTGAGCACCCAGCACCCTGAGCACTGAGCACCCAGCACCCTGAGTACTGAGCACACAGCACGCTGAGTACTGAGCACACAGCACCCCGAGCACTGAGAACCCAGCACACAGAGTACTGAGCACTGAGCACCCAGCACCCCGAGCACTGAGCACCCAGCACCCTGTGTACTGAGCACTGAGCACCCTGAGTACTAAGCACCCAGCACCCTGAGTACTGAGTACCCAGCACCCTGAGCACTGAGCACCCAGCAACCCAAGCACTGAGCACCCAGCACCCAGAGTACTGAGCACCCAGCACGCTGAGCACTGAGCACCCAGCACCCTGAGTACTGAGCACCCAGCACCCTGAGTACTGAACACCCAGCACCCTGAGCACTGAGCACTGAGCACCCTGAGCACTGAGTACTGAGCACTGAGCACCCTGAGCACTGAGCACCCAGCACCCCGAGTACTGAGCACCCAGCACCCCGAGCACTGAGCACCCAGCGCCCCGAGCACTGAGCACCCCGCACCCCGAGCACTGAGCACTGAGCACCCTGAGCACTGAGCCCCCAGCACCCCGAGTACTGAGCACTGAGCACCCTGAGTACTGAGCACCAAGCACCCCTAGTACTGAGCACTGAGCACCCTGAGTACTGAGCACCCAGCACCCTGAGCACTGAGCACCCAGCACCCTGAGTACTGAGCACTGAGAACCCTGAGTACTGAGCACCGAGCACCCTGAGTACTGAGCACCCAGCACCCTGATCACTGAGCACGGAGCACCCCGAGGACTGAGCACCCCGCACCCTGAGCACTGAGCACCCAGCACCTTCAGTACTGAGCACCTAGCACCCCGAGCACTGAACACCCAGCACCCTGAGTACTGAGCACCCAGCACCCTGAGCACTGAGCACCCAGCACCCTGAGCACTGAGCACGCAGCACCCCGAGCACTGAGCACCCAGCACCCTGAGTACTGAGCACCTAGCACCCTGAGTACTGAGCACCCAGCACCCTGAGTACTGAGCACCCAGCACCCTGAGCACTGAGCACCCAGCACCCTGAGTACTGAGCACCCAGGACCCTGAGTACTGAGCAACCAGCACCATGAGCACTGAGTACTGAGCACCCAGCACCCTGAGCACTGAGCACTGAGCACCCAGCACCCCGAGCACTGAGCACACAGCACCCCGAGCACTGAGCACCCAGCACCATGAGCACTGAGCACCCAGCACCCTGAGCACTGAGCACACAGCACCCTGAGTACTGAGCACCCAGCACCCTGAGTACTGAGCACCCAGCACCCTGAGTACTGAGCACGGAGAACCCTGAGTACTGAGCACCGAGCACCCTGAGTACTGAGCACCCAGCACCCTGATCACTGAGCACCCAGCACCTTGAGCACTGAGCACCCAGCACCTTGAGTACTGAGCACCGAGCACCCCGAGCACTGAACACCCAGCACCCTGAGTACTGAGCAACCAGCTCCCTGATCACTGAGCACCCAGCACCCTGAGCACTGAGCACCCAGCACCTTGAGTACTGATCACCGAGCACCCCGAGCACTGATCACCCAGCACCCTGAGAACTGAGCACCCAGCACCCTGAGCACTGAGCACCCAGCACCCTGAGTACTGAGCTCCCAGCACCCTGAGTACTGAGCAACCAGCAACCTGAGCACTGAGCACTGAGCACCCAGCACCCTGAGCACTGAGCACTGAGCACCCAGCACCCCGAGCACTGAGCACCCAGCACCCTGAGCACTGAGCACCCTGAGGACTGAGCACCCAGCACCCTGAGCACTGAGCACCCAGCACCCTGAGTACTGAGCACCGATCACCCTGAGCACTGAGCACCCAGCACCCCGAGCACTGAGCACCCAGCACCCTGAGTACTGAGCACCCAGCACCCCGAGCACTGAGCACCCAGCACCCTGAGTACTGAGCACCCTGAGTACTGAGCACCGATCACCCTGAGCACTGAGCTCCCAGCACCCTGAGTACTGAGCATCCAGCACCCCGAGAATGAGCACCCAGCACCCCGAGCAGTGAGCATCCAGCACCCCGAGAATGAGCACCCAGCACCCCGAGTACTGAGCACCGAGCACCCTGAGCACTGAGTACCCTGCACCCTGAGCACTGAGCACCCAGCACCCTGAGTACTGAGCACAAAGCACCCTGAGTACTGAGCACCCAGCACCCTGAGCACTGAGCACCCAGCACCCTGAGTACTGAACACCCAGCACCCTGAGCACTGAGCACCCAGGACCCTGAGCACTGAGCACCCAGCACCCTGAGCACTGAGCACCCAGCACCCTGAGTAGTGAGCACCCAACGTATTGAGCACAGAGCACCCCGAGCACTGAGCACCCAGCACCCTGAGTACTGACCACCGATCACCCAAGCACTGAGCACCCAGCACCCTGAGTAGTGAGCACCCAACGTACTGAGCACCGAGCACCCCGAGCACTGAGCACCCAGCACCCTGAGTACTGAGCACCCAGCACCCTGAGTACTGAGCACCCAGCACCCTGAGTACTGAGCACCCAGCACCCTGAGTAGTGAGCACCCAGCACCCTGAGTACTGAGCACTCAGCACCCTGAGTACTGAGCACTCAGCACCCTGAGTACTGAGCACCGAGCACCACGAGCACTGAGCACCCAGCACCCTGAGCACTGAGCACCCTGAGGACTGAGCACCCAGCACCCTGAGGACTGAGCACCCAGCACCCTGAGCACTGAGCACCCAGCACCCTGAGTACTGAGCACCGATCACCCTGAGCACTGAGCACCCAGAACCCCGAGCACTGAGCACCCAGCACCCTGAGTACTGAGCACCCAGCACCCCGAGAATGAGCAACCAGCACCCTGAGTACTGAGAACCGAGCACCCTGAGTACTGAGCACCCAGCACCCTGAGTACTGAGCCCCCAGCACCCTGAGTACTGAGAACTGAGCACCCCGAGCACTGAGCACCCAGCACCCCGAGATTGAGCACCCAGCACCCTGAGTACTGAGCACCCAGCACCCTTAGTACTGAGTACAAAGCACCCAGAGCACTGAGCACCCAGCACCCCGAGCACTGAGTACTGAGCACCCAGCACCCTGAGTACTGAGCACCGAGCTCCCCGAGCACTGAGCACCCTGAGTACTGAGCACCCAGCACCCTGAGTACTGAGCCCCCAGCACCCTGAGTACTGAGAACTGAGCACCCCGAGCACTGAGCACCCAGCACCCCGAGATTGAGCACCCAGCACCCTGAGTACTGAGCACCCAGCACCCTGAGTACTGAGTACAAAGCACCCAGAGCACTGAGCACCCAGGACCCCGAGCACTGAGTACTGAGCACCCAGCACCCTGAGTACTGATCACCGAGCTCCCCGAGCACTGAGCACCCTGAGTACTGAGCACCCAGCACCCCGATCACTGAGTACCCAGCACCCTGAGCACTGAGCACCCAGCACCCTGAGCACTGAGCACCCAGCACCCTGAGTACTGAGCACACAGCACGCTGAGTACTGAGCACCCAGCACCCCGAGCACTGAGAACCCAGCACACAGAGTACTGAGCACTGAGCACCCAGCACCCCGAGCACTGAGCACCCAGCACCCTGTGTAGTGAGCACTGAGCACCCTGAGTACTAAGCACCCAGCACCCTGAGTACTGAGTACCCAGGACCCTGAGCACTGAGCCCCGAGCACCCCGAGCACTGAGCACCCAGCACCCTGAGCACTCAGCACCCAGCACCCCGAGCACTGAGCACCCAGCACCCTGAGCACTGAGCACCCAGCACCCTGAGCACGGAGCACCATGAGGAGTGAGCACCCAGCACCCTGAGCACTGAGCACCCAGCACCTTTAGTACTGAGCACCGAGCACCTCGAGCACTAAGCACCCAGCACCCTGAGCACTGAGCACCCAGCATCCTGAGCACTGAGCACGCAGCACCCCGAGCACTGAGCACCCAGCACCCTGAGTAGTGAGCACCCAGCACCCTGAGTACTGAGCACCCAGCCCCCTGAGTACTGAGCACCCAGCACCCTGAGCACTGAGCACCCAGCACCCTGAGTACTGAGCACCCAGCACCCTGAGTACTGAGCACCCAGCACCATGAGCACTGAGCACTGAGCACCCAGCACCCTGAGCACTGAGCACTGAGCACCCAGCACCCCGAGCACTGAGCACCCAGCACCCCGAGCACTGAGCACCCAGCACCCTGAGCACTGAGCACCCAGCACCCTGAGCACTGAGCACACAGCACCCTTAGTATTGAGCACCCAGCACCCTGAGTACTGAGCACCCAGCACCCTGAGTACTGAGCACTGAGAACCCTGAGTACTGAGCACCGAGCACCCTGAGTACTGAGCACCCAGCACCCTGATCACTGAGCACACAGCACCCTGAGCACTGAGCACCCTGAGGACTGAGCACCCAGCACACAGAGCACTGAGCACCCAGCACCCTGAGTACTGAGCACCGAGCACCCCGAGCACTGAACACCCAGCACCCTGAGTACTGAGCACCCAGCACCCTGATCACTGAGCACCCAGCACCCTGAGCACTGAGCACCCAGCACCTTGAGTACTGAGCACAGAGCACCCCGAGCATTTATCACCCAGCACCCTGAGTACTGAGCACCCAGCACCCTGAGCACTGAGCACCCAGCACCCTGAGTACTGAGCACCCAGCACCCTGAATACTGAGCAACCAGCACCCTGAGCACTGAGCACTGAGCACCCAGCACCCTGAGCACTGAGCACTGAGCACCCAGCACCCCGAGCACTGAGCACCCAGCACCCTGAGCACTGAGCACCCTGAGGACTGAGCACCCAGCACACAGAGCACTGAGCACCCAGCACCCTGAGTACTGAGCACCGATCACCCTGAGCACTGAGCACCCAGCACCCCAAGCACTGAGCACCCAGCACCCTGAGTACTGATCACCCAGCACCCCGAGCACTGAGCACCCAGCACCCTGAGTACTGAGCACCCTGAGTACTGAGCACCGATCACCCTGAGCACTGAGCTCCCAGCACCCTGAGTACTGAGCACCGATCACCCTGAGCACTGAGCTCCCAGCACCCTGAGTACTGAGCATCCAGCACCCCGAGAATGAGCACCCAGCACCCCGAGCAGTGAGCATCCAGCACCCCGAGAATGAGCACCCAGCACCCCGAGTACTGAGCACCGAGCACCCTGAGCACTGAGTACCCTGCACCCTGAGCACTGAGCACCCAGCACCCTGAGTACTGAGCACAAAGCACCCTGAGTACTGAGCACCCAGCACCCTGAGCACTGAGCACCCAGCACCCTGAGTACTGAACACCCAGCACCCTGAGCACTGAGCACCCAGGACCCTGAGCACTGAGCACCCAGCACCCTGAGCACTGAGCACCCAGCACCCTGAGTAGTGAGCACCCAACGTATTGAGCACAGAGCACCCCGAGCACTGAGCACCCAGCACCCTGAGTACTGACCACCGATCACCCAAGCACTGAGCACCCAGCACCCTGAGTAGTGAGCACCCAACGTACTGAGCACCGAGCACCCCGAGCACTGAGCACCCAGCACCCTGAGTACTGAGCACCCAGCAACCTGAGTACTGAGCACCCAGCACCCTGAGTACTGAGCACCCAGCACCCTGAGTAGTGAGCACCCAGCACCCTGAGTACTGAGCACTCAGCACCCTGAGTACTGAGCACTCAGCACCCTGAGTACTGAGCACCGAGCACCACGAGCACTGAGCACCCAGCACCCTGAGCACTGAGCACCCTGAGGACTGAGCACCCAGCACCCTGAGGACTGAGCACCCAGCACCCTGAGCACTGAGCACCCAGCACCCTGAGTACTGAGCACCGATCACCCTGAGCACTGAGCACCCAGAACCCCGAGCACTGAGCACCCAGCACCCTGAGTACTGAGCACCCAGCACCCCGAGAATGAGCAACCAGCACCCTGAGTACTGAGAACCGAGCACCCTGAGTACTGAGCACCCAGCACCCTGAGTACTGAGCCCCCAGCACCCTGAGTACTGAGAACTGAGCACCCCGAGCACTGAGCACCCAGCACCCCGAGATTGAGCACCCAGCACCCTGAGTACTGAGCACCCAGCACCCTTAGTACTGAGTACAAAGCACCCAGAGCACTGAGCACCCAGCACCCCGAGCACTGAGTACTGAGCACCCAGCACCCTGAGTACTGAGCACCGAGCTCCCCGAGCACTGAGCACCCTGAGTACTGAGCACCCAGCACCCTGAGTACTGAGCCCCCAGCACCCTGAGTACTGAGAACTGAGCACCCCGAGCACTGAGCACCCAGCACCCCGAGATTGAGCACCCAGCACCCTGAGTACTGAGCACCCAGCACCCTGAGTACTGAGTACAAAGCACCCAGAGCACTGAGCACCCAGGACCCCGAGCACTGAGTACTGAGCACCCAGCACCCTGAGTACTGAGCACCGAGCTCCCCGAGCACTGAGCACCCTGAGTACTGAGCACCCAGCACCCCGATCACTGAGTACCCAGCACCCTGAGCACTGAGCACCCAGCACCCTGAGCACTGAGCACCCAGCACCCTGAGTACTGAGCACACAGCACGCTGAGTACTGAGCACCCAGCACCCCGAGCACTGAGAACCCAGCACACAGAGTACTGAGCACTGAGCACCCAGCACCCCGAGCACTGAGCACCCAGCACCCTGTGTAGTGAGCACTGAGCACCCTGAGTACTAAGCACCCAGCACCCTGAGTACTGAGTACCCAGGACCCTGAGCACTGAGCCCCGAGCACCCCGAGCACTGAGCACCCAGCACCCTGAGCACTCAGCACCCAGCACCCCGAGCACTGAGCACCCAGCACCCTGAGCACTGAGCACCCAGCACCCTGAGCACGGAGCACCATGAGGAGTGAGCACCCAGCACCCTGAGCACTGAGCACCCAGCACCTTTAGTACTGAGCACCGAGCACCTCGAGCACTAAGCACCCAGCACCCTGAGCACTGAGCACCCAGCATCCTGAGCACTGAGCACGCAGCACCCCGAGCACTGAGCACCCAGCACCCTGAGTAGTGAGCACCCAGCACCCTGAGTACTGAGCACCCAGCCCCCTGAGTACTGAGCACCCAGCACCCTGAGCACTGAGCACCCAGCACCCTGAGTACTGAGCACCCAGCACCCTGAGTACTGAGCACCCAGCACCATGAGCACTGAGCACTGAGCACCCAGCACCCTGAGCACTGAGCACTGAGCACCCAGCACCCCGAGCACTGAGCACCCAGCACCCCGAGCACTGAGCACCCAGCACCCTGAGCACTGAGCACCCAGCACCCTGAGCACTGAGCACACAGCACCCTTAGTATTGAGCACCCAGCACCCTGAGTACTGAGCACCCAGCACCCTGAGTACTGAGCACTGAGAACCCTGAGTACTGAGCACCGAGCACCCTGAGTACTGAGCACCCAGCACCCTGATCACTGAGCACACAGCACCCTGAGCACTGAGCACCCTGAGGACTGAGCACCCAGCACACAGAGCATTGAGCACCCAGCACCCTGAGTACTGAGCACCGAGCACCCCGAGCACTGAACACCCAGCACCCTGAGTACTGAGCACCCAGCACCCTGATCACTGAGCACCCAGCACCCTGAGCACTGAGCACCCAGCACCTTGAGTACTGAGCACAGAGCACCCCGAGCATTTATCACCCAGCACCCTGAGTACTGAGCACCCAGCACCCTGAGCACTGAGCACCCAGCACCCTGAGTACTGAGCACCCAGCACCCTGAATACTGAGCAACCAGCACCCTGAGCACTGAGCACTGAGCACCCAGCACCCTGAGCACTGAGCACTGAGCACCCAGCACCCCGAGCACTGAGCACCCAGCACCCTGAGCACTGAGCACCCTGAGGACTGAGCACCCAGCACACAGAGCACTGAGCACCCAGCACCCTGAGTACTGAGCACCGATCACCCTGAGCACTGAGCACCCAGCACCCCAAGCACTGAGCACCCAGCACCCTGAGTACTGATCACCCAGCACCCCGAGCACTGAGCACCCAGCACCCTGAGTACTGAGCACCCTGAGTACTGAGCACCGATCACCCTGAGCACTGAGCTCCCAGCACCCTGAGTACTGAGCACCCAGCACCCTGAGCACTGAGCACCCAGCACCCTGAGTACTGAGCACCCAGCACCCTGAGCCCTGAGCACCCAGCACCCTGAGTACTGAGCACCCAGCACCCTGAGCACTGAGCACCCAGCACCCTGAGTACTGAGCACCCAGCACCCCGAGCAGTGAGCATCCAGCACCCCGAGAATGAGCACCCAGCACACCGAGTACTGAGCACCGAGCACCCTGAGCACTGAGTACCCTGTACCCTGAGCACTGAGCACCCAGCACCCTGAGTACTGAGCACCCTGCACCCTGAGTACTGAGCACCGAGCACCCTGAGCACTGAGCACCCAGCACCCTGAGCACTGAGCACCCAGCACCCTGAGTAGTGAGCACCCAACGTATTAAGCACAGAGCACCCCGAGCACTGAGCACCCAGCACCGTGAGTACTGAGCACCGATCACCCAAGCACTGAGCACCCAGCACCCTGAGTAGTGAGCACCCAACGTACTGAGCACCGAGCACCCCGAGCACTGAGCACCCAGCACCCTGAGTACTGAGCACCGATCACCCCGAACACTGAGCACCCAGCAACCTGAGTACTGAGCTCCGAGCACCCCGAGCACTGAGCACCCAGCGCCCCGAGCACTGAGCACCCAGCACCCTGAGCACTTAGCACCCAGGACCCTGAGTACTGAGCACCCAGCACCCCGAGCACTGAGCACCCAGCACCCTGAGCACTGAGCTCCCAGCACCCTGAGTACTGAGCATCCAGCACCCCGAGAATGAGCACCCAGCACCCCGAGCAGTGAGCATCCAGCACCCCGAGAATGAGCACCCAGCACCCCGAGTACTGAGCACCGAGCACCCTGAGCACTGAGTACCCTGCACCCTGAGCACTGAGCACCCAGCACCCTGAGTACTGAGCACAAAGCACCCTGAGTACTGAGCACCCAGCACCCTGAGCACTGAGCACCCAGCACCCTGAGTACTGAACACCCAGCACCCTGAGCACTGAGCACCCAGGACCCTGAGCACTGAGCACCCAGCACCCTGAGCACTGAGCACCCAGCACCCTGAGTAGTGAGCACCCAACGTATTGAGCACAGAGCACCCCGAGCACTGAGCACCCAGCACCCTGAGTACTGACCACCGATCACCCAAGCACTGAGCACCCAGCACCCTGAGTAGTGAGCACCCAACGTACTGAGCACCGAGCACCCCGAGCACTGAGCACCCAGCACCCTGAGTACTGAGCACCCAGCACCCTGAGTACTGAGCACCCAGCACCCTGAGTACTGAGCACCCAGCACCCTGAGTAGTGAGCACCCAGCACCCTGAGTACTGAGCACTCAGCACCCTGAGTACTGAGCACTCAGCACCCTGAGTACTGAGCACCGAGCACCACGAGCACTGAGCACCCAGCACCCTGAGCACTGAGCACCCTGAGGACTGAGCACCCAGCACCCTGAGGACTGAGCACCCAGCACCCTGAGCACTGAGCACCCAGCACCCTGAGTACTGAGCACCGATCACCCTGAGCACTGAGCACCCAGAACCCCGAGCACTGAGCACCCAGCACCCTGAGTACTGAGCACCCAGCACCCCGAGAATGAGCAACCAGCACCCTGAGTACTGAGAACCGAGCACCCTGAGTACTGAGCACCCAGCACCCTGAGTACTGAGCCCCCAGCACCCTGAGTACTGAGAACTGAGCACCCCGAGCACTGAGCACCCAGCACCCCGAGATTGAGCACCCAGCACCCTGAGTACTGAGCACCCAGCACCCTTAGTACTGAGTACAAAGCACCCAGAGCACTGAGCACCCAGCACCCCGAGCACTGAGTACTGAGCACCCAGCACCCTGAGTACTGAGCACCGAGCTCCCCGAGCACTGAGCACCCTGAGTACTGAGCACCCAGCACCCTGAGTACTGAGCCCCCAGCACCCTGAGTACTGAGAACTGAGCACCCCGAGCACTGAGCACCCAGCACCCCGAGATTGAGCACCCAGCACCCTGAGTACTGAGCACCCAGCACCCTGAGTACTGAGTACAAAGCACCCAGAGCACTGAGCACCCAGGACCCCGAGCACTGAGTACTGAGCACCCAGCACCCTGAGTACTGAGCACCGAGCTCCCCGAGCACTGAGCACCCTGAGTACTGAGCACCCAGCACCCCGATCACTGAGTACCCAGCACCCTGAGCACTGAGCACCCAGCACCCTGAGCACTGAGCACCCAGCACCCTGAGTACTGAGCACACAGCACGCTGAGTACTGAGCACCCAGCACCCCGAGCACTGAGAACCCAGCACACAGAGTACTGAGCACTGAGCACCCAGCACCCCGAGCACTGAGCACCCAGCCCCCTGTGTAGTGAGCACTGAGCACCCTGAGTACTAAGCACCCAGCACCCTGAGTACTGAGTACCCAGGACCCTGAGCACTGAGCCCCGAGCACCCCGAGCACTGAGCACCCAGCACCCTGAGCACTCAGCACCCAGCACCCCGAGCACTGAGCACCCAGAACCCTGAGCACTGAGCACCCAGCACCCTGAGCACGGAGCACCATGAGGAGTGAGCACCCAGCACCCTGAGCACTGAGCACCCAGCACCTTTAGTACTGAGCACCGAGCACCTCGAGCACTAAGCACCCAGCACCCTGAGCACTGAGCACCCAGCATCCTGAGCACTGAGCACGCAGCACCCCGAGCACTGAGCACCCAGCACCCTGAGTAGTGAGCACCCAGCACCCTGAGTACTGAGCACCCAGCCCCCTGAGTACTGAGCACCCAGCACCCTGAGCACTGAGCACCCAGCACCCTGAGTACTGAGCACCCAGCACCCTGAGTACTGAGCACCCAGCACCATGAGCACTGAGCACTGAGCACCCAGCACCCTGAGCACTGAGCACTGAGCACCCAGCACCCCGAGCACTGAGCACCCAGCACCCCGAGCACTGAGCACCCAGCACCCTGAGCACTGAGCACCCAGCACCCTGAGCACTGAGCACACAGCACCCTTAGTATTGAGCACCCAGCACCCTGAGTACTGAGCACCCAGCACCCTGAGTACTGAGCACTGAGAACCCTGAGTACTGAGCACCGAGCACCCTGAGTACTGAGCACCCAGCACCCTGATCACTGAGCACACAGCACCCTGAGCACTGAGCACCCTGAGGACTGAGCACCCAGCACACAGAGCACTGAGCACCCAGCACCCTGAGTACTGAGCACCGAGCACCCCGAGCACTGAACACCCAGCACCCTGAGTACTGAGCACCCAGCACCCTGATCACTGAGCACCCAGCACCCTGAGCACTGAGCACCCAGCACCTTGAGTACTGAGCACAGAGCACCCCGAGCATTTATCACCCAGCACCCTGAGTACTGAGCACCCAGCACCCTGAGCACTGAGCACCCAGCACCCTGAGTACTGAGCACCCAGCACCCTGAATACTGAGCAACCAGCACCCTGAGCACTGAGCACTGAGCACCCAGCACCCTGAGCACTGAGCACTGAGCACCCAGCACCCCGAGCACTGAGCACCCAGCACCCTGAGCACTGAGCACCCTGAGGACTGAGCACCCAGCACACAGAGCACTGAGCACCCAGCACCCTGAGTACTGAGCACCGATCACCCTGAGCACTGAGCACCCAGCACCCCAAGCACTGAGCACCCAGCACCCTGAGTACTGATCACCCAGCACCCCGAGCACTGAGCACCCAGCACCCTGAGTACTGAGCACCCTGAGTACTGAGCACCGATCACCCTGAGCACTGAGCTCCCAGCACCCTGAGTACTGAGCACCCAGCACCCTGAGCACTGAGCACCCAGCACCCTGAGTACTGAGCACCCAGCACCCTGAGCCCTGAGCACCCAGCACCCTGAGTACTGTGCACCCAGCACCCTGAGCACTGAGCACCCAGCACCCTGAGTACTGAGCACCCAGCACCCCGAGCAGTGAGCATCCAGCACCCCGAGAATGAGCACCCAGCACACCGAGTACTGAGCACCGAGCACCCTGAGCACTGAGTACCCTGTACCCTGAGCACTGAGCACCCAGCACCCTGAGTACTGAGCACCCTGCACCCTGAGTACTGAGCACCGAGCACCCTGAGCACTGAGCACCCAGCACCCTGAGCACTGAGCACCCAGCACCCTGAGTAGTGAGCACCCAACGTATTAAGCACAGAGCACCCCGAGCACTGAGCACCCAGCACCGTGAGTACTGAGCACCGATCACCCAAGCACTGAGCACCCAGCACCCTGAGTAGTGAGCACCCAACGTACTGAGCACCGAGCACCCCGAGCACTGAGCACCCAGCACCCTGAGTACTGAGCACCGATCACCCCGAGCACTGAGCACCCAGCAACCTGAGTACTGAGCTCCGAGCACCCCGAGCACTGAGCACCCAGCGCCCCGAGCACTGAGAACCCAGCACCCTGAGCACTTAGCACCCAGGACCCTGCGTACTGAGCACCCAGCACCCCGAGCACTGAGCACCCAGCACCCTGAGCACTGATCACCCAGCACCCTGAGCACTGAGCACCCAGGACCCTGAGTAGTGAGCACCCAGCACCCTGAGTACTGAGCACTCAGCACCCTGAGTACTGAGCACCGAGCACCACGAGCACTGAGCACCCAGCACCCTGAGCACTGAGCACCCTGAGGACTGAGCACCCAGCACCCTGAGCACTGAGCACCCAGCACCCTGAGTACTGAGCACCGATCACTCTGAGCACTGAGCACCCAGAACCCCGAGCACTGAGCACCCAGGACCCTGAGTACTGAGCACCCAGCACCCCGAGAATGAGCAACCAGCACCCTGAGTACTGAGAACCGAGCACCCTGAGTACTGAGCACCCAGCACCCTGAGTACTGAGCCCCCAGCACCCTGAGTACTGAGAACCGAGCACCCCGAGCACTGAGCACCCAGCACCCCGAGAATGAGCACCCAGCACCCTGAGTACTGAGTACTAAGCACCCAGAGCACTGAGCACCCAGCACCCCGAGCATGGAGCACCCAGGACCCCGAGCACTGAGTACTGAGCACCCAGCACCCTGAGTACTGTGCACCGAGCTCCCCGAGCCCTGAGCACCCTGAGTACTGAGCACCCAGCACCCCGATCACTGAGTACAGAGCACCCTGAGCACTGAGCACCCAGCACCCTGAGTACTGAGCACACAGCATGCTGAGTACTGAGCACCGAGCACCCCGAGCACTGAGCACCCAGCACACAGAGTACTGAGAACTGAGCACCCAGCACCCCGAGCACTGAGCACCCAGCACCCTGTGTACTGAGCACTGAGCACCCTGAGTACTAAGCACCCAGCACCCTGAGTACTGAGTACCCAGGACCCTGAGCACTGAGCACCGAGCACCCCGAGCACTGAGCACCCAGCACCCTGAGCACTCAGCACCCAGCACCCCGAGCACTGAGCACCCAGCACCCTGAGCACTGAGCACCCAGCACCCTGAGCACGGACCACCCCTAGGAATGAGCACCCAGCACCGTGAGCACTGAGCACCCAGCACCCCGAGCACTGAGCACCCAGCACCCTGAGCACTGAGCACCCAGCACCCTGAGCACTGAGCACCCAGCACCCTGAGCACTGAGCACTGAGCACCCTGAGCACTGAGTACTGAGCACTGAGCACCCTGAGCACTGAGCACCCAGCACCCCGAGTACTGAGCACCCAGCACCCCGAGCACTGAGCACCCAGCGCCCCGAGCACTGAGCACCCAGCACCCCGAGCACTGAGCACTGAGCACCCTGAGCACTGAGCACCCAGCACCCCGAGTACTGAGCACTGAGCACCCTGAGTACTGAGCACCAAGCACCCCGAGTACTGAGCACTGAGCACCCTGAGTACTGAGCACCCAGCACCCTGAGCACTGAGCACCCAGCACCCTGAGTACTGAGCACTGAGAACCCTGAGTACTGAGCACTGAGCACCCTGAGTACTGAGCACCCAGCACCCTGATCACTGAGCACGGAGCACCCCGAGGACTAAGCACCCAGCACCCTGAGCACTGAGCACCCAGCACCTTGAGTACTGAGCACCCAGCACCCTGAGTACTGAGCACCCAGCACCCTGAGTACTGAGCAACCAGCACCATGAGCACTGAGCACTGAGCACCCAGCACCCTGAGCACTGAGCACTGAGCACCCAGCACTCCAAGCACTGAGCACCCAGCACCCTGAGCACTGAGCACCCAGCACCCTGAGCACTGAGCACACAGCACCCTGAGTACTGAGCACCCAGCACCCTGAGTACTGAGAACCCAGCACGCCGAGTACTGAGCACACAGCACCCTGAGTACTGAGCACCCAGCAACCCGAGCAATGAGCACCCGGCACCCTGAGTACTGAGCACCCTGAGTACTGAGCACTGAGCACCCAGCACCCTGAGCACTGAGCAAACAGCACCCTGAGTATTGAGCACCGACCACTCTGAGTACTGAGCACCCAGCACCCTGAGCACTGAGCAGCCATCACCCTCAGCACTGAGCACCCAGCACCCCGAGCACTGAGCACCCAGCACCCTGAGCACTGAGAACCCAGCTCCCCGAGTACTGAGCACCCAGCACCCCGAGTACTGAGCACCGAGCACCCCGAGCACTGAGCACCCAGCACCCTGACTACTGAGCACCCAGCACCCTGAGTACTGAGCACTGAACACCCCGAGTACTGAGCACCCAGCACCCCGAGCACTGAGCACCCAGTACCCTGAGTACTGAGAACAGATCACCCTGAGTACTGAGCACCCAGCACCCTGAGTTCTGAGCCCCCAGCACCCTGAGTACTGAGCACCCAGCACCCCGAGCACTGAGCTCCCAGCACCCCGAGAATGAGCACCCAGCACGCTGAGTACTGAGAACCGAGCACCCTGAGTACTGAGCACAGAGCACCCTGAGTACTGAGCCCCCAGCACCCTGAGTACTGAGCACCCAGCACCCCGAGCACTGAGCACCCAGCACCACGAGAATGAGCACCCAGCACCCTGAGTACTGAGCACCCAGCACGCTGAGTACTGAGCACTAAGCACCCAGAGAACTGAGCACCCGGCACCCCGAGCACGGAGCACCCAGGACCCCGAGCACTGAGCACTGAGCACCCAGCACCCTGAGCACTGAGCACTGAGCACCCAGCACCCCGAGCACTGAGCACCCAGCACCCTGAGCACTGAGCACCCTGAGGACTGAGCACCCAGCACCCTGAGCACTGAGCACTGAGCACCCAGCACCCTGAGCACTGAGCACCCAGCACCCTGAGCACTGAGCACTGAGCACCCTGAGCACTGAGTACTGAGCACTGAGCACCCTGAGCACTGAGCACCCAGCACCCCGAGTACTGAGCACCCAGCACCCCGAGCACTGAGCACCCAGCGCCCCGAGCACTGAGCACCCAGCACCCCGAGCACTGAGCACTGAGCACCCTGAGCACTGAGCACCCAGCACCCCGAGTACTGAGCACTGAACACCCTGAGTACTGAGCACCAAGCACCCCGAGTACTGAGCACTGAGCACCCTGAGTACTGAGCACCCAGCACCCTGAGCACTGAGCACCCAGCACCCTGAGTACTGAGCACTGAGAACCCTGAGTACTGAGCACTGAGCACCCTGAGTACTGAGCAACCAGCACCATGAGCACTGAGCACTGAGCACCCAGCACCCTGAGCAATGAGCACTGAGCACCCAGCACTCCAAGCACTGAGCACCCAGCACCCTGAGCACTGAGCATCCAGCACCCTGAGCACTGAGCACCCTGAGTACTGAGCACCCAGCACCCCGATCACTGAGTACCCAGCACCCTGAGCACTGAGCACCCAGCACCCTGAGCACTGAGCACCCAGCACCCTGAGTACTGAGCACACAGCATGCTGAGTACTGAGCACCCAGCACCCCGAGCACTGAGCACCCAGCACACAGAGTACTGAGCACTGAGCACCCAGCACATCGAGCACTGAGCACCCAGCACCCTTTGTACTGAGCAATGAGCACCCTGAGTACTAAGCACCCAGCACCCTGAGTACTGAGTACCCAGGACCCTGAGCACTGAGCACCGAGCACCCCGAGCACTGAGCACCCAGCACCCTGAGCACTCAGCACCCAGCACCCCGAGCACTGAGCACCCAGCACCCTGAGCACTGAGCACCCAGCACCCTGAGCACGGACCACCCCGAGCACTGAGCACCCAGCACCCTGAGCACTGAGCACCCAGCACCCTGAGTACTGAGCACCCAGCACCCTGAGCACTGAGCACCCAGCACCCTGAGCACTGAGCACCCAGCACCCTGAGTACTGAGCACTGAGCACCCTGAGTACTGAGCACCGACCACTCTGAGTACTGAGCACCCAGCACCCTGAGCACTGAGCAGCCATCACCCTCAGCACTGAGCACCCAGCACCCCGAGCGCTGAGCACCCAGCACCCTGAGCACTGAGAACCCAGCTCCCCGAGTACTGAGCACCGAGCACCCCAAGCACTGAGCACCCAGCACCCTGAGTACTGAGCACCCAGCACACTGAGCACTGAGCACCCAGCACCCTGAGTACTGAGCACTGAGCACCCTGAGTACTGAGCACCGACCACTCTGAGTACTGAGCACCCAGCACCCTGAGTACTGAGCACCCAGCACCCTGATCACTGAGCACGGAGCACCCCGAGGACTGAGCACCCAGCACCCTGAGCACTGAGCACCCAGCACCTTGAGTACTGAGCACCGAGCACCCTGATCACTGAGCACCCAGCTCCCTGAGTACTGAGCACCCAGCACACTGAGCACTGAGCACCCAGCACCCCGAGCACTGAGCACGCAGCACCCGAGCACTGAGCACCCAGCACCCTGAGTACTGAGCACCCAGCACCCTGAGTACTGAGCACCCAGCACCCTGAGCACTGAGCACCCAGCACCCTGTGCACTGAGCACCCAGCACGCTGAGTACTGAGCACCCAGCACCCTGAGTACTGAGCAACCAGCACCCTGAGCACTGAGCACCCAGCACCCTGAGCACTGAGCACTGAGCACCCAGCACCCCGAGCACTGAGCACCCAGCACCCCGAGCACTGAGCACCCAGCACCCTGAGCACTGAGCACCCAGCACCCTGAGCACTGAGCACCCAGCACCCTGAGTACTGAACACCCAGCACCCTGAGCACTGTGCTCTGAGCACCCTGAGCACTGAGTACTGAGCACTGAGCACCCTGAGCACTGAGCACCCAGCACACCGAGTACTGAACACCCAGCACCCTGAGTACTGAACACCCAGCACCCTGAGCACTGAGCACTGAGCACCCTGAGCACTGAGTACTGAGCACTGAACACCCTGAGCACTGGGCACCCAGCACACCGAGTACTGAACACCCAGCACCCTGAGTACTGAACACCCAGCACCCTGAGCACTGAGTACTGAGCACTGAGCACCCTGAGCACTGAGCACCCAGCACCCTGATTACTGAGCACCCAGCACCTTGAGTACTGAACACCCAGCACCCTGAGCACTGAGCACTGAGCACGAAGCACCCCGAGCACTGAGCACTGAGCACCCTGAGCACTGAGCACCCAGCACCCCGAGTACTGAGCACTGAGCACCCTGAGTACTGTGCACCAAGCACCCCGAGTACTGAGCACTGAGCACCCTGAGTACTGAGCACCCAGCACCCTGAGCACTGAGCACCCAGCACCCTGAGTACTGAGCACTGAGAACCCTGAGTACTGAGCACCGAGCACCCTGAGTACTGAGCACCCAGCACCCTGATCACTGAGCACGGTGCACCTCGAGGACTGAGCACCCAGCTCCCTGAGCACTGAGCACCCAGCACCTTGAGTACTGAGCACCGAGCACCCCGAGCACTGAGCACCCAGCACCCTGAGTACTGAGCACCCAGCACCCTGAGTACTGAGCACCCACCACCCCGAGTTCTGAGCACCCAGCACCCTGAGTACTGAGCACCCAGCACCCCGAGCACTGAGCACCCAGCACCCTGAGTACTGAACACCCTGAGTACTGAGCACTGAGCACTGAGCAGCCTGAGTACTGAGCACCCTGAGGAATGAGCACCTAGCACCCTGAGCACTGAGCACCCAGCACCCTGAGTACTGAGAACCCAGCACCCTGAGCACTGAGCACCCAGCACCTTGAGTACTGAGCACCGAGCACCCCAAAAACTGAGCACCCAGCACCCTTAGTACTGAGCACCCAGCACCCTGAGCACTGAGTACTGAGCACTGAGCACCCTGAGCACTGAGCACCCAGCACCCCGAGCACTGAGCACCCAGCACCCTGAGTACTGAGCACCCAACACCCAGAGTAGTGAGCACCCAGCACCCTAAGCACTGAGCACCCAGCACCCTGAGTACTGAGCACCCAGCACCCTGAGTACTGAACACCCAGCACCCTGAGCACTGAGCACTGAGCACCCTGAGCACTGAGTACTGAGCACTGAGCACCCTGAGCACTGAGCACCCAGCACCCCGAGTACTGAGCACCCAGCACCCCGAGCACTGAGCACCCAGCGCCCGAGCACTGAGCACCCAGCACCCCGAGCACTGAGCACTGAGCACCCTGAGCACTGAGCACCAAGCACCCCGAGTACTGAGCACTGAGCACCCTGAGTACTGAGCACCAAGCACTCCGAGTACTGAGCACTGAGCACCCTGAGTACTGAGCACCCAGCACACTGAGCACTGAGCACCCAGCACCCTGAGTACTGAGCACTGAGAACCCTGAGTACTGAGCACCGAGCACCCTGAGTACTGAGCACCCAGCACCCTGATCACTGAGCACGGAGCACCCCGAGGACTGAGCACCCAGCACCCTGAGCACTGAGCACCCAGCACCTTGAGTACTGAGCACCGAGCACCCCAAGCACTGAGCACCCAGCTCCCTGAGTACTGAGCACCCAGCACCCTGAGCACTGAGCACCGAGCACCCTGAGCACTGAGCACGCAGCACCCCGAGCACTGAGCACCCAGCACCCTGAGTACTGAGCACCCAGCACCCTGAGTACTGAGCACCCAGCACCCTGAGTACTGAGCACCCAGCACCCTGTGCACTGAGCAACCAGCACCCTGAGCACTGAGCACTGAGCACCCAGCACCCTGAGCACTGAGCACCCAGCACCCTGAGTACTGAGCACCCAGCACCCTGAGTACTGAGCACCCAGCACCCTGAGCACTGAGCAACCAGCAGCCTGAGCACTGAGCACTGAGCACCCAGCACCCTGAGCACTGAGCACTGAGCACCCAGCACCCCGAGCACTGAGCACCCAGCACCCCGAGCACTGAGCGCCCAGCACCCTGAGCACTGAGCACCCAGCACCCTGAGCACTGAGCACCCAGCACCCTGAGTACTGAGCACACAGCACCCTGAGCACTGAGCACCCAGCACCCTGAGCACTGAGCACCCAGCACCCTGAGTACTGAGCACCCAGCACCCTGAGCACTGAGCACCCAGCACCCTGAGCACTGAGCACCCAGCACCCTGAGTACTGAGCACTGAGCACCCTGAGTACTGAGCACCGACCACTCTGAGTACTGAGCACCCAGCACCCTGAGCACTGAGCAGCCATCACCCTCAGCACTGAGGACCCAGCACCCCGAGCACTGAGCACCAAGCACCCTGAGCACTGAGAACCCAGCTCCCCGAGTACTGAGCACCGAGCACCCCAAGCACTGAGCACCCAGCACCCTGAGTACTGAGCACCCAGCACACTGAGCACTGAGCACCCAGCACCCTGAGTACTGAGCACTGAGCACCCTGAGTACTGAGCACCGACCACTCTGAGTACTGAGCACCCAGCACCCTGAGTACTGAGCACCCAGCACCCTGATCACTGAGCACGGAGCACGCCGAGGACTGAGCACCCAGCACCCTGAGCACTGAGCACCCAGCACCTTGAGTACTGAGCACCGAGCACCCTGATCACTGAGCACCCAGCACCCTGAGTACTGAGCACCCAGCACACTGAGCACTGAGCACCCAGCACCCCGAGCACTGAGCACGCAGCACCCCGAGCACTGAGCACCCAGCACCCTGAGTACTGAGCACCCAGCACCCTGAGTACTGAGCACCCAGCACCCTGAGCACTGAGCACCCAGCACCCTGTGCACTGAGCACCCAGCACGCTGAGTACTGAGCACCCAGCACCCTGAGTACTGAGCAACCAGCACCCTGAGCACTGAGCACTGAGCACCCAGCACCCTGAGCACTGAGCACTGAGCACCCAGCACCCCGAGCACTGAGCACCCAGCACCCCGAGCACTGAGCACCCAGTACCCTGAGCACTGAGCACCCAGCACCCTGAGCACTGAGCACCCAGCACCCTGAGTACTGAACACCCAGCACCCTGAGCACTGTGCACTGAGCACCCTGAGCACTGAGTACTGAGCACTGAGCACCCTGAGCACTGAGCACCCAGCACACCGAGTACTGAACACCCAGCACCCTGAGTACTGAACACCCAGCACCCTGAGCACTGAGCACTGAGCACCCTGAGCACTGAGTACTGAGCACTGAACACCCTGAGCACTGAGCACCCAGCACACCGAGTACTGAACACCCAGCACCCTGAGTACTGAACACCCAGCACCCTGAGCACTGAGTACTGAGCACTGAGCACCCTGAGCACTGAGCACCCAGCACCCTGATTACTGAGCACCCAGCACCTTGAGTACTGAACACCCAGCACCCTGAGCACTGAGCACTGAGCACGAAGCACCCCGAGCACTGAGCACTGAGCACCCTGAGCACTGAGCACCCAGCACCCCGAGTACTGAGCACTGAGCACCCTGAGTACTGTGCACCAAGCACCCCGAGTACTGAGCACTGAGCACCCTGAGTACTGAGCACCCAGCACCCTGAGCACTGAGCACCCAGCACCCTGAGTACTGAGCACTGAGAACCCTGAGTACTGAGCACCGAGCACCCTGAGTACTGAGCACCCAGCACCCTGATCACTGAGCACGGTGCACCTCGAGGACTGAGCACCCAGCTCCCTGAGCACTGAGCACCCAGCACCTTGAGTACTGAGCACCGAGCACCCAGAGCACTGAGCACCCAGCACCCTGAGTACTGAGCACCCAGCACCCTGAGCACTGAGCACCCAGCACCCCGAGGACTGACCTCCCAGCACCCCGAGCACTGAGCACCCAGCACCCTGAGTACTGAGCACCTAGCACCCTGAGCACTGAGCACCCCGCACCCTGAGTACTGAGCACCCAGCACCCTGAGTACTGAGCACCCACCACCCCGAGTACTGAGCACCCAGCACCCTGAGTACTGAGCACCCAGCACCCCGAGCACTGAGCACCCAGCACCCTGAGTACTGAACACCCTGAGTACTGAGCACTGAGCACTGAGCACCCTGAGTACTGAGCACCCTGAGGACTGAGCACCTAGCACCCTGAGCACTGAGCACCCAGCACCCTGAGTACTGAGAACCCAGCACCCTGAGCACTGAGCACCCAGCACCTTGAGTACTGAGCACCGAGCACCCCAAGCACTGAGCACCCAGCACCCTGAGTACTGAGCACCCAGCACCCTGAGCACTGAGTACTGAGCACTGAGCACCCTGAGCACTGAGCACCCAGCACCCCGAGCACTGAGCACCCAGCACCCTGAGTACTGAGCACCCAACACCCAGAGTAGTGAGCACCCAGCACCCTAAGCACTGAGCACCCAGCACCCTGAGTACTGAGCACCCAGCACCCTGAGTACTGAACACCCAGCACCCTGAGCACTGAGCACTGAGCACCCTGAGCACTGAGTACTGAGCACTGAGCACCCTGAGCACTGAGCACCCAGCACCCCGAGTACTGAGCACCCAGCACCCCGAGCACTGAGCACCCAGCGCCCCGAGCACTGAGCACCCAGCACCCCGAGCACTGAGCACTGAGCACACTGAGCACTGAGCACCGAGCACCCTTAGTACTGAGCACCCAGCACCCTGATCACTGAGCACGGAGCACCCCGAGGACTGAGCACCCAGCACCCTGAGCACTGAGCACCCAGCACCTTGAGTACTGAGCACCGAGCACCCCAAGTACTGAGCACCCAGCACCCTGAGTACTGAGCTCCCAGCACCCTGAGCACTGAGCACCGAGCACCCTGAGCACTGAGCACGCAGCACCCCGAGCACTGAGCACCCAGCACATTGAGTAGTGAGCACCCAACGTACTGAGCACCGAGCACCCCGAGCACTGAGCACCCAGCACCCTGAGTACTGAGCACCGATCACCCCGAGCACTGAGCACCCAGCAACCTGAGTACTGAGCTCCGAGCACCCCGAGCACTGAGCACCCAGCGCCCCGAGCACTGAGCACCCAGCACCCTGAGCACTTAGCACCCAGGACCCTGAGTACTGAGCACCCAGCACCCCGAGCACTGAGCACCCAGCACCCTGAGCACTGATCACCCAGCACCCTGAGCACTGAGCACCCAGCACCCTGAGTAGTGAGCACCCAGCACCCTGAGTACTGAGCACTCAGCACCCTGAGTACTGAGCACCGAGCACCACGAGCACTGAGCACCCAGCACCCTGAGCACTGAGCACCCTGAGGACTGAGCACCCAGCACCCTGAGCACTGAGCAACCAGCACCCTGAGTACTGAGCACCGATCACCCTGAGCACTGAGCACCCAGAATCCCGAGCACTGAGCACCCAGCACCCTGAGTACTGAGCACACAGCACCCCGAGAATGAGCAACCAGCACCCTGAGTACTGGGAACCGAGCACCCTGAGTACTGAGCACCCAGCACCCTGAGTACTGAGCCCCCAGCACCCTGAGTACTGAGAACCGAGCACCCCGAGCACTGAGCACCCAGCACCCCGAGAATGAGCACCCAGCACCCTGAGTACTGAGCACCCAGCACCCTGAGTACTGAGTAGTAAGCACCCAGAGCACTGAGCACCCAGCACCCCGAGCACTGAGCACCCAGCACCCTGAGCACGGACCACCCCGAGCACTGAGCACCCAGCACCCTGAGCACTGAGCACCCAGCACCCTGAGTACTGAGCACCCAGCACCCTGAGCACTGAGCACCCAGCACCCTGAGCACTGAGCACCCAGCACCCTGAGTACTGAGCACTGAGCACCCTGAGTACTGAGCACCGACCACTCTGAGTACTGAGCACCCAGCACCCTGAGCACTGAGCAGCCATCACCCTCAGCACTGAGCACCCAGCACCCCGAGCACTGAGCACCCAGCTCCCTGAGCACTGAGAACCCAGCTCCCCGAGTACTGAGCACCGAGCACCCCAAGCACTGAGCACCCAGCACCCTGAGTACTGAGCACCCAGCACACTGAGCACTGAGCACCCAGCACCCTGAGTACTGAGCACTGAGCACCCTGAGTACTGAGCACCGACCACTCTGAGTACTGAGCACCCAGCACCCTGAGTACTGAGCACCCAGCACCCTGATCACTGAGCACGGAGCACCCCGAGGACTGAGCACCCAGCACCCTGAGCACTGAGCACCCAGCACCTTGAGTACTGAGCACCGAGCACCCTGATCACTGAGCACCCAGCACCCTGAATACTGAGCACCCAGCACACTGAGCACTGAGCACCCAGCACCCCGAGCACTGAGCACGCAGCACCCCGAGCACTGAGCACCCAGCACCCTGAGTACTGAGCACCCAGCACCCTGAGTACTGAGCACCCAGCACCCTGAGCACTGAGCACCCAGCACCCTGTGCACTGAGCACCCAGCACGCTGAGTACTGAGCACCCAGCACCCTGAGTACTGAGCAACCAGCACCCTGAGCACTGAGCACTGAGCACCCAGCACCCTGAGCACTGAGCACTGAGCACCCAGCACCGCGAGCACTGAGCACCCAGCACCCCGAGCACTGAGCACCCAGCACCCTGAGCACTGAGCACCCAGCACCCTGAGCACTGAGCACCCAGCACCCTGAGTACTGAACACCCAGCACCCTGAGCACTGTGCTCTGAGCACCCTGAGCACTGAGTACTGAGCACTGAGCACCCTGAGCACTGAGCACCCAGCACACCGAGTACTGAACACCCAGCACCCTGAGTACTGAACACCCAGCACCCTGAGCACTGAGCACTGAGCACCCTGAGCACTGAGTACTGAGCACTGAACACCCTGAGCACTGAGCACCCAGCATACCGAGTACTGAACACCCAGCACCCTGAGCACTGAGTACTGAGCACTGAGCACCCTGAGCACTGAGCACCCAGCACCCTGATTACTGAGCACCCAGCACCTTGAGTACTGAACACCCAGCACCCTGAGCACTGAGCACTGAGCACGAAGCACCCCGAGCACTGAGCACCCTGAGCACTGAGCACCCAGCACCTTGAGTACTGAGCACCGAGCACCCCGAGCACTGAGCACCCAGCACCCTGAGTACTGAGCACCCAGCACCCTGAGTACTGAGCACCCACCACCCCGAGTACTGAGCACCCAGCACCCTGAGTACTGAGCACCCAGCACCCCGAAACCTGAGCACCCAGCACCCTGAGTACTGAACACCCTGAGTACTGAGCACTGAGCACTGAGCACCCTGAGTACTGAGCACCCTGAGGAATGAGCACCTAGCACCCTGAGCACTGAGCACCCAGCACCCTGAGTACTGAGAACCCAGCACCCTGAGCACTGAGCACCCAGCACCTTGAGTACTGAGCACCGAGCACCCCAAAAACTGAGCACCCAGCACCCTGAGTACTGAGCACCCAGCACCCTGAGCACTGAGTACTGAGCACTGAGCACCCTGAGCACTGAGCACCCAGCACCCCGAGCACTGAGCACCCAGCACCCTGAGTACTGAGCACCCAACACCCAGAGTAGTGAGCACCCAGCACCCTAAGCACTGAGCACCCAGCACCCTGAGTACTGAGCACCCAGCACCCTGAGTACTGAACACCCAGCACCCTGAGCACTGAGCACTGAGCACCCTGAGCACTGAGTACTGAGCACTGAGCACCCTGAGCACTGAGCACCCAGCACCCCGAGTACTGAGCACCCAGCACCCCGAGCACTGAGCACCCAGCGCCCCGAGCACTGAGCACCCAGCACCCCGAGCACTGAGCACTGAGCACCCTGAGCACTGAGCACCAAGCACCCCGAGTACTGAGCACTGAGCACACTGAGTACTGAGCACCAAGCACTCCGAGTACTGAGCACTGAGCACCCTGAGTACTGAGCACCCAGCACACTGAGCACTGAGCACCCAGCACCCTGAGTACTGAGCACTGAGAACCCTGAGTACTGAGCACCGAGCACCCTGAGTACTGAGCACCCAGCACCCTGATCACTGAGCACGGAGCACCCCGAGGACTGAGCACCCAGCACCCTGAGCACTGAGCACCCAGCACCTTGAGTACTGAGCACCGAGCACCCCAAGCACTGAGCACCCAGCACCCTGAGTACTGAGCACCCAGCACCCTGAGCACTGAGCACCGAGCACCCTGAGCACTGAGCACGCAGCACCCCGAGCACTGAGCACCCAGCACCCTGAGTACTGAGCACCCAGCACCCTGAGTACTGAGCACCCAGCACCCTGAGTACTGAGCACCCAGCACCCTGTGCACTGAGCAACCAGCACCCTGAGCACTGAGCACTGAGCACCCAGCACCCTGAGCACTGAGCACCCAGCACCCTGAGTACTGAGCACCCAGCACCCTGAGTACTGAGCACCCAGCACCCTGAGCACTGAGCAACCAGCAGCCTGAGCACTGAGCACTGAGCACCCAGCACCCTGAGCACTGAGCACTGAGCACCCAGCACCCCGAGCACTCAGCACCCAGCACCCCGAGCACTGAGCACCCAGCACCCTGAGCACTGAGCACCCAGCACCCTGAGCACTGAGCACCCAGCACCCTGAGTACTGAGCACCCAGCACCCTGAGTACTGAGCACCCAGCATGCTGAGTACTGAGCACCCAGCACCCTGAGTACTGAGCAACCAGCACCCTGAGCACTGAGCACTGAGCACCCAGCACCCTGAGCACTGAGCACTGAGCACCCAGCACCCCGAGCACTGAGCACCCAGCACCCCGAGCACTGAGCACCCAGTACCCTGAGCACTGAGCACCCAGCACCCTGAGCACTGAGCACCCAGCACCCTGAGTACTGAACACCCAGCACCCTGAGCACTGTGCACTGAGCACCCTGAGCACTGAGTACTGAGCACTGAGCACCCTGAGCACTGAGCACCCAGCACACCGAGTACTGAACACCCAGCACCCTGAGTACTGAACACCCAGCACCCTGAGCACTGAGCACTGAGCACCCTGAGCACTGAGTACTGAGCACTGAACAACCTGAGCACTGAGCACCCAGCACACCGAGTACTGAACACCCAGCACCCTGAGAACTGAACACCCAGCACCCTGAGCACTGAGTACTGAGCACTGAGCACCATGAGCACTGAGCACCCAGCACCCTGATTACTGAGCACCCAGCACCTTGAGTACTGAACAGCCAGCACCCTGAGCACTGAGCACTGAGCACCCAGCACCCTGAGCACTGAGCACCCAGCACCCTGAGTACTGAACACCCAGCACCCTGAGCACTGTGCACTGAGCACCCTGAGCACTGAGTACTGAGCACTGAACAACCTGAGCACTGAGCACCCAGCACACCGAGTACTGAACACCCAGCACCCTGAGTACTGAACACCCAGCACCCTGAGCACTGAGCACTGAGCACCCTGAGCACTGAGTACTGAGCACTGAACACCCTGAGCACTGAGCACCCAGCACACCGAGTACTGAACACCCAGCACCCTGAGTACTGAACACCCAGCACCCTGAGCACTGAGTACTGAGCACTGAGCACCCTGAGCACTGAGCACCCAGCACCCTGATTACTGAGCACCCAGCACCTTGAGTACTGAACACCCAGCACCCTGAGCACTGAGCACTGAGCACGAAGCACCCCGAGCACTGAGCACTGAGCACCCTGAGCACTGAGCACCCAGCACCCCGAGTACTGAGCACTGAGCACCCTGAGTACTGTGCACCAAGCACCCCGAGTACTGAGCACTGAGCACCCTGAGTACTGAGCACCCAGCACCCTGAGCACTGAGCACCCAGCACCCTGAGTACTGAGCACTGAGAACCCTGAGTACTGAGCACCGAGCAACCTGAGTACTGAGCACCCAGCACCCTGATCACTGAGCACGGTGCACCTCGAGGACTGAGCACCCAGCTCCCTGAGCACTGAGCACCCAGCACCTTGAGTACTGAGCACCGAGCACCCAGAGCACTGAGCACCCAGCACCCTGAGTACTGAGCACCCAGGACCCTGAGCACTGAGCACCCAGCACCCCGAGGACTGACCTCCCAGCACCCCGAGCACTGAGCACCCAGCACCCTGAGTACTGAGCACCTAGCACCCTGAGCACTGAGCACCCCGCACCCTGAGTACTGAGCACCCAGCACCCTGAGTACTGAGCACCCACCACCCCGAGTACTGAGCACCCAGCACCCTGAGTACTGAGCACCCAGCACCCCGAGCACTGAGCACCCAGCACCCTGAGTACTGAACACCCTGAGTACTGAGCACTGAGCACTGAGCACCCTGAGTACTGAGCACCCTGAGGACTGAGCACCTAGCACCCTGAGCACTGAGCACCCAGCACCCTGAGTACTGAGAACCCAGCACCCTGAGCACTGAGCACCCAGCACCTTGAGTACTGAGCACCGAGCACCCCAAGCACTGAGCACCCAGCACCCTGAGTACTGAGCACCCAGCACCCTGAGCACTGAGTACTGAGCACTGAGCACCCTGAGCACTGAGCACCCAGCACCCCGAGCACTGAGCACCCAGCACCCTGAGTACTGAGCACCCAACACCCAGAGTAGTGAGCACCCAGCACCCTAAGCACTGAGCACCCAGCACCCTGAGTACTGAGCACCCAGCACCCTGAGTACTGAACACCCAGCACCCTGAGCACTGAGCACTGAGCACCCTGAGCACTGAGTACTGAGCACTGAGCACCCTGAGCACTGAGCACCCAGCACCCCGAGTACTGAGCACCCAGCACCCCGAGCACTGAGCACCCAGCGCCCCGAGCACTGAGCACCCAGCACCCCGAGCACTGAGCACTGAGCACCCTGAGCACTGAGCACCGAGCACCCTTAGTACTGAGCACCCAGCACCCTGATCACTGAGCACGGAGCACCCCGAGGACTGAGCACCCAGCACCCTGAGCACTGAGCACCCAGCACCTTGAGTACTGAGCACCGAGCACCCCAAGTACTGAGCACCCAGCACCCTGAGTACTGAGCACCCAGCACCCTGAGCACTGAGCACCGAGCACCCTGAGCACTGAGCACGCAGCACCCCGAGCACTGAGCACCCAGCACCCTGAGTAGTGAGCACCCAACGTACTGAGCACCGAGCACCCCGAGCACTGAGCACCCAGCACCCTGAGTACTGAGCACCGATCACCCCGAGCACTGAGCACCCAGCAACCTGAGTACTGAGCTCCGAGCACCCCGAGCACTGAGCACCCAGCGCCCCGAGCACTGAGCACCCAGCACCCTGAGCACTTAGCACCCAGGACCCTGAGTACTGAGCACCCAGCACCCCGAGCACTGAGCACCCATCACCCTGAGCACTGATCACCCAGCACCCTGAGCACTGAGCACCCAGCACCCTGAGTAGTGAGCACCCAGCACCCTGAGTACTGAGCACTCAGCACCCTGAGTACTGAGCACCGAGCACCACGAGCACTGAGCACCCAGCACCCTGAGCACTGAGCACCCTGAGGACTGAGCACCCAGCACCCTGAGCACTGAGCAACCAGCACCCTGAGTACTGAGCACCGATCACCCTGAGCACTGAGCACCCAGAATCCCGAGCACTGAGCACCCAGCACCCTGAGTACTGAGCACACAGCACCCCGAGAATGAGCAACCAGCACCCTGAGTACTGGGAACCGAGCACCCTGAGTACTGAGCACCCAGCACCCTGAGTACTGAGCCCCCAGCACCCTGAGTACTGAGAACCGAGCACCCCGAGCACTGAGCACCCAGCACCCTGAGAATGAGCAACCAGCACCCTGAGTACTGAGCACCCAGCACCCTGAGTACTGAGTAGTAAGCACCCAGAGCACTGAGCACCCAGCACCCCGAGCACGGAGCACCCAGGACCCCGAGCACTGAGTACTGAGCACCCAGCACCCTGAGTACTGAGCACCGAGCTCCCCGAGCACTGAGCACCCTGAGTACTGAGCACCCAGCACCCCGATCACTGAGTACCCAGCACCCTGAGCACTGAGCACCCAGCACCCTGAGCACTGAGCACCCAGCACCCTGAGTACTGAGCACACAGCATGCTGAGTACTGAGCACCCAGCACCCCGAGCACTGAGCACCCAGCACACAGAGTACTGAGCACTGAGCACCCAGCACATCGAGCACTGAGCACCCAGCACCCTGTGTACTGAGCACTGAGCACCCTGAGTACTAAGCACCCAGCACCCTGAGTACTGAGTACCCAGGACCCTCAGCACTGAGCACCGAGCACCCCGAGCACTGAGCACCCAGCACCCTGAGCACTCAGCACCCAGCACCCCGAGCACTGAGCACCCAGCACCCTGAGCACTGAGCACCCAGCACCCTGAGCACGGACCACCCCGAGCACTGAGCACCCAGCACCCTGAGCACTGAGCACCCAGCACCCTGAGTACTGAGCACCCAGCACCCTGAGCACTGAGCACCCAGCACCCTGAGCACTGAGCACCCAGCACCCTGAGTACTGAGCACTGAGCACCCTGAGTACTGAGCACCGACCACTCTGAGTACTGAGCACCCAGCACCCTGAGCACTGAGCAGCCATCACCCTCAGCACTGAGCACCCAGCACCCCGAGCACTGAGCACCCAGCTCCCTGAGCACTGAGAACCCAGCTCCCCGAGTACTGAGCACCGAGCACCCCAAGCACTGAGCACCCAGTACCCTGAGTACTGAGCACCCAGCACACTGAGCACTGAGCACCCAGCACCCTGAGTACTGAGCACTGAGCACCCTGAGTACTGAGCACCGACCACTCTGAGTACTGAGCACCCAGCACCCTGAGTACTGAGCACCCAGCACCCTGATCACTGAGCACGGAGCACCCCGAGGACTGAGCACCCAGCACCCTGAGCACTGAGCACCCAGCACCTTGAGTACTGAGCACCGAGCACCCTGATCACTGAGCACCCAGCACCCTGAATACTGAGCACCCAGCACACTGAGCACTGAGCACCCAGCACCCCGAGCACTGAGCACGCAGCACCCCGAGCACTGAGCACCCAGCACCCTGAGTACTGAGCACCCAGCACCCTTAGTACTGAGCACCCAGCACCCTGAGCACTGAGCACCCAGCACCCTGTGCACTGAGCACCCAGCACGCTGAGTACTGAGCACCCAGCACCCTGAGTACTGAGCAACCAGCACCCTGAGCACTGAGCACTGAGCACCCAGCACCCTGAGCACTGAGCACTGAGCACCCAGCACCGCGAGCACTGAGCACCCAGCACCCCGAGCACTGAGCACCCAGCACCCTGAGCACTGCGCACCCAGCACCCTGAGCACTGAGCACCCAGCACCCTGAGTACTGAACACCCAGCACCCTGAGCACTGTGCTCTGAGCACCCTGAGCACTGAGTACTGAGCACTGAGCACCCTGAGCACTGAGCACCCAGCACACCGAGTACTGAACACCCAGCACCCTGAGTACTGAACACCCAGCACCCTGAGCACTGAGCACTGAGCACCCTGAGCACTGAGTACTGAGCACTGAACACCCTGAGCACTGAGCACCCAGCACACCGAGTACTGAACACCCAGCACCCTGAGCACTGAGTACTGAGCACTGAGCACCCTGAGCACTGAGCACCCAGCACCCTGATTACTGAGCACCCAGCACCTTGAGTACTGAACACCCAGCACCCTGAGCACTGAGCACTGAGCACGAAGCACCCCGAGCACTGAGCACCCTGAGCACTGAGCACCCAGCACCTTGAGTACTGAGCACCGAGCACCCCGAGCACTGAGCACCCAGCACCCTGAGTACTGAGCACCCAGCACCCTGAGTACTGAGCACCCACCACCCCGAGTACTGAGCACCCAGCACCCTGAGTACTGAGCACCCAGCACCCCGAAACCTGAGCACCCAGCACCCTGAGTACTGAACACCCTGAGTACTGAGCACTGAGCACTGAGCACCCTGAGTACTGAGCACCCTGAGGAATGAGCACCTAGCGCACTGAGCACCCAGCACCCTGAGTACTGAGAACCCAGCACCCTGAGCACTGAGCACCCAGCACCTTGAGTACTGAGCACCGAGCACGCCAAAAACTGAGCACCCAGCACCCTGAGTACTGAGCACCCAGCACCCTGAGCACTGAGTACTGAGCACTGAGCACCCTGAGCACTGAGCACCCAGCACCCCGAGCACTGAGCACCCAGCACCCTGAGTACTGAGCACCCAACACCCAGAGTAGTGAGCACCCAGCACCCTAAGCACTGAGCACCCAGCACCCTGAGTACTGAGCACCCAGCACCCTGAGTACTGAACACCCAGCACCCTGAGCACTGAGCACTGAGCACCCTGAGCACTGAGTACTGAGCACTGAGCACCCTGAGCACTGAGCACCCAGCACCCCGAGTACTGAGCACCCAGCACCCCGAGCACTGAGCACCCAGCGCCCCGAGCACTGAGCACCCAGCACCCCGAGCACTGAGCACTGAGCACCCTGAGCACTGAGCACCAAGCACCCCGAGTACTGAGCACTGAGCACACTGAGTACTGAGCACCAAGCACTCCGAGTACTGAGCACTGAGCACCCTGAGTACTGAGCACCCAGCACACTGAGCACTGAGCACCCAGCACCCTGAGTACTGAGCACTGAGAACCCTGAGTACTGAGCACCGAGCACCCTGAGTACTGAGCACCCAGCACCCTGATCACTGAGCACGGAGCACCCCGAGGACTGAGCACCCAGCACCCTGAGCACTGAGCACCCAGCACCTTGAGTACTGAGCACCGAGCACCCCAAGCACTGAGCACCCAGCACCCTGAGTACTGAGCACCCAGCACCCTGAGCACTGAGCACCGAGCACCCTGAGCACTGAGCACGCAGCACCCCGAGCACTGAGCACCCAGCACCCTGAGTACTGAGCACCCAGCACCCTGAGTACTGAGCACCCAGCACCCTGAGTACTGAGCACCCAGCACCCTGTGCACTGAGCAACCAGCACCCTGAGCACTGAGCACTGAGCACCCAGAACCCTGAGCACTGAGCACCCAGCACCCTGAGTACTGAGCACCCAGCACCCTGAGTACTGAGCACCCAGCACCCTGAGCACTGAGCAACCAGCAGCCTGAGCACTGAGCACTGAGCACCCAGCACCCTGAGCACTGAGCACTGAGCACCCAGCACCCCGAGCACTGAGCACCCAGCACCCCGAGCACTGAGCACCCAGCACCCTGAGCACTGAGCACCCAGCACCCTGAGCACTGAGCACCCAGCACCCTGAGTACTGAGCACCCAGCACACTGAGTACTGAGCACCCAGCACCCTGAGCACTGAGCACCCAGCACCCTGTGCACTGAGCACCCAGCACGCTGAGTACTGAGCACCCAGCACCCTGAGTACTGAGCAACCAGCACCCTGAGCACTGAGCACTGAGCACCCAGCACCCTGAGCACTGAGCACTGAGCACCCAGCACCCCGAGCACTGAGCACCCAGCACCCCGAGCACTGAGCACCCAGTACCCTGAGCACTGAGCACCCAGCACCCTGAGCACTGAGCACCCAGCACCCTGAGTACTGAACACCCAGCACCCTGAGCACTGTGCACTGAGCACCCTGAGCACTGAGTACTGAGCACTGAGCACCCTGAGCACTGAGCACCCAGCACACCGAGTACTGAACACCCAGCACCCTGAGTACTGAACACCCAGCACCCTGAGCACTGAGCACTGAGCACCCTGAGCACTGAGTACTGAGCACTGAACAACCTGAGCACTGAGCACCCAGCACACCGAGTACTGAACACCCAGCACCCTGAGAACTGAACACCCAGCACCCTGAGCACTGAGTACTGAGCACTGAGCACCATGAGCACTGAGCACCCAGCACCCTGATTACTGACCACCCAGCACCTTGAGTACTGAACAGCCAGCACCCTGAGCACTGAGCACTGAGCACGAAGCACCCCGAGCACTGAGCACTGAGCACCCTGAGCACTGAGCACCCAGCACCCCGAGTACTGAGCACTGAGCACCCTGAGTACTGTGCACCAAGCACCCCGAGTACTGAGCACTGAGCACCCTGAGTACTGAGCACCCAGCACCCTGAGCACTGAGCACCCAGCACCCTGAGTACTGAGCACTGAGAACCCTGAGTACTGAGCACCGAGCACCCTGATTACTGAGCACCCAGCACCCTGATCACTGAGCACGGTGCACCTCGAGGACTGAGCACCCAGCTCCCTGAGCACTGAGCACCCAGCACCTTGAGTACTGAGCACCGAGCACCCAGAGCACTGAGCACCCAGCACCCCGAGTACTGAGCACCCAGCACCCTGAGCACTGAGCACCCAGCACCCCGAGGACTGAGCTCCCAGCACCCCGAGCACTGAGCACCCAGCACCCTGAGTACTGAGCACCTAGCACCCTGAGCACTGAGCACCCCGCACCCTGAGTACTGAGCACCCAGCACCCTGAGTACTGAGCACCCACCACCCCGAGTACTGAGCACCCAGCACCCTGAGTACTGAGCACCCAGCACCCCGAGCACTGAGCACCCAGCACCCTGGGTACTGAACACCCTGAGTACTGAGCACTGAGCACTGAGCACCCTGAGTACTGAGCACCCTGAGGACTGAGCACCTAGCACCCTGAGCACTGAGCACCCAGCACCCTGAGTACTGAGAACCCAGCACCCTGAGCACTGAGCACCCAGCACCTTGAGTACTGAGCACCGAGCACCCCAAGCACTGAGCACCCAGCACCCTGAGTACTGAGCACCCAGCACCCTGAGCACTGAGTACTGAGCACTGAGCACCCTGAGCACTGAGCACCCAGCACCCCGAGCACTGAGCACCCAGCACCCTGAGTACTGAGCACCCAACACCCAGAGTAGTGAGCACCCAGCACCCTAAGCACTGAGCACCCAGCACCCTGAGTACTGAGCACCCAGCACCCTGAGTACTGAACACCCAGCACCCTGAGCACTGAGCACTGAGCACCCTGAGCACTGAGTACTGAGCACCCAGCACCCTGAGCACTGAGCACACAGCACCCTGTGCACTGAGCACCCAGCACCCTGAGTACTGAGCACCCAGCACCCTGAGTACTGAGCACCCAGTACCCTGTGCACTGAGCAACCAGCACCCTGAGCACTGAGCACTGAGCACCCAGCACCCTGAGCACTGAGCACCCAGCACCCTGAGTACTGAGCACCCAGCACCCTGAGTACTGAGCACCCAGCACCCTGAGCACTGAGCAACCAGCAGCCTGAGCACTGAGCACTTAGCACCCAGCACCCTGAGCACTGAGCACTGAGCACCCAGCACCCCGAGCACTGAGCACCCAGCACCCCGAGCACTGAGCACCCAGCACCCTGAGCACTGAGCACCCAGCACCCTGATTACTGAGCACCCAGCACCTTGAGTACTGAACACCCAGCACCCTGAGCACTGAGCACTGAGCACGAAGCACCCCGAGCACTGAGCACTGAGCACCCTGAGCACTGAGCACCCAGCACCCCGAGTACTGAGCACGGAGCACCCTGAGTACTGTGCACCAAGCACCCCGAGTACTGAGCACTGAGCAACCTGAGTACTGAGCACCCAGCACCCTGAGCACTGAGCACCCAGCACCCTGAGTACTGAGCACTGAGAACCCTGAGTACTGAGCACCGAGCAACCTGAGTACTGAGCACCCAGCACCCTGATCACTGAGCACGGTGCACCTCGAGGACTGAGCACCCAGCTCCCTGAGCACTGAGCACCCAGCACCTTGAGTACTGAGCACCGAGCACCCAGAGCACTGAGCACCCAGCACCCTGAGTACTGAGCACCCAGCACCCTGAGCCCTGAGCACCCAGCACCCCGAGGACTAAGCTCCCAGCACCCTGAGTACTGAGCACTCACCACCCCGAGTACTGAGCACCCAGCACCCTGAGTACTGAGCACACAGCACCCCGAGCACTGAGCACCCATCACCCTGAGTACTGAACACACTGAGTACTGAGCACTGAGCACTGAGCACCCTGAGTACTGAGCACCCTGAGGACTGAGCACCTAGCACCCTGAGCACTGAGCACCCAGCACCCTGAGTACTGAGCACCCAGCACCCTGAGCACTGAGTACTGAGCACTGAGCACCCTGAGCACTGAGCACCCAGCACCCCGAGCACTGAGCACCCAGCACCCTGAGTACTGAGCACCCAACACCCAGAGTAGTGAGCACCCAGCACCCTAAGCACTGAGCACCCAGCACCCTGAGTACTGAGCACCCAGCACCCTGAGTACTGAACACCCAGCACCCTGAGCACTGAGCACTGAGCACTCTGAGCACTGAGTACTGAGCACTGAGCACCCTGAGCACTGAGCACCCAGCACCCCGAGTACTGAGCACCCAGCACCCCGAGCACTGAGCACCCAGCGCCCCGAGCACTGAGCACCCAGCACCCCGAGCACTGAGCACTGAGCACCCTGAGCACTGAGCACCAAGCACCCCGAGTACTGAGCACTGAGCACACTGAGTACTGAGCACCAAGCACTCCGAGTACTGAGCACTGAGCACCCTGAGTACTGAGCACCCAGCACACTGAGCACTGAGCACCCAGCACCCTGAGTACTGAGCACTGAGAACCCTGAGTACTGAGCACCGAGCACCCTGAGTACTGAGCACCCAGCACCCTGATCACTGAGCACGGAGCACCCCGAGGACTGAGCACCCAGCACCCTGAGCACTGAGCACCCAGCACCTTGAGTACTGAGCAACGAGCACCCCAAGCACTGAGCACCCAGCACCCTGAGTACTGAGCACCCAGCACCCTGAGCACTGAGCACCCAGCACCCTGAGCACTGAGCACGCAGCACCCCGAGCACTGAGCACCCAGCACCCTGAGTACTGAGCACCCAGCACCCTGAGTACTGAGCACCCAGCACCCTGAGTACTGAGCACCCAGCACGCTGTGCACTGAGCAACCAGCACCCTGAGCACTGAGCACTGAGCACCCAGCACCCTGAGCACTGAGCACCCAGCACCCTGAGTACTGAGCACCCAGCACCCTGAGTACTGAGCACCCAGCACCCTGAGCACTGAGCAACCAGCAGCCTGAGCACTGAGCACTGAGCACCCAGCACCCTGAGCACTGAGCACTGAGCACCCAGCACCCCGAGCACTGAGCACCCAGCACCCCGAGCACTGAGCACCCAGCACCCTGAGCACTGAGCACCCAGCACACTGAGCACTGAGCACCCAGCACCCTGAGTACTGAGCACACAGCACCCTGAGCACTGAGCACCCAGCACACTGAGTACTGAGCACCCAACACCCAGAGTACTGAGCACCGAGCACCCTGAGCACTGAGCACCCAGCACCCTGAGTACTGAGCACACAGCACCCTGAGTACTGAACACCCAGCACCCTGAGCACTGAGCACTGAGCACCCTGAGCACTGAGTACTGAGCACTGAGCACCCTGAGCACTGAGCACCCAGCACACCGAGTACTGAACACCCAGCACCCTGAGTACTGAACACCCAGCACCATGAGCACTGAGTACTGAGCACTGAGCACCCTGAGCACTGAGCACCCAGCACCCTGAGTTCTGAGCACCCAGCACCTTGAGTCCTGAACACCCAGCACCCTGAGCACGGAGCACCCAGCACCCTGAGCACTGAGCACTGAGCACCCTGAGCACTGAGCACCCAGCACCCTGAGTACTGAGCACTGAGCACCCTGAGTACTGTGCACCAAGCACCCCTAGTACTGAGCACTGAGCACCCCGAGTACTGAGCACCCAGCACCCTGAGCACTGAGCACCCAGCACCCTGATTACTGAGCACTGAGAACCCTGAGTACTGAGCACCGAGCACCCTGAGTACTGAGCACACAGCACCCTGATCACTGAGCACGGTGCACCTCGAGGACTGAGCACCCAGCTCCCTGAGCACTGAGCCCCCAGCACCTTGAGTACTGAGCACCGAGCACCCCGAGCACTGAGCACCCAGCACCCTGAGTACTGAGCACCCAGCACCCTGAGCACTGAGCACCCAGCACCCCGAGCACTGAGCACCGAGCACCCCGAGCACTGAGCACCCAGCACCCTGAGTACTGAGCACCCAGCACCTTGAGTACTGAGCACCGAGCACCCCGAGCACTGAGCACCCAGCACCCTGAGTACTGAGCAACCAGCACCCTGAGCACTGAGCACTGAGAACACAGCACCCTGAGCACTGAGCACTGAGCACCCAGCACCCCGAGCACTGAGCACCCAGCACCCTGAGTACTGAGCACCGAGCACCCTGAGTACTGAGCACCCAGCACCCTGAGTACTGAGCACTCAGCACCCTGAGTACTGAGCACCGAGCACCCCGAGCACTGAGCACCCAGCACCTTGAGCACTGAGCACCCTGAGGAATGAGCAGCCAGCACCCTGAGCAATGAGCACCCAGCACCCCGAGCACTGAGCACCCAGCACCCTGAGTACTGAGCACCCAGCACCCCGAGTACTGAGCACACAGCACCCTGAGTACTGAGCACCCAGCACCCCGAGCACTGAGCACCCAGCACCCTGAGTACTGAACACCCTGAGTACTGAGCACTGAGCACTGAGCACCCTGAGTACTGAGCACCCTGAGTACTGAGCACATAGCACCCTGAGCACTGAGCACCCAGCACCCTGAGTACTGAGAACCCAGAACCCTGAGTACTGAGCACCCAGCACCCTGGGCACTGAGCACCCAGCACCCCGAGTACTGAGCACCCAGCACCCCGAGCACAGAGCAACCAGCGCCCCGAGCACTGAGCACCCAGCACCCCGAGCACTGAGCACTGAGCACCCTGAGCTCTGAGCACAGAGCACCCCGAGTACTGAGCACTGAGCACCCTGAGTACTGAGCACCAAGCACCCCGAGTACTGAGCACTGAGCACCCCGAGTACTGAGCACCCAGCACCCTGAGCACTGAGCACCCAGCACCCTGAGTACTGAGCACCCAGCACCCTGAGTACTGAGCACCCAACACCCAGAGTACTGAGCACCCAGCACCCTGAGCACTGAGCACCCAGCACCCTGAGTACTGAGCACCCAGCACCCTGAGTACTGAGCACCCAGCACCCTGAGCACTGAGCACTGAGCACCCAGCACACTGAGCACTGAGCACTGAGCACCCAGCACCCCGAGCACTGAGCACCCAGCACCCCGAGCACTGAGCACCCAGCACCCTGAGCACTGAGCACCCAGCACCCTGAGCACTGAGCACCCAGCACCCTGAGTACTGAGCACGCAGCACCCTGAGCACTGAGCACCCAGCACACTGAGTACTGAGCACCCAACACCCAGAGTACTGAGCACCGAGCACCCTGAGCACTGAGCACCCAGCACCCTGAGTACTGAGCACACAGCACCCTGAGTACTGAACACCCAGCACCCTGAGCACTGAGCACTGAGCACCCTGAGTACTGAGCACCCAACACCATGAGTACTGAGCACCCAGCACACTGAGCACTGAGCACCCAGCACACTCAGTACTGAGCACTCAGCACCCTGAGTACTGAGCACCGAGCACCCCGAGCACTGAGCACCCAGCACCCTGAGCACTGAGCATCCTGAGGACTGAGCACCCAGCACCCTGAGCACTGAGCACCCAGCACCCTGAGTACTGAGCACCGATCACCCTGAGCACTGAGCACCCAAGACCCCGAGCACTGAGCACCCAGCACCCTGAGTACAGAGCACCCAGCACCCCGAGTACTGAGCACCCAGCACCCCGAGCACTGAGCATCCAGCACCCTGAGTACTGAGCACCCTGAGTAATGAGCACCGATCACCCTGAGCACTGAGCACCCAGCACCCTGAGTACTGAGCACCCAGCACCCTGAGCACTGAGCACCCAGCACACTGAGCACTGAGCACCCAGCACCCTGAGTACTGAGCACCCAGCACCCTGAGTACTGAGAACCCAGCACACTGAGCACTGAGCACCCAGCACCCTGAGTACTGAGCACCGAGCACCCTGAGTACTGAGCACCCATCACCCTTAGTACTGAGCACCCAGCACCCTGAGCACTGACCACACAGCACCCTGAGTACTGAGCACCCAGCACCACCCTCAGCACTGAGCACCCAGCACCCCGAGCACTGAGCACCCAGCACCCTGAGCACTAAGCACCCAGCACCCCGAGTACTGAGCACCCAGCACCCCGAGTACTGAGCACCAAGCACCCCGAGCACTGAGCACCCAGCACCCTGAGTACTGAGCACCCAGCACCCTGAGTACTGAGCACTGAGCACAACGAGTTCTGAGCACCCAGCACCCCGAGCACTGAGCACCCAGCAACCTGAGTACTGAGAACAGATCACCCTGAGCACTGAGCACCCAGCACCCTGAGTACTGAGCACTCAGCACCCTGAGTACTGACCACCCAGCACCTTGAGCACCGATCACCCTGAGCACTGAGCACCCAGCACCCCGAGCACAGAGCACCCAGCACCCTGAGTACTGAGCACCCAGCACCCCGAGTACTGAGCACACAGCACCCTGAGTACTGAGCATCCAGCACCCCGAGCACCGAGCACCCAGCACCCTGAGTACTGAACACCCTGAGTACTGAGCACTGAGCACTGAGCACCCTGAGTACTGAGCACCCTGAGGACTGAGCACCTACCACCCTGAGCACTGAGCACCCAGCACCCTGAGTACTGAGCACCCAGCACCCTGGGCACTGAGCACCCAGCACCTTGAGTACTGAGCACCGAGCACCCCAAGCACTGAGCACCCAGCACCCTGAGTACTGAGCACCCAGCACCCTGAGCACTGAGCACCGAGCACCCTGAGCACTGAGCACGCAGCACCCCGAGCACTGAGCACCCAGCACCCTGAGTACTGAGCACCCAGCACCCTGAGTACTGAGCACCCAGCACCCTGAGTACTGAGCACCCAGCACCCTGTGCACTGAGCAACCAGCACCCTGAGCACTGAGCACTGAGCACCCAGCACCCTGAGCACTGAGCACCCAGCACCCTGAGTACTGAGCACCCAGCACCCTGAGTACTGAGCACCAAGCACCCTGAGCACTGAGCAACCAGCAGCCTGAGCACTGAGCACTGAGCACCCAGCACCCTGAGCACTGAGCACTGAGCACCCAGCACCCCGAGCACTGAGCACCCAGCACCCCGAGCACTGAGCACCCAGCACCCTGAGCACTGAGCACCCAGCACCCTGAGCACTGAGCACCCAGCACCCTGAGTACTGAGCACCCAGCACCCTGAGTACTGAGCACCCAGCACCCTGAGCACTGAGCACCCAGCACCCTGTGCACTGAGCAACCAGCACGCTGAGTACTGAGCACCCAGCACCCTGAGTACTGAGCAACCAGCACCCTGAGCACTGAGCACTGAGCACCCAGCACCCTGAGCACTGAGCACTGAGCACCCAGCACCCCGAGCACTGAGCACCCAGCACCCCGAGCACTGAGCACCCAGTACCCTGAGCACTGAGCACCCAGCACCCTGAGCACTGAGCACCCAGCACCCTGAGTACTGAACACCCAGCACCCTGAGCACTGTGCACTGAGCACCCTGAGCACTGAGTACTGAGCACTGAGCACCCTGAGCACTGAGCACCCAGCACACCGAGTACTGAACACCCAGCACCCTGAGCACTGAGCACTGAGCACCCAGCACCCCGAGCACTGAGCACCCAGCACCCCGAGCACTGAGCACCCAGCACCCTGAGCACTGAGCACCCAGCACCCTGAGCACTGAGCACCCAGCACCCTGAGTACTGAGCACCCAGCACCCTGAGTACTGAGCACCCAGCACCCTGAGCACTGAGCACCCAGCACCCTGTGCACTGAGCACCCAGCACGCTGAGTACTGAGCACCCAGCACCCTGAGTACTGAGCAACCAGCACCCTGAGCACTGAGCACTGAGCACCCAGCACCCTGAGCACTGAGCACTGAGCACCCAGCACCCCGAGCACTGAGCACCCAGCACCCCGAGCACTGAGCACCCAGTACCCTGAGCACTGAGCACCCAGCACCCTGAGCACTGAGCACCCAGCACCCTGAGTACTGAACACCCAGCACCCTGAGCACTGTGCACTGAGCACCCTGAGCACTGAGTACTGAGCACTGAGCACCCTGAGCACTGAGCACCCAGCACACCGAGTACTGAACACCCAGCACCCTGAGTACTGAACACCCAGCACCCTGAGCACTGAGCACTGAGCACCCTGAGCACTGAGTACTGAGCACTGAACAACCTGAGCACTGAGCACCCAGCACACCGAGTACTGAACACCCAGCACCCTGAGAACTGAACACCCAGCACCCTGAGCACTGAGTACTGAGCACTGAGCACCATGAGCACTGAGCACCCAGCACCCTGATTACTGACCACCCAGCACCTTGAGTACTGAACAGCCAGCACCCTGAGCACTGAGCACTGAGCACGAAGCACCCCGAGCACTGAGCACTGAGCACCCTGAGCACTGAGCACCCAGCACCCCGAGTACTGAGCACTGAGCACCCTGAGTACTGTGCACCAAGCACCCCGAGTACTGAGCACTGAGCACCCTGAGTACTGAGCACCCAGCACCCTGAGCACTGAGCACCCAGCACCCTGAGTACTGAGCACTGAGAACCCTGAGTACTGAGCACCGAGCACCCTGATTACTGAGCACCCAGCACCCTGATCACTGAGCACGGTGCACCTCGAGGACTGAGCACCCAGCTCCCTGAGCACTGAGCACCCAGCACCTTGAGTACTGAGCACCGAGCACCCAGAGCACTGAGCACCCAGCACCCCGAGTACTGAGCACCCAGCACCCTGAGCACTGAGCACCCAGCACCCCGAGGACTGAGCTCCCAGCACCCCGAGCACTGAGCACCCAGCACCCTGAGTACTGAGCACCCAGCACCCTGAGCACTGAGCACCCCGCACCCTGAGTACTGAGCACCCAGCACCCTGAGTACTGAGCACCCACCACCCCGAGTACTGAGCACCCAGCACCCTGAGTACTGAGCACCCAGCACCCCGAGCACTGAGCACCCAGCACCCTGGGTACTGAACACCCTGAGTACTGAGCACTGAGCACTGAGCACCCTGAGTACTGAGCACCCTGAGGACTGAGCACCTAGCACCCTGAGCACTGAGCACCCAGCACCCTGAGTACTGAGAACCCAGCACCCTGAGCACTGAGCACCCAGCACCTTGAGTACTGAGCACCGAGCACCCCAAGCACTGAGCACCCAGCACCCTGAGTACTGAGCACCCTGCACCCTGAGCACTGAGTACTGAGCACTGAGCACCCTGAGCACTGAGCACCCAGCACCCCGAGCACTGAGCACCCAGCACCCTGAGTACTGAGCACCCAACACCCAGAGTAGTGAGCACCCAGCACCCTAAGCACTGAGCACCCAGCACCCTGAGTACTGAGCACCCAGCACCCTGAGTACTGAACACCCAGCACCCTGAGCACTGAGCACTGAGCACCCTGAGCACTGAGTACTGAGCACCCAGCACCCTGAGCACTGAGCACCCAGCACCCTGTGCACTGAGCACCCAGCACCCTGAGTACTGAGCAACCAGCACCCTGAGTACTGAGCACCCAGTACCCTGTGCACTGAGCAACCAGCACCCTGAGCACTGAGCACTGAGCACCCAGCACCCTGAGCACTGAGCACCCAGCACCCTGAGTACTGAGCACCCAGCACCCTGAGTACTGAGCACCCAGCACCCTGAGCACTGAGCAACCAGCAGCCTGAGCACTGAGCACTGAGCACCCAGCACCCTGAGCACTGAGCACTGAGCACCCAGCACCCCGAGCACTGAGCACCCAGCACCCCGAGCACTGAGCACCCAGCACCCTGAGCACTGAGCACCCAGCACCCTGATTACTGAGCACCCAGCACCTTGAGTACTGAACACCCAGCACCCTGAGCACTGAGCACTGAGCACGAAGCACCCCGAGCACTGAGCACTGAGCACCCTGAGCACTGAGCACCCAGCACCCCGAGTACTGAGCACGGAGCACCCTGAGTACTGTGCACCAAGCACCCCGAGTACTGAGCACTGAGCACCCTGAGTACTGAGCACCCAGCACCCTGAGCACTGAGCACCCAGCACCCTGAGTACTGAGCACTGAGAACCCTGAGTACTGAGCACCGAGCAACCTGAGTACTGAGCACCCAGCACCCTGATCACTGAGCACGGTGCACCTCGAGGACTGAGCACCCAGCTCCCTGAGCACTGAGCACCCAGCACCTTGAGTACTGAGCACCGAGCACCCAGAGCACTGAGCACCCAGCACCCTGAGTACTGAGCACCCAGCACCCTGAGCCCTGAGCACCCAGCACCCCGAGGACTAAGCTCCCAGCACCCTGAGTACTGAGCACTCACCACCCCGAGTACTGAGCACCCAGCACCCTGAGTACTGAGCACCCAGCACCCCGAGCACTGAGCACCCATCACCCTGAGTACTGAACACCCTGAGTACTGAGCACTGAGCACTGAGCACCCTGAGTACTGAGCACCCTGAGGACTGAGCACCTAGCACCCTGAGCACTGAGCACCCAGCACCCTGAGTACTGAGCACCCAGCACCCTGAGCACTGAGTACTGAGCATGGAGCACCCTGAGCACTGAGCACCCAGCACCCCGAGCACTGAGCACCCAGCACCCTGAGTACTGAGCACCCAACACCCAGAGTAGTGAGCACCCAGCACCCTAAGCACTGAGCACCCAGCACCCTGAGTACTGAGCACCCAGCACCCTGAGTACTGAACACCCAGCACCCTGAGCACTGAGCACTGAGCACTCTGAGCACTGAGTACTGAGCACTGAGCACCCTGAGCACTGAGCACCCAGCACCCCGAGTACTGAGCACCCAGCACCCCGAGCACTGAGCACCCAGCGCCCCGAGCACTGAGCACCCAGCACCCCGAGCACTGAGCACTGAGCACCCTGAGGACTGAGCACCAAGCACCCCGAGTACTGAGCACTGAGCACACTGAGTACTGAGCACCAAGCACTCCGAGTACTGAGCACTGAGCACCCTGAGTACTGAGCACCCAGCACACTGAGCACTGAGCACCCAGCACCCTGAGTACTGAGCACTGAGAACCCTGAGTACTGAGCACCGAGCACCCTGAGTACTGAGCACCCAGCACCCTGATCACTGAGCACGGAGCACCCCGAGGACTGAGCACCCAGCACCCTGAGCACTGAGCACCCAGCACCTTGAGTACTGAGCACCGAGCACCCCAAGCACTGAGCACCCAGCACCCTGAGTACTGAGCACCCAGCACCCTGAGCACTGAGCACCCAGCACCCTGAGCACTGAGCACGCAGCACCCCGAGCACTGAGCACCCAGCACCCTGAGTACTGAGCACCCAGCACCCTGAGTACTGAGCACCCAGCACCCTGAGTACTGAGCACCCAGCTCGCTGTGCACTGAGCAACCAGCACCCTGAGCACTGAGCACTGAGCACCCAGCACCCTGAGCACTGAGCACCCAGCACCCTGAGTACTGAGCACCCAGCACCCTGAGTACTGAGCACCCAGCACCCTGAGCACTGAGCAACCAGCAGCCTGAGCACTGAGCACTGAGCACCCAGCACCCTGAGCACTGAGCACTGAGCACCCAGCACCCCGAGCACTGAGCACCCAGCACCCCGAGCACTGAGCACCCAGCACCCTGAGCACTGAGCACCCAGCACACTGAGCACTGAGCACCCAGCACCCTGAGTACTGAGCACACAGCACCCTGAGCACTGAGCACCCAGCACACTGAGTACTGAGCACCCAACACCCAGAGTACTGAGCACCGAGCACCCTGAGCACTGAGCACCCAGCACCCTGAGTACTGAGCACACAGCACCCTGAGTACTGAACACCCAGCACCCTGAGCACTGAGCACTGAGCACCCTGAGCACTGAGTACTGAGCACTGAGCACCCTGAGCACTGAGCACCCAGCACACCGAGTACTGAACACCCAGCACCCTGAGTACTGAACACCCAGCACCATGAGCACTGAGTACTGAGCACTGAGCACCCTGAGCACTGAGCACCCAGCACCCTGAGTTCTGAGCACCCAGCACCTTGAGTCCTGAACACCCAGCACCCTGAGCACGGAGCACCCAGCACCCTGAACACTGAGCACTGAGCACCCTGAGCACTGAGCACCCAGCACCCCGAGTACTGAGCACTGAGCACCCTGAGTACTGTGCACCAAGCACCCCTAGTACTGAGCACTGAGCACCCCGAGTACTGAGCACCCAGCACCCTGAGCACTGAGCACCCAGCACCCTGATTACTGAGCACTGAGAACCCTGAGTACTGAGCACCGAGCACCCTGAGTACTGAGCACACAGCACCCTGATCACTGAGCACGGTGCACCTCGAGGACTGAGCACCCAGCTCCCTGAGCACTGAGCCCCCAGCACCTTGAGTACTGAGCACCGAGCACCCCGAGCACTGAGCACCCAGCACCCTGAGTACTGAGCACCCAGCACCCTGAGCACTGAGCACCCAGCACCCCGAGCACTGAGCACCGAGCACCCCGAGCACTGAGCACCCAGCACCCTGAGTACTGAGCACCCAGCACCTTGAGTACTGAGCACCGAGCACCCCGAGCACTGAGCACCCAGCACCCTGAGTACTGAGCAACCAGCACCCTGAGCACTGAGCACTGAGAACACAGCACCCTGAGCACTGAGCACTGAGCACCCAGCACCCCGAGCACTGAGCACCCAGCACCCTGAGTACTGAGCACCGAGCACCCTGAGTACTGAGCACCCAGCACCCTGAGTACTGAGCACTCAGCACCCTGAGTACTGAGCACCGAGCACCCCGAGCACTGAGCACCCAGCACCTTGAGCACTGAGCACCCTGAGGAATGAGCAGCCAGCACCCTGAGCAATGAGCACCCAGCACCCCGAGCACTGAGCACCCAGCACCCTGAGTACTGAGCACCCAGCACCCCGAGTACTGAGCACACAGCACCCTGAGTACTGAGCACCCAGCACCCCGAGCACTGAGCACCCAGCACCCTGAGTACTGAACACCCTGAGTACTGAGCACTGAGCACTGAGCACCCTGAGTACTGAGCACCCTGAGTACTGAGCACATAGCACCCTGAGCACTGAGCACCCAGCACCCTGAGTACTGAGAACCCAGAACCCTGAGTACTGAGCACCCAGCACCCTGGGCACTGAGCACCCAGCACCCCGAGTACTGAGCACCCAGCACCCCGAGCACAGAGCAACCAGCGCCCCGAGCACTGAGCAACCAGCACCCCGAGCACTGAGCACTGAGCACCCTGAGCTCTGAGCACAGAGCACCCCGAGTACTGAGCACTGAGCACCCTGAGTACTGAGCACCAAGCACCCCGAGTACTGAGCACTGAGCACCCCGAGTACTGAGCACCCAGCACCATGAGCACTGAGCACCCAGCACCCTGAGTACTGAGCACCCAGCACCCTGAGTACTGAGCACCCAACACCCAGAGTACTGAGCACCCAGCACCCTGAGCACTGAGCACCCAGCACCCTGAGTACTGAGCACCCAGCACCCTGAGTACTGAGCACCCAGCACCCTGAGCACTGAGCACTGAGCACCCAGCACACTGAGCACTGAGCACTGAGCACCCAGCACCCCGAGCACTGAGCACCCAGCACCCCGAGCACTGAGCACCCAGCACCCTGAGCACTGAGCACCCAGCACCCTGAGCACTGAGCACCCAGCACCCTGAGTACTGAGCACGCAGCACCCTGAGCACTGAGCACCCAGCACACTGAGTACTGAGCACCCAACACCCAGAGTACTGAGCACCGAGCACCCTGAGCACTGAGCACCCAGCACCCTGAGTACTGAGCACACAGCACCCTGAGTACTGAACACCCAGCACCCTGAGCACTGAGCACTGAGCACCCTGAGTACTGAGCACCCAACACCATGAGTACTGAGCACCCAGCACACTGAGCACTGAGCACCCAGCACACTCAGTACTGAGCACTCAGCACCCTGAGTACTGAGCACCGAGCACCCCGAGCACTGAGCACCCAGCACCCTGAGCACTGAGCATCCTGAGGACTGAGCACCCAGCACCCTGAGCACTGAGCACCCAGCACCCTGAGTACTGAGCACCGATCACCCTGAGCACTGAGCACCCAAGACCCCGAGCACTGAGCACCCAGCACCCTGAGTACAGAGCACCCAGCACCCCGAGTACTGAGCACCCAGCACCCCGAGCACTGAGCATCCAGCACCCTGAGTACTGAGCACCCTGAGTAATGAGCACCGATCACCCTGAGCACTGAGCACCCAGCACCCTGAGTACTGAGCACCCAGCACCCTGAGCACTGAGCACCCAGCACACTGAGCACTGAGCACCCAGCACCCTGAGTACTGAGCACCCAGCACCCTGAGTACTGAGAACCCAGCACACTGAGCACTGAGCACCCAGCACCCTGAGTACTGAGCACCGAGCACCCTGAGTACTGAGCACCCATCACCCTTAGTACTGAGCACCCAGCACCCTGAGCACTGACCACACAGCACCCTGAGTACTGAGCACCCAGCACCACCCTCAGCACTGAGCACCCAGCACCCCGAGCACTGAGCACCCAGCACCCTGAGCACTAAGCACCCAGCACCCCGAGTACTGAGCACCCAGCACCCCGAGTACTGAGCACCAAGCACCCCGAGCACTGAGCACCCAGCACCCTGAGTACTGAGCACCCAGCACCCTGAGTACTGAGCACTGAGCACAACGAGTTCTGAGCACCCAGCACCCCGAGCACTGAGCACCCAGCAACCTGAGTACTGAGAACAGATCACCCTGAGCACTGAGCACCCAGCACCCTGAGTACTGAGCACTCAGCACCCTGAGTACTGACCACCCAGCACCTTGAGCACCGATCACCCTGAGCACTGAGCACCCAGCACCCCGAGCACAGAGCACCCAGCACCCTGAGTACTGAGCACCCAGCACCCCGAGTACTGAGCACCCAGCACCCTGAGTACTGAGCATCCAGCACCCCGAGCACCGAGCACCCAGCACCCTGAGTACTGAACACCCTGAGTACTGAGCACTGAGCACTGAGCACCCTGAGTACTGAGCACCCTGAGGACTGAGCACCTACCACCCTGAGCACTGAGCACCCAGCACCCTGAGTACTGAGCACCCAGCACCCTGGGCACTGAGCACCCAGCACCCTGAGTACTGAGCACCGAGCACCCTGAGTACTGAGCACCCAGCACCCTGAGTACTGAGCATCCAGCACCCTGAGTACTGAGCACCCAGCACCCTGAGTACTGAGCACACAGCACCCTGAGCACTGAGCACCCAGCACACTGAGTACTGAGCACCCAACACCCAGAGTACTGAGCACCGAGCACCCTGAGCACTGAGCACCCAGCACCCTGAGTACTGAGCACACAGCACCCTGAGTACTGAACACCCAGCACCCTGAGCACTGAGCACTGAGCACCCTGAGCACTGAGTACTGAGCACTGAGCACCCTGAGCACTGAGCACCCAGCACACCGAGTACTGAACACCCAGCACCCTGAGTACTGAACACCCAGCACCATGAGCACTGAGTACTGAGCACTGAGCACCCTGAGCACTGAGCACCCAGCACCCTGAGTTCTGAGCACCCAGCACCTTGAGTCCTGAACACCCAGCACCCTGAGCACTGAGCACCCAGCACCCTGAGCACTGAGCACTGAGCACCCTGAGCACTGAGCACCCAGCACAACGAGTACTGAGCACTGAGCACCCTGAGTACTGTGCACCAAGCACCCCTAGTACTGAGCACTGAGCACCCCGAGTACTGAGCACCCAGCACCCTGAGCACTGAGCACCCAGCACCCTGATTACTGAGCACTGAGAACCCTGAGTACTGAGCACCGAGCACCCTGAGTACTGAGCACACAGCACCCTGATCACTGAGCACGGTGCACCTCGAGGACTGAGCACCCAGCTCCCTGAGCACTGAGCCCCCAGCACCTTGAGTACTGAGCACCGAGCACCCCGAGCACTGAGCACCCAGCACCCTGAGTACTGAGCACCCAGCACCCTGAGCACTGAGCACCCAGCACCCCGAGCACTGAGCACCGAGCACCCCGAGCACTGAGCACCCAGCACCCTGAGTACTGAGCACCCAGCACCTTGAGTACTGAGCACCGAGCACCCCGAGCACTGAGCACCCAGCACCCTGAGTACTGAGCAACCAGCACCCTGAGCACTGAGCACTGAGAACACAGCACCCTGAGCACTGAGCACTGAGCACCCAGCACCCCGAGCACTGAGCACCCAGCACCCTGAGTACTGAGCACCGAGCACCCTGAGTACTGAGCACCCAGCACCCTGAGTACTGAGCACTCAGCACCCTGAGTACTGAGCACCGAGCACCCCGAGCACTGAGCACCCAGCACCTTGAGCACTGAGCACCCTGAGGAATGAGCAGCCAGCACCCTGAGCAATGAGCACCCAGCACCCCGAGCACTGAGCACCCAGCACCCTGAGTACTGAGCACCCAGCACCCCGAGTACTGAGCACACAGCACCCTGAGTACTGAGCACCCAGCACCCCGAGCACTGAGCACCCAGCACCCTGAGTACTGAACACCCTGAGTACTGAGCACTGAGCACTGAGCACCCTGAGTACTGAGCACCCTGAGTACTGAGCACATAGCACCCTGAGCACTGAGCACCCAGCACCCTGAGTACTGAGAACCCAGAACCCTGAGTACTGAGCACCCAGCACCCTGGGCACTGAGCACCCAGCACCCCGAGTACTGAGCACCCAGCACCCCGAGCACAGAGCAACCAGCGCCCCGAGCACTGAGCACCCAGCACCCCGAGCACTGAGCACTGAGCACCCTGAGCTCTGAGCACAGAGCACCCCGAGTACTGAGCACTGAGCACCCTGAGTACTGAGCACCAAGCACCCCGAGTACTGAGCACTGAGCACCCCGAGTACTGAGCACCCAGCACCCTGAGCACTGAGCACCCAGCACCCTGAGTACTGAGCACCCAGCACCCTGAGTACTGAGCACCCAACACCCAGAGTACTGAGCACCCAGCACCCTGAGCACTGAGCACCCAGCACCCTGAGTACTGAGCACCCAGCACCCTGAGTACTGAGCACCCAGCACCCTGAGCACTGAGCACTGAGCACCCAGCACACTGAGCACTGAGCACTGAGCACCCAGCACCCCGAGCACTGAGCACCCAGCACCCCGAGCACTGAGCACCCAGCACCCTGAGCACTGAGCACCCAGCACCCTGAGCACTGAGCACCCAGCACCCTGAGTACTGAGCACGCAGCACCCTGAGCACTGAGCACCCAGCACACTGAGTACTGAGCACCCAAAACCCAGAGTACTGAGCACCGAGCACCCTGAGCACTGAGCACCCAGCACCCTGAGTACTGAGCACACAGCACCCTGAGTACTGAACACCCAGCACCCTGAGCACTGAGCACTGAGCACCCTGAGTACTGAGCACCCAACACCATGAGTACTGAGCACCCAGCACACTGAGCACTGAGCACCCAGCACCCTCAGTACTGAGCACTCAGCACCCTGAGTACTGAGCACCGAGCACCCCGAGCACTGAGCACCCAGCACCCTGAGCACTGAGCATCCTGAGGACTGAGCACCCAGCACCCTGAGCACTGAGCACCCAGCACCCTGAGTACTGAGCACCGATCACCCTGAGCACTGAGCACCCAAGACCCCGAGCACTGAGCACCCAGCACCCTGAGTACAGAGCACCCAGCACCCCGAGTACTGAGCACCCAGCACCCCGAGCACTGAGCATCCAGCACCCTGAGTAGTGAGCACCCTGAGTAATGAGCACCGATCACCCTGAGCACTGAGCACCCAGCACCCTGAGTACTGAGCACCCAGCACCCTGAGCACTGAGCACCCAGCACACTGAGCACTGAGCACCCAGCACCCTGAGTACTGAGCACCCAGCACCCTGAGTACTGAGAACCCAGCACACTGAGCACTGAGCACCCAGCACCCTGAGTACTGAGCACCGAGCACCCTGAGTACTGAGCACCCAGCACCCTTAGTACTGAGCACCCAGCACCCTGAGCACTGACCACCCAGCACCCTGAGTACTGAGCACCCAGCACCACCCTCAGCACTGAGCACCCAGCACCCCGAGCACTGAGCACCCAGCACCCTGAGCACTAAGCACCCAGCACCCCGAGTACTGAGCACCCAGCACCCCGAGTACTGAGCACCAAGCACCCCGAGCACTGAGCACCCAGCACCCTGAGTACTGAGCACCCAGCACCCTGAGTACTGAGCACTGAGCACAACGAGTTCTGAGCACCCAGCACCCCGAGCACTGAGCACCCAGCAACCTGAGTACTGAGAACAGATCACCCTGAGCACTGAGCACCCAGCACCCTGAGTACTGAGGACCCAGCACCCTGAGCACCCAGCACCCTGAGCACTGAGCACCATGAGCACTGAGCACTGAGAACAGATCACCCTGAGCACTGAGCACCCAGCACCCTGAGTACTGAGCACTCAGCACCCTGAGTACTGACCACCCAGCACCTTGAGCACTGAGCACCCTGAGGACTGAGCAGCCAGCACCCTGAGCACTGAGCACCGATCACCCTGAGCACTGAGCACCCAGCACCCCGAGCACAGAGCACCCAGCACCCTGAGTACTGAGCACCCAGCACCCCGAGTACTGAGCACCCAGCACCCTGAGTACTGAGCATCCAGCACCCCGAGCACCGAGCACCCAGCACCCTGAGTACTGAACACCCTGAGTACTGAGCACTGAGCACTGAGCACCCTGAGTACTGAGCACCCTGAGGACTGAGCACCTACCACCCTGAGCACTGAGCACCCAGCACCCTGAGTACTGAGCACCCAGCACCCTGGGCACTGAGCACCCAGCACCCTGAGTACTGAGCACCGAGCACCCTGAGTACTGAGCACCCAGCACCCTGAGTACTGAGCATCCAGCACCCTGAGTACTGAGCACCCAGCACCCTGAGCACTGAGCACCAAGCACCCTGAGTACTGAGCACCCAGCACCCTGAGTACTGAACACCCAGCACCCTGAGCACTGAGCACTGAGCACCCAGGACCCTGAGCACTGAGCACTGAGCACCCAGCACCCTGAGCACTGAGCACCCAGCACCCTGAGCACCCAGCACCCTGAGCACTGAGCACCCTGAGCACTGAGCACCCAGCACCCTGAGTACTGAGCACCCAACACTCTGAGCACTGATCACCCAGCACGCTGAGTACTGAGCACTGAGCACACAGCACCCTCAGTACTGAGCACCCAGCACTCCGAGCACTGAGCACCCAGCTCCCCAAGCGCTGAGCACCCAGCACCCCGAGCACTGAGCACTGAGCACCCTGAGCACTGAGCACCCAGCACACCGAGTACTGAGCACTGAGCACCCTGAGTACTGAGCACCCAGCACACCGAGTACTGAGCACTGAGCACCCTGAGTACTGAGCACCCAGTACCCCGAGCACTGAGCACCCAGCACCCTGAGTACTGAACACCCTGAGTACTGAGCACTGAGCACCCTGAGTACTGAGCACCCTGAGGACTGAGCACCTAGCACCCTGAGCACTGAGCATCCAGCACCCTGAGTACTGAGCACCCAGCACCCTGAGTACTGAGCACCCAGCACCCTGGGCACTGAGCACCCAGCACCCTGAGTACTGAGCACCGAGCACCCTGAGTACTGAGCACCCAGCACCCTGAGTACTGAGCATCCAGCACCCTGAGCACTGAGCACCCAGCACCCTGAGCACTGAGCACCAAGTAACCTGAGTACTGAGCACCCAGCACCCTGAGTACTGAACACCCAGCACCCTGAGCACTGAGCACTGAGCACACAGCACCCTGAGCACTGAGCACTGAGCACCCAGCACCCTGAGCACTGAGCACCCAGCACCCCGAGCACTGAGCACCCAGCACCCTGAGCACCCAGCACCCTGAGCACTGAGCACCATGAGCACTGAGCACTGAGCACCCAGCACCCTGAGTACTGAGCACCCAACACTCTGAGCACTGAGCACCCAGCAAGCTGACTACTGAGCACTGAGCACACAGCACCCTCAGTACTGAGCACCCAGCACTCCGAGCACTGAGCACCAAGCTCCCCAAGCACTGAGCACCCAGCAACCCGAGCACTGAGCACTGAGCACCCTGAGCACTGAGCACCCAGCACCCCGATCACTGAGCGCCCAGCACCCGGAGCACTGAGCACCCAGCACCCTGAGCACTGAGCACCCAGCACCCTGAGTACTGAGCACCCAGCACGCTGAGTACTGAGCACTCAGCACCCCGAGCACTGAGCACCCAGCACCCTGAGTACTGAGCACTGAGCACCCAGCACCCCGAGCACTGAGCACCCAGCACCCTGTGTACTGAGCACCTGAGGAAGCAGACACATTTCACCTACCTTACTACTTTCTCATTAAATGGAAGAAAAAAAACCACCACCATCCAGGAAAAGACCATGTGCCATGAGGAAGGTGGGATGCGGGGACAAAATGAGTCAGTTGGCCAGACCCACAGTCTATGGCAAATTGGCACCCCTGGAAAGCCACCAATTGACCAGGAAATCATGTCACTAAATCTTCTTTCCCCACGCCTGAAGACCAGATGCCATTTTCCAGCCATTTCCATTTGTAGTTTCTCTGATGGTGTGATACTCCAAGGATCTGTGGATTATTAAAGAATGAAGAAGTCAACTGATAGGTTAGCCCATGCAGAAAAGGCAAATCAGGATCACACAGGTCCCCATTGCTGCTGGTCAGTCTGCCCAGTGGCCCAATAACCAGGTGAGTTTCTTTTGGAAAATTAGAGTCTTAATATCAGGGTTGGTAAAAAAAAAAAAAAACAAAAAAAAAAACAAAAAAAAAACGTTCTGGAATTCATTTTAGAAAGAACAGGGTTTTTTTTGGGGGGGGGTGATCTCTTCAGTGAACATACCCACCCCTGCCTATCTGTATTACTATCTCATTCATTTTTATGAGTCCTGATGAGCCTGGAGAGTGACGTCACTGTTGTCAGTGATGGGGAGGTTTGACTTTTCTTTCATTAATAAGAATTTTCTCCTGAGTCACAGCAGATGATTTACTGTCTGTCAGGAAGGACCTTAAACTCATAATAGTAGGTCCTCCATAAATAGAAGCCATACGTCACAGAAGATGGGAACGGCCTCCTAGGGCATAGAGAAGCGAACATTTGCAGAAAAACTAATCAAAATTGTTCCACTTGATGGTGCTTGACGTCATCCTCTGGAGCAGAGCTAGTCACTGCAGTCACCTGGGAAGAGCTGAAAAACAGCAGCATGTATTCTTCAGAAATTCTGCTTCAAAAACCATGCTGGTGACTGCGTAATGGTCACTTTCAAAACCTTTGTAAGTCATTCTATCTAATATACTAATACAATTGAAAACCAACCTTAGGTACTGGCCATACCATGAACATGCCGTTTTGTCTGATCTTGGAAGCTAAGCAAGTTTAGCCCTGGTTTAGTAGTTAGATGAGAGAAACAACCTTAATAGTTTGATTGCTTTTCCTATTTCTATTCACCTCTTCTAGACCAAGCTAGTCCAGTTTCTCTATATCACAAATAAAAGTACATTTATTTATTCCGTGTGTGTGTGTGTGTGTGTGTGTGTGTGTGTGTGTGTGTGTGTGTGTGTGTTGGGTCTGTGTGTGCCACTATTTGTGTGTAGAGGTCAGAGGTTCTCTCTTTCCAGTATGCGGGTCCCAGGGATTGAACTCAGGTCATCATGTGGCAAGTGCCTATACCCGCTCATCTATCTCGCCAGTGTAAATGATTTTCTTAGGTGCCCAAACTAGATCTAATGACAGGGTGTGGCAACAAAACTTGTAATCCTAGCACTTGGGAAAACTGAGACCAGAAGATCAAGAGTTCACGGCTGTCCTGGGCCACACTGCAGCAAGACCTCATTTAAAAAAAAAAAAAAACAAACCAACCAAAAATGGCTGGAAGATGGTACAGTGGGTAAAAGTGCATTCTGTGCAAGCACGAGGACCTGAGTTTGAATCTCCAGAACCCAGAGAGAAGTAAGACATGCCAACAGGAACGTCTGTGACCCATGGCTCCTAAAGGGAGAGAAAGGATTCCCAGAAGCCAGAGGGACAGTTAGCCTGGCATATGCAACCGAAAACCAGCTGACACCCTGCCTCAGGCAAGGTGGTAAGCAGACAGTGACAGCCTTGGGCTGTTCTCTGACCTCCGCACGAATGCTGTGGCATTCATGAGTCCACATATTCTCCCTCTCCCCCCCACATATCCTCCCTCTCCCTCCACATTGTCCCCTTGTCCCCCACATACCTCCCCCCGAAGTCTTAGAACTCATTCTCTTTCTGTCTTCCATTTTTTTTAAAGGAATCATTTCTTTTAATTGAATACTTCATTCAGACCACATCCCCTTCTGGATGCTTTTCAGGCAACCATTTGGTCCCCACTTCTCAAGAATGTTACAACTGACTGTATTGAGTGAGCAGGAGCCCCAAATCAGGCCTTTGAAACTGTAAAACAAGCAGCACCTTCCCCCAAACCACCCTCTCCTTTCACTTAGCAAGGAACGGGGAGTTAAAGGATCCAAATTCTACTTTCCAACTGTAGACACCCGAGAACCTGGATGCACTGCAAACAGCACAAGCTAGCATATCAGAGATGAAGCAAGGCAGCCCCTACACACTTCAAGGCGAGGCTCTGATCGCTCCTCCCACAGGAACGGCCTCTACTTAATTTCCCAAAGACTTATAAAATCTACCAAAAGGAACACAATGGATCAGCATAAGTCGGCTTACTCACGAGAGACTTTCTTGAGTAACAACTTTTGACTGTTGAGAATGTCACGTTTTTTTTTTCAAGGCAGCAAAGTCCAGGGCACTCGAGAGGACAGTTGAGCAGCAACCTAGTGTGCTGGGGGTAGGTTTATGTAGGGTGCAGGCGCACACCACACACACCGCTTTTCTTCAGGGTATATGGCAAGCCGCCAAGACCCCTGATCATCAAGGTAAGTTATTGTCTATAGGACAGAGCGTAGAACAGCAGAGGGAAAGGTGCTTTCGTGGAGGGCTATCGGAAGGCGGTTATTGTGCAGAAAGTCCTGAGGCTTAAGCAAAAGGGCGGCGGCAGCTGGGGACTGGGACTTCTAGATACTTGGCTACTGCTTGGTGGCAGCAGAGGCCTCAGTGCCAATTGCTTCCTCCACCGATTGTGCTGGCTCCTCTTCTTCCTCCACTTCGTAGTAGCCAACCTCGTAGTAAACATCCTCGTCCTCCTCCTCCTCCTCCCCATAGTAGTCAATCTCGTAGTAGATGTTCTCATCTTCCTCCTCCTCCTCATAGTAGAAGTCGCCCTCTTCGTAATAGTCGCTCTCCCACTCTTCAGCCCCTTCGTAGTAGACATCGTCTTCCTCTCCCTTCACATAGTAGCTATCGTAGTAGTTATCCTCCTCCTCCTCACTCTCTTCTTTGTCCTCCTCGCCCTCCTCGCCATCTTCGTCCTCCTTGTCCTCCTTGTCCTCCTTGCCCTCCTTGCCCTCCTCGTAGAAGTTTCCCTTGTCCTCATCCTTGTTCTCACCGTTGGCCTCATTCTCCTCTTGGGGATAGACGGCTGGATACGTCTGCACGCACTCCCGCATGGCTTGGAACTGCTCTACGCAATCTGACCCCTTGATTTCGTCCGTGCTGTAATGGAAGCAGGCGAAGGCAGATTTGAAGGATTCTCCACAAGGACCGCTGGCCATCCCCCCAAAGCACGGGCAATTCCAGTTAATTTCTCCACTTGGCAGTGTCAAGCGGTACTCCTCATAGGGATCATTGGGGTCGTCGACCACCAGCTCTGCGTTGCTGGGACTTTCGTGGTCTTCTTTGGTCACAAATATGATTTGATCCTTCCCTTCCTGCTGGCAGTAGGCCATGGTAGCTCTGGGTGTTGGTGCTCAGTGCTGCTGGTTGCTACTGACTAGCAGCTTCAAGTTCACAGCTCACTGCTCACAATGCTGGAGGGAGTGGCTGTCTCTGTTACACCTTCAGGCTGTGACCTCCTCCCTCTCTGCTCCTCGGCCTGGAGGCGTGGAGGGCGGTTCTAAGGCCCGCAGATGCCCGCCCCTTCCAGGCCGGCTCCGCTGGCCCTCAGTATTTTTTCAAAGGAAAACATAATCCCCTGCGGTTTTGATGAGTACTCCTCAAAGGTCCATGTGTAAAAGTTGGGTCCCCAGCGTAGTGCTATTTATTGGACGGTTCCGGTGAATCTTTAAGCATTCCTGTAGAAACGACTGGAAGACCCTTAGGTTACTGAGGGTATTTCCTGGAAGGGAATAATGAGTCTGAACTCATCCAGGCCCTTTGCATCCTGGGTCATGGTGTGACCACGGTTTCTCTGGTTATGTGCATGTGTCACCTGTCACCGTCATCCACTGGAGCTGCCCAATCTTAGGTTTGAGTCTCCAGAACCATGAGCCAAAATAGAGCTCTCTTTACTTCCTAAGTTCCCTGGATCAGGCATTTTGTTGTAAAGCTGTCTTATGCGATTCTTCTTTATCTGTACATGAGCTAATTGCAAACTTGGCTGGCATAAGCTTGTTAAAATGAACGTTCCCGGCTTCCGCAACTGAACATGATTGTTGGGTAGGTCAGTGGAGGTACTTGGAAGCTGAATTTTAAAGTAGTTCACTGATCAATAGGAACAGGACAGTTTTCTAATTTGGAAATAAAGAGGTTGTGGATATAAGTTAGAGGAAGTAGGAGTTCTTTAATGGCAGCACAAAGGAAAATGGGTATTTCCTTTCAGTTATTTTTCTTCTGATGCCAACTCTGCTTTATCAAAAGGTAGGCCTGAACTGCGAGCCTGTATTTCTTATTTTGTTTGATTACTGTTGTTTTAAAATTAAAGAGGTGGTCCTTAATGTCCCTCCACCCCCCCCCCAAAAAAACCCATGGACATGCCTTTTATTTTTTAATTTTGCAAGTAGAATTCAAACAGTTAGAGCTTCCAGAATGGACAATGACTTGGCGAGCACTGTGACCCAGAACGATGACATACAGCCTAGCCCACAGTCATTGTGCTGTCCAGCCTAAGTCTGGAGTTCCTGGGGGGGGGGGAGCGAAACCACTGAAGGCTTACGTGACTCAGCTGAAGTGCAGCTCAACCATCACTTGCCTCAAAAGCCCTGACTGAGCCCGTGACTCACAGAGACATGCTCTTCAATTCCACGCTCTGAGACATCTTTGCTCAGGGACGGTGTTGAAAAGCTTCGGAAGGAATCCGAAACTTCAGGCTTGACATTCTGCTCTTTCACCTGCTGTCAGTACAACTATGATAAAGTCATTGCGAGTCTCACATCCACAGCTGTACAGAGGGGACAGTGCAATCCATCCTACCTAGCTAAGGAGAGTGGGCTCCCCCCATTTCACAAGTATTACCAAGATCGGTCGGACCTTGAGCTGGCTGACAGCCACAGGGGCGGGGTGGTCCCTGAAGTGGTTGCATCCTGAAACACCACCAAGGGTGGCTGCGGTGAAGTCAGGAGCCTTCTGTGGCACAAGACTTGGGTTTTCTTCCACAGTAGTGATAATGGAACAGCTTAGGCAGCTGGCCAGATTAGAAACCCGGAAATATTTATGCGATGAGCGAAACTAAAGCAACCAGTCAGTCATTTGACACATCTGCCCAGCGCTGAAAAGACAACCTTCCTTCCTCCCTCTCTCCCTTCCTCCCTCTCTCCCTTCCTCCCTTCCTCCTTCTCTCCCTTCCTCCCTTCCTCCATCTCTCCCTTCATTCCTTCCTTTCTCCCCCACCCACCTTTAAAACTAGCATGGTAGCAGAAGCCTGTAATATTAGAATTAGGAGACAGAGACAGGAGGATTAGGAGTTCAAGGCCAGCTTCAGTTAGGTAGCAAGTTCTGGACTATCCTGGGTATGTGAGGCCCTGTATCAAACAATAAGATCAAAGGTTCTAGTCAGGTGACTCCGTGGGTGAAGGCACTAGCTGCAGAAGCCTGGTATCCAGGACCCTCCTCTGCTGTGTTCTGCCTTCTTCTCTCAAGCCTTTGCTAAGCTCGGAGCTCACTGTTCTTTGGCTAGGCTGGTGGCCAGCACACTCCAGAGAGCCTCCTGTCTCCCTCCCACCCAAGCACCAGCACTATGGTTACAGGTTCACAGGGTCACACCTGACGTTTTGTGGGGGTGTGGATAATCTGAACTCCTGTCCCCATCCTCGTACAGCGAGTGCTCTTACCCACTGAGCCATCTCCTCAGCTCAGCTTTCTTTTCTTTTTAAAGGAAAGATTACAGATAGTATCTTCATAGAAAATTATTTTTGAGTTAGCATAAAAAGTTTCACTGTGGGATTTTCATGCATACTTTTTTGTTGATCTTTATAACTGCTTTAAATATTTTTATTTATTGTGTGGCAATTTCATACATGTATAATCCTAACTTTTGTCAAAAACAGTAATTGGAAATGAATGTTTCCTTTTCACCAAACAGTGATGGGAAAATTGGATGCCCATATATAAAAGAATAAAGTAAGACATATATCTCTTACTCTGCACAAAAAGAGGAATTCAAAATGGATAAAAGCTCCCAGTATAGGGGCTGGAGAGATGGCTCAGTGGTTAAGAGCACTGACTGCTCTTCCAGAGAACCCGGGTTCAATTCCCAGCACCCACATGGCAGCTCACAACTGTCTTAAGATCCAGTTGCAGGGGATCTGACACCTTCACACCAATGCACATAAAATAAAGTTAAATAAACCATAAAAATGTTAAAAAAGATCCCAGTATAAAACCCTAAACACTGGAACTTCCCAATGAACATATAGCGAAAACAGTTCAAAATACAAGCATAGGCAAACACTTTCTGAAAAGAACCCCAGTTGTACAGGAAAGAAGTTCAGGGGCTGACAAATGGGATTGGATGAAATCAGAGAGCCACCATAATTTATTGCACTCCTTGATTGATTTATTCGAATAAAAAAGTTATCAAGATTATTAGGTGCTGAGAAGCTGGCTTAGTCAGTAAAGAGCATGTCGGGTGAGCAAAAAGACCTGAGTTCTGATCCCTAACACTCACACAGCTGAATGCTGTGTGTGCCTGTAATCCCAGGGCCGAGGAGACAGAGGTAGGAGAATCCCTGGAACTTGCTGTTTAGCTAATCAGTGAGGCCCAGCTTCAATGAGAGACTCTCAGAAAATAAGGTGGTAGCTTTGTTCATGTGTTCTTTTGTGCAACACCAATATTATTCTTTCCCCAGCACAACTAACCAACAGCTCAAGGAGAAACAGTTAAGGATCATGAAAACGCCCTGTTGTTTATGAAGATCTCCCCTAGAGTTAGTATTTGCCAATGGTTCTTGTCTGCCTGCTTATTCTTGGCTATGATGGTTGCCGTATGATCATTTCCCACAGTTCCTCTTTTCTGAGATTCCGCACTGAATACTTATTAGCCCTTGACATTAAGCTGAAAGCAAGCCCTCCTTCTCTCCGTTTATCTGCTTATCTGGCCAATCAGAACAGACATATGTTCCTATATTTCCATGGCTTTATAACTTAGTACTGAGCTTCATAAGTTTGCTTTGGTGCTATGATTTGCCTCCTCTGTCCTTGAAGAAGGACACCATCTTGTTTTTTTAAAATATTTATTTATTTATTATGTATACGATATTCTGTCTGTGTGTATGTCTGCAGGCCAGAAGAGGGCACCAGACATCATTACAGATGGTTGTGAGCCACCATGTGGTTGCCGGGAATTGAATTCAGGACCTCTGGAAGAGCAGGCAATGCTCTTAAACACTGAGCCATCTCTCCAGCCCGAATGTCTGCATCTTTTTTCCCCTGTCACTTTCTTCCTTCCTAGCACATAAAAAATATTCTATGCTCCCCTTATGTCTACCATGATCTGTCCCAGAAAGCAGCAGGATCAAACAAACCTCTGATAAACCTCTGACATCCACAGCTGGTTGCATCTGAGACCAGCCTTCTAGCAGTCTTGTGTGTGTATGTGTGTGCAGACACGCGTGTGCACGCGTGTGCGTGAGAGACCAAGCATGCATGCATATGGATGCCATAGACTGGCATCTAGTGCCTTAATCGACCACTTTTTAACCCCCTATAGGCGATTACAATAAAGCAGTCCCACACTAGCTCAGAATGGAGTGTAGTAAAGGGTTCTTTATTTAGTACATATGGCCACACCCAGGGTGTGCCAGTATCTTAAAGGCTGAAGGAGTTCCCACAGCACCCCCTCCTTTTTTTGAGACAGGGTTTCTCTGTGTATCCCTGACTGTCCTGGAACTTACTGTGTAGACTATGCTGGCCTCGAACTCACAGAGATCCACCTGCTTTTGCCCTCCTCCATCCAGGTCTAGGAAGGTGAGCATCCAAACTGGCTAGGCTCCCACAAAGCCAGTACATACAGTAGGATCAAAACCCAGTGCCATTGTCCTTGGCTTCTCAGTAGTCCTCATTGTCCGCCATGTTCAGAGAGGCCGGTTTGATCCCATAGTTTTTCAGTCCCCAGTCCAGCTGGCCTTGGTGAGCTCCCAATAGATCAGCCCCACTGTCTCAGTGGGTGGGTGCACCTCTCACGGTCCTGACTTCCTTGCTCATGTTCTCCCTCCTTCTGTTCCTCATATGGATCTTGGGAGCTCAGTCTAGTGCCCCAGTGTGGGTCTCTGTCTCTATCTCCATCCATCGCCAGATGAAGGTTCTATGGTGATATGCAAGATATTCATCAGTATTGCTATAGGATAGGGTCATTTCAGGTTCCCTATCCTCAGCTGCCCAGGGAACTGGTTGGGGACATCTCCATGGACACATGGGAACCCCTCTAGAGTCAAGTCTCTTGCCAACCCTAAAATGGCTCCCTTAATTAAGATATATAGTTTCCTGCTCCCATATCCACCCTTCCTCCATCTCAACCATCCCATTCCCCCAAGCTCTCCCCATCCTCTCCTTCTCACTTTTCTTTATGTGTTTTAAATGTTAGCCACCTCTCTGAAGTATAGCTGGCCAAGACTTGCTACCATTTTGTAGGCTGTCTCTTCACTCCGGCAGTAGGTTTCCTCTGCTGTGCAGAAGCCCTTTAATTGTATATGATCCCATTTGTCAACTCTTGAAGTTATTTCCTGTACTGTTGGGCTCCTTCTGCGCTCTTTCTTGAAGTGTTTTCTGTAAGGGTCCCTCCAGCAGCTTCAGTTTTTATATTAAGATCTTTATAGAATCATTTTAAAAGGACAATTTAAGAAAGGGTTTGGAGGACTTGCAGGTAGGAGACTGGAGAAGGAAATACTACTTCCAGATTGAAGTCTGGAGATCTGCACAGGCTGTCCCCACACCTGCATCCCCACGCTTATCTGGGTGTTTCAGGAAGCCAGGGAAGTCCTGGGGTATTACACGGGCCTGGAAAGAGTTCTTTCCTGTAGCCAGATTGGACAAGCATTGCAATAGCCAAGCATTTGGTAGACTATGTGGACGAACGTGCCCTCGGTAGTGACTGAAGGTTGCTCCTATCTGTGCTAGCTTCACAGAGTTGAAAAGCTGGCCTTGAAGGACTCAAACTATTTCCACAGAGCTTCAGCCTAGCGAAGATTTAGTTACACAATGCTAAAGAAGCCCTTTTTATTTAAGCAGAACGACCCAGCTCTGAACAATGGCCCTAGTGTCCGGCATCTGATTAATGACTATCGTGGTTCTGTGGGACTATTCTCAGGAAACACGCGGAAATGTTTAGGCCTCAAGGACTGTGGTCTGTGAGATTTGCAAAAATGGAGGGAAGAGGAGAAGTGGATGTGGGCTGATGCTAATACGGGGCTCTTTGTACGGGTTTTTAGTTTTGTATCTCTCAGATTGAAATTACTAAAATTCCAAGTTAATAGAAAAAAATTTGACGCTTCTCATATTTCAGAAACACATAGAATTTGTTTTATTTAGATCATGTTATGGTGGTGCTCAATCTAGCTACGGGAAAAGTATATACCTTTTAATTACCAACTGTTAGACAGAATAGAAAAGAGCATCGAGAGGGAGCCTATAAAGGCAGAGAGTTGCAAAAAAGGAGAGAAATTTAGCAAATAGCTCTTCACAATCGTGATGGACATTTGAAATCCCTTTGATTGGGAGTCATTTCCTATGGTTTACTTCAGTGAGAAATTTTCAGATGTACTTTCTTCTGATCTGGTGTTCCAATTTTTTATTTTTCATTTTCATTTTTTCAAAACTACCTATATATGTGTGTGTTTCTGCGTGGGTGCATGTGCACGGTGAGCTGCCCAACCACCTGTAACTCCAGCCCCAGGGGATATGACAGCCTCTTCTAGATGCAGACACCTGCACTCAGGTTTTCTGCATCATCAAGCCATCTCCTTAGCCCCCCCCCCCCATTTTTCTTAAATTTCTATTTTGAGATAGGATAGACTCACCATGTAGTTCTGGTGTTTGGAAAAGTCTGAGTCCCTGTGCGAGGCAGCAGTAGATGCTCCTACCATGAGACAATCAGGGAGAGGAGGACTGGCTCCCGGTTGCAGGGAGGAAGAACAGGTCCAAGTGAATCCATGAATGCTAAAGTATCCCATACCTCAGTGTGGCCACATGTTCCCTCTAAGTTGAGGACACACGGGCCTGTCATCACTCTGTGACCAGCTAGTTTTCTATAGCAAGAGATCCTAACACATTAAGATGACAAATATACATTCTTTGGTCAGCTTGAGGTTTGTGGTGCATGGAAGAAGACCCTAACATTTGATACCGAAAGAGTGCCGGAGGAAGTATTATAGACTGTCAAGCAGATGAGCAATTTTCTTTTCTGATCTTGAGGAACAAATTCACTGAAAACAAGTACGCTTTTGGCAGTGCATTTGTATTAGATCCTCTGTCTCCCATCCAAGTGCTAACCAAGGCCAACCCTGCTTAGCTTCCAAGACCATACATTTGGTCTTTCAAAGCTCCTTCTGAGGTGTCTGAAAAAGTATTCATTGAACATTTTTTTGCCTCCTGGTCTATTTATTTGCTTTAAAGTGAACCTCCTGTTTCCACGTTCTTCCATATTCAGAAACACTTCTTAGTTCTATATGCTTAATTTTGTTTTTTAGACCCTGGCATGGTGGCACACACCTTTAACCCCAGCACGTGGGAGGCAGAGACAGGAAGATCTCTGGAAGTTCAAGGCCAGCCTGGTCTACTCATCGAGTTCCTGGACAGCCAGGGCTGCATAATGAGAGCTACTCTGTCTCATCTATTTTTAATTTTAGGATATCATGAAATTCAGTTCCATCTTTAATTAGTGAAAATGTACGAGTCAGAAACTTTCAAAGTTCCCCAATCAAACATAAACTCAGTGACTAAAAGCCACAAGGCTTTCCCCGGGGAGCAAATAAGATGCCAACGGCAGGGATAGGACTCCACACTGCAAGAACTGGTCCTCAGCTCTGACAATACCTTCGAGTCACACTGTGAGCTTTACAGCATCTTAGGATACTAGAAGTGCAGCTGTCCTAGGAGCACAGGAGACTAATGGCGGGCGTGGCAAGGAGAGGGTAGCAAGGTATAAAGGAAGATGCTCAAAGTAACTTATATACTTGTACAAAACAGCCTAATGTGACTCATATAATAATGATGGTGATGGTGGTGATAATAAATAATAACAAACAAACAAATAAATTACACGGTCGGGAAGTCAAACCCAGAATGTCCGGAAGTGGCACGACTGTCAGCAGCTTTTGAAGCTCCCTGGGTAGTCCCCCTCACACCATCCCAAGGCTGAGGAACATGGATCTTGACTGAGACATGATTTTCACCATCTTGCGAAGTGAGCATTGCAAGGAATAAATTCCAAGAGCTGATCTTAGATCGTCTTATAGGCATGTATAATTTATAACTCCAGATTCTGTTCTCTGTCAAATGCAATTTCATATTTATAGAGTCTTTTATGGTATAAAAGGACCACTTTTTAAAAAAGCACTATCTATAAATTTCAGGAATTTTGAATGAAAAAAAAAACCGAGTGAACGAGTAGATATGATGGGCACAGAGAGTATCATGGGAAACACATTTGCTAAGCCTGGTGGCACAGGCCTGTAATTCCAGCTACTTGGGAGCCTGGGGCAGGAGACTCAGCAGACTGCTTTCAAGGCCAGGCTGGGCAACTTAGAGCTTGAACAAAAAATGCTCCCACAACCCTTATCGCTCAGGAAACTACAAGGGCTCTATGAGCTCTTTGTTAGGAGGAGCTGGCAATAAAGTCTAAATATGTAGTTGTTTTTCTTCTTTTAAAAAAGATTATTTTTATCTTGTGTTTTGCCTGCAGGTGCATCTGTATATCCTATCAATGCCTGGTGTCCATGAAGGCCAGAAGAGGGGCTAGGAGTCCCTTGAACTGGAATGCTAAGACGGTTGTGAGCCACGATGTGGGTTCTGGAAACCAAATCAGGATTCTCTGCAAGAGCAACAAATGTTCTTAACCACTGAACCGTCTTTCGAGCCCCGAAATACCTAGTCCTTTCTGTGCTCCGTCATCATTCTCTTCAATACTGAATCTTGACCATTCCGGAAAGAGAACTTTGGCATCTTAACATAGTGTAAACATAAAGTTTTTTTTTTTTTTTGCAGCTGAAGGTCACTATATGCAGAGAAATAATTGTAATTTCACCTGGTCATAGGATAATACTAGTGAAGACCTCCGTAGAGCAGCGACTGACATTAAGGAGCTCAAGGACCTACTCAGGAAGGGAGCACATCAAGCTTTGAGACTGACTTAATGACTGTGATCAACACCATGACCAAAAGCAGCCCAGGGAGGAAAGGGTCCATTTAAAGCTTTCCATCACAATTCATCATCCAAGGAAGTCAGGGTGGGAAGCTGGAGGCAGGAGCGGAAGCAGAAGCCAAGGGGGGAGTGCTGCTTACTGGCTCGCTCTCCATGCCTGTTCCTTCTGCATTTACCCTGGACCACATGCCCAGGGGTGGCACCACCAAAGTGGCATGGGCCCTTCCACATCAATCAATCAAGAAAAATGCCCTACAGACTTACCAGTCTGATGGGGGCATTGTCTCAATTGAGGTCCCCTCTTCCCAGATGGCTCTGGTTTATGTCAAGTTGACAAAAACTAAACAACAACAACAAAAAAAACCCAAACAAATAAACAAATAAAAGTAACCAGCACAGAGGCCTTGCCTCGAGTGGGTTTGGGCTGCAGCTCGATGATATAGCGCTTGCCTGCCATGCACGACACACCAAATTCAATCTCCAGACAAGAAGGAAAGTCAAAAGGGAAAGAGAACATTTTTTTTTGAAAGAGAACATTTTATTAGGATACTGAATTTGCAACTGAATGAAAGAGAACTTTCCATTTCAGCTAAGAATTGACCCTTAGGGAAGACTATATGATAATGGTTCTAGTCAGACATGGCAAAGGGACACAGGGGACCTGAGAACCGTTCGAGCCACTTTGCCCATTTTCTGAAGCAGCTTAGTGACCTTGCTCTCCTCAGAAGAAAGTGGCTTTCACAGTTTTCCGCCCCGACTTGGCTCTGCCTCCGCATAGATAGCAGCATCTTGATACGGAGCACTTTACTTCGTTCACCCTGATCCTACTTCCCCCGCCATGTGACCAGTGATTTCCAGCATCAGCTGACCATTGAGTTCTTCTTGGTCTCATCATCCTTTGAAGCATTGTATCTGTTCCTGGCTGTCCTGTTAGTCGTCTCTGAAGGAGCCAGGGCTGTAGAGCCCTTGGTATTTGTAACAAACGGGAGACACCGTGAAAGAATGACTGGAGACACAGATACTGGAGCTGGCCTGCCAGGGCTTAAATCCTGGCCCTTTCTTTAGGTAACACCAAGCAAGCTTCTCGATCTCACGCTGCCTCAGTTTTACCCATCTGTAAAATGGGGATAATGATAACAGAATCTCCCTGACTGGCTATGAGTCTCTCTCACACACACAAAGGCATCAATGCAATGTCTGATGCAGAGTAAACTCTAAAGAAATGGAAACGGGTCTGGAGAGATGGCTCAGCGGTTAAGAGCACTGTTCATGGCCTGATCGCCCTTCCTGCCAGAGGACCCAAGTTCGATTCCCGCTAGACGCATGGTAGCTTGCAGCCATCCGTCCTGAGCTCTGGCGCCCTCTTGTGGGAAAAAAACAACCAACCAACCAAACAAACAAACAAAAGAAATGGAAACGGTTATTTGTAAGTGGTACTTCTCTTCTTTATGGTCCCATCAACAAAAGTCACGAGAGTGATCCTGGGAGCCAGCTCAGCATGTTTTCCAGGGAGGACTGGTGTTGAATACACAGGCTTCCTTCTTTGCTGCCTACCTTCCTTGAATTGATGGTGTTCTCAGGCCAGCACCCATCCACTAGGGAGTGCGATGTTTTCCTTAGGCTATTTAAAGAACATAGAGGGTATAGAGCTTTATCTTTTCCCTCCTGTAGCCAGAACATGGCAGCTGTTGTGTGTTCAATAACTTTGTGGTCTTGTTGGGCTCGTACTGGGGCCAAATATAGCTCCAGGAAGTTGCCAAGAGCATGTGGCTTTGAGAAACCTTCCTTTCCCTCCAAGGGACCTGCAGCAGAAGGGATGTACTACTTACGCCTTTCCAATGGGGGAAAGAAACAACCAGGAACAGTGTAGTTTGCACTTAACAGTGAGCGAGCCACATCTAGCATATGTCCTGTTAGTTAAAGTGCTGGATTAATGGGGTTTGTTAATGGGGTCAAGACCATCACTTCAGTCCGCTGGGCTATTCTTCAAGCATTTACTGGGCACTTGTTAGATACCAGACACTGTGGCATACATAGAAAAGCAAAGCAAGATGGCTGCCCTTTAGGCATCTGGGTGAAGATAGTGCAGTGCTTTGTAGGCTTTTACAGATTAAAGAAGTACCTCTGTCCTCCACTCACAAGGAACTGTATGCTTGACTTTTGTTCCCAGGTCCCGACAAAGGGCTTCCAGAAACTGTCTGATTTCTTGATTGATAAGACTCAAGCAGCATCTTTTGTTCTAATGTTTGGCCTTTGGCATCGTTGTCGAGTGCAGGCTTTTGTGAGTGATGAGGGTGATAGAAGATTCTGGTTGCCCACACACCTCTTTGATTCCTTGGGTGGTAGGAGTCCTCCTTTTCTACTGAGACTACTCTTAGCACTTCGAGATGAGAGCTGATTGCAAAACCAATGAAATCTTGAGTAGCAGAGGCTTAGAACTTTTAGGTCTACACCCCTGAACTTCTGGGGGGTGGGGAGAATAGGCCATGTCTCTTTGATGAGCCCCTAAATGCCCAGACTCAGAGAGAGTCGAGATTGGTTGGGTGCTGGGAGCATGTGGGCATAAGCTCCTGGAGTTCACTCTGTGTTCCTGTTGGAATATTGGTTGAAGATGTGTTACAATTGTTTATGCTGTGGAACATTTGTTTAATGATGCAAAGATGTGTTGCATACTTTTATGTTGCATTTGTTTAACTCTTTGAAGCTCTGATTCTTTGTCTGTCTAAAATACCTGATTGGTCTAATAAAGAGCTGAATGGCCAATAGCTAGGCAGAAGAAAGGATGGGGGCCTGACAGGCAGAGAGAAAAAAATAGAAGAATGAGGTGAGAGAGAGGAACAAGAGAAGGAGAGGAGGACTCCAGGGTCCAGCCACCTAGCTGTACAGCCAGCCACGGAGGAAGAAATAAAGAAAGCTATGTAGAATAGAGAAAGATAAAAGCCCAGAGCAAAAGGATAGACTGGATAATGTAAAAGAAGCTGGCTAGAAACAAGCCAAGGTAAGGCTAAGCATTCATAAGAAAGAATAATTCTCCATGTGATTATTTGGGAGCTGGGTGGGCATGTCCCACAAAAGACCAAAGAGTAAAGAGTTAAAAAACAAAACCAAACCAAAAACCACGTACCTCTTCACCAGGACGCTTGACAATATCCTCTGTAACAAAGTGGTACATGTACTGAAAGGGATGCTTCTGAGTTCTGTGAGCAACTGTAGCAGGTTATAAAGTGGGGGAAGGGGATGATGAGAACCTCCCGAATTTCTAGCTAGTTGATCAGAAACCCCAGATTTTTAGCAGGGTTAGGACTTGCAACTAAGATTTCCGGTGGGAGCAGTCTGGAGGGACTGAGTCCTTAAATTTTGAAACCTAGAAGATCAGACTCAAGAGTTGAGTTGTAGGGCATTCAAATGGCATCCAGGAAGTCGGAGAGCTGTTGGTTAAGGAGCAGAAAGCACCACATATTTGCTTGGTTTGGAAGTGTTCTGTGGCTAGAAATATGTTAGCATGTTGGCAGACCCAAGAGTACACAGTGATCCTTGACTTTACATCTGCATTGATTAAATAAAATTAACCTTGACCCAGGAGGCTGAGTTAGCAACTAGTGGCAGGAAGTGATTATAGCACTATCAGAGGGCATCTGGGAGAGAGACACACACACAGGAAGTAGTTGGGTGGGGATTTGGAATGGTGCAGAATTTTCTGTTTTGGCAGAGCCAAGGTCCTTTGAAGATGCCAGTAAGGAGAGAAGGTTAGCATTTTGCTACTCAGCCTCTCTGAGCTCGCAGGTTTTCACTCCAGCCTTTGAATTTTGAGTTTTATTTAAAATTAGAACGATAGAGATCTAGTTAAAACTACCTTTAGCAGCGGCCACAGCACTGGTGCCTGCAGGAACGGAATGGGCACCAGGCTGCATCCTGAGCCGCCAGGCCACTCCCAGAGAAGCAGGCCAGTAACTGTGGAGTTGCAGTTGCTGGCTGGGATAGCAGTGGATTAAGGCACAGCCACTGTGCCAAAGTTAAAGCAACATTAGCGGATTCTTATATCAATCTTTGAGTATCAAGATCAGAAATATATAACTCACAGTAGCTTAAACAATAAAGGGAATTCATAACTCCAGAGGATAAAAACTCGAGAGACTGGCAATAGCTTTCGGAGAGGCTTGAGCCGGAAGCCTAAAGACATCACCAAGGGCCCTGCATTTCCACTTGGCTTTGTTCAGAATTGTGCAAACAAAAAACACACTCCCTTGCAATCTCAGTATGACTTCTGGCAATAGGCGGGGTTTTTTTTTTTTTTCTTCTTCACTTCTAATTGGAAAAAGGATACTGGCTGGTTTCCTACCAAAAACTCCTGATATTTGTTTTGGTTGACTTGGATCATACATCGAAACTGCCTCTGAGTATGACTTGCATGGGAGATGGAACACGCTATCTTAGCTCTCCTCAAGTGCTACATCCCTGAGACGTTACAAGGGAGATAGAACGTGGGGTGTGAATTGATACCAGCAGCATAACCAATTAAATCAATAACAAATAATCAAAGGTTAACTGTGGATATAATCCAATAATAAAAACATAGTCTTGGGACCAACCGAGGATGACAGTTGTGTAGCTTGGTCTGTTGGTAGATCTCCTAGCAGTGGGATTAAGACCTGTCCCTGGTGCATGAGCTGGCTCTTTTGGAATCTATTCCCATGCAGGGTAGCCTCACCCAGCCTTGATGCAAGGGGAGGAGCTTGCTCCTGCCTCTACATCATGTGATGTGCTTTGTTGACTCCCATGGAAGGCCCTCCCCTTTCTGACTGGAGGAAGAGTGGGTGGGGCTAAATGAGTGGTGGTGGGGAGGGAAGGGGAAGAAAAGAGGGAGGGGAAACTGGCTGGTATGTAAAATAAATGAAAAGATTTAATAAAAAAAGTAAAAAAAAAAACCCAAAAAAGTAAAAAATCAGAACTGAGGAACAAAGCATAATCTTAGCTCTTTCACATTTCCCAAGGTTTTGTTCCTTTTTAGTAAGTTTCCCAGTCTTGACATTCTTAGCATTTGAGGCAGATTTTGGTTTTGCTCTGTGTGTGCGTGGGGTGGGGGTGGAGGGTGGGTGGTTGTCTGTCTGGGAGGTAAAATGACTTTTTTCTTGAGTCACCATTTTGTAGTTAAACCTTTTAGGTAAAAAGCCCTGTTAGGGATGTCTGGAGACATTTCAGTTGCCACAGCTGTGGGAGAGTGGGTGGAGCTACTGACACCTAGTGGGTAGAGAGTAGGGGTGCTCTAAGCGCTCACAGTCCACAACATAGTCTCACAAAAAGAAATCTATCTGGCCCAAGATGTCAAAAGTGCCAAGGCCGAAAAGTCCCGTGCTAGCTAAAAATTTTAGGACAGTTTTCAATTTTATGTTTTTGTTTTGTTTGTTTGAGACAGGGTGTCTCTGTGTAGCTTTGGAGCCTGTTCTGGAACTCACTCGTAGACCAGGCTGGCCTCGAACTCACAGAGATCTGCTTGCCTCTGTTTCCCAAGTGTTGGGATTAAAGGCACATGCCACCATCGCCTGGCCTAATTTTATGTTTTAAACACAGACCATTCTATATTTGCAAAACACCAGAAGAAAAATTGCTGGGTGATGTTTTACTCTTTTGGCTTTTTTGGTGTGTGTGTGGGGGGGGGGGGGCTACTACTTAGATTCCAAATAATTTACACACAAAAGCTTATTCTTAGTTAGGAATGCCTGGCCTTAGTTTGGCGAGTTTCTTGCCAGCTTTTCTTAAATTATCCCAACTACATTTTGCCCCCAGGCTTTCTTCGTTCCTTAGTTCTGTATACTTAAGATAATACATGTCCGTAACATGTGGGTAAATTAGAACTCTCATGTACCATTGGTGGGAATGTAAAATGATGCAGCTGCTTTAGAAAACAGTTCACTGGTTCGTCGCAAGGTTAAACACAGATGCCATATAATCCAGAAATTTCTCTTTGAAATGTATATACTCAAAAGTTTGGAGATATGTGTTTAGAGAAAATTTTTTTTTCAGCATTCACAATAATTCCCAAATGAAAATAACTCAAAATCCATCAACAAATGGATGGAACACACACAAGATGTCTTATGTATATGAATAGAATGTTGTTTATCAATAATGAACAATGAAATATTGAAACAATACCAATGAAAGGAGTCAGCTACAATAGGCCATGTATTACAGGATTTCATTTACATAAAGTATCCAAAATAGACAAATTAAATCGGTGCTAGCCAAGGGCTGAGACAAGGAACTTGGGGGCTAGGGAATGGTGGTGGACGGGTGAGGCCCAAATGGTCTAAAGTTGATTATGATAAGAGTTGCGCAGCTCTGAACATACAGAAGCCACTGAAGTGTATACTTTAAGTGAAATAGATGATGTAGGAATTATCACTTAGTAAAGGTTGTCACAGAAATGACACACATGGCAAGACAGAGGCACAGAAGTATGGTATGTTTCAAGAAGACAAGGAAGTTGACATAAACGATTATAGAGGACATATGGGGAAATCTGTGAGCTGGGTAGGGGTGAGATCACGGAGGACATGAGGGAAATGAGGAGCAACAATAATGTTTTAGAAATATTAATTCATGGAAAAATGGTTTGAAGACACCAGAGGGGAGAGAGACGGCAGTTAAGACTTCTGCAATATCCCCAGTGTCGACTGCTGAAGGCTGAGCCAGAATGACGAAGGCTGGCCTTGGCTTCACTAGCCTTCTGCTTCCACTCCCTAAGTGTTGGCATTTCAGGCATGCACCACCATGCTTGGCTAACATTCTGGAGGCATCACAATCCCTGACTTCAAACTCTACTACAGAGCTATAGTACTGAAAACAGCCTGGTACTGGCATAAAAACAGACAGGAGGACCAATGGAACCAAATAGAAGACCCAGATATCAATCCACACATCTTCAAACACCTGATCTTTGACAAGGACGCAAAAAATATCATATGGAAAAAAGAAAGCATACTTAACAAATATAATGTAGGCATAACTGGATATCAACATGTAGAAGAATTAAAATAGACCCTTATCTGTCACCATGCACAAAACTCAGGTCCAAAAGATCAAAGTCCTCAACATAAAGCCAGCCACACTGAATCTCATAGAAGAGAAAGTGGGAAGACACTTGAATGCATTGGCACGGGGAACCACTTCCTAAATATAACCCCAGCAACACAGACACTGAGAGAAACAATTAATAAATGGGACCTCCTGACACTGAAAAGCTTCTGTAAAGCAAACGACATGGTCAACAAGACAAAACGACAGCCTACAGAATGGGAAAAGATCTTTACTAACCCCACATCAGACAGAGGTCTGATCTCCAAAATATACAAAGAACTCAAGAAATTGGACACCAAAAGAACAAATAATCCAATAAAAAAAATGGAGTACAGACCTAAACAGAGAACTCTCAACAGAAGAATCTAAAACGGCTGAAAGACACTTAAGGAAATGTTCAGCATCCTTAGTCCTCAGAGAAATGCAAATCAAAACAACTCTGCGATTCCATCTTATACCTGTGAGAATAGCCAAGATCAAAAACACTGATGACAACTTATGCTGGAGAGGTTGTGGGGAAAAGGGAACACTTCTGCATTGCTGGTGGGAATGCAAGCTGGTACAACCCCTTTGGATGTCAGTGTGGCAATTTCTCAGAAAATTAGGAAACAACCTTCCTCAAAATCCAGTAATAGCATTTTTGCATATATATCCAAAGGAGGCTCAATTGTGCCACAAGGACATGTGCTCAACTATGTTCATAGCAGCTTTGTTTGTCATAGCCAGAACCTGGAAACAACCTAAATGCCCCTCGACTGAAGAATGGATAAAGAAAATGTGGTACATTTACACAATGGAGAAAAAAATACACAGCAGAAAAAATAACAACATCTTGAATTTTGCAGGAAAATGAATGGAGTTAGAAAACATTATTTTGAGTGAGGTAACCCAGACACAAAAATACAGTTATCACATGTACTCATTTTTAGGTGGTTTTTAAACATAAAGCAAAGAAAACCAGCCTACAAACCACAATCCCAGAGAACTTGGACAACAATGCAGACCCTAAGAGAGACTTACATAGATCTAATCTACATGAGAAGTAGAAAAAGATAAGATCTCCTGAGTAAATTGGGAGCATGGGAACCTTGGGGGAGGGTTAAGGGGGGAGGGGAGAGGCAGGTAGGGGAACAGAGAAAAATGTAGAGCTCTATAAAAATCAATAAAAATATAAAATAAAGAGATGTAAATAATTAGGTTTCATTATGGCATTTTATTCATTCATTTATTATTATTATTATTATTATTATTATTATTATTATTATTATTATTGGTTTTCAAGACAGGATTTCTCTGTGTAGCCCTGTCTGTCCTGTAACTTGCTTTGTAGAGCAGGCTAAACTCAAACTCAGAGATCCACCTGCCTCTGCCTCCCAAGTACTGGCATTAAAGGTGTGCACCAGCACATGCAGCATCATTATGGAATTTTAAAATGAAGATTTAAAAAATATTTATTTATATGTATGTGGCTGCGTACGTGTATGTCACATATGTGTGGGTGCCTTAAGAGGCCAGAAGAGGGTCTCAGATCCCCTGGAACTAGTGGTACAAGTGTTTGCAAGCCACCTGACGTGGGTGCTGGGAACCAAACCTGAATTCTCTGGAAGGAGCAGCAAATGTTCTTAACCCGGAGCTCCATTATGGTATTTATTCCAAAAAAACAAAACCAAAATTTGTGCCTGTTGTTTCTTCTCGTGACCACACAAGAGATCTCAAAGAGGATCTTAAGGAAACAGGGTTTTGTGATGATCAGAGAAGTGGTTATGGATGAAGGAAGCAAAGACATTTTCTCATTCATCCCCATGACCACAGCTATTTACATCTCTGACATAAAACAATGCCCTGCGAAGTTTTGTGAACACAAGAATGTGTGAAGTAGATTCTTTGTATTTTTGGAATTGCTCTTACCTAACAGAGACCTTCTGGACACTGCAAAGGCTTTTGAAAAATGGAGATGCAGAACTGTCACATTCAGAGAATGGACCCTTTTATGTGAGGGGAAGGCTGTGATAGGGAGACAAAGACAAGAGTGGGAAATCTAAAGTGTCCTCTCCCTCTCATTAGCCAGACAGGACCTAGTTGCACAAGCAAGAGAGAAGACAACATGCTCTACGTATTGACCCAATGAATATCCTATTAGGCCGCATGACTAAAGCCATGGCCACCCAAAAGCACCTAGATAGTTTTCTTTTTCAATGACTCCTGATTGGCTACAGTCAGCCTTATTCTGCTACGAAACATCCCGAGATGATCAAGTCAGAAGACCTTGCTTCCATATCACAACTTAGAGTCGATAGTAGAAACCCATTTCTCAAGCAGAGCAAAAGTGGTTTTTTCTTTCCCTGCAGCTAGGTTACATCTAAGGAGATGGAATGAACCAGAACTCTCCCACAGAAGATTCTACTCTGTAGAGTTACTGATTTTTTTATTTGTATATTGGAGGGAGGAGAAAGGGGATGCATGAGCCATCACGAGCCTTTTGGCTATGACTTCCTGTGGATCTGCATTCCCTACATTAGCAAAAGGAGCTTGTGGGTGACTAATGCATTTGCTTGGCATTTTGAGTATTTATGCACAAAACCATACTGGGGTCACACTTGGTGAACAATATATGGTTTATTTATAGCAAAGGAAAGGCTGTAAATAGTGTCTCAGGGTCTCTCTGGGAACCAGTTATGGATTAGAGTAATTGAAATCAGTTAGGGTGGTCGGAAATATTGGCAGAAGAGGCGGGTTGTGATGGAAAGCCTCCTGAAGGATTTCTTCTTTCATTTTCTATCAAATGGTACTCAGTTAAAATAAACGACCGCCAGCAAATTTAGAAGATGAACAAGATTTTGGGTTTGAGCAGTAGTGAAAATCAATTCTCTGTCTTTTCTAGAGCTAAGGCCTTGTTTCAGGAACCATTAACTATCTAGACCCAAATGGCTCTCAGTGGAATCATCCCGCCCCCTTTCGGAAACTAACCCTTTTGGGCTGCCTCTGTCTTAGTTTGGTCTGTGGCTGGACTTTGCAAACATCAGGGCTGGCAGAGTAACAATCTGCCACAGGCAAGAAGAAAATCCAGTTCAACATGACTTAGCTGATGTTGGGTCAAAATTCTCAAGTCTGACCTCGGGTAGTATAATTTAGCCATATTTAAGGACAGCACGATTTTGGGAAAAAGTTACCTGATGATAATAACTCCATCCTGTGTGTACAATCAAGTTTAAGACGTGTTTACATTGAAACTTTTTATAAAAGTACAGGTGGCCTCTTCCATAAAGATTGGTTTTGTTGACTTGGAAACATTGCTTAAGATAAGGGTCTAGGGAGAATGACTGAGACAAACATAAAAGTCTCTGGGAGCCAGACCTACAGCTAGCACAGAAGTCACCTAGGCTGTTGTAAAGTACAAGTGACATCTCCCGTAAGGATGGGTTTATGGAATTCAAGATAAAGGTCTAGAGATGAAGAATCTGGGATAAACAAACTTAAAAGTCTGGGGAATTCAGGCGAGGCTTGACCCTGTAGATAGCACAGTTCACCAGGCTACTAAGTATGCGCATTCCCAGCTTTCTGGGTGGGAAACGGGTCTGATCCAGGAGACAAGCCTGCGTGGTTACCATTCCTTGTTGCCATAGTGCTTATTTGTGAACACAAGCACCTTGTGTCCTCTTACATTGGGCCATTCAGAACATTCTTGATATTTTTCAGGTCCTGGGGGCTGCGGGTTGGTGATGTTTCCCCATTGCATGTACTATTCAGAGTCTCAACAGTTGTCCTTACAGTTCTGGCTCACCTTTCCTGAGTTAAGAGAGAGCAGGAAGTAGAAAGTTAGACTTCTAAGAATCAAAACTTGTTATTGTCTAGCTCTCTGGCTTCTGTAGTGGTTTGTATCTGAACAAGTCCCCCAGGGACTCCTGTGTGGAACGCTTGGTCTGTAGCCAGTGCTGTGCCGGCAAGGGGCCTGGAACATAAAGCAAGGGTGATGGAGTTGCGTAGGTCACCAGGGGTATGTAGCATGTGGACAGCCTCAGCAACAAGCTCCTGCTGCCGCAACTAAGGCTTTCTGCCATGGCTCCCCTGCCATGATGGACTAAGACCCTCTGAAACTATAAGCCAAAATAAACCTTTTTTCTCTGGAGTAGCTAGGTCAAGTATACTATCATAGTGTCTACCCATCTTTTCCTCTGATTGGTGTAGTTGGGGCTGTCTGTGTCTCTGATGATCAATCTTCCAGGTGCCAGTGGATCCAAGGCTCAGATGGTTGCTCCTTATAGTGTAGTCAGGGCCATGGTTCCAGTCACCCTGGAGGTTACTCGGCCTTCTCGGAGATCGCTCAGTGCTCACAGGGGTTGCTCTGAAATACTGGGGGTTGTTCAGGCCTGCTCCCACGGAGGTTGCTTGCTTGGGGCTGTTCCCACTGAGGTTGCTGCCTTGGGCCTGCTCTGTCAGAGGTTGCTGACTCAGGCCTGCTACCCCAGAGGTCGCTGATTCATGCTTGGTCCCACAGAAGTCTCTGGCTTGGACCTGCTCTCTCAGCAGTGGCTCCCTTGTAACTGCTCCTGTGGAGGTCACTGCCTTAGGCCTGCTCTGACAGAGGTTGCTGGCTCAGGCCTGTTCCCATAGATGTTCCTGGCTTGGGCCTACTTCCGCAGAGGTCCCTGGCTTGGGCCTGCTACCTCAGAGATCCATGACTCACCCCAGGGGTTATTGTTAAAGATACATTAAAAAAGAGTTATGTTGAATTCATACCTCAGAATTTGGCCTTATTTTCAAATATGATCTTGGCAAAGGTAATTAACATAAAGTAAGGTTATAAAGGTTAACCCACAATCCCTAAGGATTGTGGGTAAATATCAAAAGTTAAGAAGATTCTTCCTAGAGTTCTTAGAAGGAGCATAATCTTGCCCATTTTGGATACTAACCTCATTTATGATGTAATACTAGTAATTATGAGATACAGACCCAGCATGGGTAAGTCAGGTCAGTGTCACTGTAGCTGTCTTTCATGTTAGTCCATTAAGATGTGCATTAGCCTAGACTTAACATCTAAAATTTTTTAAAAGATTTATTTATTTATTTATACAGTATCCTGCATGTAGGCCAGAAGAGGGCACCAGATCTCATTATAGGTGGTTATGAGTTAACATGTGGTTGCTGGGAATTGAACTCAGGACCTCTGGAAGAGCAGTCAGTGCTCTTAACCACTGAGCCATCTCTCCAGCCCAACATATAAAATTTTTAAGTAATATATATAGTCATTACTTATACTCTGATGGTTATATAGTTTATGTATATTTTCCAGGGAGCTATGCCCCACAAATACACACACACACACACACACACACACACACACACACACACACATATCCCAGGTTTGTTTACCATAACAATAGTAGACAAAGCAGGTGAATCCTACTAAGAGCATTCCATAGATAAGGATTCTTTCACTAGTTAATGCTGTTAGTGGATTTGCAAGATTGGTCATCAACATGTACACATGGATAGTTGGTTGCCTCAGAATATTTTCTTTACTAGAGACGACCTCAGTAGAAAGAGAGATTGAGCTGCAGCTTCTTGCTAACCCTTTCCTTCCCAGTTTCCAAGGAGCAAGAGAGGCTGAATGCCTTCCTTATTTATTTATAGCTTCCCAGACTAGGAAAGCTAAGGACTTTTCCATATGTTTCAAGAATCATACCTCATCTGAGCTTCTCAACAACCCTAGGGGGTCATTAGCTGTTTTTTTCTTTTAGTGATAACTTCATTTTTAAAGAGAGAAAATGTATTCAAGATGCAGCAAATTCTTTTGCTCAATTATCGGTAGATAGAATTTCCCCATGTTACAATCACCAAGATTATCTTTTTAAAGGTTGTTTATTAGATACACACACTGTCTCTAATTTTTAACAGGAATAAAACTATAAAGAACAGATTTTTGCAGAAACTTGTATTAAATCTAAATTTATTTGAACTTTGTCCCTATAGGCATTCTCCCCTTAGCTGTTCAGAGAAGTTTTACGTACCTATAGAAAAAGTTCATGCAAATACCAACTCAATATGTTTTCACAATAAAGAATTATTTGTTCCTGGGCTTGGAGAGATGACTCAGTGGTTAGGAGAACTTGCTGTTCTTCCAGAGGACATAAAATTTGGTTCCCAGCAGCAACATAATGCTGACGACCATCTGGAATTCTAGTTCCAGGGATCTGACACCTTCTTCTGGCCTCTGCATACCCACACACATGACATACATTCAGACACAAACTTATACTTAAGAAATATTATCTATTCCTGGAGTTCCCTTTGTGTTTCCTTCTAGAAATTACACTATTGTCTCCCATCAAGGGTAACCACTATTTAGGCTTCTGACGCTAGAGATTTATCCATGTGGTTATCTGAGTTATAGTTGGTTCACTTGATATAAGGTATTAAGTCTATAGATTAGAAAAATGGAGTCTCAGAGAGGTTAAGTAACTTGTTCAAAATGACATAGCAGTAAATAGCAGAGCCAGAATTTGAATTCAGGTAATCTGACTACATTGTTAACCGTGATGCTATTTTGTCCCTGATTGCTGTTTATCTAATATCTATATTCTAGATTTTATGTGATGAATTATCATGATCAAAGTAACTTATAGAAAAAGGTTTACTTTGTCTTATGGTTCTAGAGGGCTAGAGTTCACAATGGTAGGTAAGGCCCGGCATGGCACTAGGAGCAGAAAGCTAGCTGACTACATCTTTACTCATACACAGGAAGCAGAGCGAGTGAACAGGAAGTGGAGCAGAGCTATACACCTTCAAAGTCCATCCTACGTGACGTACTTCCTGCAGCCAAGCTCAACCTCCTAAAGGTTTCAGAACCTCTCTCAAAGAGCACCACCGACTGGAGTCAAACGTTCACATTCATGAGCTTAGGGGGTCATTTCCCATTCAAACCACAACATCATCTACGTCCTTTTCCATAACAGCTAGAACACACTAATAGATGTTTGTATACAACATGCTAATAGATTTCCTGGAGTGAATGAATGACAAATAAATAAGAATGAGATGTGCTTGTTTCTACAATGCAGTGATTTTGCTTAGGTTGTTAGAAATGCCTTAAGAGATTCTACATCTTCCTCTGGTTTACCTTGATTATGGGCTTTTCCTCAGACTCACTCACACTGCCTGCCATCCTTTGTGTTTTCTGGAGGTGCTGGGACGGAACCCAGGGCCTCACACGTTAGCCAAGTACTTTACCAATGAGCGACACCCTCCACCCTTTGAAAATTGCCTTGCAAGTTATTAGTCTAAACTGATAGTCTTTGAGGTCATAAGTGATCACTAGAAAATTTCCAGAACCAAGAGAAGTGGTAAATTTCCCCCAAGATTTAAATTTTTTCCAATATCTTGAAAGCCTGTTCCTAAAGCAGAAAAAAGTAAGGAGGTAAGGATGTGCCATCTCAAAATTTGTCACGTCTTTCAGTTAAAATTACTTGAAGAACTTCAGCTTCAAAGGGGGGCATTTGACCTGTTTTTCCTTGCATGCACAAATCATAAAAATTCTTTTTAAAAAATAATTTATCTTTTGAGATTATATTATATTTCTATTGTTTTCCCCTTTCCTGCAAATGTACCCATGCACCCCTCCCATGCCTTGCTCTCTTTCAAATTCAAGGCCTCTTTTTCTTTAATTCGTGTGTGTGTGTGTGTGTATTTTCCTAAATACATAAATATAATCTGATCAGTCCATATAATGTTACTTGTCTGTATATGTTTCCAGGACTGTTCATTTGGTATTGGATAACCAGTTGGTGTGCTATTCCCGGAGCCATAAAAATTCTTTAGGGAGGCATGTCTTCACATATCAAATCTGGAAAATAGCCTTGCTCACCAAAGACTAGTAACCTGAGCTGCAATCAAGCTGAATAAACAAACGTCAAAGCAATCTTTATCTTCCACTTCCTTGCATGCTTCTCTCAGCAGCATTCCTAAAAATCACCTCCCTAGCCTGGCTATCCATTTTTCCCTCTCATTCCCTCACAAATTAATTATTCTTTGTTTAAAAAGTATAAAAGCGTCAAGCGCTGGTGATTTCTTCAGATGCTGCTCTCTTGTGAAGATCCTGCCATACATGTGAAATCAATACAATTTTCATGCTTTTCTCTGGTTAGTGAGACCCTGAATTAGTTGGATTCCTTCATGAAGGCAAAGCACCCATTTAAGAGCTGATGAAGGTAGGGGCATCTTTCCATTCTCTCATAGAAGAAACAGCTTCTTGTTTCGTTGGAGAGTATTTTTTCTCAGAGTGACATTTTTGTATACTGGACATAGGTAAGTCACTTCATGAATAATCCAACTCAAGAGTTAATTATCAGTGAACTGATCTTATGCTCAATGTTTTTACTTTATTGAATGAATATTGTATTTGATAAGAAAAACACGTGTGTGCAAGAACACATATGAGAGCATTATAAGAAATGGGTTATTTGCACTTTTGTGGTCTAAAATAAGGATCGCTGAACCTTTTCTCTAATGGGTCAGATAGTAAATCCATTAGGCTGAGACCCAAATCTGCACTTTAAAGTGGAAACAGGTATAAAAAATATCAGAACGAATGTATATGTTCCAGCAATGTGTTCCAATAAAACGTTATTTCCAAAATCAGGCACAGGCTGTGTTTAATCTACAGACCATATTTTGACAATCACTTTTCCAGGAAAAAAAGAGATAAAAATTGATTCAAGGAGCAAAGGCCCTAAATAAGATCAGAGGAAAAATAAACAATTTCCCTCAATTTGGTAAATCGTTTATAGACATACCCATTGTCTCTCTGGTGTCCTAACTAAAGAGAAACATGACAATGAATGTCTTCTGATTGGAATAGCTGCAGATAAGCATTAACATCCCAAGTCTAATCTTTACCTTTGAAACTCCTGCTTAAAGTTGGACACTGATTGGCATGGTGACTGAGAACTGGAGATGGTTTTGAGCCTTTACTAATAGTGGCTGACTGTGGGAATTTGAATGAGGGTGGCCCCCACAGGCCCATATATTTGAATGCTTGGTCCCCAGTTGGTAGAAGTGTTTGAGAAAGACTGGGAGGTATGGCCTTGTTGGAGGAGACATACCTCTGGGGGTGGGCTTTGAGGTTTCTAAAGCCTATACCATTTCCAGTTAGCTCTTTATCTGTCTTGTAGTTGTTGCCTTAAGGATGTAAGCTCTCAGCTACGACTTCACTGACATGCCTTCCTCCTTGCTGCCATGGTATTTGCCATGATGGTTATGAACTTTAGCCCTCTGGAACTGCAAGCCCTAATAAACTCTTCTATAAGTTACCTTGGTAATGGTGTCTCTTCACAGTGATGTAAAAGTAACCAAGACGTTGTCTCTAAACTATACAAGCAATATTGTGCTGAACCTCTGCTTCCCTCCGAGAGCCTGGAATTTGCTAATAGAGATTACCTCTGTGCTTATCCCCTGGAGTAAGAATCCTGAGTACCGGATCCTTAATGAGCTAGTCTGGCTGACAATATTTGACACGTGTAACCGCAGCTCATTAGTGGAAGAATTAAGCATCCTGCATGACTCTGCTGAGAGAGAATCCTTTGAAGGAAGTGCCAGATTCTGACTCCTTTCTCCTCATATGCCTGGTCCTTTGCTCGTTGTACTTGATATCTGCTTTATAGGCCATAATAACTATGAGTGTGACTGTATGCTGTATCCTGGGCATCCCTGACCCACTCATCTGACCTGGAAGTGGTCCTGAAGACCCCATGACATGGAATAAAGAATTTTCCCACCTTGTTCCCTTCTCTCAAGACACAAAACATCAGCATTTAAGTGTGTAACTATTCCTGACAAAACTTGGTTTAACATAACAGAAGGTTTGCAAGTCTGTAAGATAAAATGTGGTCAGAGCTTCCCTAAATGAGTAACATCCAAGAAAATGGATGAAGAAGTGAGAAACGACTGACTTTGAAAATAGGCCCAAATTGATTTTAAAAGGTGGGGAGGGAGCTTGTTGTTAGACATATGGCTACTTTCAGCCTTCATCTCTGGGGCCAACCCAAAAGACTTGATGTGTCAACACAATTCCTAAAATCTAATGCTGGGCACGGGGTTCAGTAAATCACCTGTGCCCAGCTGTAGGTAGAGTTCTTCTGTCTCATCAGTCAGCTTTGTCCTGATAGTCAGCTCCCAAATAACCATATACTTATTATTAATTATAAATATTTGACCGATAGCTTAGGCTTGTTACTAACTAGCTCTTAAAACTCAAATTAGCTTGTATTTCTTATCTATGCTCTACCACCGCATGGCATGCTCATCTCCTGCTTCCTCTGTCTGCCTGGTGACTCTGCCCTCCTTCTTCCCCATTCTCTCAGTCTGGCTCGCCCACCTAACCTCTTTCTGCCTAGCTATTGGTCAGTCATTTCTTTATTAACAGTGAGAGCAGTACGTCTTCATAGTGTACCAAAGAATTATTCCTCAGCACCCAGATTCACTACAAGGAGTTGATCTTGAACTACCTACTGAACTTGGCCTTGTTTAAGCAACCACTCTGGGAAATGCTCCAATTGTGCCTATATAAATCATACCGTTGCTTTTGGTCTGAGAGAGTCTCCACAGGGGGCTGTTCTCCCTTGTGTATTCCCCCAATTCCAGGAACTTCCCAATGCAGTCATCCTTCTATATCTGTGGGTTCCACATTCATGGGTTCTACCAACTATAGATAGAAAATATTTGGAGAAATTGTATCTGCATTGAGCATCACAAACTCCCCCTTTGTCATTATTCCTTAAACAATACAGTATGGCATCTATTAACACAGCATTCACTTTGCATCAGGAATTCTAATAAGAAGAGATGGCTTAAAATATATGGAAAGAGCTAATTTCTGTGCAGATGCTATGGGATTTTATACAAGAACCTCGAGTAACCACAAGTGCTGTAACCAGTCTCCATTTTCTACTGAGGGAAGGGATGACTGTACTCCTATAGTCTGAAGTAATCCTTGACAGTTAGCTTGAGGACTAACCCACAGCCTTCCCTAACCTTGTCTGTAGGTACAGTGACCCCACCCAGCATTTGTCATGTCTCAAGTCCTTGCGCTTCCCCTATTAGCAGTGACCTCAAAGGTTGTGGATAAGGACTTGTAAATCATGTAGGTGTCACTGGACAGAAAACATTCCAGAAAACACCAAGGTGAACACATACTGCAAAGAAAAGGGAAAGAAAATCCAGCATGTTCGCAAAAAAGCTGAAGGTGTAAGGTGTCCTTTGCCACATTGAAACCAAAACCAAACCAAAACAAAAAATCCCAAACAAACGTTTTCCTAAGACTTAAAAAAAATATTTTGAGTATTTCTGCTTATGAATTAGTCTTCTGCTTCCATTACTAGAAGATATTTAAATCTTATCTATCACAGTAAATGAGTATTAACTTAAAATATCCTTTCTAAACACCTGACTTGAACCCTGGTCTCTGCAGCCTCGCTGCATTTGGTTGGCAACTGACCACACCTTTTCAGTTTCTTCTGCTTCATCTAAATTTGTTCATGCACCCTGTCTTCAAAATTCATCATCTTGTGGTCCCACCACAGTTGGGGTCTGTGTTGATGTCCAGTAGCCCATGTCTAGACCCCAACTTTGTGACCATGTTAGTGTTCAAGGGCTGTGCTACCACTGGGGCCATACCGGTTTGGGTTGCCAGCACTGTCACCTGGAGCCATGGTGTCATGCAGGCCAGGGATGCTGCTGAGGGCCATGTCTGGGTCCATGGTCCTACTGCAGCCAGGATCTGCGCTGATGCCTTCAGTTCCTGACACCGTTGAAAGCCATGCTAATGCCAGGGGTCAGAGTCACCACTGGGGGCCGTGTTGGTGTCTGGGGGCCATGCTGCCATGGGGGCCATGATGATCTGAGTGGTCTGTGCTGCCACCTGGGGCCATGGTGACATATGAGCCCAGGCTGCTGCCTGGGACCACGTTTGGGTCCATGTTCCTAATTCAGCTGGGGTCTGTATTGATGGCTATGGCCACCAGAGAGCACACAGATGCTCATGGTCTGGGTTGCAACCTGTGGCCAGGTGGGTTTCTGAGGACTATGTTCCTGCCAGGGCCATTCTGATTGGAGTGGCCTGTGCTGTATCCAGGGCCATGGTGTCATATGGACCAGGGCTGTTGCTGAAGGCCATGTCTTGTTTCTGGGCCCTATAGCAGCCAGGGTCTGCGTTGATGTCCGTGGCTACTGTTACCACCTAGAGCCATGAGGATGACCAGGATCTGATCAGCTACCTGAGACCACCTCAGTGTCCGAGGGCCATGTTGTCGCCAGGGCCATACTGACCTGGGTGATCTGTGCTGCCACAGGGGCCATGGTGACATCTGGGACAGAGCTGCTGCTGAGGGCCATGTCTGGGTCCATGGTACTGCTGCAGCTGGGGTCGGCGATGATCTCTATGGCTGGTGTTAGCACAGGGGGCCATAGGAAGCACATGTGTGGAAATCTGAGGGCTGTACTGTGCCAGCTCTGCTCTTCGCAGGCTCTGGGATCACTGGCCCTGCCCTCTGCTGGATACTGCAGCAGGACAGCTGGCTCCACCCGTCAGGGGAGAGTTGCCTCCCTTCTCCCTGACGAATGATGGCCACATCCCTCACCGTGGGCACGTGATTCACTTGGGCAGCACATTAGCACTGACCTTATCATTGGGATGCAGGTGAACCGACTCTGAGAGTGTGCGAGCAGGAGAGTTGACCCCGACCCTCTTAACTGCCATGTGGTGGCAATGGATGAGGGAGAGATGCCCTTCCCTGCTCACTCGCTGCCACCTGCAGCAGGTGAGAGAGCCGGCCCTGGGGTCATGAGGGTGACAGAACCAGCCCTGCCCTACACTGGCTGCAGCACACAGGAGAGCAGGCCCTGCACCCTGCCTGGACAGCACACTAGAGTTGACCCAGTTATCCATCCGAGTGCAGGTGAGCCAGCCCTGAGGGTGTGAGAGCAGGAGATACACCCTTGCCCTGCCCCCTATGCCTGCTACATCAATTAGCACCTCTCCTGGGCTAAAGATCCTGTGTCGTGAGTGTGGGTATCCGGATCTGAGGACCTGAGAGCAGGAGAACTGGCCTTGCTTCTTGCTGTAAGCTGCATTGCGTGAGCCAGCCGGAGCAGTGCTGGAGAGCTCGCCCAGGGAGAGCTGGCAGACTGACAACCCAGCTACCACCCAGTCCCAGAGCCAGGCCGGTAAGTTAGCCCACTCCAGCATCCACTGCTTCTATGAACTGTTGGAGCAGGTGAAGGCGACGAACCTACAGATCCAAAACTGCAGGATCTCCACGACACAGGACAACAACAGGGTATCCAAGAGGAGCCCCAGAGGGAGCCCACTGTTGATAGTGCAGCAGAAGCCAGAGGTCTTGAGCCAGACCGATGACTCACGGCAATGAACACTGGCAAGTGGACATGAATAGACTAAAGGGTGAACTGTGGGACTCCCAAGGTCACACTACAGCCCCCACGACAAGAGACAAGATTCTTCTCCTCCCCCCCCCTTCTTTTTTGTTTGCTTTTTCTTTCAAATTTTCTTTTGTTTTGTGGGGGAGGTTGCAAGGGCAGAGGGCAGAAATCAGGGGACGGGGAGATAAGTGGGATCGGGAGCCATGATGTGAAATCCACAAAAAATAAATAAGTTTAAAAACTACTGAAAGCACAGAACAGGAAAAAAAATCAGCTTCTACCATTATCAAAAATTTTGGGGAGTCCCATCAGAGACACCACTTGTTACCCGAGAAACCAGAGTCCCCTCTTGTTCTTAGTCTCATTAATACATTAAGAATAAATTCAAATGCTTGGGGTTAGAGAGATAGCTCTGTTAAGAACACTGGTTGCTGAGGCAGAGGCAGGTGAATCTCCGTAAGTTTGACACCAGCCTGATCTATAGAGCTAGTTCCAGGCCAGCCAAGGATACACAAAGAAACCCTGTCTTGAAAAACAAAACAAAAAAGTACCAAAACAAAAAAAGAACACTCTTTACTGGGCGTTGGTGGCACATGCCTTTAATCCCAACACTCGAGAGGCAGAGGCAGGCAGATCTCAGTGAGTTCGAGGCCAGCTTGGAGTACAGAGCCATGACTGTTATATAGAGAAACCCTGTCTCAAAGACAAAACAAAACAAAAGAATGGACTTTAAAAAAAATCTCAAAGGCAATATTATTATCATTTAAAGGAAAATTCCCAGGGCAGGTAAGCTGTAAATATCAGGAGTTACCTGGAGGAGGAGGATGGGGATGAGAGAAAGTCTCGTGGTTTGATTTAAGCCACACAGTGGGAAGGGGAACTTTAGAGAAAGGAGCAGAGAACATATCTTTAGGCTCTGTCTAGCATCTGAAAGAACAAAGAGAAAGGGAAAGTTACACCTTTCTGGGCCAGGACTCGCTCAGAAAAGGCAGGCAGACCCAACAGAACCTCATGGCAGTTCATACAGACTGTGTTGGGGGGCAGCGGGCAAGAATTCTGGGAAGGAAAAGTACATAATCTCCTTAAAGGGCTAATGATTCCTCATACCTTCTAGCAAAGCTTAAGGCGGACCTGCCTTCCTGAGGAGCAGTCCCTTGGCCTAGTGATTGATCTGCTCAACCGAATTAAAGCTTGAGGGAGGAGATGGTGCCATGTCTCCTGTCAGAGGTGGATTCCACTCTTCACCGTAGCACTGTCATTTAAAAGGCACCTTGTCTTCCAGCCCTTTGGAACCTCACTAAGTTCAGGAACCCAGGAGACAGCATAAACTCCTTTCCATAAACCACTTATTCTCATTTATGGTTAAAATAAAGTTTTCTGGGGCCTGAGAAGCTACCAGACTTCTCCGCTGTGAGACTAGAAGCAATTTAAGATTCTAGTTAAGGCCCTTTCCATTGTCACCACCGTCCCCTACCAAAGATCACAAAAGAGTGAGCTTTAGATGTATTTGGGTTCGGTATACAGCTGTCTTGGATTGTTTACGTAAATACAAGAACAACAGCTCTTTAACTCCTAATGGCAATCAGAGGTCTTTACTCCACTTGGCAACATTATTTTTTTTTTATTTTTTTTCCTTTTTATTAACAATTTCCACCTCCTCCCCTCCTCCCATTTCCCTCCCCCTCCCTCCACTTTCCCTCCCCCTCCCTCTCCAGTGCAAAGAGCAGTCAAGTTTCCCTGCGCAGTGGGAAGTCCAAGGTCCTACCCACTCCATCCAGGCAACATTATTTTTGAGGTCTCCTTCATTTTAACAGAAACTAAAGACGGAGATTAAAGGCATCCTTGGTGTGTGTGGGGGGGTGGGTGGCTTGTTAAATTGCAGTCCACTCCCGACCCCAAGATTATTATTTTTATTTTTAGATTTATGTGTGTGAATGTGTTGCCTGTATGTATATATGTGTAGCACTTGCATGACTGATGCCCTCCGAGATCAGAATAGGACATCAGATCCCTTGGCACTGGAGTTACAGATGCCTGGGAGCCACTATGTACGTGCTAGGAACTGAACCCGGGTGTGCTGCAAGAGAAGCATGGGATCTTAAGCACTGAACCATCTCTCTAGCCCCAGACCCCAAGATTTCTGAGGAGTGCTGGTATGGGGCCTCAAGTCTGCATTTGTAACCATTTTCAGGCAAGTGCTAAAGCTATCTGTCTAGAGACCACAGGGGCAACAGCTAGATGAGGATCAGGGCCAGTTCTCTGAAAGCCCTGCTGAATCTCTGCACTACTCCAAATAGCCTTCCAGGCAGTTGGCTTATTCCCTTAAGGGCATGTAAAGGGTTTTTCTTCTGTGACATCTTGACAGGAAATAGAAATGGGAAGCAGAATTTGAATGCCCTCATTTTGCCCATCTTTGTAAGCTGGGTTTCTCTGTGAACAGCGCGTCCTCTTTAATAAGATCTAAATCTACTACTATTTTTGTTCCTGGGACAAGCGTTCATTTTGTCCAGCATTTATCCAGTTGCAGACTAGAGCAATAGTGTGCCGTTCATCCCACTCCGGTGGAGAGAAAAGTCAGAAGAATTTGATACATTACACTAGAGACAGACCCTGGACTACTCTACCCGTCAGGGGAGTGAATTGCTTAAGAACTAGAGAACCTTTGTCCATACTAAAAATTGGTGGAAAGACACTTTAGGTCACTTTTCCAGACGCTCTGGAGATGAGGATTCTTATGCAAGTGTTTTTTTTTTTTTTTTTTAAAAAGTTGGTGCTTAAGGAAATTGGACACGGAAGAGGCAGAAGATTTAGATGTGATTCAGACGAAAGGCCTAGCCTTAGCGGTACAGCCAAGAGCTCTGGAGTATGAGTTAGGACTCTGGTTGTCCTGACTTGGAGCCATAAAGCGAGGCTTTCGTAAGCCAGTCCCCAGCTCTTCAATGGACTTTAAGTAGCTGGAGATCAGTCTTCCAAAAATATGCTCTGGTCCAGACCGTTGGAAAAGCACACAGAAGCCAAGGGGTAGAAAAGCAGAACTGAGAAGAGATTCTAAGGGAGCTGAGTGGTGGCAGCTTCCACTATGTACCTCTGACGCGGTGCTAACACCAGAGGGGTTGTTTTCCAGAGGACCGAAAATGTATATTAAGCAAGTTAGAGGAAAGGGGTGCTGTCTCTGCAAGGGGGAGATAAGAGTGACCTGGAGACCAGGGAGCGAGGCTGAGAACTGGAGTGACTTCAGAGGGACGCCTCTTTCTTTGGGCCTTGGAGTCACATTTAGCACTCAGCTAAGGAATATTTCTTGCCTTGCAATGCCGTTGAGATACCCCCTGCTTGCCAGTCATCTTAAATACATCATAAGCTGTGTCTGCAGGGGTTTGTTTGTTTGTTTCTTTCTTTCTTTATTTATTTATTATAAAAAATTTCTGCCTCCTCCCTGCTTCCCATTTCCCTCCCCCTTCCCCCACTACCCTCCCTCTCCCTCTCCAGTCCAAAGAGCAGTCAGGGTTCCCTGCCCTGTGGGAAGTCCAAGGTCCTCCCCCTTCCATCCAGGTCTAGTAAGGTGAGCATCCAAACAGACTAGGCTCCCACAAAGCCAGTACGTGCAGTAGGATCAAAACCCAGTGCCATTGTCCTTGGCTTCTCAGTCAGCCCTCATTGTTCGCCATGTTCAGAGAGGCCGGTTTGATCCCATGCTTTTTCAGTCCCGGTCCAGTTGGCCTTGGTGAGCTCCCATTAGATAAGCCCCACCGTCTCAGTGGGTGGGTGCACTCCTCGCGGTCCTGACTTCTTTGCTCATGTTCTCCCTCCTTCTGCTCCTCATTTGGACCTTGGGAGCTCAGTCCGATGCTCCAATGTGAGTCTCTGTCTATATCTTCATCCATCGCCAGATAAAGGTTCTATGGTGATATGCAAGATATTCATCAGTGTGACTATAGGATAGGGCCAGTTCAGGCTCCCTCTCCTCAGCTGCCCAAGGAACTATCTGGGGACATCTCCCTGGACACCTGGGAACCCCTCTAGAGTCAAGTCTCTTGCCAACCCTAAAATGGCTCCTTAATTAAGATATATACTTCCTTGCTCCCAATCCACCCTTCCTCCATCCCAACCATCCCATTCCCCCAAGCTCTCCCCATCCTCCCCTTCTCACTTTTCTCTCCCCATCTCCCCTTACCCCCATCCCACCCTCACCCCCAAGTTCCCAATTTTTGCCTGACAATCTTGTTTACTTCCAATATCCAGGAGGATAATTATATGTTTTTCTTTGGGTTCACCTTCTTATTTAGCTTCTCTAGGATCATGAATTATAGACTCAATGTCCTTTAGTTATGACTAGAGTCCACTAATGAGTGAGTACCTACCATGTTCATCTTTTTGGGTCTGGGTAACCTCACTCAGGATAGTGTTTTCTATTTCCATCCATTTGCATGCAAAATTCAAGATGTCATTGTTTTTTTTTTCCGCTGTGTAGTACTCTAATGTGTATATATTCCACACTTTCTTTATCCATTCTTCCATTGAGGGGCATCTAGGTTGTTTCCAGGTCCTGGCTATTACAAATAATGCTGCTATGAACATAGTTGAACAAATGCTTTTGTAGTATGATAGGGCATCTCTTGGGTATATTCCCAAGAGGTCTGCAGGGGTGTTAAGGGCATGGGCTGTTGGCATACCCTGTATCACCCTCCTCTGCCCTGTGCCAGCAAATTGACACATGAAGCAGGACATAGCCACAGGTGACGGCCCAGAGCGGGAGCTCCCAAAGCGGCGAAGGAAAAAGCAGGCAGCTGACTGGGAAACAGACAGATGCCAGGCCCCCTTTCTGCACAGACAATAGAGGAAAAGGCACGTGTGAAAAGAGAAGTAGGGACGTAGTGGTGGGGCTCCACTTACAGTGTAAATGTCATCCCAGATAGGAGAGGTTCTTACAAGAGCTGACACCTTCAGCCTTTGGCCCTGTGAAGACCAAATTGTTATAGAAACGGTGATGGCAAAAGGCATTAGCTCTCTAAGCCAGATGAATAGGTAATGAACAATCTTTCCAGAAAAATGTAGGCTAGGAGTCACATTTAGCTTTTATATCTGACAAAACTAAAATTATAGTTGGGGTTATCATTTTTTCTTAGCAATTTATTTTGACGATAATTTGGTATTAGACAGTGTTATATACTTAGTAACATTAGTCAGCCTTATTAAAATGGATCTGATGACACGATTTTTTTCTTTTAAAAATATTTTAAGTTTTTAACTTTTTTGAAAATGTTGGGTGACTAAATAGAATAAGAGATACTGTCTACGTGAATTTCTTTGAGCAAGGTAAAATAGTGATCCTTAATATACATATAATTTAACAAATAAATCTATAAATGTATAAAATTATATTTGTTTGAACTCTACTACTTTGTTTTATATTTGTAATATTCTCATATTTGGCTAATACATTTATATTTACCATTTAAAATAATCGCGCATAATTTTAGTGATTATCTACAAAATTATATACAGAAATATGCATGAATACAATTTTATTTTTTCTGAACAGTAAACGTAATTTCCGTTTTTCTCAATTACACAGGATAGTTCTTGTGAAAACATGTGCTAGATGGACTGGCTTAGGCACTAAAGTGTGGTGGCTAATGAAGAAGGCTTTCCCTTCCAGTCGTTGTTCCTGGAAACCCTTGTGAGGGGTCATGTGGACTAAGGCATGCCTTTGTGCCGCTCTTGAGACGCTCTCCTATCCTGTATGGCACGTAAACCCTAAGTGGGATCAAGCCTTGCTTTCTCCCTTTTCTCTTCACATTTATTTATTTCTGCATATATTTTCTGTGACAGGATCTTACTTAGTAGCTCAGGCTGGCCTTGAACTGGTGGCAGTCCTCCTGTCTCCGTCTCTGGTGTAGAGATTACAGCACGTGCTGTAAACATCCCACTCTGTAATTGTATCTTTAAAAAGTATGTTCATCTTAGAGCATTTGGGCTGCTATAACCTCCTACCCTGTGGAGCTTATAAACAACAAAACGTCTAAGGGCTGTGGTGGATAGGAAGTTAAGGATCCAGACACTGCAAGATTCAGGTCTGAGGAAAGCCCCCTTGCCCGTAGATAGCATCTCCTATCTGACTTTACATGGCAGACAGGGGAAGAAGCTCTTCAGAATTCCTTTAATAAGAACACCAGCCCACTCATTAGGGCTCCACTTTCGTGGCCTAACCGCATCCCAAAGGTCCATTCCCTAATTCCACCACACTGGTGGCCAGGATTTCAGCAGATAGTTGGAAGGACACACATAGTGTGTGTCCTTAGTGACCATCGATCGTGACGCTGGTTTGGTTTGCTCTGGATCCCGAGCCTGAGCGCTCTTTTCATTATGTCTCATAGATATGAATGGACACATCTTTGAACTGTTCAGTAACTTGTGATTTTCTTCTTTCCTGTGTTTCGAGGGTCCACTAACTGAGGTTCTCATGGACTGGAAGCCCCCCCCCCCCGTGAGTAAAGCACTTAATTTTGGGACTAATTAGAAATGGGAGGTGGGGGTGGGGTGGGGGAGGTAGCATCTATGATTTCCAACATTCCTGTTAGACTAGCTACAATTTTTCATAGAAATGTTAGAAAACTTTCTCAGTTACTGTTCTACTGCTGTGGAGAGACACCATGATCAAGGCAATTCTTTTTTTTAATTAAATTTTTTAACACAATCTTTTCTCATTTTACATGACTATCCCCATTCCCACTCCCCCCACCCCACCCTCCATCCACTCCACACGTGGTGCAGATATACATTCAGGCAAATGCTTGAACATGTCAAATAAATAAATCTAAAAAATAGTAAAAGCGCTGCTCTTTCCTGCATTTGGATTGGTCAGCTGTGACACACATCCCTGTGTGTGCAACATTTACCTGGGCCCATATTACTGTTGCAGTCATGGGACTTTAGGGAGAAAGGAATCAATAACCTATCTCTCACTGCTGCTTGCTACATTATAAATAATAAAGTCCTGTCTCGACCCGATATTCTTTTGTCTTCTTTCAGCATCCATGAAACGATAGCAGGCTAACTTGTGTTAGCCCCTTCATGGTTCTATTTTGTGGAGCAGGGTCAAGACTGCGCGTTTATCTGTAGCTCAGGCAACCAGTCCTACCTCAGACTCTCGAATGCTGGCATTACAAGTGTGAGCTATCACATCTGGAACTTCATATTCTATTTTTTTTTACATTGATAGCATTTTATTTGGATCAGAAATTTAAATGTAAATAGGAATCCACAAATAACTGGAGGGAAACATTGGTAAATTCATGCAAAAATCTCAGGAGCCAAAAAAGGACTCGAGGCATAAAATACGATCTAGAATGACAAAGGAAAAACTCATACATATAGAAAACTTTATCATAAAAGTGGGCCACAATAAACTAACAAGACTTAATAGCAGAGGGGAAAAATAACAATTGTAGTAAATAGGTCTTTAAAATACTTTGCAAAGGTCTAATTCAAGTCAATAAGAAAACTGGACTAAATAGAGTCTTGGCAAAGGACATGAATACCAAAAAGCACATTCAAAATAATCCTGTGGAGAAAGTGCACGTTGGTTAAGAGAAATTATTGCACAGCCACAAGGCCCTGAGTTCAGATGCCAGCACCGTGGAGCTAATCAGCTGTGCTTTGCAGCACTCTGGAGACCCCTCCTGGGGCAGGAGCAGACAGGAGGCTCTCTGGGGCTGCCGTCTGTCAGCCTACTAGTTGAGAGGTAAGAAATATGGGGATAGGATCCTGGATAGAGACAAATTGTCACCACAATGGGGATCACTGGATGAAAACAAACAGATGCCACTAAATGGAAATTGGAAACAAAGATGAATTTATTTGCCTGTCTGAAAACAAAGGACACATCTCTCAAGCAAAACATTCTGCTTATTGTACCTGAATGGACTGGTTACAGAGCAAAGGGAGGAAGGACACCAAAACTGGCAGCACACTGAGGTTAGATCTGCTGGGCTCAGAGGCTGAGCTCAGTCCTTTGTAACTGCTCACTGGACCATGTCACTTCTTTCGAGTGCAGGCTCCACTCCTGGCGTTGTCCAGGATGCTCCCGTCTGCTCGCTGTCACTCTGGTGGCCACTGGAACCAGCGGGCTTGAAGGAGGCCAAATCTTTGTTGAAGAGCAACCGCGGAAGCCCAGCATGGTTTATGCCAGTGACATCACCGTCCCTTCGCTAATCTCTTTCAGAATGGACAGGCCGTGTTTCCACTTCTTAGGGCAAAAGGCAAACAAACATACATGTGCCCTTACAAAGGCAGACTTCATGTAGGCAGACTATCCTTAAGAGTTACAAAGGAACAAAACAAACAGCAAAATAACACCTGTGTCTGAATGATGGCAGCACCACTACCCACAGCAGCCAAAAGATGGCAACAGCCCAAACACAGATAAACAGGTCAGGCCATACACAGGGAATGTGCCAAAGAGGCTCCAAGTGCCGGTGCATAGTACAAGACGAATACACATCAAACACATGCCAGGCAAAAAGGCAGACACAAGATGTACAACGTTGTACCAAACACTGTATAAGTCATACACTATAAACACTAAGAACAATTAAATCTATAGGGCCACAAAGCAAAGTGGCTGGGGGGAGGGGAGGAAGCCTTCCCCCTTTGTGCCTAAGAGGCCCGGGACTTCTTTTGAAGTGCCGAGCATGGTTGGCATACAGACAGAGGGGCTGACTGCACAGCGCCGCCAATGTCATAAATGCGAAAGGATCACGGTAACGGAAATGTTACCTTGGTGTGGGTAACCCTACAGAACTGATCACCCCTTGACTCTCTCCTGTTTTGGATGTGAGCCTAGCCTTTAAGGGCCAGGCCATCTCTCCAGCCCAGCACACCTCGACTCTCTGAAGGGAACAGATCAAAAGAGATGGAGCAGTTCAGGTCATTGAAACAGGAAAACTGAAATGAGCTGAACAACTGGGGAAGGATAAACGGGGGTGGGGGGAGGAGGAGGGGGAGAGGGGAAAAAGGAAGGAAAAGGGGAGGAAGGGGGGAAGGGGAAGAGGGGGAGGGGGGAAGGGGAAGAGGTGGAGGAGAGGGTAGTGGGAGGGGGAGGAGGAGTAGGGGAGAGGAAGGGGGAGGAGGGGGGAAAGGGGAAGAGGTAGAGGGGGAGAGGAGGGGGAAGGGGGAGGATGGAGAAGAGGAGTAGGGGAGAGGAAGGGGGAGGAGGAGGAGGAGGGAGAGAAGGAGGGGGAGAAGGAGAAGGAGGACGACAGTCCACTTTACAGCTCAGAAGGCTGTGGGCACTGGAGAAGCAGAGCAGTAAATGTTATTTCCAAGTGCTTATTCCCTTGGTGCAAGTATCCTAGAATGTTCTAAAATAGGTAAATGGCCTCCCAAGGAGCACCACAGCAAGCCATCCCAGACTGCCTCTTCCAGGCCAGTGGCAGGGTCTGGAGGAGAGCTGGGGCTGGCCAGAGCCCCGAGTGCTGGGAAACCTTCCGAGGGCTGGGAGGGCCATAAACAAATCTGCCACCGACTCCCTTGCACAGGGTGCCTGTCTAGGGCGGACACATTTCAGTGTGACGACTTTCCTTTGTTCTGGTCTCCTTTGGGATTAGTTTTTCCAGCGGGCTCGCAGCAATCGCATTTCAGATGCTGCATGCAGGCCTTTTAAACTAAGAAGGACAAACTAAGTTCTCCTGAAAGACATTTCTCCTGGTTCACAAGTCAGTTCCTTACATATTAACAGGAAAATCATTTTTACAAATCTGTCACAAGGCACAACATGCACGAGCCTTGGGGACATCATGTCAAGTGAAAAAGACTGTCTGATATAATAGGCACCTCATGGTTCCACACATGTGAGGTACTGGGAGCACTCAGACTCCTGGAGGCATAAGCAGCCAGGGGTGGGGACAGGAAATGGGGGATTTTATGGTTTAGGGGTGCAGCGTTTCAGTCCCGAAAACAAATGAATTAGTTCTAGAAGCACGTGGCACAGCTTTGGGATTGTGCTTTCTAATACTGAGCTGTGACTATAAAATTGTTAAAACAGCCTCAACAGTGGTGGCGTAGGCATACCTTTAATCCCAGCACTCGGGGGGAGGCAGAGGCAGGAGGATTTCTGTAAACTTAAGACTGGCCTGGTCTACAGAGTGAGTTCTAGGACAGCCAGGGCTACACAGAAAAACCCTGTTTTTGCTGGGGAGGGGGGCGGGTAGGGGTGGTGAGAAAAAAAGCCATTGAAGACAAAACTCATTCCAAATTTTTTGTTAAAACAGCAAAATGTGTGTTTGTTTTTAATCATCATTTACAATAAGCCTCTCAATTATTGCTAAGTTATGAACTTAAAGTATATTGTTGCAATTAAAAAAACATATGAAGTTTATGTGCTTGGGAGTTTTGCCAGCATATATGCATGTGAACCATGTAGGTACCTGGTGCCCATGCAGCTAAGAAGAGGGCATCATATCCCCTGGCACTGGACTTCCAGTTGGTTGTGAGCCACCATGTCGGCACAAAGAACTAAACCCCGCTCTTCTGCAAGGCCACACATTTTCTTAAGCACTAAGCCATCGCTTGAGCTATTTTATTTTTCAATTCTATTTATGTGAGAGGGACACATGCATGTGTGTCCCCTCAGAGGCCAGAAAAGTGTCTGTCAGAATTTCTGGAGCTGGAGGTGACTGAAGTGGGGGCTGGAAAGCAAACTCCAGCCCTTGAAAGGGCGGCAAGTACTCTTAATTGTGGAGCCATTTGTCCAGCCCCTTATGACTGCACTTTGAATGTTTATCTAAATGACAATCTGGAATTACTAAAGATAACAAATTTCAGATGTGAATTCACACTGGGACACTACAATAAACACTCCTTTATCAAACACAAGGAGCAAAATAAGCAAAACAGTCCTAGGTTTTAAAATCCCTTCTCTGTTTCTACGCAAAACTTTGGGCATTGAGCTTTTTACTTTTGCATTTTAAGCAGTCACATACTGACACATTCCAAACACCAACAAAAAAATAAAAACTAGGAATGATTTAGCTCAATACTGGTACATTTTACAGAGAAGTAAGAGTCAGGACCTTGGGGGGTTTGGTTGCCCTCCCGTTCCTCTATCACTGGGTTCGCTAGCTGCATTCCCACGTGCAGAGGACCGAATGTCTGCTCTGGACACAGTCACTATGCGTGGTATGATTCGCACATGCACATTCTGGGTCTGCCCCTGCCTCTGCCCCTGCCGGACCATGATAGCAGAGACCTGGAAGCCCTGGGCCCGAACATTCTGCCTGTGGCTCTGTGGGGTGGAGCTCACCCGAAATACCACAGACCTCTGGGTCTGTTGAACCACTCTGGGCCCCTCACTGTTAAGGCGACTAGTTTGCTGATCTGGCAAGGACACCTGCTGAGGATTAGACCCTTGGGAGGAAGCTGCTGGCCCTGGCTGTGGCTGCTGGGGGACAGGGGCGCTGGGTGGTTGCAGCTGTTTTGGAATCAATACATATGTCTGCTGTGGAAATTGCAGTGGTCTCTGGGATGACATCTGAGAGTCTGTGTGCATAATGAGAGAGCCAGGGGGAGTCCTTACACTTATGGGATTTGCTGTATTATTTATAATGAGTCGCACAGGTGGCCTCACGGTGCGCTGTGCTGGCCTAGGTTCTCTGGTTGGAATGTGGCTATTATGACTGGTTCCCTCAGCAGCTGGGGCGCTAGTGAGGCGGACTGGGACCTGGGTTGAATTACCCACCATAGTAGACCTTACCAAACGGATCACGCGAACACGAGTGGTCCAAGTGGGGGGCTGGATCTTCGGGTTGTTTTCTGATGACCTAGCACTGGGTTGGCCAGCTGGAGGAACTCTGCTCATTCCCACAGTGGTCCGCTGAACCACCCTGACTGCTTGAGGAGCAGGAGGCGGGTCTCGCCTGGCCTCTGGTGTGACAGACCTGAGAGATGAGGGGCCCTGTCTCGAGATGGGGGCCAGTGACACCAGTAGAGGAATTTTGCTTTCCTTCTTTAAGGCTGACAATGACACTAGACTGGCTGTGGGCTTCTTCCCTGGGGTGGGCTGAGGAGGCCAGACTGAGCTACTAGGCCACTTCTTCCCTGGGGTGGGCTGAGGACAGACTGAGCTACTAGGCCGCTTCTTCTCTGGGGTGGGCTGAGGACAGACTGAGCTACAAGACCACTTCTTCCCTGGGGTGGGCTGAGGAGGACAGACTGAGCTACTGGACCCCTGTGGCATCTTGCTGGGACAACTAGCTTGGCTCTGGACAGCCTCCTGGCACATAGGCACTGTCTTCCTTGGCTCAGTGTTTATCCCTGTCAGGAAATCATCTGAATAATCACCCAGGGCAACAGGAGGGAGAGACATGGCGTTAGCACTGCTGCCCTCTGGAAGTGGCTCTATTTCCTCATTGAGAAGCGTATTAAGGCACTCCATGATATCTTCATTCCTATCCCATAGCTGACTGTCATCCTCACAATCAAACATACAATCATATTTTACCTCAGGAATTGCTGAGATGGTTGGTTCAGTCTCATCAAAGGGCAGAGATAGCAACTCTTTAACAAAGCTCTCCAAGTCCATCTCTGAAGGCACAGTCAGTTCACAGGGACTCTGGTTGCATGTTTCTGTTCCATCAATCTGCAGGTCAGATGGGTTATCTGGACTTATTTTTGCCTGCTTTTTGCAAGGAGTGGTTGTCATTAAGTCAGGGGGACAAGAACACCCAGATGGTACCTCCTCTTGATCCAGAGAGGGGCATGCATGCCTCTTGAAGCATTGCCGCATGGGGTTAGTGTTCATCTTCTGCTCATTAAACAGCAATTTGTTGGCCGTGCAGGTGACAGCAACAGAAGGATCCAGACACAGTGGCTCTGCTGTAGCTAAGATCAGTTGGCTCTCAAGCTCCTGTTTTGCTTCCTGGGTCCACTGACTGCTGTCACTTGTCATGGACTCGACATCGCTTACTAGAGACTGCATCGTTGGACGTAAGAGAATATGCCGGACTTGGCAAGCAGGAGAGGACACAGCAGCCTCTGCAGCAGGCTCCTCGGGAGGGTAGATGTCACCACACTGCCTGTAGTCTCGGATTTCTGCTATGACACAGCCACTGTGAAAAACATTCACAGGAGACTTTTCCAGAATATCAATCAGAAAGGAAGGTAACTCTTCAGCATCCAAATATTCAAGCAGTTTCTGTCCTACATACGGCCCTGGATAGGGCTCTATAAGGACTCCATCTTTATCCTTGAGCATGAGAGAATAGCCCTGGTTTTCTGGGTACAGGCTGACCACTAAACATGGCAATGGCTCTCTCTTCATAAGCTTCTCTAGCAAGTTGACATTGCTTCGAAGGCCCTCTGCTTCTGGCTCCTTTTCACACTCCTCCACATAAATGTCATACAGTTTTTCCTGAAGAGATTTTTCCCCACAAGACGCGGGTTTCAGTGGAGGGGGTTGCTGCTGAACAGTCTCATCGCCCCCCTCCAAAGTGTCCTGTAAAGTTTGTTCCATCCTAATAGAAAATCGGGGCCCTTAAAGAAAAACAAAAAGTATTGGTGAACAGGTAGAAATCATGGCAGTTCTATCAACGGTGAGGCAAAACTTTACAACTCTGTGTAGGAGTGTACACTTTGAATTTAATACGGACCCCAAGAAACCTGCCTCCCGTTGGTGTGATGCAGATGCTGCCAATTCCTGTACTGTATTCTGGGGGATTAGATTCTGGGGGATTAGGCATGGGCAAACCAGTCTGGGCTGCACCGAGAGACCCTGACTTAACTGCGAAGACAAGCCAAAGGAACCAAGAGCTACATTTAAATTTGCAAGTTTTTTTTTTCAGGACAGGGTTTCTTTGTGTAACAACTCTAACTATCCTGGAACTAGCTCTTGTAGACCAGGTAGACCAGGCTGGCCTTGAACTCAACAGAGAATCGCCTACTTCTGCCTTCTGAGTGCTGGGGTTAAAGGGCGCCACCTCCACCCGGAAAAATTCCCCAAGTTTTTATTATGTACACAACTTTCTGCCTCCATTTATACCCACACGCCAGAGGAGGGCGCCAGATCTCTTTACAGATGGTTTGGAGCCACCATGTGGTTGCTGGGAATTGAACTCAGGACCTCTGGAAGAGCAGACAGTGCTCTTAACCACTGAGCCATCTCTCCAGCCCTTCCCCAAGTTTTTAAAAAAGCATTCGTACCTTTGGCACCCACTGTCAGTGTGTCGTCCTGGTGCGTTGTGGTGGAAAAGCTGTCCTGGACCAGGCTGTCCTCGAACTAACAGATTCGCCTACTTCTGCCTCCCGAGTGCTGGGGATAAAGGGCACCACCACTGCCTGGAAAAATTTTGCAAGTTTTTAAAAGCATCCATACCTTTGGCGCTCACTGCCAGTGTGTCAGCCTGGTGCGCTCTGTGCTGGTAAAGGTATCCTGGACTAGGCTGGCCTCGAACTAACAGATTCGCCTACTTCTGCCTCCCAAGTGCTGGGTTTCAAGGGCGCCACCACCGCCTGGAAAAATTTTGTAAGTTTTTAAAAAGCATCCATATCTTTGGCACTCACTGCCAGTGTGTCAGCCTGGTGCGCTCTGTGCTGGTAAAGGTATCCTGGACTAGGCTGGCCTCGAACTAACAGAGAATCTCCTACTTCTGCCTCCCGAGTGCTGGGGTTAAAGGGCGCCCCCACCACCCGAAAAAATTCTTCAAGTTTTTAAAAAGCATCCATACCTTTGGTGCTCACTGTCGGTGTGTTGTCCTGGTGCGCTGTGGTGGAAAAGCTGTCCTGGACCAGGCTGTCCTCGAACTAACAGATTCGCCTACTTCTGCCTCCCGAGTGCTGGGGATAAAGGGCACCACCACCGCCTGGAAAAATTTTGCAAGTTTTTAAAAGCATCCATACCTTTGGCGCTCACCGTCGGTGTGTCGGCCTGGTGCGCTCTGTACTGGAAAAAGAACAGGCTGGCCTCGAACTCACAGAGATTCGCCTACTTCTGCCTCCCAAGTGCTGAGGTTAAAGGCGGGAGCCACCACCGCCAGGAAAAATTGTCCTAGTGTTTACAAAAGCGTCTGTACTTTTGGCGCTCGCTGCTCGCTGCCGGTGTGTCGGCCTGGGGCGCTCTGTGGTGGAAAAGCTGCCCTGGAGCAGGCTGGCCTCGGACTCACAGAGATTCGCCTGCCTCTGCCTCCCGAGGGCTGGGGTTAAAGGCGGGCAGGCGCCACCACCATCGGGAAATATGGCTCTCGCTGCCGTTGTGTCGGCCTGGGGCGCTCTGTGGTGGAAAAGCTGCCGGACTCACAGAGATTCGCCTGCCTCTGCCTCCCGAGGGCTGGGGTTAAAGGGCGCCACCTCAGCCCGGCAAATTTTGCAAGTTTTTAAAAGCATCCATACCTTTGGCGCTCTTCGTCGCTCACTGCAGGTGGGTCGGCCTGGTGCGCTCTGTGCTGCAAAATGGACGTGAAGGGCTGATGGGGCTGACGAGCGGCAAGCTTGCCGCGTCGTCTTCCCCTGTTGCCTTCTGCACGCTGAATGCCGCGCTCGGGCTCGCCCTCCTTATATAGCCTCGTGGGTAGGCGTGTCCCTTTTCAAACTTCCTTTCCAGGGCCCGCCCTGTTTCCGCAGGAGAGGCGGGAAGGTTTTGGGGGCTTGAGCGCGCGTAGCAAATTTTTTTGTTACAGTTTCGATATCCACCATTTCACACCCGAACAACTTGCAGAGTCATCGTGCACCATTTTATTTGTCTGGGTGGGCCCTTTAAGAACCAATCTGTGAGCCGGGCGGTGGTGGCACACGCCTTTAATCCCAGCACTCGGGAGGCAGGCGGATCTCTGTGAGTTCGAGGCCATCCTGGTCTACAAGAGCTAGTTCCAGGACAGGCTCCAAAGCCACAGAGAAACCCTGTCTCGAAAAACCAAAAAAAAAAAAGAACCAATCTGTGGGAGGAAGAGGTAGACAGATCTCTGGTAGTTCGAGGCCAGCCTGGCATACATAACCAGTTTGAGGCCAGCTTGGCCGTACAAGTCACCTGAGGGTCTCTCTCTCTCTCTCTCTCTCTCTCTCTCTCTCTCTCTCTCTCTCTCTCTCTCTCTCTCTCTCTCTCTCTCTCTCTCTCTCTGCCTCCCTCCCTCCCCCCCCCTCTTTCCTCGAACCCAGAGATCCACCTGCATCTACCTCTGAGACTACAGGCATGCGCTGCTACCACCCTCCAGTGAGACTATGTCTGTAAAAAATAATGTGATTGCCCACATCTTTAATCCCAGCACTCGGGAGGCAAAGGCAGGCAGATCTCAGTGAGTTCGAGAACAGCCTGGTCTGCAAAGTGAGCTCCAGGACAGTCAGGACTGTTACACAGAGAAACCCTGTCTCGAAACAAACAAACAAACAAACAAATCTGTATTTGGAATCTATTGTCGCCATTGTTTAGGCTGCTTCTGATACCCATTTGGCATACCTAAGAAAGTCACTGTATGCTTGGTGTGAGTGATACAATTCTGCCGAGAGGGACCTTGGCAGCTGGTGGCTCTAAATCGTGGCAGGTGAGAACCCACGGCGGTGAGGGACAGACATGCCAGGTAGACAGCACTTAAGTGGAGAGTTTTATTGAGATAAAGGGACTGGGGGAAGGGAAGGGAGAGAGAAAGAGAGAGGGAGAGGAAGAGAGATGTAGAGAGAGAAAGGCGAAGAGGAGGAAGTGGGAGAGGCAGGCAGAGTTCCGCCTTTTAAAGGGACAGGGTACGGGCCTTCTAACAAGCAGGTGTGAGGCACCCTATAAGGTCCTCAGCGGGTGTGGCCATGTTCGCCCGGATGCTAAGAGTGAGTTATCACAAGGCTTCTTCCTATTCCTGCCCCAGGCTTTTCATATAGCTAGACACATAACATGGCATTCTTTCTTTTTCTTTTTTTCTTTTTTGGTTTTTCGAGACAGGGCTTCTCTGTGTAGTCCTGACTGTCCTGGAACTAGCTCTTGTACACCAGGCTGGCCTCAGAGAGGTCCGCCTGCCTCTGCTCCTGAGTGCTGGGATTCAAGGCGTGCGCCACCATCGCCCAGTAACGTGGCACTCTTTTTTTTCCGAGACAGAGTAACGTGGCGTTCTTATTCACAACTACTTAGCTTTTATTTTCCTATGTGTTTCTAGTTTTTCTTTTCTTTTTATTATTATTTTGTGTAGGGTGTTTTGCCCACGCGTTTGTTTTTGTACCACACATGTGTAATACCCTCGGAGGCCAGAAGAAGGCATCAGATCCCTGTGGGCCTGGAGTTCCAGAGGTTGTGAGTGGCCAGGTGGGTGCTGGAAATGGAACCCAGGTTCTCTGGAAGAGCAACCAGAGCTCGTAATTGCTGAGCCATCTCTCCAACCCCAGCTTTTCTCTTTATTTCTTTTTTCTTTTCTTTTCTTTTCTTTCTTTCTTTCTTTCTTTCTTTTTCTTTCTCGCTCTCTCTATTTTTTTATGTTGTTAGATTTCTTTGACTATTTATAGAATCTCATTTTCCAATCCTTTTGTTGCCTTGAAATTTGCCAGTTCTTTTTTGACAGATGTTTAGATTCTCTAATGTTTAGATTTACATACAGCAATGACACCAATATTCACTGTAATTGCCTATAACAACAAGAATCCAAGATAAGTTTGTGAAGTCCCAGAAGTAGGCAGATTTATAATAAATATATATATTTTTTGGTTTCTTTGCTTTGTTTTTGAGACAGAGTCTCACTGTACAGCCCTGGCTGGCCTGGAACTCAACATGTAGATCAGTCTGACCTCAAACTCACAGAGGTCTGTGTATCTCTGCCTAAGGAGTGCTGCACTATCATAACGGTTTTTTAAAAAAAAAATCAGTGGCACACGGCTTTAATCCCAGCACTCTGGAGGCAGAGACAGAAGGATTTTTGTGAGTTCAAGAGCAGTCTGGTGGTATACAGAACTAGTTCCAGGACAGTCTCCAAAGCTACAGAGAAACCTTGTCTCAACCCCCCCCCCAAAAAAAAATTCAGTAGGAATTGTGATTGTTATACATTATCATAGATACATTATATTTGGTTGGATTGAAAGTTCTTTGCCTGAGCACATTAGAGCTGACCATGCTCACTCTGTGTGTGTGTGTGTGCGCGCACACAGGAGAGCTGACTCTGCCTCCCCTCGTATGCCCCCTTCAGTAATCAGGAGATAGGGCCCTGCACCTTGCTTGGGCAAAACAGTAGAGCTGGCTTTGGTGGTGTGATTGTGGGTGACCAGATCTGAGGATCTGAGAGCAGGAGAACTGGCCCCATTCCTTGCTGCAGGATGCATTGGGTGAGCTGGCCAAGGCAGTGCTGGAGAGCTTACCCAGGGAAAACTGGCAGATTGACTATCACCCAGGCCCAGAACCAGGGCTATGAATTACCTCACCCCAACATTTACCTGAATTGCTGGAGTATGTAAAGGGACCAGACCTGTTGATCCAAAGATACAGGACCTCCATGACACAGGACAACAGAATATGCAAGAGGAGTCCCAGTGGGGCCCAGTATCTACAGGGCAGCAGAAGCCAGAGGCCTCCAAGCAGACCAATGCCTCATGGCAGTGAACACTTAAAGAAAAGATGACTGGACAGACGGTAAAATGTGGGGCTCCCAGGGCCACACTATAGCTTCCACGCCGAGATTCTTCTCCTTTTCCTTTCATTTCCTTTGTTTTGGTTTTTCTTTTAAATTTTGTTTATTAAGGGGAGGGCGTTTGCCAGGGCAGAGGGCACATCCTTGAGGATAGGGAGACGTGTGGGATCAGAATGCATGATGTGAGATTCACAAAGAATCAGTCAAAATGAAAAGAATAATTAAAAAAAAACTTTGCTTGAGTTTCTTTGAAATGACTGGTGTTAAGCAACAGATAGTTGTTTCGTAGGGCTGGGTATATAATTTTTGGATTTCACTTGCCTAAGCACAGACAAGGCCCTAGACTCAACCCATAGTAATGGAAAATAAAAACAAATCAGCCATCACCACTACCACAAATAAAAAGCAAACCAATAAACAAACATGTAAAAAAAGTGATTTTCTAGCTCCCTGGTTATCCTTACGAAGATGGACAACACTTCTGGAACATCACAGAGGGCCTTTCTGGTTTCCTTTCTGTTTTTGGTATATGTATATGTATAGAGTGTGTGCGTGTACACTGTGTGTGTGTGTGTGTGTGTGTGTGTGTGTGTGTGTGCAGGTGTGTCTACACATGTGTGTGCATGTATAAGGAGGGCAGAGGTCAATACTGGATGTCTTCCTGAATCACTCTCTACCTTATCTTTTGAGACTGTATGTCTCATTAATTATTGTGCTCCCCAGTTGGTTAACCTGGCTGGCCACTGAGCATTAAGGATCTGCCTGTCACTATTCCCTAAGCACTGCAGTTGTACTAGGCCATATCTGGCTTTTTTTTTTTTTACCTGCGTCCTGGAGGGCTGAACTCAGGTCCTCACGCTTATGAGACAGGTACTCTACCAACTGACCTATTTCTCCAGCCTCCTATTTTCTTTTCTTTTTATCATTGTTTCTCTTTTTAAAAATTTCCATATGTGAACTGAAGCTAACTAAAGGCTTGGATAGTTCTTTTTTTTTTAATTTTGCTTTTTGATGTGGGATTCCCCTCTGTATACTATGAATATGTTTTATTACCATTGGTTATTAAAGAAGCTGTTTCAGCTTAGTAGAGTAAAGCCAGGCAAGAAATCCGAATAGAGATATAGAGAGAGTGTAGGCAGAGTCAAAGAGATGCCATGTAACTGCCAAAGGAGAAAGACACCAGCTGCCAGCAGAACCTTACTGGTAAATCATGAGCCTTGTGATAAAATACAAAATAGTAAAAATGGGTTAATTTAAGATGTAAGAGTTAGCTAGAAATATGCATATGCTATTGGTCAGTGTTGTAATTAATATAGTTTCTGTGTGATTATTTGCATCTGGGCAGCCAGGAAATGAACAAGCAGTCTCTGCCTACAAAATGGTGTCCAATGTGGTGGTCTTGTACCCTGTAAAGATTTGTCACTTGTATTGGTTTAACAAAATTTTGATTGGCCAGTAGCCAGGCAGAAAGTATAGACAGGGTAACCAGTATAGGAGAATTCTGGGAAGAGGAAAGGCCAGTCTGCAGTTGTCACACAGATGCAGAGGAAGCAAGATGAGAATGCCTCACTGATAAAATGTACCAAGCTAACACAGATAAGAATTATGGGTTAATGAAAGATATGAGAGTTAGTTAATAAGAAGTCTGAGCTAATAGGCCAACCAGTTTATAATTAATGTAGGCCTCTTTGTGTTTATTTGGGGCTGAATGGCTGTGGACTAGGCGGGACAGAAACCACTGTCAACACCTTTTCTATAACTTTTTACCTTGATGGGTGATATCTTTATATCTTTATTTTGGGGGAGGAGGAGGCTGTTATTGCAGAGTACATCTGCTTTAGCACAAGAGGCTTGTCTGCCCACCCGGTCATAAGATGATGTTCTAGTTTCATTTCTGTGCCTGTGATAAAACACCCCAATGAAAAGTAGTTTAGGGGAGAAAGGAGTTTATTTGGTTCACAATTCCAGGTCCATCATAGCAGAGAAGTTACAGTGGCAGGAACTCAAATCAGCAAGCCATGGCATGTCACAGTTAAGAGCAGAGAGAAATAAATACATACAAGATGACTTGCTTTTCTTTCTCCTCTCTTATATAGTTCAGGATCCCTTGCCTAGGGAATGGTGCTACCCACTGTGGGCTGGGTCTTCCCACATTAATTGATAGTCAAGACAATTGCCCACATACATACACACAGGGCAATCTGTTCTAGACAATTTCTTAATTGAGATTCTTTCCCCTTAGGGTTAGAGAGATGGCTCAGCAGTTAACAGCCTTTATGTTCTTGCAGAAGACCTAAGTCCAATTCCCAGTGGCCCATAAATGTCTGTATTTCAAGCTCTAAAAGATGTGACACCCTCTTCTGGCTTCTGCAGGCACCTGCACTCATATATACATACTCACATGTAGACATCTATGCATAACTAGAAATAAAATAAATCTTGAGAGAAAAAGACTCTCGAGGAGATTCGAGGCTATTTCGAGTCGAGAGTTAAAAATTACTGCAAGTATTCAATTGTTGCACAAACTGTGTTTTACATTGCGTCTCATGGGATTTCAGCTTTCACTGAGCAGAGGATTGGAGAACAAGCAGTTTTCTGACCATTTGTTTGAAGAAGTACCAGTGAGGAAACAAGGAGACAAATTAGGGACAGGAAAGAAGACAAGAAAAAGCTACAAGAGAGATGTAGGCAACTGGTCCCCATTGGAGACTCATGGGAAGCAGTGCAGAATGAGCCTCAGTTGGTTTTATCTTAGAGGCAAGGAAGCTGTGGCATTTATCCACACTCCTCTCTCATTGCCTGGGGCAGGGCCAACAACAGTGCTCCTTGACAGTTGTGGTTGTCTCAGACAAGGACCATTCCTCTCAATGTGGATTGAGGATGTCCTCAAATTGCGAGTCTCACATCCTTGCAGTATGATCCTGTATGTGTGTACAGAATGGCGATACCCCAGGAGATGGATAGGGCTCAGACAACATTTTCTTTCTTTTAATACTGAAGATAAGTGGGATGAGTCAGTTGTTCATGCTTCCTGACATAGACAGGTGCTATGGAATGAACCAGGGCATGTGGATAAGTGAGACTGTGCCCCATTTAAGGGGAGCAAGCAATTTTATGCTTTAAGGTCAAAAGACCAAAGATAGTCTACTCTTTGATGTCCCCACTGGACAGTCCCCAAAGCAGCCTGGGCACAATTGTCCCAGGAGACTCTAGACTTGTATTCTTTTTGTGTGTGTTCTTCTGTAGGGCAGCAGCTGGCCTATTGCCTCATCTTTCCAACAAGGTGAAGTATTTTTGTGTGTGTGTTTGTTTGCTTTTAATTACACCGTGTGCACAGCCTTTGGAACCCTAAGCATGTAAAGGAGCATAGTGGCTGGATTTCAGAACTCTGTGAACAGTCCTCTCTTTACAGCAGCGCAAGACGGGAAAACTTATGGCCTGGAAGATCTTGCTAGAGGAGTAAGAGAACTCATTTAATTGAGAGATCATTGGCTGAGTTTACAATTAGTAAGCCACATCCATCCTTGCCCATTGGTTCCCAGGTCTGTGCTTCCCTTCCGTGGTACAGTTCATTAGACGGGGCACCAGAGATCTTAGAAGAACAGAGTACCCAGAGCGGGGAAGTTGATGATACTTTTCAGTACGTCTCATTCTGGGTTAGCAGTCTATCAGTTGGCTTGAGACTTAATCTGTCAATCTGTCTCTGCTCCAGCAGCTGTAGCTCTGTAAGAGAAACTGAACGGACAGCACTTCCCATTGCCCATTACTTCACTTATTGCCTCTATATCTGCCCTGTGTTGTTTATTGGAGCGTCAAATGTCTCAGAGCCCATAAGTCTTGCATCGCATTATCTTCCTTCTCTTTTTAAATTTTAAGTCTTATATTAAATTCATTTTTTGACAATTTCTTATGTATACAAAATATATACTCTATAGAGTATGTTCTGATTATGGTACCTTCACCCTCTCGCCTTCCATCCTACTACCTGTGGCCCCTCCTCCCTGCAAGCCCCTTTCCTCCAGTTAGTGGTCCTCCACTTCCACATCTCCTCACTGCACTAATCCTGGTCCCTTATAGCCTCCCTCCAGTCTCTTTCCTCTTCCACTTGCCATCATCCTTTTGATGACCCCGACCTTCCTCATCATTGTTTCTCTCTCTTGTGATCTTTTGCAGGTTTTTGGGCTCTCACAGAAGACGGGGACGAGAGTTTGGTTCTCAGCTCCCATGTCAGGCACCTTACAAACCACCTGCAACTCCAGATTTGGGGAATCTGGTGTCCTTTTAGGGCCTCCTCAAGTGTACACATGCACATTCCTACACGCGCGCGCGTGCACGCACGCACGCACACACACGAATAAAAATGAAAAAGCAAATTGCTCTACATCTTGTGCTGAGGTCGTAATTTCTCACTGTGTGCATTATCTCCAGGCACCTTGGGAGCCACCCTGTGCTCTGTGGGATGTTTATCAGCATGCTTAATCTCTACCCACTGGGTGCCAGCAGCAGCCTCCTGCATTTTCTGACAGCTAAACATATTTGTAGACATTTCCAAACGTCCCGGAGGGACAAAACAATCTGTGACTGTGAGTCACTCCTCTTATGTAACAAGTCAAGCTTTGGAAACAGAGACAGTAGTCCCTCGGCCACACAGCCCTTTACACATTGGGCATGATAGTGTGCTTCCCATTTGACTTTTTGTTTTTATTTCATTTTGTCTTTCGAATGTTCTAAAATTTACCAATTTTTCTTAGTTAATAGAGTCTTTGGTCCGATGCAAACAAAAACATCACCAAATCTTTAGAAAGTGCATTAAAACTAACAAAGTATTTTATTTATTTGCTTTGGAAGCAATCTATAACCATGCCCAAATTTCCTCATTTTAGTCTTTTTAGTCTTCACTCAGTGTTTGTTCTTTTAGTGTAAAACAAATTTTCCCATGGTTTCTTCTTTAAAATCCCATGCCAGTTTTCAGTGGTTTAAATTTGTCTGACCAACTTTAAAATATATAACATTTTATTAATTCTTTGAGAACTTATTACAATGTATTTCGTCCCTATCAATACCCCCTAACTCCTCCTAAATCACCCCCACCCCTCTCCTCCTTCCAACTTCATGTCTTTTCTTAAAAATGACCTGTTGTGTCCATTTGAGCTGCCCGTATACACCTGAGTGTGGGGCCATCCACTGAGGCATGATGGACCTATCCAGGACCACACGTTGAAGAAAGCTGCTTCTCCCTTCCCGCAGAAGTCATCAGCTGTCTCTAGATCCTCAGACCTGGAGGCTTGTTAAGTCCCTGCCCCTTTCTTTATTCAGTCAGGTTTTAATTGGTGACTTGCTATCATGAGCAATGGCTTCTTTTCTTCTTGAGACAGGGTGCCCAGGCTGGCCTGAAGTTTGTTTGTCTCTTGCTTCAGACTCCAGAGTGCTTGGATTACTGGCCTGCACCTTCATACCTAACTATTTTCTCTCCCTGTCTATTTTTCTCCTTTTTGGATTGTTTGAGATAGAGTTCCACCCTGTAGCCTGGGCTGGCCCGGAACTCACTATGTAACTCACTCTGTCCTTGAACTCATGGCAGTTCTCTCTCTCTCTTTTTTTTTTTTTTTTTTTTTTTTTTTTGGTTTTTCGAGACAGGGTTTTTCTGTGGTTTTGGAGCCTGTCCTGGAACTAGCTCTTGTAGACCAGGCTGGTCTCGAACTCACAGAGATCCGCCTGCCTCTGCCTCCCGAGTGCTGGGATTAAAGGCGTGCGCCACCACCGCCCGGCTCTCATGGCAGTTCTCTAGTCTGCTGGGATTACAAATGTGAGACACCACAGCTGGCACTTTACATTTTTTAATATTAGAGCATTCTTTATCCAGTATTTTTACTGAATTTTCTCTGCTAACCCTTAATGCTTCAATGACCTCATTTTGTCTTATGGCTTTAAGATCAGTTGTACATTGATATTGATCTAGGAGCCAATAACTTGGATGATGTCATTAGTCTTATGCAAGGCTTTCCCTGTACAGTTATGGCTTGCCAGTTTCCATCCCTAGCATGGACCACATACTACTCACAGCATTAAGCTTCCTATTCCAAATATTCAGGTACCTGGATGCTGAATAGGAAATCTAAATTTCACACACTGAAGCTGAACTCCTGACAACTTGCTCCTTTAGCAGTGCATCGGTGGCGTTTCAACAAGAAATTGGAACTGCTGTGTGTGCTATGGAATGACATATTTATTTATAGGAATCAGGCTCCACACGATCATAGGAGACGCAAGGGAACTGAGCGGTGGGAGAAGACAGTTGAAGGATAAGAGCGCAGAAGCCATTATCCACCAGGGATCACTAAGGGAAGCTACTAGAATCTATGAAGGGCTGTTGCTTCTTTCTCAGAGGGAGAGCCTGATTGCATGGCAGGCTAGCAGTGCAAAGCAAAAGAAAAGCGGGGCATGAAGCAGAAGACATCAAGGATCATTAGGAATGTACAAGGTTTAACTGGGACCAGTGAGAACAAGTCTGTCTGGTCTCACTGCCTTGAACTTTGATGATAGAGGTAACCTATAGAAGGGTCTAACTCCCTTCTCATTGATCTGTACAGAAACCTGGCCCTGGATTCAGGAAAGTTGAGGGAAGAGATCCAGCGGGAGCTGAGGTTCCAGCTGTTGCTTACCCTTGCCCCATATCATCCATCACTAGAGACTGTTAGAAGCTGCAGTGGTATCTGACACCTGACCCAAACCTTCAAGGTGTAATGGCTGATGTTCCAATTCTACTTTCCAGATCTCAACAGTGTTTATTTGATCACCCCTGGCCTAGAACTGCAGCAAGCTATGAGGCTATCTGTCAGTCTACATCAGTGGGCAGATCTAGAGGAGAGGAAGTAAGGAAATGGCCCTGTGTAAGGTAACATGGTATGCAATTCTCCAAGGAGCATCTCCATCTTAAGAAATGGCAATTTCATCATGCTAGGAGTCGGGGGTCTTATTTAGAAAAGTGTCTGTTCATGAACTGTGTTCATTTATGTCTGATTGTTCATTCATTTCTTATTGTCAAACTTTAACAGCTGGTTGTGAATTGAGTGTAATAGTCTTTTGTCAGTGAAGGTTTGCTTTTCTGTATTCATTTTGGCAAACCCTCTGAATGGTAGGTATTCTAAACATTAATCAAAAATCAATTTGTTCAATTACAGGTACCCTTCTAGCTATGGAGGTAACCAAATTAGTCAAAAAGAATTTTAATTTTTACAGGGGACCAATGGTAAATCAGCTAATATCAAAGTATTTTCTTTATATAGCTTTAAACAAAAAGAGTACTCTGCAAAAAATAAGCAAATTCATATCATTTACAGATGACCATACTGGTTGAGAACTGATTTTGCCCAGGGTTGTTTGCTTAAGGCAATGGAGCTCCCATTCACCACTAATGGTGTTATTTAGGTTTGCTCCCCTGGTTTTCACTAAGATCCTTTTGTTCGATGGGAAATGCTAGGTCATAAAATAGAACATGTATAAGAAAATGAATTTTCTTGTCTCATGAGAAAAATACATATCTCTATGAACTCTAGGTAGAAGAAGATATTTGGCTGCTCTATAAATCATTTTAGTTATTTTTTTGTTTCAGAAAAGGAAGATGGACCCAAAGGAAATCAGTTTTACAAAACGTGTTCATCCTTCTCTTGATCAGAGGTGTGCATTTCCTGTTTTGAGGCTTTCCACAGAAGATTAAAAGTTGATCTCATGGCCTGAGTTGGTTTTTCCTGTCAAACAACAAAAGAAGAAAAAAGAAAAGAAAAGAATCAGTCAAGACATAGTTTAGGAGTTTCACCTGTTACTCCCATATGACAGCGCTTTTGAATCTGTGAGGTCTTGAATGTTCACTATTAATGCCAACAAGTTCTGACAGGTCACCTGTAAGACTCCCATCTGTAATCATGCAGATGGACTTAGGAAGGGCCAAAGGAAGCCGTCAGGGTGGGCTTTATTCTTCCAGAGAACCCAGGCTTGATTCCCAGCGCTCGTGTCAGGCAATCTGTGACCACATCTCCAAGAGGTCCTATACCGTTTCCTGGACTCCATGGGCGGCCACACCCATATTACATATGGTAGACACAGACAGAAGACACACATACACAAATAGAAATAAATCTTTAAATCTAAAAAAGAAAGGAAAATATAAGGGAATTACTCTGTTTTGCTCATAGTCCTAGTAGAGAGATACAGATGAGAAAAATAAATGGGGATGGGTAGCTAGACCAAGTTTTGAGACTTTTGGGAAAATGGGGGAGGCAAGGGCTGTTTCCAGGAGGACCACAGAGTTTGGAGGTTAACATGGGAGAAATAGAATTGCCTAGAGTTACACAGACACGTACAGATTCAAGCCTCAGAAGCTTTGTCAGACTCGTAGCGATTATCTTGAGGGATGCTACAGGAATGCTCTTGTGTTTGTATCATCCAGGCATACAAACACTGCACATTCCTAGCGTGCTTTGTACTTCCCAACGTCTGTTCACCGTGCCTTGAAACCAAAGAGGATGACCAGCAGGAGTCCTGTCATTCCCATGCCCAAGAAGAAGGCCAGCAGCAGGAGACCTACCTCAGACTTAGTACCTCAGCTCGCACTACTCTCTTAGCTCAATTGTCATGTTTACTTGCCACATCAACAAAATATTCAACTTTGCAGACAGAGCCTGAGGACACCCTAGGGACCTCATCTGTTGGACAGACCTCCAGGGCTCTTCATGTTTTAACAGGTCTCAGAGCAAAATGTGAGCACCCTATGGGGGGAACGACTGGAATTTCAAAAACGTGCAAAAGACACACGCACAGGCCAGCCTGAGTACAGGCCTTAGGCAACAGCTTCTTGCCTGATTCCAGGGGCCTTGCTCCAAAGTCACGTCTTCTCCGGTTTGATATATCAGAGGTCAGAATCGAAGTTTCAAACTAGGGGCTCTGTGAACAAATTCCAGAAGGTCTTTCCTGAGATCTTGGGGATCTTAATTACTTCGTTTTAAGGGTGCACAGTGTAGGAGGTGAGAAGCCACAGGGTATCTGAGGAGACACAAAACACATCCTGAGGAAGCAGACACATTTCACCTACCTTACTACTTTCTCATTAAATGGAAGAAAAAAAACCACCACCATCCAGGAAAAGACCATGTGCCATGAGGAAGGTGGGATGCGGGGACAAAATGAGTCAGTTGGCCAGACCCACAGTCTATGGCAAATTGGCACCCCTGGAAAGCCACCAATTGACCAGGAAATCATGTCACTAAATCTTCTTTCCCCACGCCTGAAGACCAGATGCCATTTTCCAGCCATTTCCATTTGTAGTTTCTCTGATGGTGTGATACTCCAAGGATCTGTGGATTATTAAAGAATGAAGAAGTCAACTGATAGGTTAGCCCATGCAGAAAAGGCAAATCAGGATCACACAGGTCCCCATTGCTGCTGGTCAGTCTGCCCAGTGGCCCAATAACCAGGTGAGTTTCTTTTGGAAAATTAGAGTCTTAATATCAGGGTTGGTAAAAAAAAAAAAAAAAACAAAAAAAAAACAAAAAAAAAACGTTCTGGAATTCATTTTAGAAAGAACAGGGTTTTTTTTGGGGGGGGGGGTGATCTCTTCAGTGAACATACCCACCCCTGCCTATCTGTATTACTATCTCATTCATTTTTATGAGTCCTGATGAGCCTGGAGAGTGACGTCACTGTTGTCAGTGATGGGGAGGTTTGACTTTTCTTTCATTAATAAGAATTTTCTCCTGAGTCACAGCAGATGATTTACTGTCTGTCAGGAAGGACCTTAAACTCATAATAGTAGGTCCTCCATAAATAGAAGCCATACGTCACAGAAGATGGGAACGGCCTCCTAGGGCATAGAGAAGCGAACATTTGCAGAAAAACTAATCAAAATTGTTCCACTTGATGGTGCTTGACGTCATCCTCTGGAGCAGAGCTAGTCACTGCAGTCACCTGGGAAGAGCTGAAAAACAGCAGCATGTATTCTTCAGAAATTCTGCTTCAAAAACCATGCTGGTGACTGCGTAATGGTCACTTTCAAAACCTTTGTAAGTCATTCTATCTAATATACTAATACAATTGAAAACCAACCTTAGGTACTGGCCATACCATGAACATGCCGTTTTGTCTGATCTTGGAAGCTAAGCAAGTTTAGCCCTGGTTTAGTAGTTAGATGAGAGAAACAACCTTAATAGTTTGATTGCTTTTCCTATTTCTATTCACCTCTTCTAGACCAAGCTAGTCCAGTTTCTCTATATCACAAATAAAAGTACATTTATTTATTCCGTGTGTGTGTGTGTGTGTGTGTGTGTGTGTGTGTGTGTGTGTGGGTCTGTGTGTGCCACTATTTGTGTGTAGAGGTCAGAGGTTCTCTCTTTCCAGTATGCGGGTCCCAGGGATTGAACTCAGGTCATCATGTGGCAAGTGCCTATACCCGCTCATCTATCTCGCCAGTGTAAATGATTTTCTTAGGTGCCCAAACTAGATCTAATGACAGGGTGTGGCAACAAAACTTGTAATCCTAGCACTTGGGAAAACTGAGACCAGAAGATCAAGAGTTCACGGCTGTCCTGGGCCACACTGCAGCAAGACCTCATTTAAAAAAAAAAAAAAACAAACAAACCAAAAATGGCTGGAAGATGGTACAGTGGGTAAAAGTGCATTCTGTGCAAGCACGAGGACCTGAGTTTGAATCTCCAGAACCCAGAGAGAAGTAAGACATGCCAACAGGAACGTCTGTGACCCATGGCTCCTAAAGGGAGAGAAAGGATTCCCAGAAGCCAGAGGGACAGTTAGCCTGGCATATGCAACCGAAAACCAGCTGACACCCTGCCTCAGGCAAGGTGGTAAGCAGACAGTGACAGCCTTGGGCTGTTCTCTGACCTCCGCACGAATGCTGTGGCATTCATGAGTCCACATATTCTCCCTCTCCCCCCCCACATATCCTCCCTCTCCCTCCACATTGTCCCCTTGTCCCCCACATACCTCCCCCCGAAGTCTTAGAACTCATTCTCTTTCTGTCTTCCATTTTTTTTAAAGGAATCATTTCTTTTAATTGAATACTTCATTCAGACCACATCCCCTTCTGGATGCTTTTCAGGCAACCATTTGGTCCCCACTTCTCAAGAATGTTACAACTGACTGTATTGAGTGAGCAGGAGCCCCAAATCAGGCCTTTGAAACTGTAAAACAAGCAGCACCTTCCCCCAAACCACCCTCTCCTTTCACTTAGCAAGGAACGGGGAGTTAAAGGATCCAAATTCTACTTTCCAACTGTAGACACCCGAGAACCTGGATGCACTGCAAACAGCACAAGCTAGCATATCAGAGATGAAGCAAGGCAGCCCCTACACACTTCAAGGCGAGGCTCTGATCGCTCCTCCCACAGGAACGGCCTCTACTTAATTTCCCAAAGACTTATAAAATCTACCAAAAGGAACACAATGGATCAGCATAAGTCGGCTTACTCACGAGAGACTTTCTTGAGTAACAACTTTTGACTGTTGAGAATGTCACGTTTTTTTTTTCAAGGCAGCAAAGTCCAGGGCACTCGAGAGGACAGTTGAGCAGCAACCTAGTGTGCTGGGGGTAGGTTTATGTAGGGTGCAGGCGCACACCACACACACCGCTTTTCTTCAGGGTATATGGCAAGCCGCCAAGACCCCTGATCATCAAGGTAAGTTATTGTCTATAGGACAGAGCGTAGAACAGCAGAGGGAAAGGTGCTTTCGTGGAGGGCTATCGGAAGGCGGTTATTGTGCAGAAAGTCCTGAGGCTTAAGCAAAAGGGCGGCGGCAGCTGGGGACTGGGACTTCTAGATACTTGGCTACTGCTTGGTGGCAGCAGAGGCCTCAGTGCCAATTGCTTCCTCCACCGATTGTGCTGGCTCCTCTTCTTCCTCCACTTCGTAGTAGCCAACCTCGTAGTAAACATCCTCGTCCTCCTCCTCCTCCTCCCCATAGTAGTCAATCTCGTAGTAGATGTTCTCATCTTCCTCCTCCTCCTCATAGTAGAAGTCGCCCTCTTCGTAATAGTCGCTCTCCCACTCTTCAGCCCCTTCGTAGTAGACATCGTCTTCCTCTCCCTTCACATAGTAGCTATCGTAGTAGTTATCCTCCTCCTCCTCACTCTCTTCTTTGTCCTCCTCGCCCTCCTCGCCATCTTCGTCCTCCTTGTCCTCCTTGTCCTCCTTGCCCTCCTTGCCCTCCTCGTAGAAGTTTCCCTTGTCCTCATCCTTGTTCTCACCGTTGGCCTCATTCTCCTCTTGGGGATAGACGGCTGGATACGTCTGCACGCACTCCCGCATGGCTTGGAACTGCTCTACGCAATCTGACCCCTTGATTTCGTCCGTGCTGTAATGGAAGCAGGCGAAGGCAGATTTGAAGGATTCTCCACAAGGACCGCTGGCCATCCCCCCAAAGCACGGGCAATTCCAGTTAATTTCTCCACTTGGCAGTGTCAAGCGGTACTCCTCATAGGGATCATTGGGGTCGTCGACCACCAGCTCTGCGTTGCTGGGACTTTCGTGGTCTTCTTTGGTCACAAATATGATTTGATCCTTCCCTTCCTGCTGGCAGTAGGCCATGGTAGCTCTGGGTGTTGGTGCTCAGTGCTGCTGGTTGCTACTGACTAGCAGCTTCAAGTTCACAGCTCACTGCTCACAATGCTGGAGGGAGTGGCTGTCTCTGTTACACCTTCAGGCTGTGACCTCCTCCCTCTCTGCTCCTCGGCCTGGAGGCGTGGAGGGCGGTTCTAAGGCCCGCAGATGCCCGCCCCTTCCAGGCCGGCTCCGCTGGCCCTCAGTATTTTTTCAAAGGAAAACATAATCCCCTGCGGTTTTGATGAGTACTCCTCAAAGGTCCATGTGTAAAAGTTGGGTCCCCAGCGTAGTGCTATTTATTGGACGGTTCCGGTGAATCTTTAAGCATTCCTGTAGAAACGACTGGAAGACCCTTAGGTTACTGAGGGTATTTCCTGGAAGGGAATAATGAGTCTGAACTCATCCAGGCCCTTTGCATCCTGGGTCATGGTGTGACCACGGTTTCTCTGGTTATGTGCATGTGTCACCTGTCACCGTCATCCACTGGAGCTGCCCAATCTTAGGTTTGAGTCTCCAGAACCATGAGCCAAAATAGAGCTCTCTTTACTTCCTAAGTTCCCTGGATCAGGCATTTTGTTGTAAAGCTGTCTTATGCAATTCTTCTTTATCTGTACATGAGCTAATTGCAAACTTGGCTGGCATAAGCTTGTTAAAATGAACGTTCCCGGCTTCCGCAACTGAACATGATTGTTGGGTAGGTCAGTGGAGGTACTTGGAAGCTGAATTTTAAAGTAGTTCACTGATCAATAGGAACAGGACAGTTTTCTAATTTGGAAATAAAGAGGTTGTGGATATAAGTTAGAGGAAGTAGGAGTTCTTTAATGGCAGCACAAAGGAAAATGGGTATTTCCTTTCAGTTATTTTTCTTCTGATGCCAACTCTGCTTTATCAAAAGGTAGGCCTGAACTGCGAGCCTGTATTTCTTATTTTGTTTGATTACTGTTGTTTTAAAATTAAAGAGGTGGTCCTTAATGTCCCTCCACCCCCCCCCCAAAAAAACCCATGGACATGCCTTTTATTTTTTAATTTTGCAAGTAGAATTCAAACAGTTAGAGCTTCCAGAATGGACAATGACTTGGCGAGCACTGTGACCCAGAACGATGACATACAGCCTAGCCCACAGTCATTGTGCTGTCCAGCCTAAGTCTGGAGTTCCTGGGGGGGGGGGAGCGAAACCACTGAAGGCTTACGTGACTCAGCTGAAGTGCAGCTCAACCATCACTTGCCTCAAAAGCCCTGACTGAGCCCGTGACTCACAGAGGCATGCTCTTCAATTCCACGCTCTGAGACATCTTTGCTCAGGGACGGTGTTGAAAAGCTTCGGAAGGAATCCGAAACTTCAGGCTTGACATTCTGCTCTTTCACCTGCTGTCAGTACAACTATGATAAAGTCATTGCGAGTCTCACATCCACAGCTGTACAGAGGGGACAGTGCAATCCATCCTACCTAGCTAAGGAGAGTGGGCTCCCCCCATTTCACAAGTATTACCAAGATCGGTCGGACCTTGAGCTGGCTGACAGCCACAGGGGCGGGGTGGTCCCTGAAGTGGTTGCATCCTGAAACACCACCAAGGGTGGCTGCGGTGAAGTCAGGAGCCTTCTGTGGCACAAGACTTGGGTTTTCTTCCACAGTAGTGATAATGGAACAGCTTAGGCAGCTGGCCAGATTAGAAACCCGGAAATATTTATGCGATGAGCGAAACTAAAGCAACCAGTCAGTCATTTGACACATCTGCCCAGCGCTGAAAAGACAACCTTCCTTCCTCCCTCTCTCCCTTCCTCCCTCTCTCCCTTCCTCCCTTCCTCCTTCTCTCCCTTCCTCCCTTCCTCCATCTCTCCCTTCATTCCTTCCTTTCTCCCCCACCCACCTTTAAAACTAGCATGGTAGCAGAAGCCTGTAATATTAGAATTAGGAGACAGAGACAGGAGGATTAGGAGTTCAAGGCCAGCTTCAGTTAGGTAGCAAGTTCTGGACTATCCTGGGTATGTGAGGCCCTGTATCAAACAATAAGATCAAAGGTTCTAGTCAGGTGACTCCGTGGGTGAAGGCACTAGCTGCAGAAGCCTGGTATCCAGGACCCTCCTCTGCTGTGTTCTGCCTTCTTCTCTCAAGCCTTTGCTAAGCTCGGAGCTCACTGTTCTTTGGCTAGGCTGGTGGCCAGCACACTCCAGAGAGCCTCCTGTCTCCCTCCCACCCAAGCACCAGCACTATGGTTACAGGTTCACAGGGTCACACCTGACGTTTTGTGGGGGTGTGGATAATCTGAACTCCTGTCCCCATCCTCGTACAGCGAGTGCTCTTACCCACTGAGCCATCTCCTCAGCTCAGCTTTCTTTTCTTTTTAAAGGAAAGATTACAGATAGTATCTTCATAGAAAATTATTTTTGAGTTAGCATAAAAAGTTTCACTGTGGGATTTTCATGCATACTTTTTTGTTGATCTTTATAACTGCTTTAAATATTTTTATTTATTGTGTGGCAATTTCATACATGTATAATCCTAACTTTTGTCAAAAACAGTAATTGGAAATGAATGTTTCCTTTTCACCAAACAGTGATGGGAAAATTGGATGCCCATATATAAAAGAATAAAGTAAGACATATATCTCTTACTCTGCACAAAAAGAGGAATTCAAAATGGATAAAAGCTCCCAGTATAGGGGCTGGAGAGATGGCTCAGTGGTTAAGAGCACTGACTGCTCTTCCAGAGAACCCGGGTTCAATTCCCAGCACCCACATGGCAGCTCACAACTGTCTTAAGATCCAGTTGCAGGGGATCTGACACCTTCACACCAATGCACATAAAATAAAGTTAAATAAACCATAAAAATGTTAAAAAAGATCCCAGTATAAAACCCTAAACACTGGAACTTCCCAATGAACATATAGCGAAAACAGTTCAAAATACAAGCATAGGCAAACACTTTCTGAAAAGAACCCCAGTTGTACAGGAAAGAAGTTCAGGGGCTGACAAATGGGATTGGATGAAATCAGAGAGCCACCATAATTTATTGCACTCCTTGATTGATTTATTCGAATAAAAAAGTTATCAAGATTATTAGGTGCTGAGAAGCTGGCTTAGTCAGTAAAGAGCATGTCGGGTGAGCAAAAAGACCTGAGTTCTGATCCCTAACACTCACACAGCTGAATGCTGTGTGTGCCTGTAATCCCAGGGCCGAGGAGACAGAGGTAGGAGAATCCCTGGAACTTGCTGTTTAGCTAATCAGTGAGGCCCAGCTTCAATGAGAGACTCTCAGAAAATAAGGTGGTAGCTTTGTTCATGTGTTCTTTTGTGCAACACCAATATTATTCTTTCCCCAGCACAACTAACCAACAGCTCAAGGAGAAACAGTTAAGGATCATGAAAACGCCCTGTTGTTTATGAAGATCTCCCCTAGAGTTAGTATTTGCCAATGGTTCTTGTCTGCCTGCTTATTCTTGGCTATGATGGTTGCCGTATGATCATTTCCCACAGTTCCTCTTTTCTGAGATTCCGCACTGAATACTTATTAGCCCTTGACATTAAGCTGAAAGCAAGCCCTCCTTCTCTCCGTTTATCTGCTTATCTGGCCAATCAGAACAGACATATGTTCCTATATTTCCATGGCTTTATAACTTAGTACTGAGCTTCATAAGTTTGCTTTGGTGCTATGATTTGCCTCCTCTGTCCTTGAAGAAGGACACCATCTTGTTTTTTTAAAATATTTATTTATTTATTATGTATACGATATTCTGTCTGTGTGTATGTCTGCAGGCCAGAAGAGGGCACCAGACATCATTACAGATGGTTGTGAGCCACCATGTGGTTGCCGGGAATTGAATTCAGGACCTCTGGAAGAGCAGGCAATGCTCTTAAACACTGAGCCATCTCTCCAGCCCGAATGTCTGCATCTTTTTTCCCCTGTCACTTTCTTCCTTCCTAGCACATAAAAAATATTCTATGCTCCCCTTATGTCTACCATGATCTGTCCCAGAAAGCAGCAGGATCAAACAAACCTCTGATAAACCTCTGACATCCACAGCTGGTTGCATCTGAGACCAGCCTTCTAGCAGTCTTGTGTGTGTATGTGTGTGCAGACACGCGTGTGCACGCGTGTGCGTGAGAGACCAAGCATGCATGCATATGGATGCCATAGACTGGCATCTAGTGCCTTAATCGACCACTTTTTAACCCCCTATAGGCGATTACAATAAAGCAGTCCCACACTAGCTCAGAATGGAGTGTAGTAAAGGGTTCTTTATTTAGTACATATGGCCACACCCAGGGTGTGCCAGTATCTTAAAGGCTGAAGGAGTTCCCACAGCACCCCCTCCTTTTTTTGAGACAGGGTTTCTCTGTGTATCCCTGACTGTCCTGGAACTTACTGTGTAGACTATGCTGGCCTCGAACTCACAGAGATCCACCTGCTTTTGCCCTCCTCCATCCAGGTCTAGGAAGGTGAGCATCCAAACTGGCTAGGCTCCCACAAAGCCAGTACATACAGTAGGATCAAAACCCAGTGCCATTGTCCTTGGCTTCTCAGTAGTCCTCATTGTCCGCCATGTTCAGAGAGGCCGGTTTGATCCCATAGTTTTTCAGTCCCCAGTCCAGCTGGCCTTGGTGAGCTCCCAATAGATCAGCCCCACTGTCTCAGTGGGTGGGTGCACCTCTCACGGTCCTGACTTCCTTGCTCATGTTCTCCCTCCTTCTGTTCCTCATATGGATCTTGGGAGCTCAGTCTAGTGCCCCAGTGTGGGTCTCTGTCTCTATCTCCATCCATCGCCAGATGAAGGTTCTATGGTGATATGCAAGATATTCATCAGTATTGCTATAGGATAGGGTCATTTCAGGTTCCCTATCCTCAGCTGCCCAGGGAACTGGTTGGGGACATCTCCATGGACACATGGGAACCCCTCTAGAGTCAAGTCTCTTGCCAACCCTAAAATGGCTCCCTTAATTAAGATATATAGTTTCCTGCTCCCATATCCACCCTTCCTCCATCTCAACCATCCCATTCCCCCAAGCTCTCCCCATCCTCTCCTTCTCACTTTTCTTTATGTGTTTTAAATGTTAGCCACCTCTCTGAAGTATAGCTGGCCAAGACTTGCTACCATTTTGTAGGCTGTCTCTTCACTCCGGCAGTAGGTTTCCTCTGCTGTGCAGAAGCCCTTTAATTGTATATGATCCCATTTGTCAACTCTTGAAGTTATTTCCTGTACTGTTGGGCTCCTTCTGCGCTCTTTCTTGAAGTGTTTTCTGTAAGGGTCCCTCCAGCAGCTTCAGTTTTTATATTAAGATCTTTATAGAATCATTTTAAAAGGACAATTTAAGAAAGGGTTTGGAGGACTTGCAGGTAGGAGACTGGAGAAGGAAATACTACTTCCAGATTGAAGTCTGGAGATCTGCACAGGCTGTCCCCACACCTGCATCCCCATGCTTATCTGGGTGTTTCAGGAAGCCAGGGAAGTCCTGGGGTATTACACGGGCCCGGAAAGAGTTCTTTCCTGTAGCCAGATTGGACAAGCATTGCAATAGCCAAGCATTTGGTAGACTATGTGGACGAACGTGCCCTCGGTAGTGACTGAAGGTTGCTCCTATCTGTGCTAGCTTCACAGAGTTGAAAAGCTGGCCTTGAAGGACTCAAACTATTTCCACAGAGCTTCAGCCTAGCGAAGATTTAGTTACACAATGCTAAAGAAGCCCTTTTTATTTAAGCAGAACGACCCAGCTCTGAACAATGGCCCTAGTGTCCGGCATCTGATTAATGACTATCGTGGTTCTGTGGGACTATTCTCAGGAAACACGCGGAAATGTTTAGGCCTCAAGGACTGTGGTCTGTGAGATTTGCAAAAATGGAGGGAAGAGGAGAAGTGGATGTGGGCTGATGCTAATACGGGGCTCTTTGTACGGGTTTTTAGTTTTGTATCTCTCAGATTGAAATTACTAAAATTCCAAGTTAATAGAAAAAAATTTGACGCTTCTCATATTTCAGAAACACATAGAATTTGTTTTATTTAGATCATGTTATGGTGGTGCTCAATCTAGCTACGGGAAAAGTATATACCTTTTAATTACCAACTGTTAGACAGAATAGAAAAGAGCATCGAGAGGGAGCCTATAAAGGCAGAGAGTTGCAAAAAAGGAGAGAAATTTAGCAAATAGCTCTTCACAATCGTGATGGACATTTGAAATCCCTTTGATTGGGAGTCATTTCCTATGGTTTACTTCAGTGAGAAATTTTCAGATGTACTTTCTTCTGATCTGGTGTTCCAATTTTTTATTTTTCATTTTCATTTTTTCAAAACTACCTATATATGTGTGTGTTTCTGCGTGGGTGCATGTGCACGGTGAGCTGCCCAACCACCTGTAACTCCAGCCCCAGGGGATATGACAGCCTCTTCTAGATGCAGACACCTGCACTCAGGTTTTCTGCATCATCAAGCCATCTCCTTAGCCCCCCCCCCCCATTTTTCTTAAATTTCTATTTTGAGATAGGATAGACTCACCATGTAGTTCTGGTGTTTGGAAAAGTCTGAGTCCCTGTGCGAGGCAGCAGTAGATGCTCCTACCATGAGACAATCAGGGAGAGGAGGACTGGCTCCCGGTTGCAGGGAGGAAGAACAGGTCCAAGTGAATCCATGAATGCTAAAGTATCCCATACCTCAGTGTGGCCACATGTTCCCTCTAAGTTGAGGACACACGGGCCTGTCATCACTCTGTGACCAGCTAGTTTTCTATAGCAAGAGATCCTAACACATTAAGATGACAAATATACATTCTTTGGTCAGCTTGAGGTTTGTGGTGCATGGAAGAAGACCCTAACATTTGATACCGAAAGAGTGCCGGAGGAAGTATTATAGACTGTCAAGCAGATGAGCAATTTTCTTTTCTGATCTTGAGGAACAAATTCACTGAAAACAAGTACGCTTTTGGCAGTGCATTTGTATTAGATCCTCTGTCTCCCATCCAAGTGCTAACCAAGGCCAACCCTGCTTAGCTTCCAAGACCATACATTTGGTCTTTCAAAGCTCCTTCTGAGGTGTCTGAAAAAGTATTCATTGAACATTTTTTTGCCTCCTGGTCTATTTATTTGCTTTAAAGTGAACCTCCTGTTTCCACGTTCTTCCATATTCAGAAACACTTCTTAGTTCTATATGCTTAATTTTGTTTTTTAGACCCTGGCATGGTGGCACACACCTTTAACCCCAGCACGTGGGAGGCAGAGACAGGAAGATCTCTGGAAGTTCAAGGCCAGCCTGGTCTACTCATCGAGTTCCTGGACAGCCAGGGCTGCATAATGAGAGCTACTCTGTCTCATCTATTTTTAATTTTAGGATATCATGAAATTCAGTTCCATCTTTAATTAGTGAAAATGTACGAGTCAGAAACTTTCAAAGTTCCCCAATCAAACATAAACTCAGTGACTAAAAGCCACAAGGCTTTCCCCGGGGAGCAAATAAGATGCCAACGGCAGGGATAGGACTCCACACTGCAAGAACTGGTCCTCAGCTCTGACAATACCTTCGAGTCACACTGTGAGCTTTACAGCATCTTAGGATACTAGAAGTGCAGCTGTCCTAGGAGCACAGGAGACTAATGGCGGGCGTGGCAAGGAGAGGGTAGCAAGGTATAAAGGAAGATGCTCAAAGTAACTTATATACTTGTACAAAACAGCCTAATGTGACTCATATAATAATGATGGTGATGGTGGTGATAATAAATAATAACAAACAAACAAATAAATTACACGGTCGGGAAGTCAAACCCAGAATGTCCGGAAGTGGCACGACTGTCAGCAGCTTTTGAAGCTCCCTGGGTAGTCCCCCTCACACCATCCCAAGGCTGAGGAACATGGATCTTGACTGAGACATGATTTTCACCATCTTGCGAAGTGAGCATTGCAAGGAATAAATTCCAAGAGCTGATCTTAGATCGTCTTATAGGCATGTATAATTTATAACTCCAGATTCTGTTCTCTGTCAAATGCAATTTCATATTTATAGAGTCTTTTATGGTATAAAAGGACCACTTTTTAAAAAAGCACTATCTATAAATTTCAGGAATTTTTTTTTTTTTTTTGTGATTTGAATCTGCTGCAACTTTACTAAAATTCAAGCATCCACTTTTAAGAGATTATAGAAGGAAGTTGGCAGACATAAAAGTTTCCATAGAAAAATGATTACAGACAATTGATTATTCTCAGCAAGTCTTGTGGTCAGGGCCAGGTGGGTAGAGCTTTTCTTTGAAATTCGTCTCACACCACCAACTAACTGTGCTTTCTCATGGCCCTAAATCATATCTGCCCTCAAGGTAACCAAGGTAACCCAAACACCATTCTTCAGGATTCCACCCCCAGGGTTTGTTCCAATATTGAATGGCTGGCTTCATGTTATGAAGAATATCTTGCCTTTCTTTCCTATCTGATATGTACCAGGGGTTTCTCATTCTGGCTAGCCTCTCCATAAATGGTAACTCATGCCATTCCATACATTTTCCTTCATAATTTGCCAATCTTCGACCAAATCTCCTATCATGAGCTCTTTCTGTTCTAGGGTATCTGTAAATTCCCCCAGAGAGCGAGCCAGAGTCTTAATCATAACATTAATGGCCTGAATCAAGGGAGGGAACTGACGCATCAGTTCCTCCGTATTCAAGGAGCCATTGGGAATGTCTCCTGGTTCCTTGAACAGATTAAGTTTTTGTCAAGAGAAAAATAGAACAGAAGAAGAAGATAGCAGAGTCAATGCAAGAAACCATCCCCAGAAACAAAGTGAAAGAGGTCTTTGAGGCTAATCAGTCACCTCAACTCGAGCAGACTGCCCGGGAACTGCCGGGGGCCAAGCTCCAAGAAGCATGAGCCCCTCATTTTGAGATGGCTACTACCTGAGAGGCATTTTGTCACACAGGCAAGACAGCCATGGATGTGGCATGGCAGCTTTTGCAGACGACCCTGGTTCAATTCCGAGCACCCATATGGTGGCTCACGTCCATCTGTGACTCCAGTTCTAGGAGCTACGTTTCACTCTTCCAGCCTCTTAGGGCAACACACACACACGCACACACACACACACACACACACACACACACACACACACACACACACACACACACACACACGCTGCAGGCACACATGCTAACAAAACATCTTCACCCTGGCCCTATCTCTCTAATCCTGTCCCCAGCCCTCTCACCTGTCCCCATCCCTCTCACCTGTCCCCAGCTCTCTCCCCCTGTCCCCAACTCTCTCCCCCCATCCCCAGCTCTCTCCCCCCATCCCCAGCTCTCTCCCCCCTATCCCCAGCTCTCTCACTAGGCCCCAGCTCTGTCACCCTTGTCTCTCTGTCAACCTTGTCTCTCTCAGGCTGTCTCTAGCTTCCCATGTCTTTGTATTTCTGCATGGCACCAGGTGCTTACTGAGTGTGGTGGCCAGCGACCATAGGCTAAGTCTGGGCAGGTCACCCAAGGGAAGTTCTTTACTTTTAACCATTATCACCTGGGACTCTGGCCATGCATAAATTAAAATGGAGGCTGGGGCCTCAATAGTTTACTCTGAGACAATGCCTGGCTGCAGAAAGAACCACAAGCTGAGTTTCCAGACCCCCACCCAAGAACAGACCATTCAAAGGAAGTGCCTGTCATTCTAACCGCTGAAGATAGGATCACTTGGCAGCGCACCTCACTAGGACACCCCTAGGCAAATGTCAGCCAATCAGAGGTCCTGAACCTCAGAGACCCCTCACTCCGACCTTTACTACTATAAAACCCTGTTCTAATTGAGCTTGAGGCTCTCTGGTTGTTCTAATATGTTGGACAAGGAGAGACCGAGTTTGTGAACTTGATTAAAATAAAGGCTCTTTGTTTTTACATATGGGACTCTTGCTTTCCTTGTTGGCTTTTGCGGGGACCTTGCGGATTTGGGCATAACACTGTGCACCTACTAAAAAAGCCAGGTCGGGCACTTTCCAGCACTTGTTTCCATCCCATGATGCACCTGTACTATTAGCATCCCTTACTTTTCCAGATGAGAAAATTTAAGGCTCAAAGCTGAGTAGGCACTTACCTGGGTCTCTTTAGCAAACAAAACAGTGAACTGTGATGTGGACTCAGGTCCATCAGACTTAAATCTGGTGTTTTTGTAGTAAAAACAATGTTTTCATATCCCTGTCTCTTTGTTGCTTATCCACCCACAGAACCCATAGAACGCTCTCTCCTCACCTCTCACTGTCCTTGTCTGTCTGTCTGTCTGCCTCACACTCACCATTAGCAGGCTCTGAGCCAGACTGATCAGGGCTGACACCCGACTTTACTTCTGGACTACAGTGGCCCAGAGCAGGGTGTCAGCCACTCTGTGCTTTACTGTGTCCACTGAGAAATGTCAGAGGACAGCAGCACCGTAGGTATTTTCCTCACTTGAAAGATTATTTTTTGAGATTTTCATACCGTGCAATTTAATCACATTCACAGCCTCCAGCCAGCTCCTCCTAGAACCACGCCCCTTCTCTAACCACCCAAGTCTGTGTCCTCTTTCTGCTTTTTAAAAAACTTTCAAGTCCAGTTGGGGCAGCAGTACTATTCTGTCAGTGGATGACTAAGCAGATCATTCTGTGCAAAGGATGCAATGCTTTCCCATCATGCTCTATGCTCTTTGGGGGGTGGAATGAGGTCCTGAGCTGCCCAGTAAGAACAAGGTTGTAGGTTCATAAAGTCTATAGTGATGTCTTGCCAAGTTCATGAGTGTGCAAAGGTCGGGTGTACTGCTAGTCCTACCCCATGGGGCCAGAGGAGTTTGTGTGTGCCAATTTCTGGAAGCCTTGACTTTTAGACTCAGAAACAGCTTGTCTCTATTTGACCTCCCCACTTCTGTTTTATCCACCCCCACCCAGATCAGGACTGTCAGTAACATAGGCTTGTTTACTGCTGCAAGCTGTTGTTTGCTCATTTTAACAGAGAAAGAGGCAACAGTGTGAACACATTCACTACCCAATGGGGTATTAGGGCCCCTAAGTCCTGCTGAGATGCACAGGATGCAAGCTTATCATGATAAAAGAGACAGACCTTTCCTGCCAGACACCAGTTACATACTAGAAGCATCTCAGTCCTTGAGGTCAGAGGATGGAGAAAGGACAGAGATGCAGAGAAGAAAGGAAGGCAGGAGTAGGGGTAGGGGATTGGGGAGTTGAAGGATGGAGAGAAAGGGAAACAGAGAACACCATGACCCAAGGGACAGAAAAGGGCATTCAAACAGAGAAAGGATAAAGGCAGAACAAGACAGGGAGAGTGTGACCACCTCAGTCAGTGAGACTCAGGAGTCCATGGAGACATGTCTACTAACAGCTGTGTTCCTGTGTTATCAGATCCCTGCTTTACTGTCTTCTCTACCTGTTCTGCATCCTCTTCTGGATCTCAAGTCAGAGTCGGACCTTCTTTGTTTCTCTGTGTCTGTGTCTATGGTTTTTCCAGAAGAGAGGTAAAGGAGAAAGATAACACACACACACACACACACACACACACACACACACACACACACACACACACACGTGCAGAGTGGGCCTTAAATCCAATTTTTAAAAATATGCTTCGTTATCCATAGACATTCGTGCCACTATTGGACCAGTGGGCATATCTCGCAAGTGGATCATTACTGTAACTCACAGGGCTCATGGCTGGGTGAGACTGATTGATGGTTGCTCTTCTCCTCCAGTAGCACGCATAGCACCTTCTAGCACTGCGAACACTAGTAAGTCTAGGTGAGGCTTCTGGATGAGTACCAGCTAGATTGCTTCATGTTCTTCTTCACCACAAGAATGTGGTGTCTTCAGCAATACGGGTTTACTGTCAAGTTGTGAAAGGCAACGAACGGCATTGGAAAAAGACTGTGATGTTTGGGGTGGGACAGTCTATGGGACCCAATGGGCCAGCTTGAGAAGATGTAGCCTCTTCTTGATCTGGCGGTTTTAAGGGTGGCATATGATGCCTGTTTGGATGTTGTCTTCCTCCTTATATGGCAATGCCATTTAAACCCCTTTAACCCATGAATATGTCTTAGGACACTTACACAGTAGTAGGATTCTGTGTGGCTTTTCAAAAGGCCTTCAGTGTTGGTTATCCTTCCTCTCATTCCCCCTCTACTCTGTGCTGTCACCCCTTCCCCATTTAATCCTCTTGTTCTAATTCCCACCTACTTCTTTTTTTTTTATTTTTTTAATAATTTTTTTTATTAAGAAAAGAAGAAAAAAAACATAAACAAAAACAAGTTTCCACCTCCTCCCAGCCTCCCATTTCCCTCCCCCTCCTCCCACCCTTCTCCCCCTCCTCCCACCCTTGTACCCCTCCCCCCACTCCTCTCCCCCTCCCTCTCCAGTCCACAGAGCAGTCCAGGTTCCCTGCCCTGTGGTAAGTCCTAGGTCCTCCCCCCTCCGTCCATATCTAGGAAGGTGAACATCCAAACTGGCTAGGCTTCCACAAAGCCAGCACATTAAGTAGGATCAAAACCCCGTGCCATTGTCCTTGGCGTCTCATCAGCCCTCATTGTTCGCCATGTTCAGAGAGTCCGGTTTTATCCCATGCTTTTTCGGTCACAGTCCAGCTGGCCTTGGTGAGCTCCCAGTAGATCAGCTCCACTGTCTCAGTGGGTGGGTGCACGCCTCGTGGTCCCGACTTCTTTGCTCATGTTCTCCCTCCTTCTGCTCCTCATTGGGACCTTGGGAGCTCAGTCCAGTGCTCCAGTGTGGGTCTCTGTCTCTGTCTCCATCCATCACCAGATGAAGGTTCTATGATGATATGCAAGATATTCGTCAGTATTGCTCTCGGATAGGGTCATTTCAGGTTCCCAATCCTCAGCTACCCAAGGAACTAACTGGGAACCTCATGTTGGGCACTTGGGAGCCCCTCTAGGGTCAAATCTCTTGCTCACCCTAAAGTGGTTCCCTTAACTAAGAATTGTGGTTCCGTGCTCCCCTATCCACCTTTCCTTTATCCCAATTCTCCTGATTCCCCAAATCCCCCCTCCTTCCCTTCTACCTTTTCTCTCCCCATCTCCCCTTACCCCCATCCCACCCCACCCCCAAGATCCTAATTTTCTCCCCGGCAATTGGGTCTACTTCCCTTAGCCAAGAGGATAACTATATGTTTTTCCTTGGGTTCACCTTCTTACTTAGCTTCTTTAGGTTCACCTATTGTAGACTCCGTGGCCCTAATTTATGGCTAGAAACCAATTATGAGCGAGTACATCCCATGTTCATCTTTTTGGGTCTGGGACACCTCACTCAGGATAGTGTTTTCTATTTCCATCCATTTGCCTGCAAAATTCGAGAAGTCATTGTTTTTTACCGCAGCGTAGTACTCTAGCGTGTATATATTCCATACTTTCTTCATCCATTCTTCCATTGAAGGGCATCTAGGTTGTTTCCAGGTTCTGGCTATTACAAATAATACTGCTATGAACATAGTTGAACAAATGCTTTTGTCATATGATAGAGCATCTCTTGGGTATATTCCCAGGAGTGGTATTGCTGGGTCCAGGGGTAAGTTGATCCCGAATTTCCTGAGAAACCGAAACACTGACTTCCACAGTGGTTGCACAAGATTGCATTCCCACCAGCAATGGATGAGGGTACCCGTTCCTCCACAGCCTCTCCAGCAAAGGTTATCCTTGGTGTTTTTGACTTTAGCCATTCTGACAGGTGTAAGATGATATCTCAAAGTTGTTTTGATTTGCATTTCCCTGATTGCTAAGGAAGTTGAGCACGACTTTAAGTGTCTTTTGGCCATTTGAACTTCCTCTGCTGAGAATTCTCTGTTCAGTTCAGTGCCCCATTTTTTAATTGGGTTAATTAGCATTTTAAAGTCTAGTTTCTTGAGTTCTCTATATATTTTGGAGATTAGACCTTTGTCAGTTGTGGGATTGGTGAAGATCTTCTCCCAGTCAGTAGGTTGCCTTTGTGTCTTAGTGACTATGTCCTTTGCTTTACAGAAGGTTCTCAGTTTAAGTAGGTCCCATTTATTCAATGTTGCCCTTAATGTCTGTGCTTCTGGGGTTATATATAGGAAGCGATCTCCTGTGCCCATCTCCTGTGGGGTACTTCCCACTTTCTCTTCTATCAGGTTCAGTGTGTTCGGGCTGATATTGAGGTCTTTAATCCATTTGGACTTAAGTTTTGTGCACGGTGATAGATAAGGGTCTATTTTTATTCTTTCTACACGATGAAATCCAGTTGTGCCAGCACCATTTGTTGAAGATGCTTTCTTTCTTCCATTGTATACGTTTATCTCCTTTATCAAAAATGAGGTGTTCATAGGTTTGTGGGATAAAATCCGGGTCTTCTATACGATTCCATTGGTCGACTTCTCTGTTTTTATGCCAGTACCACACTGTTTTCATTACTGTAGCTCTGTAATAGAGTTTGAAGTCAGGGATGGTAATGCCTCCAGAAGATCCTTTATTGTATAGGATTGTTTGGGCTATCCTGGGTTTTTTGTTTTTCCATATAAAGTTGATTATTGTCCTCTCAAGATCTGTGAAGAATTTTGATGGTATCTTGATGGGGATTGCATTGAATCTATAAATTGCCTTTGGTAGAATTGCCATTTTTACTATGTTGATCCTCCCAATCCAAGAGCAAGGGAGGTCCATCCATTTTTTGGTATCCTCTTCAATTTCTTTCTTCAATGCCTTAAAGTTCTGGTCAAATAGATCTTTCACTTCCTTGGTTAGATGTACCCCAAGATATTTTATGCTGTTTTTGGCTATTGTGAATGGTGAAGCTTCTCTGATTTCCCTCTCTGCTTCCATATCCTTTGTGTATAAGAGGGCGACTGATTTTTTGGAGTTGATCTTGTATCCTGCCACATTACTAAAGCTGTTTATCAGCTGTAAAAGTTCTTTGGTGGAGTTTTGGGGGTCGCTTATGTACACTATCATATCATCTGCAAATAACGAAAGTTTAACTTCTTCCTTTCCAATTCGAATCCCCTTGATTCCATTATGTTGTCTTATTGCTATTGCTAGAACTTCAAGCACTATATTGAAGAGGTATGGCGAAAGTGGACAGCCTTGTCGTGTTCCTGATTTAAGTGGGATGGCTTTGAGTTTCTCTCCGTTTAATTTGATGTTAGCTGTCGGCTTGCTGTATATAGCTTTTATTATATTTAGGTATGACCCTTGTATCCCTAATCTCTCCAAGACTTTTAACATAAATGGATGTTGAATTTTGTCAAATGCTTTTTCAGCATCTAATGAAATGATCATATGGTTTTTTTCTTTCAGTTTATTTATATGCTGGATTACATTGATAGATTTTTGTATGTTGAACCAGCCCTGCATCTCAGGAATGAAGCCTACTTGATCATAATGGATAATTTTTCGGATGTGTTCTTGGATTCGATTTACCAGTATTTTGTTGAGGATTTTTGCATCGATATTCATGAGTGAGATTGGCCTGTAGTTCTCTTTCCTGGTTGAGTCTTTGAGTGGTTTTGGTATCAGAGTAATTGTGGCTTCATAAAAGGAGTTTGGTAATGACCCTTCTGTTTCTATCTTGTGGAATACATTAAGGAGTATAGGTATTAGATCTTCTTGGAAGTTCTGGTAGAATTCCGCATTGAAACCATCTGGTCCTGGGCTTTTTTTGGTAGGGAGGTTTTTGATAAACTCTTCTAATTCTTCGCGACTAACAGGTCTATTTAGATTGTTCACCAGGTCCTGATTTAACTTTGGTATATGATATTTATCTAAAAAAGTATCCATTTCCTTTACATTTTCTAATTTTGTGGCATACAGGCTTTTGTAGTAAGATCTAATGATTCTCTGAATTTCCTCTGTGTCTGTGGTTATGTCCCCCTTTTCATTTCTGATCTTATTAATTTGCAAATTCTCTCTCTGCCGTTTGATTAGCTTGGATAGTGGTTTGTCAATCTTGTTGATTTTCTCCAGGAACCAGCTTTTTGTTTCATTGATTCTTTGGATTGTTTTCTGTGTTTCTATTTTGTTGATTTCAGCCCTCAGTTTGATTATTTCCAGTCTTCTACTCCTCCTAGGTGAGTCTGCTTCTTTTTTTTCTAGAGCTTTCAGGTGGGCTGTTAAGTCTCCAATGTGAGCTTTCTCTGTTTTCTTTAAGTGGGCACTTAGTGCTATGAACTTTCCTCTTAGGACTGCTTTCATAGTGTCCTATAAGTTTGAGTATGTTTTTTCTTTATTTTCATTGAATTCCAGGAAGACTTTAATTTCTTTCTTTATTTCTTCCTTAATCCAGGTATGGTTCAATAGTTGACTGTTCAGTTTCCATGACTTTGTATGCTTTCTGGGGGTAGCATTATTGTTGAATTCTAATTTTAATCCATGGTGATCTGATAAGACACAGGTGGTTACTAATATTTTTTTGTAACTGTGGATGTTTGCTTTGTTACCGACTATGTGGTCGATTTTCGAGAAGGTTCCATGAGCTGCAGAGAAGAAGGTATATTCATTCCTATTTGGATGGAATGTTCTATAGATGTCTGTTAAGTCCATTTGATTCATTACCTCCATTAATTCTCTTATTTCTCTGTTAGGTTTCTGTCTGATTGACCTGTCCATTGGTGAGAGAGGAGTGTTGAAGTCTCCTACTATTAGTGTGTGCGGTTTGATGGCTGCCTTGAATTTTAGCAATGTTTCTTTTATGTACGTGGGTGCTTTTATATTAGGGGCATAGATGTTCAGGATTGAGACTTCATCCTGATGAACTGTTCCTTTTATGAGTATAAAATACCCCTCTCCATCTCTTCTGATTGATTTAAGTTTGAAGTCAACTTTGTTAGAGATTAGTATGGCCACACCTGCCTGTTTCTTAGGTCCATTTGCTTGATAGGCCTTTTCCCAGCCCTTTACTCTGAGTAGGTGCCTGTCTTTGTGGTTGAGGTGTGTTTCTTGTAAACAGCAGAATGTTGGATCCTGTTTTCTTATCCAATCTTTTAGCCTGTGCCTTTTTATAGGTGAGTTGAGTCCATTGACATTAAGTGATATTAATGACCAGTGGTTGTTAACTCCGGTCATTTTTTTTTTAGTCGTAGAGTTTGTGTGTTTCCCTTCTTTGTTTTGTGTTGGTGAAGGGTCTCTAGATGTCTGAGTTATTGTGGTCATTGTTGGACTCCTTGGTTAGTGATTTTCCTTCAATTACTTTCTGTAAGGCTGGATTTGTGGCTGCGTATTTTTTAAATTTGTTTTTATCCTGGAAAATTTTATTTTCTCCATTTATAGTGAATGAAAGCTTGGCTGGGTATAGTAATCTGGGCTTGCACCCATGGTCTCTCAGTTTCTGCAGTACATCTATCCAGAACCTTCTGGCTTTCATGGTTTCCATGGAGAAGTCAGGTGTAAGTCTGATAGGTTTACCTTTATAAGTAATTTGGCCTTTTTCCTTTGCAGCTCTTAATATTCTTTCCTTATTCTGTATGCTTTGTGTTTTGATAATTATATGGCGAGGGGATGATTTTTTTTGATCCAGCCTATTCGGTGTTCTGTATGCTTCTTGAACCTTCATAGGTATATCTTTCTTTTGGTTGGGAAAGTTTTCTTCTATAATTTTATTAAATATATTTTCTGGACCATTGAGCTGCACTTCTTCTCCTTCTTCTACTCCTATTATTCTTAGGTTTGTTCTTTTTATTGTGTCCCATATTTCCTGAATGTTTTGTGATGAGAGTTTTTTGGACTTGCTGTTTTCTTTGATCAGTGTGTTTATTTTCTCTATGGTATCTTCAGAATCCGAGAGTCTTTCTTCTATCTCTTGTATTCTGCTGGTTATGCTTGTTTCTGTAGTCTCTATTCGTTTACCTAGATTTTCCATGTCCAGCTGGCCCTCTGTTTGTGTTTTCTTCTTTGCCTCCATTTCAGTTTTCAGGTCTTGAACTGTTTCCATTATCTGTTTGATTGTTTTTCCTTGGTTTTCTAGGGTATCATTCACTGATTTATTCAATTCTTCAAACTTTCTGTTATATTTCTCATCCATTTCTATAAGGGCGTTTTTTACATGCTGTTTAAGGGTGTCAATCACTTTCATGAAGTCAATCTTTTCTCCTTCTTCTTGATTAAGGGGTTCTTGCCCTCCCGTTGTGAGGTCGCTTGTTTCTGGTGGCTTCATGTTGCTTTTCAGCTTGTTGGGCGAATTCTTGCCTTGACGTCGGCCCATCTCTTCTTCCAAATGCTCCCTATGGATCTTCTTTTACCGGATCAGGTCTCCTTGCCTACCAAACGCTGGCTCTCCCCAATGTTGGCTCTCCTGGCGCCGAGAGATCAGGCCTCCGTGCTGGTTGGGCAGCTCGCAAACAAAGCACCTACCCTGCTTGGTGCAGGCAGGCCACAGAAACAAAGGAACTGCTGCCCGCCCGGGAGCCCCGAGTACTCGGACCCAGCGCCCAGATAGGCTGGGCTGGGCGATGCCACATGCCAAAAGAGGGCGGTGGGGCCGAATTGGGGAGGGCTCTGGACGGAAGCTGGGTGGGCCAGGAAGAAAGAGGCAGCACCCAGGGAGTAGAGGCCCTGCAGAGAGCCCAAGAAGGACAGGGGGCCAAGGAACCCCCGAGCTCCCCGTCCCAGGCTGGCGCCGTGGGCCAGAAACTCACCCCAATGCTGGGTCTCCTGGCGCCGAAGGATCAGGCTTCCTCTGCTTTAATTATTAAACCTGAACTATTACACAAAAAGAAGAGTAAGATATGGTCAAAAGCAACAGGGGATTCCAATGTATAATATATTCATTCACAGTCAGGACTTGAGGATTGCAGATTATTCTGGTAGGCCTGGCTTTAATGGGATTAAGCAGGGAATCCATATAGTAGCAGAGATGCAGGAAATAGGTCTTTGTGGTTAGACATTGCCCTGGTGAAAAAAAGATATGTAAATCTAACAAGGAAAAACAGAAACCCTAGGCCTTCTGTGTACGTATATGTGTGCGTGTGTGTATGTGTGTGTGTGTGTGTTGCAGCCATGTAGATTGGTCTTCTTGTGGGACTCCTAACAATGGCAACAGGGGCTATCTCTGATGCTGTTGCCTACTTTGGGGACCCTTTCTGCCTACCAGATTACCTCATCCAGCCTAAATAAAACAGGAGATGCCTAGTCTCACTGCAACTTGATATTCCATGATTGACTGAAAACCATGGGAGGCCCACCCTTTTCTGAAGAGAAACAGAGGAGGAAGAGTGGATGGAGTACAAGGCAAGATGGAGAGGAATGGGTTAGATTGCTGGGAATTTCCATTTTACTGGGTTTATAGCTCATCCCAGAGATGTCCCAGAAGCCAGCTGTCTCACTCAGTACCTCTCTCTCCATTTTCCCCTCACCTGATCCATTCTGTTCTCATTCCTTGCCCCCATCTAGACCCCTCCCCCATCCATCAATGATGTCTATTCTATTACCCTTTCACAGTGAGATTCTCAAGCCCCATTGTGACCCCTTGTTAATTAGCTTCTCTCTGAGCCTGTGATGGTAGCATGGTTATCCTCTCTGGGCCTGTGATTGCATCATGGTTACCTTACAGCTAAAAATCACTTATACGTGAGTACATACAATAATTGTCTTTCTGGGTCTGGGTTACCTCACTCAGGATGACCTTTTCTAGTTCTACCCATTTGCAAGCAAATTTCTTTTACTTTATAAAATGGCCTACATTCTATGGATGCCAAGCATGGGATATCCTTAATGTGAAGTGGGGTATATTTGAAGTTAGTGAGATTGCCCAGTAGCTATGTAAGCTTGTCACCAAGCTTAATGTGGGTTTGAACCTAGTGTTTCTGAAGGTAAAAACAAGAAAAACAACTCGGACAAGCAGCCCTCTGATCTTTACACCATATTTTCTATCAGAGCACACAGGGAATGCTCAGCAATTTGTGATACTCATAAACAGAAAGATATGCATGACTGTCCAGTGTACAGCATAGTCTTCCTACTACATGACAAGGGAACACACTGTCTGCAGAGCTATCACTATGAAGTCCAGCTCTGCCTTCAGGAGACCTGAGTTTCAGAGTGTCTCCAGACAGAATTGTGTTTACTTTTCTGTTTATGTGTCAGGTTCCTTACAAACCTTCTTTCACTTGATATTTATCCTGTGATAAATATCTTTGCAACATGCATTTCACCATTACTTTTCCCTGCTACTGCCCTGTCGGAAATATCTGAACGCATGATCATGGCCTTCAGAGATTAGGATACGAAAATACCCAAAGAAAAAAACAGGTTAGACAGAGGAGGACGTCTTTTAGACAGACCAAGAAAATAAAGTTGATGCTTTATTTAGAACGAGTTGAGAACTACAAGAGTTTTTATTTGAATAGGAGCTTTCTTCTAGGAACCTTCTGACAGATGTTGCAAATGTAGTTCTCACTTCATATCTCTTGATCAGCCACTATGGAAGCACACTTGGCCTTCACCTGATTCTTTAGTTTCAAAGAGTTTATCTCAAAGAGAAAGAAGATAACACCAAAGAGTGACATGGTGGCAATCAGTACCCCTATTGGGAACACAACAGTATAGTGTTTGCTTATTAAGGCTTCTTTTTTAACCGGAAAGTCAGGTGGAAAGTCAAGAGTGGTTTGGCCATAATGATCTACAAAGTGGTTCCAGCTCACAGAAACAAATGTGAAGATGTTGCTAACACACAATACTAAGGCAGCAACCTTGTAGAAATATAACTGCATCTCAATGAATGGGTCTTTCATGCAGCCGATATTAATGGCGATTGCACTGAAAATTAGAACTACAGGCTTCATCGTAACAGCCCACATTATCAGGGTCTGTGCGTACTGAAATTCAGGTGAAATGGTCCACGTGGAATTGATAGGTGTGTGCACCAGAATCTTGGTCACAGTGCCTGAAACATTAAATTCTTGAGGGTAGTAAGCTTCCCACAGGCCAAAAGACACGAATTGCACAAGCTTGTCATTGAATTCCGCGATGCGCCAGAATTGGCTGCTTGCGATGACTATCTCAAACACCAAGGCTGATAGGCTGCAGAGGAGGCCACTAAACTTGAAGAGGTACTCCTTCGCATTGGCAAGTCTGAAGATGAAATTGAACAAGTATATAGTCAAGTCAGGAACACAAGGGACAGTGGAAAACAAAATGAGTCATGGTTTACAGAGGAATAAGTTCTCATACCTTGTCCTTGCTGTCACAAAAAGTTGTATTTAAGTAATATACCTATGGCCAAAGTTTCCTCTATATGAGGTTTTGATTAGCAATTTCACTATATCTATCAAATGGTGAAATGTGCAAATTTGTTAACTAAACATGTTAATGCTTGGAATTAATACTCAATAATTTACAACACATGTTAAATGTTTAATTAAGCAGTGTTTACAATACATAAATAAGATAAATAGCTTAAATGAGAGGTATAAGCAGAAAAATGCACAAATATCTATAAATTATGGTAGTGAACTTATACAAATTTAATTCACCTATATTGTCTGCTATATTTCTACATGTGTATGCTAGTGTATGTGTTATCGGAAAACATATTGGAAAACCTGAATTATTATTATGTGACCAAAATTAAAATCTGTATGTGAAACATGAGCCCTCATGAATATTTCAATCATTTCTCATGACTTACTCAAACATACACATTATAAAATTACCTTCATTTCATTGCTGAATATGAAGTATCCCAACTGTCCTATGTGAGAAACTATCTTCTCAAGCACCAAATTAATACTATACATTTACTGTATCCACCAACTTATTTAGATCACTTATTGGTTCATATCTTTGGATGTAAGGTTAATGTTCATGAAATAACTATGACCTGAAGGATGTCACTGTGTTCTTGAGCATAAATAAAGTTCAGGCATGTACATGATAACATTGCCACCTCCAATGCAGAAGGTTTGAGTGCACTACAAACTGTCCCTCCTTGCCACAAAAATTTTGCTACCAGCTTCCCACTATTCCCCATTCTCTGTGGAATGTACTTCCTAACAGGGTGAAGGCAGTAGCTCTACTAAATTGGGAATTCATATCAGCAAGGTGACTTTAAAATCTAGTATGAATTCAGTAACACCCTACCCATGCCCTCTTCCTTGTTAAGGCAGATCTGAGCCTTTTGATGTCAGAATCAGTGAGTTTTGAAGCACAACCAGAATCAGGGTGGAAAATTCTGTTGTGCAAGACAAATGAGCTAGCATGGCAAGATTTAGTTTTGCCCATGTCTGAAACCTATGGAAGAGGTGCTTATGCTTCATAAAGATCCAATTTGAAACCCTCCATGAAGCTCATCTTAAGCTTTTACCATTGTTTTTCAAGGAGGAAGAGATCCATTTGAGAAATGTCGAGGTCATAAATATCTTCCATATAGCAGGAAATGTTGAACAGACAGGGAGTCGCACAAGAGTTGAATCACCTTCAGTAAAAGAAGTTCTGTGAGCCAGATATTTCAGCTCAGAATGGTGTCTCACCATCAACCCCTGGTTCACACAAACCAACCCCTTCCTCTGCTTTGCTTAGTTGAAGCCTCATTTATACTCTTCAGGGATATTAGCCCATCTGATAGTCCTGACCCTCCAATGAGATTCACGCAATCATTACCCCATTATATAAACAGAAAAAAACCACAGAAAGTCTAATTCACATACTCAGTTTCAGGAAACTACAAATGTATAAAGGTCAATACAGGCTACAGAGCCTTCACAGCTACACAGGGATTCCCAGTACTTATATTCAGTAGAGTTTACTGACATAGAAATGATATCAACAAAGAGTTGAATCTTAGGTCATTGACTTCTTTGACCTTCTATGTCTCCTGAAATTGAAAGTTTTTAACAGAAACCATGTAGAAAACATAAAATACTTGCCTTTCTTCCCTTCTATGAAGGCTAAATGCTAGTGACTGCCCAGTATGAGAGAGTGACTTTAAAAAATTCTTGTTTCCGTAGCTACCAGAGATGAATGTCACATTATGAGCAAAGAACCAAAGTCAAGACATATAGTCTTAAAGGGCCAGAGTGGTTAATGTCCCTCTCATATGTACAAACCTTTAGAGATATAATTAATCTATTAAAGGTATAAATTAATCTAGGATTAATTTGAAAAAATTCTCATAAAATAAATTTATCATGATTTCTCCCTTCAACAACGTTTTCGACTCCCTTTGTTTCCCACATCTCTACCTGCCCACTTGTCCAGTCTTTGCTTTCTCTATCTCCCTGAAAAAATCTTAATACTAGAAAGATGAAAATACAAAATGAACACATGGCATAAGGTTTGCATTGGCCAGCTACTGCTAGTTATGAAGCCTACACTGGAATGTATTGAGTATTCCCAGTTATATTCCATTCAACAAAACTGATTTTTTTTTATTTTTTTTCTAGGCAAAGAATTTTATTAACCCTTTTCCAAACTTTATTCCCAGGCTTCTTCAGCTTAATTTGCTGCAAAGAATGAATTGTGTTTAAGCAAAAACTGAAAAGAGCTGCAGTGTCCAAGGGGCTTGGGCTTAAAAATATTAGCGATATAGATTTGATCAGATCCATAAACAAAAGACCTTTTAAAAGCAGCCATGATATAAAATAGCAGCTCCTGTAACTTCTGCAAGTGTCAGTTCTTCAGAAGACGCCTCCGTACAGTTTGCCTCATTCTTAGAAGCCTCTTCAAAATTTTCCACCAGATCTGGGACTTCATCATCATCATCCTCTCCAGTAGCAAGGGGTGCTTTTCCATCCACAGATTGTTTGGGCAGAGCTTCAGCCAGTCTCCTTAAACTAGTCAGACTGTCTGCCCCAAGCTGGTTTAGAATGCTGGGAAGCATTTCTGTCAGTTGCTTTGTCTCGGCGTGGCCTGTAACGGTGAAGGTGTTTGCTACCAGAGACGCCTGAACTTTAGGGTTGTTAAAATGGATCACTGTTCCTTGGTTTGTGAACATGTTCACCTCTTCAATACCAGAGAGCTTCTTTAAGGAGAACTGCAGTTTTTTATCATCTGCTGTGGCTGTTCTGTGAACCACCTTCTTCTTTCTGCGAGCAGTTCCTTTCCCACCAATGCGCACTTGTGCCTGCAGCTTGGCCAGTTTTTCCTGGTTCATGATCATTTCTTTCATCTTGTCGGAGTGGAAATGGGGCCATTCGGGGGACTAGGGTTTGCGCTCAGGGGGTCTCGGGCGGACCAGCTGAGGTAATGTGCACACATGCAGGGACGCACGGTGGCAGCTCTGATCTTCTTTTTCCAGCAAGTATCAATTGCAAATATCTTCTTGGTTAGTGGAGATTTTTTGTGTCTGCTACACAGTTAATAATACTGGCATATGGTCTGGTTTGAATGGGTATGGGTCTTGTTTGTCCTTTCAAAGTCTCCTTCAGTTCTCATGTGGTATCCGTCTTTTGTCCTGAGCCAATCATGTGTTAGATTCCTGCAAACACGGGGTCGAACTGAAGTGTAGAGATGGATCAGATGAATTTGTATTTGATGAAATCTGATGTAGGACTTGCATGACTACTGGTTGGGTACACATAGGCATCCTCCTGAATATTAACCTTCATCAGGCGATGAAAGGAGACAGAGACAGAGACCCACATGGGAGCACCGGACAGAAATCTCAAGGTCCAAATCAGGTCCAGAAGGAGAGGGAGCACAAGCAAGGAACTCAGGACCGCGAGGGGTACACCCACAGACTGAGGCAATGGGGATGTTCTATCGGGAACTCACCAAGGCCAGCGGGCCTGGGTCTGAAAAAGCCTGGGATAAAACCGGACTCTCTGAACATAGCGGACAATGAGGACTACTGAGAACTCAAGAACAATGGCAGTGGGTTTTTGATCCTACTGCACGTACTGGCTTTGGGGGAGCCTAGGCAGTTTGGATGCTCACCTTACGAGACCTGGATAGAGGTGGGCAGTCCTTGGGCTTCCCACAGGTCAGGGAACCCTGATTGCTCTTCGAGCAGATGAGGGAGGGGGACTTGATCGGGGGAGGGGGAGGGAAATGGGAAGCGGTTGCGGGGAGGAGGCAGAAATCCTTAATAAATAAATAAATTTAAAAAAGCATGTATAAATTCTAAAAAAAAGTAAATATTATTGTATCTCAAAAAAAAAAGAAGTGTGGTTTTGAGGCTGTGAAATGTTATTCTTGGAAAATTCCCATGCAAAGCCAATGCACAGTTGGCTAGTCCAGACATAGCAAAGGATAAGTTGAGTGTCATGAGGAAAACTGATGACTGATTCTGCATTCAGGTCTAGGGCTTTATATTTGGAGATAAAGGAGGTGTATATGGAATAGGGGCACTCACAAGGCAAGGCAGTTACATAACGGTGTGATCAGAAGTAGGACTGGGGACATGGGGATAACTCTGACAGCCGAGGTTTTTGCAGTAGGAAAATGGCTAAGCAATGTGTGTATTGAGAAGTAGGTATCATATCAAGGCACTGGAGCAAGATCTGTTCTTATGGTACATGGCAGAGAAAGCCAGTGAATGAACTTGTGTTACCAGAGCAAAGCCACGGAGTGTGGAAATGGCACAGAGCAGAAGAGGTTATGGGGAAAATCATCATGGAAATTAGTGCTTAATCTGTGTTCCCACAGATAGGACTTGGGACTATGAAGAGGACAAGAACATGAGTTTATGTCTTATGGATCCATCAGGGAAAGCTGGTATAGAAACTATATGATGAGAAGTACTATTAAGAGCATTAGGATTAAACAGAAGATTCAAGTCATTGTTTTTTACTGCTGAGTAGTACTCTAATAAGTATATATTCCATACACTCTTCATCCATTCTTCCGTGGAAGGGCATCTAGGTTGTTTCCAGGTTCTGGCTATTATAAACAATGCTGCTATGAACATAGTTGAGCATATACTTTTGTTGTATGATAGGGCATCTCTTGGATATATTCCCAAGAGTGGTATTGCTGGGTCCAGGGGTAGGTTGATCTCAAATTTCCTGAGAAACCGCCACACTGCTTTCCAAAGTGGTTGCACAAGTTTGCATTCCCACCAGCAATGGATGAGTGTACCCCTTACTCCACAACCTCTCCAGCAAAGGCTATCATTGGTGTTTTTGAGTTTAGCCATTCTGACAGGTGTAAGATGGTATCTTAAAGTTGTTTTGATTTGCATTTCCCTGATTGCTAAGGAAGTTGAGCATGACCTTAAGTGTCTTTTGGCCATTTGAACTTCTGTTGAGAATTCTCTGTTCAGCTCAGTGCCCCATTTTATAATTGGGTTGATTAGCCTTTTACAGTCTAGTTTCTTGAGTTCTTTATATATTTTGGAGATCAGACCTTTGTCAGTTGCGGGGTTGGTGAAGATCTTCTCCCAGTCAGTGGGTTGCCTTTTTGTCTTAGTGACATTGTCCTTTGCTTTACAGAAGCTTCTCAGTCTCAGGAGGCCCCATTTATTCAATGTTGCCCTTAATGTCTGTGCTGCTGGGGTTATACATAGGAAGTGGTCTCCTGTGCCATGTGTTGTAGAGTACTTCCCACTTTCTCTTCTCTCAGGTTCAGTGTGTTCAGACTGATATAGAGGTCTTTAATCCATTTGGACTTGAGTTTTGGTGCACCCACACACTGAGACAATGGGGGTGTTCTATTGGGAACTCACCAAGGCCATCTGGCCTGGGTCTGAAAAAGCGTGGGATAAAACTGGACTCGCTGAACATAGCGGACAATGAAGACTACTGAGAACTCAAGAACAATGGCGATGGGTTTTTGATCCTACTGCATGTACTGGCTTTGTGGGAGCCTAGACAGTTTGGATGCTCACCTTACTAGATCTGGATGGAGGTGATTGGTCCTTGGACTTCCCACAGGGCAGGGAACCCTGATTGCTCTTTGGGCTGACTAGGGAGGGAGACTTGATTGGGGGAGAGGAAGGGAAATGGGAAGTGGTGGCGGGGAGGAGGCAGAAATCTTTAATAAATAAATAAATAAATTTAAAAAATTGATAAAAAGAACATAGAAATAATAAATGAGACATGATTAAAAGACAAAAAATGTTTTAATAGTTATATAGCAGTTAAAAATTGCTAATAACTATTCTAAAATTTTTGCATGTATATATTTTAACTCATTTAACTCCCACAACCCTATGAAATAGATGACTTCATTATCTCTGTTACAGATGAAAGGTACAGGGACAAAGAACCTAAATAAATCATCCAGAATAGTGAAACTATGAAATGTTAGATATTTTATCCCACTCCACTGATAAAATAGTTTATATAACTATGAAATGCCATCATTGTATTGCTGTAATTGATGTTTATATTACCTCCTACGTTGAAATCACAATCCCTATTGTTTTTTTTTAATTTTTCCATTTAAAAATTTTCACTTCCTCCCCTCCTCCCATTCCCCTCCCGCTCCCCCACTCACCCTCCTTCCTCCTCCTCCAGTCTTAAGAGAAGTCAGGGTTCTGCCCTGTGGGAAATTCAAGGCCCTCCCCGCTCCAACCAGGCTTAGAAAGCTGTGAATCCAAACAGACTAGGGTCTCAAAAAGCTAGTAGATGTAGTAGAAAAAAGTCCCAGTGACATTATCAATGGCTTCTCAGTCAGCCCCCATCGTCAGCCACATTCAGAGAGTCCGGTCTGGTCACATGCTCGTTCGGCTCCCAGTAAGCTGGCTTTGGTGAGCTCCCATTAGATAAGGCACACTGTCTCAGTGGGTGGACCAACCTCTCGTGGTCCAGACTTCCTTGCTCATCTCCCTCCTTCTGCCCTTCAATTGGACCTCTAGCCATAAACAAGGGACATTGAGCCTATAGTTCACAAACCTAGAGAAGCCAAATAATAAGGTGAATCCAAAGAAAAGCATATATAGATCCTCTTAGAAATTGGAAGCAGACAAGATTGCAGGGCAAAAGTTGGGAGCAAGGGGGTGGATGTAGGTGTGGGGTTGGGGGAAGTAGAGAGAGGGAGAGAGAAAGGAGAAGGGAAGGATTGGGCAGAGCTTGGGGGAGTGGGAGGGTTGAGATGGAGGAAGGGTGTATATAGGAACAGGGAAGAAGATATTTTAATTAAGGGAACCATTTTAGGGTTGGCAAGAGACTTGGCTCTAGAGGGGATCCCAGGTGTCCACAGGGATGTCCCCAGCTTGTTCCTTGGGCAGCAGAGGAGAGGGTGCCTGAACTGGCCTTGTCCCAAAGTCACACTGGTGAATATCTCGAGTATCACCATAGAACCTTTGTCCGGTGATGGATGGAGATAGAGACAGAGACCCACATCAGAGCACTGGACTGAGCTCACAGTCCCCATTGTATTGGTCTTAGGAGGTAGAGTTTTTGGAACCTGATTATGTCATAATGATGATGTTGACTTGTTGAGAGAGTGTTCATATGAAAGAAAATTCAAAGAGCTAGCTATCCCCTTCTCCCACATGCAGGGCTAACAAAACATCAAGATACGTGAGACGTAAGTCCTTCACATGCCTTAAACATGCTGATCCATTTAGCTTGCGACACGTTTCCTCTAAAATTCTTGCTTATAAGTTTATAATATGTTTGTAGAAACATCGGGGTTGGATCTGCAACATGACTGATAACTGAGTAAAATATTTTACCTCTCAAATGTGAAGAGAAAATAGTTTAAATTGGGAATTTTCTAGCAGCTAAATTAGCAGGTTGAGAGCTGTGGTCCATCTTTCTGTGTTTCAGCTTCTCTCAGCATTCTTTTCCTCAGTTACATCATTACACACCACAATCAAATGAAAAGCATTATTTGCCTTTAGTGTTTGGTTTTGTATGTAGACCAGAAATGCACGTCATACTTTTTATTGCTGACATGATGCAGATAAACTACATTCAAAAAGTTGTTCCCTAATACAAATGGTGGAAAGAGAAGGAATAAACCAAACATTGCTGAGAAATTTTAAAAATAATCTCTATTTTCCTCCTTCTTTTCCTTCTCCTTCCTTCTCTCCCTTTTTCTCCTTCCTTCCTCCCCTCTCCCACCTTCTCCTTTATTTTTACAATTATATAATGAAGTAACTAATCAGTGGGTTGTATTTAATCTTACGTTTCTAACTTACTACTCATTTATCAAATTACCTAACTCATTTGTTTTCAGGCCAAACAAATATTTTATACCTTATATCTATAGAGTGGTTTATAGCCTACCCCTCATTGCATTATTCAATAAATGTTTGTCCTTCTTTATTAAAAATTTTCTTGTCATCTTATATTCTGTAAAAATGGCATAGCATAAAATTTATACTTAATAGTGTTTGGTATATTCACAGTGCAGTGCAATCACTGTTGATATCTACTTTTAGGAAAATTTCTTCACCAAGAATGGAAACCCCATATGAATAGTCATTCACATTGTCACTTTCCTCAACATCTAGAAAACATTAATCTGATTTTCGCTTTCATGAATGTATCTCATGAATATTTTATATAAATAGAAACATACACTCTTTGAGCCTTTATATATGGACTCAAGGTAATCTATGTTTTAACTTGTATCACCACTTTATTTTCTATGGATTAGAATTCCACCATATAGATATATCAAATTTTGTTTTTTGTTTTTAGTTTGACAGTCAACTGACATTTGGATTATTACCATCTTTTAGTTATTTGAATAATGCTTCAATGATCATAAATGAATTTCTGTTTGTATATATGTTTTTAATTATTTTCTACATAAACAAAATAATTAAATAGCTGGATTATGAGGTAATTCCACATTTAACATACTGAGGAAAGCTAGAGTGCATTGCATGGGAGAATTCTATTCTGCATTCCTGTTAGACGTGTACTTGGGTTTCAATTGGTCCAAGTTCTCAACATCAGCTGTAATTTGCTTTAAAAAGTAATGTGCCTTTAAATTCGAAGTTCACTAAACACTAATTTTAATATGGCTGAGTTTCCTTAATTGTTTTTGTTAGCCCTTTGTACAACTATATGGAAGAAATACTAGTTCATATTCTACTCATTTTAAATTACATTTCCAACATTTCTTTTTAAGTTACATAAATTCTTTTATCTCCTGGACAGTTTTTTAAAATTAAATATAAAATGTCCTATGATTATAGGCTGTCTTTTCACTTTTTAGAAAATTTTATTGGCTGATAGAAGTTTCTCAATTTTGAGGAGTCCCTGTCCCTGTGCTAAGGGCAACCATCCAGATGGGTGAGTGGGTGCCATCCCGAGGCAGGGCAGAACGTCTGGGAAAGGAGTACAGGGCCCCTTCACCTCCTGCTTCAAGGGCTTCTTTGTTCCACAGGACCCTGCCTCCCCCAAGCCTGCCCTATTGTCTGTGATCCTTGTCCCAGGAACAGTTCCTACTCCTGCACTGAGGCTATCTACCCAGAGGAGGGAGTGTGCACCCTCCTGGCTGGAAGGGAGTGCAGGGCACATTTAGCTCCTGCTGCAGGGGCTTCTTTGTTCCACATGACCCTCCCCTCACCCTCAAGTTTGCCCTTTTGTCTGTGGGGTGCTTGGACCTCCAGGAGTCCCTGTCCCTGTACTAAGGAGAACCATCCAGACCAGTGAGTGGGTGCCATCCCTGGGCAGGGTGGAACGTCTGGGAAAGGAGCACAGGGCCCCTCCAGCTCCTGCTGCAGGGGCTTCTTTGTTCCACATGACCCTGCCTCCCCCTGCCCTATTGTCTGTGAGGACCTTGGCTCAGGAACAGTTCTTGCTCCTGCACTGAGGAGATCCACCTAGGGTCAGTCACAGCATAGATTGGACCAATATGCCAAGAGTCTCCTGGCTGCATTTGAAGGAAGAGATGGGCAGGTGATAATACAAGAATTCCTCCAACAACCAGAAAGGCAACATGACAACACCAGATTCCAGGGATCACGCAACAAGAAGACTTGAACACCCTATTCCAGAAGAAGCAGACGAAATTGACTTTAAACGTAGCATTATGAAAATAATAGAGGACCTTAAACAGGATGTTAAAATGAATAAATCTCTCAAAGATACCCAAGAAAACCAAGATAAAGTAACCAAACAGGTAATGGAAATAGTTCAAGACTGGAAAAATAAAATGGAGGTAATGAAGAAAACAAAAACAGAGGAATGGCTGGATTTGGAAATTCTGGGTAAACGAACAGGAACTACAGAGACAAGTATAACCAACAGAATACAAAAGATAAAAGAAAGAATCTCAGACATTGGAGATACTATAGAGGAAATAAACTCATTGATTAAAGAAAATAACAAATCCAAGAAATTCTTAGCACAAAACAACCAGGAAATCTGGGACACCACGAAAAGACCAAACCTAAGAATAATAGGAATAGAAGAAGGAGAAGAATTACAGCTCAAAGGCTCAGAAAATATATTCAACAAAATTATAGAAGAAAACTTCCTCAATCTAAAGAAGAATATTTCTAATGAAGGTACAAGAAGAATACAGAGCACCAAATAGACTGAACCAAAAAAAAAAATCCCCTCGCCATATAATTATCAAAACACAAAACATACAGAATAAAGAACAAATATTAAGAGCTGCAAGGGGAAAAGGTCAAGTAACATATAAAGGGAAATCTATCAGAATTACACCTGACTTCTCAATGGAAACCATGAAAGCCAGAAGGTTTTGGATAGATGTGCTGAAGACACTAAGAGACCATAGATGCAAGCCCAGACTACTATACCCAGCCAAACTTGCATTCACCATTGATGGAGAAAACAAGATATTCCAGCAAGAAATCAGATTTAAACAATACATAGCCACAAACCCAGCCTTACAGAAAATACTAAAAGGAAAACCACAAACCAAGGAAGCCAAAAACACTTATAATAACACAAGCACCTAACAATCCTCTGCCAGCACATCTCAAAGAAGGGAAACACACAAACACTACAACCAGAAAAAATAACTGGAGTTAGCAACCACTGGTTATTGATATGATTTAATATTAATGGACTCAATTCACCTATAAAAAGGCACAGGTTAAGAGAATGGATACAAAAAACAGGATCCAACATTCTGCTCTTTACAAGAAACACACCTCAGTCTCAAAGACAGACACTACCTCAGAGTAAAGGGTTGGGAAAAGGTTTTCCAATCAAATGGACCAAAGAAACAAGCGGGTATGGCTATACTAATATCTAACAAAACTGACTTCAAATTAAAATCAATCAGAAGAGATGGAGAATGACACTTTATACTCATAACAGGAACAATTCATCAGGATGAAGTCTCAATCCTGAATATCTATGCCCCTAATATAAAATCACCCACATATGTAAAAAAACATTACTAGAACTCAAAGCATACATCAAACCCCACACTCTAATAGTAGGAGATTTCACCACTCCTCTCTCACCAATGGACAGGTCAATCAGACAGAAACCTAACAGAGAAATTAGAGAATTAATGGAGGTAATGAAGCAAATGGACTTAACAGACATCTATAGAACATTCCACCTAAACAGAAAAGAATATACCTTCTTCTCAGCATATCATGGAACCTTCTCAAAAATTGAACACATACTTGGTAACAAAGCAAAAATCCATAGATACAAAGAAATTGTAGTAACCACCTGTGTACGATTGGATCACCATGGAATAAAGCTAGAATTCAGCAACAGTTCTACCCCCAGAAAGCCTACAAACTCATGGAAACTGAACAGTCAACTACTTAACCACCCCTGGGTCAAGGAAGAAATAAAAAAAATTTAAGTCTTCCTTGAATTTCATGAAAATAAAGAGACAGAATACTCAAACCTATGGGACACGATGAAAGCAGTGCTAAGAGGAAAGTTCATAGCACTAAGTGCCCATATAAAGAAAACAGAGAAAGCACACATTAGAGACTTAACAGCACACCTGAAAACTCTAGAAAAAAAGCAGACTAACCCAGGAGGTGTAGAAGACTTGAAATAATCAAACTGAGGGCTGAAATCAACAAAACAGAAACACAGAAAACAATCCAAAGAATCAATGAAACAAAAAGCTGGTTCTTGGAGAAAATCAACAAAATTGACTAACCCCTATCCAAACTAATCAAATGGCAGAGAGAGAGAACACACAAATTAATAAGATCATAAATGAAAATGAGGACATAACCACAGACACAGAGGAAAGTCAGAGAATCATTAGATCTTACTACAAAAGCCTGTATGCCACAAAATTAGAAAATGTAAAAGAAATGGACCACATACCAAAATTAATTCAAGAGCAGGTGAACAATTTAAATAGACCTGTAAGTCACAAGGAATTAGAAGCTGTCATCAAAAACCTTCCTACCAAAAAAAAAAAAAAAAAAGCAAGCCCTGGACCAGGTGATTGCAAAGCGGAATTCTACCAGAACTTCCAAGAAGAACTAATAACTATACTCCTTAATGTATTTCACAATATAGAAACAGAAGAGCCATTGCCAAACTCCTTTTATGAAGCCACAGTTACACTGATACCAAAACAACACAAAGACTCAAACAAGAATTACAGGCCTATCTCACTCAGGAACATCGAAGCAAAAATTCTCAATAAAATCCTGGGAAACCGAATCTAAAAATATATCCAAAAAATTATACATTATGATCAAGTAGGATTCATCCCAGAGATGGAGGGCTGGTTCAAGATACAAAAATCTATCAATGTAATCCATCATATAAATAAAAAGAAAAAAAAACATGATCATTTCATTAGATGCTGAAAAAGCATTTGACAAAATTCAACACCCCTTTATGATAAAGGTCTTGGAGAAATTAGGACTACAAGGTTCATACCTAAATATAATAAAAGAAATATACAGCAAGCTAACATCAAATTAAATGGAGAGAAACACAAAGCTATTCGACTAAAATCAGGAACAAGACAAGGCTGTCCACTCTCTTCATACCTCTTCAATATAGTGCTTGAAGTTCTAGCAATATTAATAAGACAACATAAGGAGATCAAGGAGATTTGAATTGGAAAGGAGGAAGTCAAACTTTTGCTATTTGCAGATGATATGATAGTGTACATAAGCCACCCCAAAAACTCTACCGAAGAACTCCTACAAAGTGGGGAGTTGGCACCTGCGTACTAAGACCCGTGTGCAGCAGTGGCGGCAGCGGCGCTAGAGGCAGCAAAGGCAGCGGCAGCGGGTTCGGAGGCAGCAGTTGGGCTCAAGGCGAGCAGACGGGGTTGAGTCAGTAGTTGGAATCGAAGCCTCAAGACCTAGTTCCAGGACAGGCTCCAAAACCACAGAGAAACCCTGTCTCGAAAAACCAAAAAAAAAAAACAAAAACAAAAACAAAAAAATGGCAGATGACTTGGACTTCCAGACAGGTGATGCAGGGGCCTCAGCCACCTTCCCCATGCAGGGCTCAGCATTACGTAAGAATGGTTTTGTGGTGCTCAAAGGCCAGCCATTTAAGATCGTTGAGATGTCTACTTCAAAGACTGGCAAGCATGGCCATGCCAAGGTCCACCTGGTTGGTATTGACATTTTTTTTGTCTTTTTTTTTTAATTGGAGAGCGTGAACGCAGTCCCCCACTACCACAAATTATGCAGTCAAGTTTCCCGCATTTGGGGAAATTGCAGGGGTAAGCACATCCGGAGTGCAATGGATAAGCCTCGCCCTGGGAAAACCACTTTCGTGATCATGGTATCTCCCCTGCCAGGTAATATGAAGATATCTGCCCATCAACTCACAATATGGATGTCCCCAACATCAAAAGGAACGATTTCCAGCTGATTGGCATCCAGGATGGATACCTATCCCTGCTCCAGGACAGTGGGGAGGTACAAGAGGACCTTCGTCTGCCTGAGGGAGACCTTGGCAAGGAGATTGACCAGAAGTATGACTGTGGAGAAGAGATCCTGATCATGGTGCTGTCTGCCATGACAGAGGAGGCAGCTGTTGCAATCAAGGCCATGGCAAAATAACTGGCTCCCAGGGTGGTGATGGTGGCATCAGTGATCCTTGAGCCTACAGAGGCCCTTCCCCCAGTTGGGTTCTGCTCTGGCTGGGGCCTTGGCTGGACTCCTATACAATTTATTTGAAGTTTTATTTTGGTTTTCCTCACCCCTTCAAACTGTCGGGGAGACCCTGCAATTCACCTAGCTCCCTTGGCCAGGAATGAGGGAGCCATGGCCTTGGTGAAGCCACCTGCCTCTGCCCTCACAGCCCTTGTGGGGGAAAGGGGGAAAGGTATTGCTTGTGGTTTAGGTCCCCCCACCTCCATTATTTTTTTTAATTCAATTTGGAATCAGAAAGCTGTGGATTCTGGCAAATGGTCTGTGTCCTTTATCCCAGTCTGCTCTCCTGCTCTCCATAGTCCTTCACCCCCAAGCATCACTTGTATAGACTGGGAACCAGCCCCCTTCTCTGCCTGTATCTCTTTCCCAAGCCCCTTTAGGGGTAAAGAGAAGAGTGGGGGTCAGACATGATCCCTCCTTAGGCATCTGGGAGGGTCTTGCCCCCATGGGCTTCACCCTTTCCTGCAGTTCTCCGACACATTTGTTAAAAATCAAACCCGAATAAAACTACAAGTTTAATATGAAGCCCCCCCCCCCAAATGTTGTATTAGGAGCAGCAAGGCTACATCCCCAGCACCCGGCCGCCCGCATGGCTAGCTTATGCCCCGAAATAATAACACGGAAACTGTATTCTTTTAAACACGGCCTGGCCCATTAGTTCCAGCCTCTTATTGGCTAGCTCTTACATATTGACCTAACCCATTTCGAATAATCTGTGTAGCCCCACGAGGTGTCTTACCAGGGAAGATCTTAACCTGTGTCTGTGTCCAGTAGGAGAATCATGGTGACTCCTCAATCTGCTTCTTTCTCCCAGCATTCTGTTCAGTCTACTCCGCCTACCTAATTTTCTGACCTATTAAAGGGCCAAGGCAGTCTCTTTATTTAACCAATGAAATTAACACAAAACAGAAGACTCTCCCCCATCACCCAAAGAACTCCTACAGCTGATAAACACCTTTAGTAATGTGGCAGGATACAAGATCAACTCCAAAAAATCAGTTGCCCTCCTATACACAAAGGATAAAGTATCAGAGAGGGAAATCAGAGAAGCATCACCTTTCATGATAGTCACAAATAGCATAAAGTATCTTGGGGTAACTCTAACCAAGGAAGTGAAAGATCTATTTGACAAGAACATTAAGTCTTTGAAGAAAGAAATTGAAGAGGATACCAGAAAATGGATGGATCTACCTTGCTCTTGGATTGGGAGGATCAACATAGTAAAAATGGCAATTCTACCAAAAGCAATCTATAGAGTCAATGCAATCCCCATCAAAATCCCAACAAAATTCTTCACAGACCTTGAGAGGACAATAATCAACTTTATATGGAAAAACAAAAAATCCAGGAAAGCCAAAACAATTCTATACAATAAAAGTACTTCTGGAGGCATTACCATCCCTGACTTCAAGCTCTATTACAGAGCTACAGTAATGAAAACAGCTTGGTATTGGTATAAAAACAGAGATGTTGACCAATGGAATCAAATCGAAGACCTGGATTTTAACCCACAAACATATGAACACCTGATTTTTGACAAAGGAGCTAAAATTATACAATAGAAGAAAGAAATAATCTTTAACATATGGTGCTGGCATAACTGGATGTCAACATGTAGAAGAATGAAAATAGATTCATATCTATTACCATACATAAAACTCGAGTTCAAATGGATTAAAGACCTCAATATAAATCTGACCACACTGAATCTGATAGAAGAGAAAGTGGGAAGTAGACTGCAGCACATGGGCACAGGAAACCACTTCCTATATATAACCCCAGTAGCACAGACAATAAGAGCAGCAATGAATAAATGGGACCTCCTGAAACTGAGAAGCTTCTGTAATGCAAAAGGCACTGTCATTAAGACAAAAAGGCATCCTACTGATTGGGAGAAAATCTTCACCAACCCCGCAACAGAAAAAGGTCTGATCTTCAAAATATATAAAGAACTCAAGAAACTAGACATTAAAACTCTAATTAACCCAATTAAAAATGGGGTACTGAACTGAACAGAGAATTCTCAATAGAAGTTCAAATGGCCAAAAGACACTTAAGGTCATGCTCAACCTCCTTAGCAATCAGGGAAATGCAAATCAAAACAACTTTGAGATACCATCTTACACCTGTCAGAATGGCTAAAATCAAAAACACCAATGATAGCCTACGCTGGAGAGGTTGTGGAGTAAGGGGAACACTCATCCATTGTTGATGGGAATGCAAACTTGTGCAACCACTTTGGAGATCAGTGTGGCGGTTTCTCAGTAAACTGGAAGTCAACCTACCTCAGGATCCCACAATTCCACTTTTCGTAATATAACCAAGAGATGCCCATTCATACTACAAAAAAAAACGTTTGTTCTACTATGTTCATAGCATCACTATTTGTAATAGCCAGAACCTGGAAACAACCTAGGTGCCCCTCAACTGAATAATGGATAAAGAAGGTGTGGCAATATACACTTTAGAGTTCTACTCAGCAGTAAAAAACAATGACATCTTGAATTTTGCATGCAAATGGATGTAAATAGAAAACACTTTACCGAGATAACCCAGACCCAAAAAGAGGAATGTGGTATGTACTCACTCATAAGTGGATTCTATCCATAAACAAAGGACATTGAGCCTATAATTCGGGATCCTAGAGAAGCTAAATAAGAAGGTGAACCTAAAGAAAAACATATTTATCATCCTGGACATTGGAAGTAGACAATATCGCTGGGAAATAGTTGGGAACAGGATGGTGTGTTGAGGGGAAGGGGAGATGGAGAGAGAGAAGAGAGAAAGGGAAGATGGGGAGAGAGTGGGGGAATGGGGTGGTTGCGATGGAGGAAGGGTGGATATGGGAGCAGGGAAGAAGATATCTTAATTAAGGGAGCCATTTTAGGGTTGGCAAGAGACTTGGCTCTAGAGGGGTTCCCAGGTGTCCAAGGGGATGTCCCCAGCTAGGTCCGTGGGCAGCAGAGGAGAGGGTGCCTGAACTGGCCTTGTCCCATAGCCACACTGATGGATATCTTACATATCACCATAAAACCTTCATCTGACAATGGATGGAGATAGAGACAGAAACCCACATTGGAGCACTGGACTGAGATCCCAAGGTCCAGTTGAAGAGCAGAAGGAGGGAGAAGATGAACAAGGAAGTTAGGACCGCGAGGGGTGCGTCCACCCACAGAGACGGTGTGACTGATCTAATGGGAGCTCACCAAGGCCAGCTGGACTGGGACTGAACAAGCATGTGGTCAAACTGGACTCTCTGAATGTGGCTGACAATGAGGGCGGACTGAGAAGCCAATGATAATGACACCAGATTTTTTTTCTACTTCATGCACTGGCTTATTGGGAGCCTAGTCTGTTTGGATGCTCACCTTCCTAGACCTGGATGGAGGGGGAGGGGCTTGGGGCGAGTGGGAATGGGGGGAGTGAGAGGGTAATGGGAGGATGGGAGGGGGTGGAAATTTTTAATAAATAAATAGTTTCTCTATTTTATGATATTAAAAGTATCTCCTACCTGTTCATTGTTTGAAATTTTAATTTCATATCAAAGAAACTATTGTCAAAATCAAGGATTACAAAGAATTACATACTCTTTATTAGAATTTTTGTGCGTTGAGATATTTGACTTACTTTCATTTAATTGCTCTGTGTGGATTAAGGTAAGGTTCTAAATTCTTTTTTTTTTAATCCGTGAGTATTAAATTGTTCTAGCATATTTCATTGAATCATAAGCATGGAAGTAAAGCTTTATTTTATACTGTATTTGAAACAATCTGTTTATGTACTTATCCTTGCATTTCTCTTGATAACTGTGGGTTCCTGATAAACTGAAGTAAGCACATATGAGTTCTACTCACAGCAACGCTTGAGGAAATTAGAGAAACCTTAAAATTTTATATAAGTCTTTGGGATCCATGCTTTTTTATTTGAAATATTAAAGAGTACTTCAAAGTTTTAAAATACAGATTACATTAATTCATAGATTGTTTTAGATGGTATTGCTATTTTAACACTAAGTATTTAAAACATAAAATAGGATTTAGTTGACTTAGGTATGTCTTACATCTTTATTATTATTCCTCCAGATACCTGAAATTATCTTCTTAATTTTATTTTTAATTTATTAGTTGCTAGTGTATAGAAATGTTAATGATTTTTGCATATTTAACTTATACTATTAACTGTACTAGTGTTTTGTTTACTCTAATATTGTTTTGTATGGATTATTGTTACAATGTATGTATTTGAGTTTTGAAAATATGAGGCTATGGCATATAAGTTTATATTTTTTCTCTTACATTGAAGCAGACTAACATATGTATCATTTCACAAGCTACTTTTGTAACAAAAGTAGGCAAATTTTGATTATTTAAATAACCCTTAGTACCACTTGAACATGATGCCAAGAGCACTGGCAATGGAAAAAAAAACATGATGGTCATGAAAAATAAAAGCTTTTATTTATCAAAAGTTTATGTCAGGTAAAAATATAGCCCTGGGAAAAGGAGAAAATGTTTTTAAAAGATACTCATAAAAGAGTAATGTTCAGATTATACAAATAAATCCTACAATATAGAAATGAAAAGAGCATTATTTTAAAATGAACAAACTATGTAGAAATTTCTCTTCAGCAGATACATACATAGTCAATAGTCATAGAAAATGATGGCCAATATCATTAGTGATTAGAAAAATGAGAAAAAATACAATTGGATGCTTTTTCAGATTTATTAGGACAGCAATTAGCAAGACCAACAAAAAATACAAACTAAGGCATATTTTCAGATTTTTAACCAAGATGTAACAAGTGTTGGCAAGGATGTGAAATAAATAAATGCCTGAAATATTTCTCAGGGAATATGAAAAGTGGTGCAGCTTTGTCCAAAATAGTTTATCAATTCATCAAACATCTCAGTACACAATTATCACAATTTAGCAATCCTGTTCACAGTAGGTACATAAAAATTAATATTAAGGATTGATGACCTCATGTTAGTACAGATAACAGTATTATTCACTTGTACAAAGGAAGGATAAGTTAAATATAAGCCAGAAGATATAGATGTATGGGATATATATATATATATATATATATATATATATATATATATATATATATATATATCATATAGTATGTTGGTCAGCCTTAAAAAAATGAAACTCTGATACAGCTCCAGACTACAGCATAAATAATCTTTAAAGAGAGCTAAGTCAAATGAACTTGACAAAGACAGACAGATACAGTTTATTAGCAGTTAGATGACATGCTGAGAATAGGGAAACTTCTGGTGACAGAATGTAGACTTTACTAGAGTCTGTGATGAAATCTCTGTTTGGGATGACGAAAGTTCTGGTTTGACATTATAATTGCTATAATTCCAGAAAATTGCACAATTAAAAAAGTTAAGGTGTTAATTACATAAGGGGAAACTAATGTAGGAGTAAAAAACAATTGCTTTGCGATCTTCAGATCTTCAGCATTATTTTTATTGAAAGGCAGGTGGCGCAAGAGACCAATGAAAAAGTACAAGAGCCCCAAGCTAGGCATTAGGGATTTTTTTTTATTATTATTATTATTTAGCAAATTTAGATTGTTTTACAAAGGATAAATGCCTA